>NW_026294617.1:46766987-47439487 GCF_007827085.1 Peromyscus californicus insignis
CATTTCTGGAACCAGAAAACAAGGAGAAACTCTGGGCTTCAGAGCTCACACCAGCCCTTAATCACCCCAGCCTAACACCAAGGACAAGACCTGCTTTACAATCTTTTCTGCCCTTCTGGAAGTCACCAGCAAAGCTTAGAACCATGAAGTTGTTTCTCTCTGGAGAACCCTAGTCTTGTATCTGTATTTTTAATGAAATAAAATTACAAGTCACTGTCCCCCCTCCCCAGCACGAGCAATCAGACATAGGGCCCTGCACGTCCTAAGCAAGTGTTCTACCACTGATCTGTGTGCCAATTCCTTTTCCTTTCCTCACAACTGCACGTGAAGTCAACCCTGCCCTATTCTAAGAGGCTGGAAGACAGGGCGGCGGAACCTCCCCATGCGATTCCCCTTCCCCCCGCCCAGCCATCAGCCAGCAAGACAGATTACCAATGGAGTTTCTATGCAGTGTTCTGCTAAGTACCACTCAGAACATCCATTAAAGGACTTAGCACAATGGTTCAGACCAGATCAGATCCCAGCACCCATTTCTGGTGGCCCTCAGATGCCTGCAGCTCCATCTTCAAGGAGTCTGGCACCCCCTTATGGCTTCCACAGACGCTCACACTCTTGTGTATATACACTCACATAGACACAAACACACAAATAAATCTGTTTTAGAACATCCAGTGACCCTGAATGGGATACTTTGAAATATTGTTTTCCCTTGGCACTGTGCTTGAGAGACCAAGGACGCAGAGACCCAGAGTGAACTTTACGGTACTTGTAAGTAAGGCAGCATGAGGCTGGAGACCCAGGGAAGTGCATGCAGTCTTCAGAAGTAAACCTTTCAGACAGCTGCATATCTCACTGCCAGGCTGGAAGACTGGAATGGGGATTATCTCCGTGGCACAGAGGCCTTCAGAAGACCTAGTGGCCAGTCTTCTGCTTAGGGACTGTGGTTGAGCTTACCCTGAGCTGTCTCCCTCCTAAAATGCGATTAAAGGCTAAAGGCAAACAAATCCCTCTTGAAACGGGAGCCCATTTAAGATGTCTTTACTAAAACCCTCTCTGAATCAGCTATGATGTCACATCATTCCTTCAAGTAACATTCTTGGCGATTACCACTGTAAGGAATTACAAGCCACCCCGACCCGCCCAAGCGCCCTTCAGTTTCCCACGGGATTACTGTGCTAGTAAGGGGGTTTTCTGAATTTGTACTTGAGGCGTTCCTCCACTTCCCCCAACTGCTAAGTCCTTCCTCATACCTCTCCCGGGTTAGATGCTCCTTGGGGGGTGGTTGACCGGTTTGGGGCAGAGCTGCAGAATTTTAATCGCATTTTCTTCAGAATGAAGATATTTGTCCTTGGGCATCTTTAACTTGGTTTTGTGGTGCTGTTTGCTGGTTGTTTTATGTTTTTACAATCTTTATCTCCAGCAGCCAGATATCTAGGATCTCCTGAGGCCTTGTGCATATCTAGGAAATGCTGTGTTATCCTAGGTTCAGGTGAGATTAGCCCTTCTCCATCCATCTTTGCTGTCGCCTTCCAAACCGTAGATCTTGGTTTTATTGTTAGAAATTGCTTGGTTCCACTTTTTGGACAAACTACAGATGTCACAAATTTATTGAATTCGACTTGTCTGGATCGGAGGGAAACCTGAACATTGATGGAGAAAGTGTGAAGGAAGCGTGTCCCAGCACAACCGGAGGGCAGCTACTTCCTAGTTACAGACAGCTCAAAGGGCTGACTGCATCAGCGGTGGCTGGGAATGGGTGAGGAGTGTTAGGGACTCGGGAGGTCCCTTTAGAAGGCCGTATCAGCTCCAAGGGTCTCCATCCCTTTGCCCAGCTTCCAGAAAGTGGAGAAAAGAAAATAGTTCAGATGTACGGAGCACCTGCCCCATGCCAAGCTCTGAACACACTCAGGATCGGGAAACCACTGTCATCTCAGACCCTGTGGCCTGCGCAGTTCCCTGCAGCCCTGGGCCTGGGCTCCTTGTCTGTGTTGGGAAGATTGAAAGAGGCTAATGACACTGGAGAGCGGCCACCTTTTCTTGAAGGGAAAATAAGCAAGCTTGAGCTTGTGTAGTTATAGAATTCAACAACAGGTGGCAGTACATACCTGTCCTAATTGCAGGGCAGGCCAAATGGGCGGATCCTGTGTTTTCAATCAAATAAACATTTTTTTTTTTTTTTTTTTTTTTTTTTTTTGGTTTTTCGAGACAGGGTTTCTCTGTGTAGCTTTGCGCCTTTCCTGGAACTCACTTGGTAGTCCAGGCTGGCCTCGAACTCACAGCGATCCGCCTGGCTCTGCCTCCCGAGTGCTGGGATTAAAGGCGTGCGCCACCACCGCCCGGCCAAATAAACATTTTTAAATCAGTCATAGGAGCAATGCATGCAAAGTTTCTCCATCATTAAAATAAATAAAAGCATACACAAATGTCAGGTATTAGATTAGCTCCCTGTGGCAGTAATGACACCAGAGCAAATTCGGTATCCTCTGCCCCAAAGCTGGCTTAGACTGGCTCACAGTGGTCCCATCTGCCACAGGAGCCTCCCCCTCTAGGAGACTTGCTTCTCCACAAGACTGGGGTATTAGAGACACTGAGAACCACCAAATGTGGCTCACTTTCAAAAGCCGGTCAGGACCTAGAGCTGAGCCCAGGGTCTGGCCACGTTTATCGCCAGCGTTTGCCCTTCCTGACTCCACTGCCAAGAGCATCCTTCAGAATCCCGATGTAATGAGCTCTGGAGAGGTGGCTGGTCTCGAACTGCTGGGTGTGGGAGGAGGTGTGCAGAAGCACACGTATTCTAAGACTGAACACCTTGGGATTTCCTTACGTTTCCTGGGGTTGACAAACCCACGATGTTTTCATCTTTAAGAGAGATAAGTGAGCTTTCTCTGTTGGTGTTTGGCAACTGCTTTAGTAAACATTTCCTTCAAGTGATCCTGTCTTACTGGAGGGGAAGGAGGCTTTCTGCAGAGAGCTGTAGTCTTGGCCTACTGGCTCGAGTGAGCATCTCTGGGTTGTCCTTTTAAACAGAATCCTAAATAACATCGCACACGTTATTGGATGAAGAAGTCTTTTTCATCTTGATGGACAGAATTGGAAACACAGAGCATCTTTGTGTATGTGCCAACTATGTGTTTGCTATTCACGGGGTGCTATAACATATAACTTTAAAACCAGACTGATGTGGAAAAAAGAGTGGAATCCTGGGAGGTCCTCTCGTAAGATTCCTGTTTGCAGGAGAGAATAGGCTGAGGTGGGATTGCCAGCCTGGGTTGCATAGCAAAACCCTGTCTCAACAACCAAGGAAATGTAGAATGATTTGGATCACTTATTTCTCCACACGAAGAACAATGACTATTTTCTGTTAGTAAACTCAGTTTAATGAGCTACACAAACAGCTAAGTTGAACGAGTGTCCTGTTTGTTTCTGCCCAGACTGCAGAGTGGGATGAACCTCCAGATATGTTTTGTCAACGACAGTAGCAGCGACAAGGACAGCGATGCAGACGACAGTAAGACTGAGACCAGCTTGGACACCCCCTTGTCGCCCATGGTAAGTCCACACGGCTGCCGCCGGCTCGGGCGTGGCCCTCTTCTCTTCCCTCGGCGGTGACCCAGAAGCAGCCATTCCGGGGGTGGGAAAGGAAGCGTCTTGGGACCGCACGCTTCGAGAATTTGACAGTGACTGACTGCAAAATCAAAGTCATGGCACAATAAGGATAAATAAGGCTTGTTAAAGTTATCGACTATGAGAGAAGTCACGCTTTTAGAGATTATAAAAGGAAGGTGGGCATGGTGACGTGTGCTTGGGGGGGCTGTGGCAGGAGGATCACAAATTTAAAGTCAGCCTAGGCTACATAATGAGTTCAGAGCTGACCGGGGCTCAGTGAGGAAGCTCTGTTCCACACATATGTGCGAAGGAATCCTTCCCCGTTGGACTTAGAACTAGGAGCGCAGATCTTTCTCATGTGTTCCAGAAGTCACGAATAATCTGAATGCTTGCTGCTAGAATGTGTCGTTCCCCCCCCCCCCCCCCCCCCCCCCCCCCCCCCCCCCCCCCCCCCCCCCCCCCCCCCCCGCTTTGTACCATTGATCAGCAGATTCGTGTTGGTCTCTGAGCACAGTGCAGATGTCATTAGATGCCGGCTCTCAGAAGACCGTCTCTGACCCTGGCTCTGGGCTCCATAATTGAACATGACCCCATTATAACTTCCACCACTCTTTCTGTTTGTGCACAAAGCAGAATCATTCTAAACAGGCCCTTTTTAAGGTATCCTGTGACTGACTAGCCGCGGTGAGATCAAGTAGGTAGTGGAATTGCTCCCAGGACACACACACACACACACACACACACACACACACACACCTGCACCCACACACGCATACACTCCCCCCCCCAACACACACCCCAGCCGTGCTGAGAGAGGACCCAGTTGCTAGCCCCCTTCCCTCAGTGCTCAACAACTGGGGTGAAACTTGAAGCTGCTCTCTCTTCCTTCACAGAGCAAGCAGAGTTCTTCCTATTCCGATAGAGACACGACTGAGGAAGAGTCGGAATCCCTGGATGACATGGACTTCCTCACGAGGCAAAAGAAGCTACAAGCCGAAGCCAAAATGGCCCTTGCCATGGCCAAGCCAATGGCCAAGATGCAAGTGGAGGTGGAAAAACAGAACAGGAAAAAGTCCCCCGTCGCCGACCTTGTAAGCAGCGGAGGCTGGGGTGCGAGCGAGCGAGCGTTTGGGGCTGAAGACGGGTTCTTCCCCAGAGTTATGCAAACCTGGGTTTCTCTGAGGCAGTTTGTCAAAAACACTGGCAATTGAGAAAGAACGAAGTCTGTTTCTTTTTCCTTTCCACTGTCACACTGAAAAACACACGGGCAACATTTCACAAAAGTAAACTCCACCCTTGGTTCAGGTCTCCTGTGTTCCTGTGTTAATATCACAGTGCACTGCTGCTATCAGTTCTCACTCCCACCTTTCGAGGGAGATGGTATGATGTCATGAATTAGTGCCCAGGACTTAGCAGTCACAATAGGCTCTGCCACTGACCTCCTGCCCAGGTCTGAGGTCACTACTCACGTGTCCGTCTTCTCCCTTTCAGTGTGGATAGCAGCACCTGGGTGAGAGTATGATTGTTGAAGACAGTGAGAAAGGCATTCAGAGCATATCGAATGCCTGATGGCAGGGTATAAAGTATTAAACAGCAGCTGATATTGTTCATTTTATCCATGCTCTTCCTGTTACTTACATACCTGATAACTCATGTGTCAGAGACCAACCAGAAAGCCTATGATGCAGACAGCGCATCATTTGGGATGCACAGGGCGTCATAGTAAGAAATGGATGTGCGATGCGGGGCCACCATTGGGAAGCCCAGAGGCTGGGGGAGTGGGTGATGGGGGGGGTGGTCTCCTGAGAGCAGACAGGGTCTTTCCTGGGGTCTTGGCCGCTCTGCTCACACCTCCACCGCCCCTTTGTGTCTGCAGCTGCCACACATGCCTCACATAAGCGAATGTTTGATGAAAAGAAGTTTAAAGCCCACTGACCTGAGAGACATGACCATTGGGCAGCTACAAGTGATCGTCAATGATCTCCACTCCCAGATTGAAAGTAAGTGGGAGATCTGCCTGGGATGGAGAATGGTGAGGGGAGAGGCTGCTTTGTGGGTGCAGTTCTTCTGTGGGGTGTCTTCCCTGGGCTGTCTGTGTGTTTGCAAGATTCTAGACAACCACAGGACTCTTTCATTGTTCCTTTCCTTTTCTAACTGTAAAACATCAGGGGCTTTCAGAATTGTCCAAGGTTCACCATGGTTACGGGTCCTTTTTGCTAGCTCCTAACATGGGGCATGTATTTAACACACCTCTGTTTGTAGAATAAACTTCTGTAGCTGTAAGCTTTTCACAGTTATCCCTTCTGCTTTACTCATGTACACATTTGTTTGAGGTATCATCGCCTTCACTCACATCAAATGACACTTATTTTTAGTTGGTGAATATATAGTTACAAATATGGAAAAATTTACAAAGTAGAAGATTTCCCCTTCAGTATAAAGAGCCTAAACAGAAGCATCCAGAGAGGGTGGGGAGTTGGTGGGGGTGGTGCTCGCTGAAGGTCATCTGTCATACGGAGAGCAGGCCATGGTTGGCCCAGGGAAAGATGGTGTCCCCACAAGGCAGTGAGGTCCCCCAGATGATGTCACCATCCCTCCAGCCCCCAGAATAAGACTGTATAATCCTATGGATTTAGAAGATTGAGAGGAATTCCAAGACAAGAGAAATACCTAACAAATGCATTCAAATAGACATTGTTGTTGTTGTTATTATTATTATTATTATTATTATTATTTTTAGGTTTGTTAAAGGTATGGGAATCTTGTGAACTTTAAATAGCCCTTTCTTTTAGAGATGCACATTTATGCGTTTAGAAACAAGACCATATGTTTCTGTAATTGCCGTGAAATAGTCCTGGAGACTCAGGAGAGAAATGATTCAAGCTGGTCATTGTTGAAGCCTGATGGAATCTGTAGGGAATCATTAAACAGGTTTCTCTGCTGTTATGTTAGTTTGAAATTTTCCGTAGTAGGAAGTTTAAAACTTAACATAGGCCTGGGCTGGGGTGCGAAAACCAATCTGTCACGCACTAAGGGTTCCGAAGTGCAGGCACTCTCTTAGCTGGTGGTCAGGAAGGCCACCCAGGAGCAACTGTAAAAGATGATTTTTTTTTCCCCACTGGATCCAAATAAAAACCGAGATCTATTCAGTGCATATGTAGTTTTGTTTCAGAATCAAGAGAAAGGATCTAGGATTTTAATATTTTTGTTTTGTTGCTTGGTGTTTGGTGTTTTCAAAACAGGGTTCTCTGTGTAACAGCCCTGACTGTCCTGGAACTCACTCTGTAGACCAGGCTGGCCTCGAACTCAGAGATCTGCCTGCCGCTGCCTCCCGAGTGCTGGGATTAAAGGCGTGCACCACCACCCCCGGCTTTAGGGTTTTAATTTTAAAGCCCTAGATTCACAGGATATACATTCACTTTAATTTTGTTTCATCACTGGCCTGTCACACAGCCCAGGGTTAAGAGGACCTCCAGGACTTTACCACGGAAACAGCTTCCTCTAGACTTTGAAGTCATAAAGTTGCTTGTTAGGGGCACGTGGAGTTTTTAGAGCTCTGGGTATGATTTTTCCCCCCTTTCAAGATGCAAACTCTTCTGAACTGAAGGCATGGAGGCCTCGTTTGAAGTCAAAATCTCTGAAAACACATCCAAGGGGCCATCGCAACAAACCCACCCACTCCTTTTGTGTCTTTGCTCACGGCTTTTTTCAGTGGGTCTTTTCCCTTGTGTGGACCTAATAGCTGTAACTCTTAGCTTCTCTAAGGGAAAAACTTAAGAGCGAGCTCCTTGCTTTTCCCTGAACCACGTTGACCCAGCCCCCTAATTTGGGGGGCGGGGGGGGGGGCTAGAAATGTTTCCATATTCATACCTTTAGTTTCTGACTGTAAGGGCAAGGGCTCAGGAATATTCTCGTTGCACTCTGTTTTCCAGACGTCTTTCCTCAGATCTTACACATCCTGTTACACCAGAAATCTAACTTTTCAGTATTTCGGAGAATGTTCTCAGAGCGACACCCCTCCCTAGAGTCATGTGAAGGCCCTGGGCATCCTGGGTGTGCCCACCTCTGGCATCTGGGTGTCACCCTTAGAGACTGGGGAGCTCCCAAAGATGAAGGGTGAAAAAATAATATAGTCTAAAAACTACTCTTCACACTTCCTCAAAGCCCTGATTTTTCTTTTAAAGACATTTGTTTAGCACATTGTTTTTAAATTTTGTTTTTATTTTATCTGCATGGGTGTTTTGCCTGCACGTATGTCTGCATACTGCATACATGCAGTCCCTGTAGAGAACAGAACAGGGCATTAGATCCTCCGGAACTGGAGTTACAGGTGGTTGTGAGCTGCCATGTAGGTATTGGGAACCGAACCCAGGTCCTCTGCAAGAGCAACAAGTGCTCTTAATCACTGGGCCATCACTCCAGCCCTAAAGCCCTGGTTCTACTAACAAGCTGTTTTTCTAACAGCTTGCAATTTCTTTTCTGACTGTATTATGAATGAATGGAAAACACAGGTTGAGTATTTCTAAATCTAAAACCCAAAATGTTGTGGAATAGCCAAAGAGTTTCATATCTTGGGCTAGGGTTGCTTAACTGATCAAATCTTTTCTATTATATAATCATGGGTAAATACTCCAAAACTCAAACAACTTAGAAAGCAGAGACATTTCCGGTCCTGAACATTTCAGATAGGAGATATTCCATCTGTGGTTTATTTCTTCTCTTCAGCGTTTCTTTAATTTTACAAACAGGTCATGTTGCTCCAGCAGGTGCTTGACCTGCACATATAAGAAGCTAATATAAGAGTCCACTGGAATTCAGATCCCCAGAATCCTGTGTAAATGCTGGGCGGGTACGATGCTACCCGATTGACAGCAGATCCCTAGAGTAAGCTGGCTAGCAAGACTAGCTGTGTGACTAGCAAGAGTAGCTGTGTGAGTGAGCTCTGGGTTTGATTACAAGGCCTTATTTTCATGGTGGAATTAATAATCATTCCCAACATAAATTTTGGACCTCCACATGTATGGTTGTGCACCTATACATGAAAAAATCATACAAATACACACATGCAAATCACACATACACACGATGTTGAATTATACTTTATATGTACTTTTGTGTCTGTGAACATCCATAATGGGCCATACATAGTTGCATGTTCTGGTCTTGATGTGGTTTTTAGTGTTCCCTTTTTTTGACCCAGGTTTGAATGAAGAGTTGGTCCAGCTGCTCCTCATCCGAGATGAGCTGCACACAGAACAAGACGCCATGCTGGTGGACATAGAAGACTTGACCAGGTCAGTCTGGCTCCCCTCTTCCAAAGGAGAAAAGTAGCCGTGGGTAGACCGAAGACCGAAGTTGAAGGACAAGGACAAGAATTGGCTCTTGGGGACTTAATCCCTTCCTTTTGTACCTAACTCACCAAACAGCTGTTGGTGTTTGCCATTTAGAAGAGAGGAAGAGGCCCCAAATCCTCTTTAGGAAACGCATTATTTTTACTCTGTATGTTGGGGGTGAGGGTAATGCATACACTTCGGCACACACGTGGAGGTCAGAGGACAAGCTGGAGTGCCTGTCCTTGTTTGAGATAGGAGCTCTTGGCTTCCAGGGATTCTCCTAGCTCCAGCTCCCACCCCACAGTAGCAGTCCTGGGGTTGCAGAACACGCTGCTGTGTCCAGCTTTCTGGGATAGTCCAGTTGTGTTTCTGTTGTTGCAGTAGTTACTAAGACCAAAGCATCTTAGAGGAGGAAAGAGTTGATTTCGTCCTGCAGGTTCTAGTCCATCCCTGAAGGAAGTGATGGTTAAAGGCAGAAACTCTAAGGCAGAAACCCTGGAGGAAGGCTGTTGGCTGGCTCCTTCACTGTCCAGCTCACTCAGGCTCATTCATGCTCAGCTACCTTCTTCATACAGTCTGGGACCACTTGCCTGGGGAGTGGTACCACCCACAGTGGGCTGGGCCCTCCTGCGTCAATTAACAATGAGGACATCTCCCACAGACAGGCTCACCAGCCAATCTGATCTTGCCAGTTCCTCAGTCAAAGCTTTCTTCGCAGGTAACTCCAAGCTGTGTTAAGTTGACAAAGATAACAAGGCTCACAGGTTCCAAACTGCAGTTCTCACACTTTCAAAGCAAGCATTATACTCACTGAGTCATCCATCTCCAAGCCCAGAAATGATGTCAGTCCATGAGGACCTCTTACACTGTTCCCTAAATCAGGGCAACAATTCTAGCCTAGAAGGACTTCATCCTGCAAAACTGCCCACCCACCCACCCCCACCCCTGCCCCCACCAAGGCAGTTGGCCCTCATTCCTTCCATTTTATTGTTTCCAGCACAGGAGTAGCCACATGGTTGGTGCCACAAAGAGACACCAGCTCTTGATCATTACTGCCATGCCTGGAAGGCAAGGATCCTGGCATCTTTCCACAGCCTGGTGGCACCACATTGTTCTCACCATGGAAACTCTGAGATCTGAGTGTCATGCTGGACATGGCACTTTACAGGTTAGAGGTTAGAATCAGGCAAGTGCTGGTCAGGGAATTCCACTTCTTAGTAGCTCCCCTCATAGGAAAGCCCACCATACATATACAGTATGTATCATATATGTATATTATAGGTGATATACATATGCACATGAAATACTGCAAATATGCTTATGATTTCAAGTGGACTGTGACACCTTTTCCAAGGTGCCACATGACATTCTTAAACCAGGAGATAACAGTTGCTGTTAAGCCCAGAAATATATTGGAGAGAAGAGAGAGGTTCCCCAGGAAAGAACTCTGCTCATCTCAGTGACATAAGGCATTAGGCATATGCCCCAGATGCTCAAAATCACAAGTAGGGCCAGCGCGCTCGGCCCTGCCACAGGATTTTGCCTCAGCGAAGAACAGGTAATAAACTATGTTTCTAATCATGCAATGTCATTGAAACAATATTTGTAATGAACAAAAGCTGCATACTGTTGAGGCTCAGTTTTAGGACCCACGGTGAGCTCTTGCATGTGAAAGCCCAAAGTGGATGCCAAGAATCGTGCTTGATCTCTGCTCTACCTACATGGCTAGTCTGGCTAACCAGCTTGCTCTGGGGCTCCCGCGCCTCTGTCTTCTGAGATTACAATTACAGGCAGGTCTCCACGCCCACCCAGCATATACGTGGATTCTGGAATCCAGACTCCAGTCCTCACACTTGCATGACCCCTGGTTTGTATGCTTCAAGTTATCTTATCCCTCATCTGAAAAGGGGGAAAAGTAGGCCTTGTAAGTTGAGAATAACGCAAATGCTACTATTGCCACCTGGAGATCTGTTGGGGCATCGCACGTCAGCAACTGTACAGCACCTTACCCAGAATTCAAGAGTCATGGAGAGTCCTGGAATTGAAAAGATAGGAAATCAGCCGTGAAGCATGCAGCCAGGTCCTGTAGTTCACAAAAGAAGTCAGCAGTCTTCCATAAGCTCCGATTTTCCTGTGGTAGCAGAAACCGCCTCCATCTCTGTGGTGGTGCTGGTGTTCCTTGCTGAAGGAGACATTGAGGGACTACCCGCCCCCGCGCCCCGCCATTTCTAAAGGTGTTAGGCTTCATATTAGTTTCTTGGTGAGCCTGTGTGTACAGATGGGGTGGTTTGGGAGACAGAGCAAGTGGGACCTTGGGGTCAGGAGGTGAGTGGTAGCTAGTGTGGAGGTGATAGAGGGAGCTTTTCAGTTGGAGCAGTCCTATAATAGGCAGGGACATGGTGCTCCAGCCCTCCACATGGAGGGAGAGAGCCATCCTTCTGGTCATTCTGTTCTGGGGCTGGGGGTACTGCATGGGGGCAGTGAACAACCAGAGGGTGCTTAGCCATTCCCAGTGGTAGTATCAGAGAGACACTTCCAGGAAGTGTGGGTCCCCAGGTTCCTCTACCTGTTTTACCGTCATTGTAGATGTTAGTTCAAATCCAGCCCATTCACTTTCGGCTCCTCTCGCTGGAAGCCCCACCCTCCCCGAGATTCTGGTTTAATTATTCTTGGGTTTTTTTCAGAGTTTCTATTTGAAACTCTGAAATTTGAAATTTGAAAACCACTTCTGTCTCTTTAAAGAAGTTCTGTCTGTCCCCCACACCCAAGAGCTCAGTTTTTGGTATTTATTCTCCCCTTGTGCTGGATTTCCAGGATATCCTACACCACCACCTAAACCGCTCCACAGTTGGGACCTTGGAGTGCTTGATTCTAAAAAACCGTCCCAAGGGACGAGCCCCCACTCATTCCATATTGCGGTGTTTTCCACACGTGAGCAGCCTTGTGATGGGTATCACAGAGTGGCACCAGCTGTCAGGATGCCAAGGCCAGCTTATATCCCTCCTCTGTCCTGGCCGTGAGAAGCTTCATCACACTGTCATTTGGTCTGCTGTTTCTCCCCAGATGACAATAAATTCTCTGCCCTTGAAAGCAGGGGTGAGACCATTGGAATTCTTTGTTGTGTTTCCAGAGCCTAGCACTGAGCCTACCATGCACGTAGTAGGGTCTACCATGCACATAGTCGGTCCTCAGTAATGGTTGTTTATAAAAAGTTTTTGCAGGGCTTGGATGCTGCACATCTTATAAAGGACTTTCATGTAAAAACGATTAATGAAGGGGTTTATTGAAATCCTTTCCCTCTTAAAATTTTAATGAAATCCTTCCTACGTATGTCTCAAAAGAACACGCAGCTTGTCATCTTTCCTGGAGCTGTTTATTGCCTCTTTTTCTTTCCTTTGCAGAAAGTCTCTTGAGGTGTGCACCTGTGTGCACTAGTGTGTAGATGTACATCAAACCAGGAACTGTAATTCAGTTAGCTGTAGTGAATCTTCCGTCACAGAACACCAGAATGTCTGTTGAATTGAGTTTTCTCGAGATGCACACAGACTGCAATATGAGAACGATCTGCTGTGTGAAAAGGGTCCGTAGCTCTTCATAGCCATCAGCATGGCCTTCTTTTAGGGGAGAGAAAGCCAACGACAGCATTGCCCTGGGGCCCTTGATTGCTAAATGTGCATTGCCTTTGGTTCCTGACCTTCTGCATGTGGAGAGGATGTTGCTGTCACTTCCCCAGTTTTTGAAACTGCCCGTGGTTTGTCTTCTCTGGACCATGGATGGGAGGCATTCTGCATGACACCAGGGCTTCAGGCGTGGCATCACTGACTCCCCACATCCAAGCAGCACACATGCTGTCCCCAAACCCTGGTGACAGTTAGAAACCACAGCCTTAGCCTCTCACAAGATTTGTCATTTCCTAAAATCATCCTTCAAAACTTTTTAACTTTTTGCAGCCTACAGATCCTACAGTTCTTTGGGCGGTGCCCGTTCAGGGGGTTGCCAAGAACCTGGCTGGCCATTCCTCCCCTCCTGTCCCCACCACCCATCTTCTGGTGGCCAAGTTTCTCTTCACACCCACTCTGGCCCTGTTTTATTGTCCTAACTATGGCCTTAAAATCAACTGGGGATGGGGGAACTTATGCTAACGTGGGAAATCTTTACATCCACAGGGAGCTTTTCATCATGCATTCATTTGACGTAAGCTCTAAGAGCAAATTAGACGGCTAGCGTCAGGTTCCTATCAGCCTTAGTTAATGCCTCAGTCTACGTGTGTTTGAATAGTTGCTCAGTTAACACCCAGCTACTCAACCGCAACACCTGGTTTTGACTTGTTTTACCTTTTTATTTTCTGGAGTAACCTTTGGGCCACCCTACACGTTGGGCAAGTGCTCTGCTATCGAGCTGCAGTCCCACCTTTAATCTGCGGCTCCTCTCTGTTCTTTCTTCATTTGCCATTTGTCCTCTTCCTGACTGCCTTCACTGGAATGCTCCCTCCAAAGACCTCACAGCCCGGCTCAGCCCCGGGTGCAGTGCCTGGCATGTAGATAACACAGTTTCAGTATTCACCGATGCAAGGATTCCAGACACTCGCCTCTTGACGTCTTCTGAACCCAGCGCTTTTCTCCTTCACAGTCTTAATATCTGTCAGCCTCAAATTACTCCTGTGAGTCACATAATCAAGGAATCAAGATCACCTCGTATAAAAACTGGGACAGTCGATCGAGCTTGAGGGAGGCGCTCTTCCCTGGCCCGAGTGTGTTTCACTCAGAATCTGAGTTTGCAGGGTGTCGTAGCTGTGGGTTGGAAAGCGTCTGGATCTTTCTTCTTAGTGCTGAGTAATTGTGTTCTTGATTTTTTGCAGACACGCTGAGAGTCAGCAGAAGCACATGGCAGAGAAAATGCCCGCGAAGTGAAAGGGGGTCACCCACCAGAGGACAAGCTAGAATTTATTTTGCTTCTGTGGTTGTGAAAAACGCTGTTGCTCAAGGTGGCTCCCAAACAGACGTCAGTGTTAGTCATTGGTAACGTCGTCCGAGCTTACTGTCCCGTGACTGGCCTTCGCTTCTTAATTTATTTTCATTTTTTTACTCGTGCCACTTAATATCAGGCCTTTTAATAAGATATTGTTACAAGAAATGTACAGTACTTACACCACCAACAACCGTGGATGAGCAGAGGGTAGTTTGAACTTTATTTTTATTGTTTAGAGACTTTCAGTTGGAACAGTATTTTGCCATTGACTACTCCCTTCCATTCTTCACTGTAGTTTTGAAGAGGGACTGTAAATGACGGTGCTATACAAGTCAAAATACATGCCCGCCTCCTAGTGAAGTTGTAGCTCTCCATACTACGTATATTTTCATCAGTTTTCAACATTTTGTGAATGTTGACTACCTGAGGTTCATTCTTAGACGTGCTATTAACATTCTGTTGGATCCACACGGTTCCTTGAAAGTTTTATGTATAAATATGTAAAATAAAAATTAAAACTTTGTTTCATATGATATGTCCTTTTGCTCACTCACAAAAACTGCCTGTGCCTCCTCGCCCTTTTCCCTTTGTGACTAAATCCCCACCAGAAAGCTTCTGTCAGTGAACACTGCCAGATTGCTCCAAAGAAGGCAGCAAGGTAGGAGGGGGTGAGTATGCTGTCGATGACGTCAGAACCAGCATGTCTGGGATTGACTAAAGCTGTCCATCTGGAACATCGCCACTCTTCCATGACTGTTCATTTCGTTGGGGCCTCGGATTGCATCAAAACATTTACCAATTTACCACATAGACAAATGGCATTTGCATTTTTTGGTGGCACTCTGGGCCTGACTTGGCAGAGTGGCTGTGGTCACCTGCACGAGACCCTCACATGACTGGATCCACTGGCATTCTCTCCTGAAAGTGGGGAGGGCTCACAGAGCCCATAAGGCTCTCCTCTGCCTAGGGATATATGAGCAGGTAACAATTGCTGGGCACTAGAAGGACTTGAATATGTAGTTGTCTGCAAATGGCCCATGCTCCTCTCAGTCAAATTCAGCTCCCTGGTTCATCAGGTTAGATGTGGGTGGAATCATTTTGTTGGTCTGTTGTTGGTGCCCTGTCTGAAGTAAAGTTAGACGTTTGTCCGGGCTCCACAGGAGAATTAACACAACCTGTTTTATTTTGTTTCTAAGGCACTTTTCCTGATCTCAAATTTTTTCAGCTCTAAAGAAGATTGTAGGCTGTTTTCTAGTAAGTAGAGAGATTCACAACGTGCCCTTAATTAGTTGATGTGCACAAACGGATTAGAAAGCCACCAGCTGAGAGAGATGAGCAGTTCATCGGACCAGCTTCACCCCTAGGTCATCACCTGGTTTCTCTGTGAAGTCCATGATATCGACAGGACTTCAGAAACCGCTCTCCTCCATCCCCCTTCCTCAGAAGTCCTCAAGCATTGTAAGTCACTGAAGGAGTTACCACGGTTCACGTTTAGCAAAAAGGGTCATCTTAAGTTGTACCACTCATCACTTTTTATGGTCTTAGTCAGCATTTCCATTCAGAATAGAAAAAGAACGCAACCCTGGATGTGGTTCGGTTTTGTGAGTTGGTTACTGGCCAGGCCTGATTGCTGCTGACTCTTGAACCCCACTGAATTCTCTCTGCCAGAGTAAGTCCCACAGCAACAGTCAGTGACCTGCTGGTCCTTTGCTGCTGCCACTGGGCAGGCCTCTGGTTCTCCTCTGCAGCTACGCAGCGGAATCATGTGGAAGCTTCAGAAACCGCCGGTGCCAGGGTCTTACTGTGGCCTCGGCGTCTCTAATACTGGAACACTGACTGCTTGGGGGTGAGTCTGCAGGCGCCACGGTGCACGTATGGAAATTGGGACAACTTTCAGGAGTTGATTCTCCCCTTTCCACCATGTGGGTTCCAGGGATTGAACTTAGGTCGTCAGTGGGCAAAGGCACTGTCAGTCCCTTGGTACCTGCTGAAGGTCCCCAAGTGCTAATATTGAGAACCCCGTCACGGAGTTTTTCTTTGTTTGCTTTTTGTTAAACCACGTTTTTGCGTGTCAGGTGATTTTTTTTTTTTCAGTTTAAGTGTGTTATATTCCTATTATTTTGAGCCTTTGGGAGAGCACAAACTTAGAAAAAGTATGCAAAATGCCTCTGCTCAAGCAAGAGAGAGTAGTTTGGCCGTCCATGCCTCCTGCTCTGACACCCGCAGCTGGAGCTGACACCGAAGCTCATTTGTCAAGAAAAACTACTCATTTTTAAGTCTTGTCAGAATTAACCAACGCCAATAGACGTTAGACGCGTCTTTCGTCTTAAGCAATGCACTCTCCATAGCTACACAGACACATCTGAATAAATCCTTTTTTGACTGAGTCAAAAATAGGACTCTGCCTCTCTTTCACGTTTGAAGAGAGTGGGGTGTACTCAAAGAGTACTCAGGCCCTGAGGCCAGGTCTGGCTAAGAAATGCTCTACCAGCTTCCTAGGTGTATGATCTCAAGAGAGCTACTCTGTTAATACTGTGTAGAATCACTGCAAAGACTGGATGAAACAACCACGTTCATAAAAGCACTCGGCACTCACAATAAGAACGGTGAGAACCATTGAATGTACGAAGTGGAGATGCTTAAGGAAAACATTAATCCATTCATGTCCATGTTCAGACAGTCTCCCTCCCTCTAAATATAGGTGCTAGGCCATGGGGTGTACTTCATACCCCTTTCCCTGTATCTACATAAACAGATGCACGTGGGTAGCCTTTGTATTCCCATTTGGCCGTACAAAGTGGGACGCCATAAAACGGCCCTTCGCAACTTGCGCTGTCCATGGAAGTGCACACGTGTTAAATACGAGAATGTAGCGTTTGTCTTTTTGAGTCTGCCTTGTTTTGCTCAACATAATAACTTCCATTTCCATCTGTTTCTGCAAACATTCAAGCCACTCCTTTGAACTGTGTGTCTAAGCCGTTGAACCGCAGATCCAAGCTACTGTCTGTAACAGCATGCCATTCCTGCCCTGCTGGCGCGCTCTTTATCCAGCCAGTCCCTTTCCTTTGGAGAGCGCCCCAAAGTTTTGCCCCTCCATCCTATTTTTGCTTGTGCTTAGCATCCTCTTTTGCCTTTTATTCTGCGCTCACCCCATGGCTCTTCTTTCTCTGTCACTTAGTGTCGGGTTATATCTCAGAGTACAGGGAACTACCACAGGGAAAGCCGCTGCAGAGAAGCCTGATTCTTCATGACAAAGTTAGACCTACGTCTGACAAATACGTAACTCATTTTTGTCATTAAACACTGAGCTTGAATGACACTTTCTTGTTGAAAACTCTCATTTTCACACGTGCCTACATAGCCTCCAAGAATTCTCTGTCAGACATTTCTGTTTCTTGTTGAAGAGCAGAGGCAATCCTCCACCACTTGAGTAACAGCAGCCCTCGGCAAAGAACCGAGCCGCTGATGACTCTCACTTGAAGACGCTTGGATTGACTGACCGCTCTCCCCTCTTCCTCATGGGCAGTGCCTCTTGGCTGAGGGATGGGCCCTGTAGACTGGCTTTCACTTGGGTTATTCTCACTGTTGTCAGGTTTAATCTCAGTGATTGGTTCATTTTTCTCCCTTAAGTACTTGGCCTTAAACCAATATCTGTTGGTTTCTTCTACTGAATCTGTCATCTCTGATAAATATGCCTATCACAGATAACGGCTATCCATCTACTAAAATCCATGCCTCCCTATGTCCATAGTTGCAGAATTGCCCCTAGGACATGGCTCCTCAGACAGAGACGTTCCCAGACCCCTATCTAAGGTGACTCCATGGTTAATTGATTTTTCCCTGTAAAATGTGAGCGAGTGACTGTGATGTGTCTTAGCTTCAGCTTAGGCATTGAAGAGGATCTACCCAGTATCGTGCTCATCACACCAGCTGCAATCTCAATACCCTAGGAGATGTCAGAGGCACAAGATGGAAGGGGTGTGGGTCCCTGAGCCGCTGTATGGGGGCAGCTGCCTGCTGTTCTAGTGGGATTCACCTTTGGATGTCACAGGAGTGAGAAATGAACAATGGCATTTGAACTAACATACACTTAGTTGAATCTCTTTCTTAAAATCAGCATTACACTTGCAAATGCAGGCCCTCAGTAAGGACAACCAGATTTAAGAAAGAGTTAGAAAACCAGTTCTGGTCTCTGAGAACAAACTGTTAACCAATATACCACACTGTTTCATTTCTCTGGAAAATGAGTGAGTCACTTTTTCTGCCCACTGACCTTCTCAGCTTAGTTTAAATCCCATTTCCCATTCTATCTTCTGTCTCTGGGGCAAAAATCAAAAGAAGATCAAGGTAAGATTTATGAACAAACAATCCTTTCCAGAAATGAGAATATAGATTGTATAATGATGTTGTGGCTATAGGAAATCTCTGATAGCCATCTGGAAAAGCCTGGATTCCTCTAATCCTCATGACCACACCGATTATTTCAACCCCAGCTAAGTTCTGAGAAGCACGAAATGCCATTTGTACTGATGCACACTTACTTTGTCTAAATACGATATGACATGTTCATTCTGATACAGGTTGGGGTGATGAGTTTTTCAGGATATTCTAATTGAAGCTTGTAGTCGGTTGTCAGTATAAACCAATACCAGTAATCTATGGATTAATCACCTGACTGTACAAAGTGGAAATACGGAGCCAAAGGGCTTTTCCAGTCTGGAGCTTTGGTTCACAAAGAATTGCCAAGAATGGTCGGGTGCAGTAAGTTCTCTTACAGAGCACACTTCTCTTGGTACATTTCTCTTTCTGGATTCCTGCTGGCCTCCAGTCATAGCACAGTGCTTGGTTTAAAAGTTACTGAGTCCATTCCCCTGCACCAGGCATAAGAGCCCAAAATAGAAGAGGGATGGTTATGGGGAAAGTGATTCTGGTGTCACAGTCCCGACTCAAGCTTTTGTTTTGATCATTTACTACCAGATTCTTTGATCCTTTATATTCAATCAATACCTTGTTTTCTGGCTTTTCAGAAAATAGACACATGTGTTCTGACTGTGGGAAGGCACAGTGAGGGTGGAAGGGGGTCTTTAATTTTCTGCCTCATAAAGTTACTTCCTTCCCGATGTCAGTTCTCAGAAGAAATCGCAGCCTGTGGTGACACACCATCTCATCTTATGTGTGGGCTCTTTTGGTCTCTGAGCATCCCTGTGTATTAAACATGGCATCTTAATGACCCTGGTGCTCATTCCTCACCTCTCGAACAGTTTACAGAGAAGACAGTATGGATGCTGTCAGGAGAAAGGCCTTTCCTGTTTGTCACAAGCACCCGTTTCCTTTTTCCAGTGAGCTAAAGGACTCTTACCTCCACTGATAGGACAGATGATTTGAAAGCGTGTCACTAGCTCAGATGCAGGCCAGACGGAGAGCAGAGCATCAGGCAGCTCTGTCAGGCTAAGCAACCTTTTCATTGCCATCTTTTAAAGTGGAATTACATAATTTCTCCCATCCCCGTTCTTCTCTCCAAGCCCTCCCATTTATCCATCCTTGTTCTTTCTCAAATTCTTGGCCTCTTTTTCACTATATACACACACATATATAATACTAACTACATACATACATATTCCTAGATACATTAATACAGTCTGTATAATGTCACCTGTATGTACACGATCTCAGGGATGACTACATGGTATTAGATAACCAGTTGAGAGGGGAGGTTCTTCCCTGGACAAAACCATTTCTCCACTCCCAGCATTCTCCAGTTGCCCATAGATCTTCGTCTACGGGTGAGGTCCCTACCAAGCAACTTTTTTAAGGGAAGTAATGAATGCCTCAGAAAAATAGTTAGAAGAGGGGATGTTTGCAAGTCATAACCCACGGAGTCATAAACCAGTTCTGGCTAAACCAAGAGTGGGAGTGAAATGCCACAGAGGCCTTTCTGGAGTTCCCAGCCAGGGTTACACAACACAAGGTGGAGGGTGGGATTTGCATGGAGACAGCAGCTTCAACTGCCAGGTCTCCCCCAAGAGCAGAAGAAGGAACCTAGCCAAACGCAAGGACTTGGGAGAATGGAACCATGGCTCAGTGCATGGTCTGGGGACCCAGTGGCACCTGCAGACCTTGTCAGCTTCACCTGAGGCCATGACATAACAGTTTCTTCTAAACACACCTTGGTACATCGAACCCTCAGGCCAAGCAACCCCTTACTGGATGCAATCTGCTGGGAGGGAGCCAGAGAACAAAAGCCTACTTTTTACCAATCTGCAGTTGCCAAGGAAACGGTCTTTAGTCAGCACAGTGGTACCCACTGAACTGTGCCCACCCAGTTCCAGGAGTGCTAAGGTCCAAAAGGCATTTGTCAAAAGCAGCTGAATAATTGCACATATTGCAGGCAGTATATAAACAACCAAAAGCCTCTTTGGCTGAGGCTTGACTACAGCTCAGTGTAGGGAATTTGCCTAGCATGTAGAGGTGTCCAATCTACTGCACTATGTAGTGAAAAATCTGGAGTGCTCCCTATCAAAGCTGATCTTGGGGCCTTCTTCTCCCAAACACTGAAGCAAACATCATTTGAGAAATATAAATCATTGTAATTTGGAAGGAAGAGACAAAACCAGTAATGAAGAAATAGACCATCAAGGGGTTGATTAAAGCCTCTTTTGGCCACACTTCAAGTTTAGTGTTCATTTGCATCTTACATAAAAGAACCCTAGACAAACTATCTTCCTTTTGAATATAAATTCTTTGCCTTGTTTTTGCTTTTCTTGTTTCTTTTATAATCATCTTAGTCCCCTGATTTGCATAATGTAGTAAGAATCTCCTTGCTTAGCCACTAAAAAAAAAAATCAAAATGCCCACTTCCTTTTTTTAGTATGCATATATGTATCATTTCCTCAACTGTGCTTTTTTGTGATGGACTCAGGGCTACAGCATCATAGATGCCTTGGTTGGTGTCTTAACAGTGTTGGCTACGCCTATCAAACACCACCAGTGCCTTGATGCCATATGTCAGGACCCTCTGGATGTACAAGCTGAGTCCAAATGGACCACCTTCTCAGAATTTTGAAACTCAAGGGAAGATGTTCATGTATAAACGCATAGAGTTGCCTTGATTCCAACGAAGTAGACAAGTAGCATGGCTTCCACATTGCACCAGAAAATGAAAGACAGACCTCAGGACTTCTTCAGATTTCTAAGACAAGTACCCATTGCCATTCCCACCTCAAATTTGCCCCAAGCTCAAGACTGAAAGGGTTTTCATTGGGACTTCCTTGGGCTTCAGTTTCCAGGCCAGTTAGACATACACACACATCACACACATGGACAGTTCTCAACCCACTGCAGGTACGGAGATGCAGCCTTCAGGAAGACAGTGCCTTTACCCACAGATCTTGCAGCCAAAATCAGAAAAAGAGTTAACAGTGGGAGAACTTCATCCTCCAAAATTCTGGAAGAGAACAGAAGAGATGTTTGATGAGACTCATACTGGAGACACCCACGAAGAGGGAAAGAGAATATCAAAGTGATTTCATGTGTTCATGGTGTACAATGTGAAAGCTTGGACTATTATATTATACACATCATGCCAGGGGTCACAAAGCATGTAGGGACTAGACTGATGAAACTAACCAAATAGATGAAACAAGTTGAGGGTAAGACAATGGTGATGATAAGGAGTCCTTATACAGAGTGAGGGGACTCATAGCCAAGCAAAGGCTAGCTGCTTATGTGCGCTGAGCTGACCTGATTTCTGCCACACTCTTCTAAGATTTCAAAATAGTCTTGATTTATCCATGGATGGTGGTACACACCAATAATTCCAAACGTTGGGAGGCAGAGGACTGCTATGGGTCTGAAAGCAGCCTGGGCTACTTAGAGGGCTTCATGCCAACCACAGATGCAAAGTGAGAACCAGTTTTAAGAAAACACTAATAGTTCTAGGGGATTCTGGTAGAGTGCTTGGCTAGCATTCCTGAGGTCCTGGTCTCAGTCCCCAGTGTCACATACAAATAGGCATGGTAGCAAGCATGTGGGAGGTAAAGGAAGGATGATCAGAGGTTCAAAGTCATGTTTAAGTGTATAGGGAGTTTGGAGCCACCCTTGGATGCATGAGACCCTGCCTCGGAAGAAATTTAATTCATTAATCACGTGAAAATAAATCTAGATTCTGAGAAGAATACATTTCTTCTACTCATCAATGCTTGGCTGGACAACATTAGTCACTGAAAGTCACTGCAAGACTCTACAAAACTCACATTCACTGATATCTGTTGTATTATCCAATGACAGCGTTATGAGCACAAGTTGACACTTCTCTACGATGTTGGTACCAGTAATACGTGGCTTTCCCTGATGTTCGTTGATAAAGCTGCCCTCTTGGCATTGGCTTCCAGGAAGCAATGAGTAAGACTTACGGTCTATCTCTGACAAATTGAGTAAAGGTCCCAGCCTTGACTTTGCTGCATTATTCCTCTAAGTTGCCTCAAATTAATTTTGGGGGAACCAAGAGAGTTATCATAAGTAAATCAATCTATCTTCTACTTGTCTATTTTTACTCATGTATTTACATATTAACTTACGCCTGGCTGTATACTAGCATTTAGAATCTTCTCCCAGGGCAGGGAGCTGCCAAAGGTGAACATCTTTTTTCAAGACCATGTGAAGAAAACTCAAGTCCTGCTATCAATTACACCTATATAAACATCTTTTATGTGTCATATTTCCTTCATATATATAATAAAATGTCATATATACTCCCATTTCTCCCCTACATATCTCTCAATATATTCCCCTTCTAACTCTGGTTGGTTGGTTTGTCCTTCCTTCCTTCCTTCCTTCCTTCCTTCCTTCCTTCCTTCCTTCCTTTGTTCCCTCTGTTGCTTAGCCCCCTCTGGTTCCACTGTCTTCCCCTTCAGTAATTGTTTATTCATTGTCTAGGTTTTCCTGCTCCCAGTGCACAGGGAACATCATTTGTCTTTGCTTCTTTATTTCCATTCCAGCAAACGACACTTAATAGTACCTAAGTATATAATTTGAAGGACTGAACAAGTAAAAGAATGTTCCATGTTATCCCACAAAGAAATCCTGCTTCTAGTTTCTCACCACTCAGTTTCCTCATTACACCATTTCTTCCATAAGTTCTGAGACAAATACATCTGCTTAAAATTCCATATATATTTGTTAAATTCTCTCTCTCTCTCTCTCTCTCTCTCTCTCTCTCTCTCTCTCTCTCTGTGTGTGTGTGTGTGTGTGTGTGTGTGTGTGTGTGTGTGTGTGTGTGCACCCATGAGTACCACGGTACACATAGGGAGGTCACAGGACATTTTTTAGTTCTCTCCTTTCACCTTGTGTCTCCTAGGGATTAAACTCCTCAAGTCATCAGGCTTAACAGCAAGTACCTCTACCCACTAGGTCGTCTCACTGGCTCCAAAGCCCATATCTTTTCAGGATGAAGGCATTTCCAAGCCTTTGTAAGACATTCAATCTTCTGATAAGATCTTGAACAAAACTTAGTTCTAAAGTCCATTAGACATACTGAACATGAGAACCTAATGTGCTTTATCAATGAATTACAAACTTTTAAGCATTTTTAAGAGGGAATGAATTATGCATTATGAACTGATCATCCTCAGGTATCCAAACATGCATGAGAGTCAATACTCAGAACTTCATCCATGGTTTTGAGTGCAGGGTGGCTAAGCATTCCCAGCCATCTGAGAAGAGAATTTCAACTTCCCGGCTGTACATTTGGTTGCTCCTGTTGATCATCGGAGTGGAACTTTGGATTTAGCCTTGATAGACAGTGGACTCCTTCTGCAGAGGCAGTTCTAATCCTGTGGAGTTAAATTGCTTTTCAGTTTGTTCAGTTCAGAACAGAGGTAATAATAAGGTGATCTCTCATTTACCTTTTTGCGGGGAACAAGCCAGTATTCTTACACCATGAAAAAGTTATTGAAACTTCCCAGAGATGCTCAACTTACCCCCAGGAAACAATTTAGGTCTTTTCACAACACTCCATTATCTCATATGATCATAAAAGTTTCCTAAGAACAAGGAAAGGCAAGCTGGTGTGATTTTTAGTTTGCAGAAAGGGAAATATATATAGGGGGTAAGAAGGGCATTTCCCACAGCTTAATAGTAACCATAGGATCAAAACCAGATGGCCACACATGTGCGCTTGTATCGCTGGACCACTTCTTAAGGTCTTTGCAAAGCCTCCCTCCCCCAAAATAAAGCAACATATTCCCTACTCATGTTTAAGTTGACCTCAAATTTTCTACCCTATGTTTAAGAATTGCAAATAAAATTATTTCCAAAATCTTCTAAATGTAAAAAATTAAATATATCCGACATAGTCAAGTATGTATGTCCTCTAAATGTAGATAGTGAGATACAAATGCTAGAGTAATTTGATCATGATATCCATTTTGAAAAATAGATTGTGTAATTGGCAGCAGAGCCCTTGCTTAGCATGCATGAAACTCTGGGTTCTGCCTCCTGCAGACTTTTAAAAATGTGTTTGTGTATGTGTGTGCATGTATATATACATACATACATGTAAATATATACATGTATATGAATTCTTATTTAACTCGAGAGAAAAGACATTTATTTGTTAGAAGACAATAATTTTCATTTTCTATTCAACTTTCTCCTCGTATTTCAGTCCTAATACCATTGTGTCTCATTTTTAGAAATGTTTTATTTCTCTGTCTAAGTTTCTTATGTAAATAAACACTTTTAAAAGCGCCTTTACTCACTGAGCTGTCTCCCTGGCCCCATTTCTCCTTTCTTGAAGGCACAAATAAAGGAAGGCCAGCCCAGTGAGACAACTTTCTTTTTAAATTCCTTGGAATCGCAGGAAAATAACTGGGTCATTTGGAATGACTTCATCCACAACCCTGAATATGGTTTCTTGTTCTCAGTCTGGACAGATATGAATGGGATGTTTCGTGAATGGGAGACCGCCATGGTTTCGTAGTGAATTTCACACGTGTCGTCTGGACCAGAGGCTAAATTTCCCACCAGGGACTAGCAGGATGCCTGTCAGGGAGGTTCCTCAGGTCTTCTGAGGTCTTAAGGTCTTACTGGCCCTCCAGAGGGAAATCCCTGCAGTCAGATAAAGAGGTTCCTCAGAAAAGAAACAAAGCTGTTTAATCACACCCGCACAAATGGAAAGCAAAGAACCGAACACAGAAAGTGTTTCGAAGAAGGGAATTGGCTTTGGTTTTCACGTCTGTCCCCTGTGGTTTCACTTTTCATTTCTGTGGCATCTGGGTGAGGAGACATTGCCTGAATAGTTCCTGCTGATGGCCTTCGAACAAGAATCCCTGGAAACCACTAAGGAGTCGAGGCTGAAGGAACCCAGAAGAAGAGGTCATCTTACAGCTGGCCTTCAAGCTGTCGGGAGGTCTCCCAGATTCCTTGCTCTATGGCTGGCTAAACTCCCTTGTATTCTAAGCTTGGGATTCCCACTTGCTTGTAGAAACCGCTGCTTAAAAGGTCCAAGGACATTTCAAGCCCATTCCCACTGTCTTTTCCTCTACAACTTCTCACCGTCCATTTCTTCCAGCTGAACAAGTAGCATCTCCTTTCATCCAGGTATCCAAGCCTGAAACCCGGGGCTTTTGTTGGACACATTCATTGTCTTTTATCAGCTCACATGCAGTCATCACCAGGCCCTTCTGTTGCTGCTTCTAAATGAGTCCCATACACTTCTGGGCAGGCTGAGGACTAATGCCTTCTGGGTATTGTCAGTTCTCACCAGGGCTGCTATAAAACCTTCCCAAAGTGCCAGTCTTCGCATGAGTCACCCCTTGTCCACCCTTGACACTGTCCCTTGTCTTTCCAAAAGGAAAACGCAAATACTTCCCCTTCCACTCCGGCAGTGGCTGTGGTAACTGGGGCAGCTACAGAGCAGGATGGCATGGCAGAGGCTGGTTCAGGCTTCACACCTAACTTGGCATTCCAGCCCTGCTACTGTCTTTGGAAACAGGATAGAAACCTATGTAAGCCTTCATTTTCTCTCCAAAGAAGAACCCCCCAAAAGTGTGGGGAACAGATAGATATAGATATAGATATAGATGATATAGATATAGATATAGATTGCTGAAGATATTTTACTGATGATTCTCAATTAGCCCATTCAGACAGGCCACCTCTTCATAGCTGTATTGTATTCCATTTGAGAGACAGTGTTTTATTTAACTCGTTTCTTGTTAACATCCATTTCTACAAACATCCCAGAGATGAAATTCCCAGAGCAAAGAACACACACCAGTCGTTTGACTGTATTGCTGAGTTTTCTTCCAGAGGACCTTTACAGTTTAGAACCTTACCGACCAACAATTGTGTGAGAAGCAGAGTCAACCTGAGCTTGGATGTGCAGTACATTACCCTGAACAGCATTTTTATCTACTTAGGAAGCCCCTCATGGGCCCACGGGTGCTCCACCTCCCCCCCTCCCCGGAGTCTCCTTTGCTAAGCCCCAGCCTTAGGCCAGGGAGATGTGGATATTGGGATCTTTTCTGTCTCCCTCTGTGTATGTTCAGATGTGGGGAGGACTTTACAAGCCCCACCAACTCCCTGTTAGAGTCCTCAGTTGTCCTCTTCTGTGACTTTCCCCAACAAGGATTCCAGCATTGAGTTACTGAAGCCCTGGCCTCCCCTTTACACTCACCACCAGCATCAGACTTCCCCTGGCAATCTGGCAGGAAGTGGGTTCACCTGAAGAATAACTCAGGTAATTTAGACTCTGACCAACCACCTCTAGTTGGTCCTCACAGGCAAGGAACCACTCTCAGCTTCTAGTCTGCTCCTGGCCAGCTTCCAGAGGCGAGCCCTGAGATCCTCAGTGACAATATTGTCTGGTTTTGTCATTGTGAGAGATGATTCACTGACTTGTTCCACCCCAACGGACGTCTGCAATCTAAGTTTCGTGATAAGCAGCTCTCCTTTGTACTGGCTGGCTTTGTGTGTCAACTTAACCCAAGATAGAGTCATCAGAGGAAGGAACCTCAACTGCGGAAATGCCTCCATGAGATCCAGCTGTAAGGCATCTTCTCATTTAGTGATTAATGAGGAGGGCCCAGCCCATGGTGGGTGATGCCATTCCTGGGCTGCTGGTCCTGGGTTCTATAAGAAGGTTGGCTGAGCAAGGCATGAGAAGCAAGCCAATAAGCAGCACTCCTCCATGGCCTCTGCATCAGCTCCTGCCTCTGGGATCCTGTCCTGCTTGAATTCCTGTCCTGACTTCCTTTGATGATGAACAGCAATGCTGAATTGTAAGCCTAATAAACCCTTTCCTCCCCAACTGGCTTTTTAGTCACGGTATTTTGTCACAGCAATAGAAACTCTAAGACAGTGTCAGCTTTGATCCTTGATTTTCAGAACATTCTCCTGAGATTTCTTGACAGGGAGAGTGGGGCCTCAGTGACACTGTGCCAGACCTGTAAATCCGATGTCTGAACATCACTCAGCAATTTGATGATGGGCAAAATGAGCTCCACTGGACAAAAGAAATAGCAGTGGAAAATATGCATGACGTTTAGCTGGAGAGAGGGCTTGTCAGGTAATCGCTCTTGCCGTGGACCCTAGTTCAGTTCCCACGTTGGGAAGCCCAAGACCACCTGTAATTCCTGCTGGTGGAGGAGCTGATTCCATTGCCTCCGGTCTCTGTGGACATTGGATTCACGTGTGCACACCCATACACATACACAGAACTTTTAAACAATAAAAATAGACATGTTTTCTTAAAATGTGCATGATGTATTTACAGGGTAGATACTTATCTTTTCTAGTAGATTAAAAGCTAATACCTAAAGCCTGTCTCATCCCAACAGAATCTTGACATGAAGTCCTTCAGACAAACGATAGCTGCATATGGAATTGTATACAATTAGAATCCTGAAACAGAGCTGAAGGACCAAAAAGACTTTATTGTTGGAGACTGGCATACTGTATTTGAAGCAATGTAACAAATTCAATGTTTCTCTTATATCCAAAGAGAAGGATTCCTTGATGACTGTACCAAAATGGCTGCACATAAGAACAAGCACATATTAGCTTGGTGCCCAGGATCTGGAGCCAAACTCCCTCAGATTGAATCTTTGCCCCCACGCACACCCTTTCTCTGTGCTGTCTGAACCCTTGGACAACTCTCCTAAAGCTTCTTTTGCCTTGCCTGTCACAGGTGTTCAATGAGTAAGAGAGTGTGATTAATAAATCCCTAGAGGGTTTGTTTCATGTGGAACTTCTTAGAATTGTGCCTGACCTGTAATATGAGTTTAATAAATGTTAGTTCTCATTAATGTCTGTACTCACCACTGTTTCTAGGGTTCCTCGGTGTATCCCTGGTAAGAAACCACTGGCCAAACAAGTCCTCTGGTCAGCCCTGGGGCACAGCAAGGAAGCAGAAGGAGCAGACTGGAAAGTTCAGCTGCTTCCAGATGTAGACTGGTACCCCACGAAATTAGAGTGAATCTATTCCAATGGCCCTTCCCATTATACTCCTTGGGTACACATTTGAAAGAACTATCTCCCCTCCTCCACTATCCTTTCCCCCAAGGCCATCTGCCCCCCTTGTTCCTGGATCTCAGGCCTCCTGACCAGATACCACTCCTTCCAGCTGAGCGTCCAAGAATCAAAGGTCTCCTGACTTAGGTGTGCCCAGCCTTTCTATTCAGGTCTTGTAGCCAAGCCCCTGCCCAGGCAGCTCAGTGGATTTGTTAGCTTGCCAAAGCTCACGTGACTCCCTGGCAGATAAGTACATGTTTGAATTCTGGAAGCCTAATAATGGCCCATGCTAGCGAAGATACTACTTGGGAGCACCAAGAATCTTCCCAAGACCTCACAGATCTGCTTTTCTAATCATCTGAACTAACCAGCCAGTTAAAAACAAAAAGCCCATATATTCCCATACTCTTTGTCTGGAGAAAAACTGTGATTGCTCAGTAGCTGGCTATAATTCTTACTTAGGGATGCATCAGCTACTACAGGATATTTTGACTAACTCTTCATCACGTATGTGTAAATACATGCCAATCCCATTTGAGAGACTGAAACATACAAAACATACTAACAGCTGGATCTCGTGTTCATGTGATAGGACATAAACTAGATCTATGTCCTATATATTTACTTGATGAGATCAAGGCTTTGGTCCAGGGCAATGGTGCAGTGGGTAAGAGATTTTGTTCTGCACACATGGACCCGAGTTGTAATCCATAGCACCCAGATGAAAAGCCAAATATGGTTGTATATGCCTGTAACCCAAGCTTTGAGGGGTGGAGACAAGAGCTTGCTGCCAGCCGGCCTAACTAAAAATGGAGAGCTCCTGCTTTAGGGACAGATTCTGTTTCAAGGCAATAAGGTGGAGAGTAATAGAGGAAGGCACTGGAAAGGCCGTCTGGCCTTGGCACAGGTCCCCAGGGGTACGTACACTCACGAGCACACTCTCATGTGCATACACCAAGATTAAGACAGTCAAACCAAAACAAAACAAAGAATAGCAGTGCAGTAGGAAAGCAATGGGTGAGGCGGTCTACAGCGCAGCCAGTGAGCACAGACTACCAAAATTCAGACATCCTCATCTCCCAGGCAACTATGTGAATCAACGCACCAAGCCTACTCCTCCATCTGGAAAACAGGGTTAATAATAATATGTCTCCTGGAGCTGTTTTAAGAAATGAAAGACATGTGTGCAGCATACTTAGAACAGTGCTCTGTACATTACTGATGCTTCTAATCTTTAGCTATTGTTTTACTTATTATTATTCACAAGTTAGGTCCACCCGCCCCATCTGCTGGTGCATTGAACTCAAATTGGCCACAAGAAGTTAACACTAAATGGCTTTAATCTTTAAGATACAAACTCATTTTATTCTTAATCAAGAAGGTAAGTTACAGGGTAGTCAATGTTTTCAATACAATCTGTCCTTTCAATAACAAAAGGAAAGAAAGGATTTTCCAATATGTTACTTTGCTCAAATAAATGTTCAGAACAGGGCTCCCTCCTTTTGGGATGACTCTAACTTGTATCAAGTTGACATAAAACCAGCCAGCACAGTCAGTAACTGAATTTTGACAAAGGAGAAAGATAAGACTTGAGGGAGAAGCTGATGTTTCCCCTCATTTCCCCCCTTTAAAAAAAATCAGAGCCGGGCGGTGGTGGCGCACGCCTTTAATCCCAGCACTCGGGAGGCAGAGGCAGGTGGATCTCTGTGAGTTGGAGGCTAGACTGGTCTACAGAGCGAGATCCAGGAAAGGCGCAAAGCTACACAGAGAAACCCTGTCTTGAAAAAAACCAAAAAAAAAACCAAACAAACAAAAAAATCAGAAAGGCAGCTTAACAGCCTTGCTCTTCAGGATTAAATTGCATCCTTTTATGCAACAATTCAGTCAACAAGCACTTCCTGATGCTTGCACAGCATGTGCTAGGCCATGCAAGGATGAGGTACGGCAGAGAAGAGCAGGCATGCTCCAATTCTCCTAGGACAGACATCTTGTTAAGAAAAAATAAAGTAAGTCTGAAAGTATTTTTAATAAATTGTAAAAGAATTGCATAATGCTGTGGCAAAAAAAATAAATAGACTGAAGGCCGGTGATCGAGCTTAGTGGGAAAGTACTTGTCTGGCTTGTGGACCACTGTGGGTTTATTCTCTAGTAGCACACACACACACAAATGACTACACACATACACACATACCACACACATACACACACACACCACACACATACACACACACACACACACACACAAGAACACCACAACCATACCAGACATACATACACCCAAACACCACAACCACACCACACATACATACACACACAGATTACTGAGAGGGTGCTACAATACCCCCCTAAAATTGCATTGAAGCTGGAAAGTGGAGAAGCAGGTGGTAGATACTGCCCCAGGCACCCATGGCAAGCCTGTAAGACGGGTGGGAAGAGTTTAGCAATCTCTAGAAACCATCTGAAGAGCAGGGTCTGCTGATGGGGGTCGGTGCTCTGAGTTCCAGACGGCCGATGAGGAAGCATGGTTCCCATGGCCACCAAAAGGACTTGGGATTCCAGACAAGGGCCACTGAGAGCTCCCAAAGTGAGCAAGAGTGTTTAGGCAGGAGTTGCTTTCAAAGATCCCTCCAGTTTCTAGAAGGCATTTACAGGCAGGGGAAATCTAAGCAGGAGGCACACACAATTATCCAGGCCAGACAGGATGGATATGAGAGAAGTGAGTGGATTCGGAAGATCTCTCAGAGAACAGGCTGACGGACTGGATGCAGGTTAAGCAGGAAAGCAAGGAATTGAGAATGACTCCTGCATTCTTATTGATTATTTTTATTAAAAATTTCTTACGTGTACATAATATATTCACTCCGTGCCCTCTCTGATCTCCTTCCCATCCTTGTCGACACTCCTCACCCCTCAGTTCCTTTCCCAGATTCATGTGTTTCGGGTTTGTGACTAATTTAATTACACCAGGGACTTCTGTGTAACAACTGGATTGGCGCTATGTATTGGAGCCTGATGGTGACCACACATGCGTGCACGTGCATGCGCACACACATACACACACGCACACACACACATTTCTGACCTGGGACACAGGTATTTTTATCATTTGCTTACATGAGGAAGGCTAGAGCGGTAGGTTCCAAGATGAAAAAGTAATTATGATAATAACCAATGGGGACACCTATGAAACGCTGTCCTGGGGGACCCCTACGCACAGTGAGCATGTCACTGTTCGCCCTCTTCCTGCCTTGCCTGAAACACATCCATCACTTCACAATGCTACTGAGGCAAAACACAAATAACTTAGTGTGGAATTCCAAGTGCTCCCTGGTTTGGGGCCCACTGTGATCCCCCAGACAAATCTAATTCCTATGCACAGTCACCCCTCCTTCCATATCAGTAATGTCAGCTTTTCGGCCCCATAATTTGACTTGCCTTGAGTATCCTTTTCTTCACTCACACCCTTAGACTTTTAAACACATTTCTTTCTCTGTAAGGTCTTTCCTTCCCCACCCACCTGCTGAACTTGGTATAACTCAGTGTGACAGGAATACCTCCTCTCAGAAGCCTGCTTCCCTGTTTTTCTTCTTTCTTTCCTCCATCCCAGCTTCCGTCCCTGGCTCCAGGCAGAGTGGGATATGCTTTCTAATTGAGGTAGGGGAGTATTGATTTGGAGTAAGTACTGTTGTCAAGGTTTAGAGTCTGACCACATCAGTCAGTAGGTTTTTAAGGGCAGGACTCTTCCTCAGTCTCCATGTCTTAGGATTCAGGTGCGTGGTGTCTTCAGCAAGACAGTCTTACCAGCAAGAGCAGTGCCAATAGCATGCCACATTTGGGGGAGATCCGTTGAATCCCACTATCCAACCACTCAAAAAGCCCATACCTGTGACTGGACTTTTTATTTGTCAGCCAATGATGGCTGGGGGAGGTGCTATCGGCCCCCTCCCCAGCCCACCCCGCTATGAGTCATTCCATTCACCCCACCCTTTTACATATGTGGATATTTCAGGAAGTTTCTACTGTAGTAGATAGAAAACTTCAGCGTTTAAAGAATGGATGCTAAGCCTGATGTGAAGGCCAGCGCAGCAATGGCATTCAGAGGAAGTACAGACAGGAAGGACAGACTGAGGTGAATGTAAGTTGACAGTGTTGGTCAATTTGAGCAGTGATTGATAGTTATGGCATCTGACTGGGCTGTGTCTAAGGAAACTCAGCAGGGCTTGCTGAAGTGCAGCTCTGGGAAAAGGAAGGGAGAGACTCCTCACTCTAGCTGGCCCCATGAGGACAGGCTCACTTTCTGGATCAAACACCAGAGGGAACCAAAAGCAGGCCTCAAGGAAGAAGTCTGAGGAGAACAAGAGTGTTTCACGAAAGAGAGTAAATGTGTTCCCACTTTCTTTTGGTGGCTGGGCAGGTTTGAACAGCAACTCCTAAGCATGGGGCCAATTCACCAGGAAAAGCATTACCTAGTTATTTTCACAAAACACCCTGAAGGTCTCATTCTTCAAAGCCAATGGTTTAGAAACCCCAGAAGGCTTGATGGACTGGTGAGTCACAGAAGACAGAGTCAGTCCTATGAGCAGGCCCTGGGGGGGGGGGGGGGGGACTGCTCCTGAAGTCCTGGCGCTGCACTGATTGTAGATGCCCAAGTGAGGAAGAGGTACCAGCTCAGGTCAGGTGACAGAAAACTGGTTACCTCACAAAGAGGGAAGCTACAGATCCCACAAATGTGAACTGCGGGTCTGTGAATGGAGTCAGGGGAGTGAACAGCCTCCTGCTGCTTAGGAACTAGGCCTTCATATGGCAGGTCTCCTGATAGGACCACAGCCGCAGCGGACTCTAGCCTGTGTCCCATCTCCAGAGGGGCTTCAGAGAAAAGAGAGGACTCGATGTTGAGAAACTCACACTAGGCCTTTCAGAGACAACTTGACAAACCACATCTGGAGTCTTACTGACAGTGTTAATCCCACCAGGTGAGGATAAGACCACTACCACAATTTCTGAGCCAAATTTGAAGCAAGCTTTATTAAATACTGGCCAGGACTATGGACACTAGCCAGATCCATACCAGGAATTCCCAGAATATGGCCAGAAATTTCATTAGTCAGAGGCTTATAAAGGCAAAACCCACAAGGCTAAGTACTTCCAGTCTTCATCCAATCAGAGCAAGGAAGTCTTAACGTACTTCCTGCCTATTTGAGATCAAGTACATTCTCTGCAGTTAGAACACAAGCAAGTCTCAATGTACTTCCTGCCTATTTGAGATCAAGTACATTCTCTGCAGTTGGAACACAAGCAAGTCTTAATGTACTTCCTGCCTATTTGAGATCAAGTACATTCTCTGCAGTTGGAACAACCAACCTTGTTTACAGAAGTAGAAAACATGTGGCTTGTTATCTTAAGTAAACAACAGCCACAGCATTCCAGGAAGTTATCTGTCCTTGGGCAGGTGGGGCTTATAGGTTAGAGGCATTTTTGTTTTATAGATCTCTTAAGCACAGTAATTTAATCTTAAAACATAACTTTAGCCCTCACAACAGGTGTGAGGAACAGTTCTCAAGCAAGAAACAAGCAGTTGTTTTGCAGATGCGTATTGAATCAAAGTCCTGGACGTCTGTGTTGACCCATTATAGATGGTAACCAGAAAGAAATATCCGAGTAGAGTGTCTGGTCTAGGCCCTCTGCTAAAGGTTTCTAATGCATAGCCAATTAAAATTTCTCCAAAAACCCTCTAGGGTACCATTATTGCCTATATAACCGTTATGGCTCTAGTAATCCACGAACATGCAAATCTCATTTTAAGAGACTGCCAAAGCATTTAAAGGTAAAACACTTTATATGGGGTGCTTAACGTTATCAATGTGGGGAAAATGTCATTATACGGTAGTAATTTTTAGCATGTAGGTCTTTGATTGTCCCGAAAACAAAAAGCCACGTCTATCTTATGAAACATCTGGATGGGGGGGGGGAGGCATTGTAAAGGCCCACTGTAAAGGCTCAAGTGAGAAGAAAGTTATGTGATTATCTCCAGTCTCACTTAAAATACAATTGTATCACATCTGTAACAAAAGTTACAAATCAAATTGAGTCCTTATGAGGAAGGACATGCTTAGGAAACCTCCCTTCTCATGGTGCACAAACAGCTGTCAGCTCCAGGAGCATTACCTACTTGTCATTTCTCAGCTTAAATAAATAAATAACTCCCACGCCTAAAAAAAAAAAAAAAGAAATATCCGACTCTGGAGTGTATTCCTACAGCCACCAATAGCAGGGCTAGGTAGCAGTTGGGAAAATGTAGAATGCTTGCTTAACTTGTGCAAAGACCCGGGTTCGAATTCCAGGAACACATAAGATCCAATGTGGTAACAGGCATGGCTGTCATTTCAGCACAGAAGGTAGAGGCAGGAGGAACAGAAATTCAAAGCCATCCTTGGCTGCTTGCCAGTTCAAGGACAGCTTGGATTACCTGAGACCGTATGTGAGAGCCAAAGTTACATTTTAAGTTTTAATTACTATGCCTAAGAGACTCAAGGCACAAAAGTGCCTCTGATCTGCAAGCCCCTTGCCCAAGGACAGCTAGTTCCTGACATGTTGGAGGCTATTGTTTATGGGAGATAACAAGGCACACATTTTCACTCCCCTAAACAAGCTTGTTTGACCCATCTGGACTGGATGTGGGTGAAAGGTTCACAGGCAGGAAATATGTCAGGATGTATGCTTGTCCCTGATCAGATATAGGTTGGGAAGTGCGTCAGGACATATGCTTGCCCCTAATTGGGCCTGATGGGAAATACTTAAGCTGCTGCAGAACTTAATTTGGGGCCTTTTTTTTTTCTGGGAAACCAGAGATGGACATGGCCAGAGCCCATCCACCTGGCCAGTATTTAAAGTTTGCCTGAAATATGGCTTTAAATTGTAGTAGTGGTTTTATTCCCAGCTGGTGGGATTAACACCTATCGCAAACAAGTAAGAGAACTTGAGGTGGTCTTATGATTGAAGTAGGATATCTCCCCTCCTCTCTTCGAGTAATAAAATGATAATTATCCTGCTGAGGTATGTCCTCTTGTTTCTGAGACTCAAAACTGTAGGAGTTTACAGATCCCGTGGTATCAGGCCTTGACAGTATTTATTGACTCAGGGGACAGCAGCATGGACAGTCTTGATTAAGTGTGGCTTCTAAAAATAAGATTGTAAGCCAAGGGATTCTTGATGATCAATGAAAATAATGAAGAAACTGAATGAATCAATGAAAAAACAAATAATGAAAAAAACTGACCGTTGTTCTCGAAGAAGATAGAAATTGAATTCATTTTTCAACCTGTAGAAGTAAGTTGAAGAAGAAAAGTTCATGGAAGTTGTCAGTTCTCAGGGAACAAGAACACCCTAGACTCACCTTCAAAGGATAGAAAACGATATGTAGAAGACCACAGCAAGGTCACTTAAATCCACAGTAGCCCAGTGCGTGCCTGCCTTCCCCCAACTATAATATTTTGCTCCAAATGCTAATAGGGAACTTTTTTTTTTTTTTAGTTTTTCAAGACAGAGTATTTCTGTGTGACCCTGACTGTCTTAGAACTCTCTTTGTAGACCAGGCTGGCCTCAGACTCAGAGATCTGCCCACCTCCTGAGTGCTGGGATTGCTGGTAAGGAATCTTGAAGTGGGTGACTTTGTGGAAGTCATTCTATGACTTTATCTCTGGAACTGTCAGTTTCCAATATGGCTGCTGTGTAACTATCAGATGTACAGTTGTATATGAACAGGTACCAAAAAAACACAATGAAAGGAGATACTGGCCTTGGATGAAACGTTCACTAGAGATCCTGACTGATTTGCAGGATCCCAAACAACATGGATTTGGGGCAATTTGTTGTGTTCTTTCTGCCCTAAATACCTGACTCAAATAAGAGTAGTTACACAGAAATCTTAGCATGTGAGATTTTCCTGTAGCAGTGTTCTTGTGAGGAACAGCTATCTGAAAAGGTCAAGAGTCCGATGACATTGAGAATGTCTGTTCCTTGGTGTCCAGTGCATCCCTAGAGATACTTGTCAGCTCTAGATGCCAAGAAAATAGAAAAGATAAAAATGAACCTCAAGCTGGTTGTGGGGAAGCCTTTGCTCCATGTGAATGCATACTCATATGTGTAGGAGGGGCGGAGACAGTGAATGTGCCGAGGTGTCTGTTTGGAGGTCAAAGAACAATCTGCAGGAGTCAGTTCTCTCCTTCCATTGTGTAGGTCCTGGGACCAGGACCAAGCTTAAGTCATCAGGCCAGATGGCAAGCACCTTTGCCTGCTGAGTCCTCTCACTGGCCCAGCATGCTCATTTATAATAGTGCCACATCTATCCAGAAATAATTTATCAAGAAGAGAAAAGAATAGTAAATTAAAGCCTAGATCTGATTGCACATACCTATAATCTAACACTCGTGAGGCAGAGACAGGACTACCAGAAGTTCAAGGTCACTCTTGTGTGTATATTGAGTTTAAGGCTAACCTAGGCTATATAAGATACTGTCTCATAAATACCCCCTAAGAAAAAAGAATTAAGTTAGACTAAACTGATGTTCAAATGGCCAAATGAGACATTTCACAGTTTATGTTCTGAAGTTGATACGCCTTATTCCTATGCTCGTCCCTCCTACCCACTCTTAGAGTCAGCTTTATCTTTACATCCCACATCATCCTAGTAAGTTTAAGTGCTTGTTAAAAGTTCCAGAACAAATTTAAAAATCTGATTATCAACAAAATGCAACATCCTTGGCCTCTTCAGCATGCTAAACCAATGTCCCGTTGTGATAAGCTGCTGGCCCTCTTGTCCTGGAACCCCTTTGATGTGCCTTGGGGAGGACAGGTGGGAAAGCTGCTCCTCCCAGAGCTCTTGGGTTCTCAGGGGGCTGGTGCTCTGACCCCAGACCTGACAGCAGAACCCTCAGATCATACTTGGCAAACAGTCCCATCTTGTACCGACCCTGTCTCCTGCGCAGTGAATTTGGGGCCAGCCTTCCCTTGAAAGCTTCACAGCTGCTACGTATTTTCCCCTCTTTTTGTGTGGTGACTACATCTTTCAAAACTGAAATGTAGGGCACCAAAATCTAGCAGTAGATCATTTTCTGACTTATGAGTCAGTCACCTTTAGGGGTACACTTCAACTATCTGATTGAAGCAAAATCATGTGATGAAATAGATTTAGCTGTATTTAAATGTATATATAATCAGCTATGTGATTTGTAAATATTATAGATTAAAATTTTCCTTCAAAATATGTTCTGTGACAACCTACATTTATGTTATAGCCCACGTATTTATGGGTAGACATGTTTGCTTGTGGAATTAGTTTTGCTTCTCTGTACTATTGGGATATTTTTGCATACAAAATTTTGTTCAGGCTGCTTGGTTTCTATGGCAGTAGGGGAGAAATGAAGTCTGTTCTCTCTGTGAAAAAAGCAAGCCTGGCCCATTTCTCTGCCTATGAGAATGTGCATTTCCCTCTAGGGAGAGAAATACTGTGGTTTCCTGGCCAAGTCCAACAGGTTGGTTCAGCTCAGAAGCCTTTTATAGCCTGGAGGTCTGGCCTGCACTAGGCTCATTTGTAAAAATAAAGCATGGAACAGGGCTGGCATCTATTTCAGAGAGATAAGCACTACAGGCAAGCTTCAAGACAGACTCTAAAATAAGTGCCTTATGACCAGTGGGGTGCAGATTCCAGCTACACACTGGGCTGTAAGAGTGGGTGAGAGAGAAGGACTCCCCAGCAACCCCTGAATCCCAGGCCTGCCTAGACGGTCAAGTGACAGGCAGTCCTGACAGAATGGAGAGGGACTCCTCTGTCCTTTTCTGCTTCTAGTCCGAGAACCATGTCCACCTGACCCCCCTGAGGAGGAAATGTAACACGAATTTTAAAGGGTCTTATTAATAAAAACAAACCCAGAGTCAGGAATTGGGGTGAACGCTGAAAGGTCAGAGAAACAGAACAAGCCACAGCTACCTCACCTCACCAATTCCTCAGCTGATCCTGTTTCCTCAAACTGGAAGCCTCTGAGTCCTCATCCAAATGGATCTCAGCTGAACTGCTGCTCAAAAGCCTAAAAGCTTAACCAGACTCTAGTTCCTAATCCTCATGCCTTACATACCTTTCTGCTTCCTGCCATCACTTCCTGGAATTAAAGGTGTGTGTCCACCATGCCTGGCTGTTTCCAGTGTGGCCTTGAACTCACAGAGATCTGGATGGATCTCTGCCTCCAGAATGCTAGGATTAAAGGTGTATGTGTGCCACCATTTTCTGGCCTCTATGTCTATCTAGAGGCTGTTCTGTTCTCTGACCCCAGATAAGTTTATTAAGGTGCACAGTATATTGGTGGACAAAATATCCCCACAAGAAAAGGTAAAGCAAAAGATGGCACAGAGAATGGTAGTGTGTCTGATGTTGGCTGTCTTAATACAAGCATTTGGTAAGTCTGGGAACTGTCCACCACCATCAGTGGGGCAGGCTGAGGAGCTCCTATAAATAAACACATATAATTATATATAATACATGTATCATGCACATGCAGCCTTATTTGATTCATGTTGTAGTATTTGTGCATAGATGTCAGATCAGGTCTTTCATTTTTATTTTTCTTATGCTTCTGTGGTTCCTTTGAAGTCCTTGCATTGACGGACTAACCAAAGAACCTAACCCATTTTCTGACAGGACAATGTTGGTGGAGAGGAAACAGTATCAGCAGAAACAGCTTTTCCCTCCTTTTATCCAAATATCTTTATTTGCATCGGTTCATTGCAGAGTCATTGGTCTGGTTCAGTCCTCCAGTCTCTACTACACTATGGATGCTGGGCTCACACTGGAACTCCTCTTGGTTATCCTGTTATTTCCGTGTGTCGTGGAGATCCTGTAGCTTTGGGTCTGAGGAATGGCCCTTTCACGTGCTCCAGCAGATCACAGATGGGGGGGATGTTGGGGTGGGCCAACTCATAACCCTGGTTCTGGGCCTTGGTAGTTGTAGGGTTGGTCAGCCCGCCAGCTCTCCCATGTCCTCATCTCCAGGGTGAACTCTCTAGCATTGCTCTGGCTAGTTCACTCCTTGCAGTGATGAGCAAGGAGCAGGACCTGTTCTCCTGCTTTTGCATCATCCTCGGGGTGGTTCTCCCACACCTACACCTTCAGGGCCAGCCCTATTGTATTGCCCAGGCATGGCATAGGGACCGGGAGCTGCAGTGGTGAGGGCAGGGCCAGCTTTCCCACTCTTATGACCTCAGGGCCAAGGGCCAGGACTCCCCCCTTTTCAGGCGTTGATGGGGGGAGGACATCTCTCCCCTGCCCATGCTGCCACATGACAGGTGAGTAATGGGGACAGCTCTCCCGTTCCCACACCTCCACCAATGGAGTTGGCTCTATTGTGCTGCCCAGGTAAGGTGCAGGGCCTCAGCAGGAACTCTTAAAGGAGATTAGGTGTGCTCTAGCTACATCAGTACTTCCCCAAAACAAACCATATAGGAAATAATAAACTGGCCCTCTGCAAACTGTCCCAGTGATTGAGGCTGCAAATCCAGATTAGCCCCCGCCACAACTTGCCGCTCACACACACTCGGCTCACCCTTAGCTCCAGTCCTTTCTTCTCTTTCTTTGATTGAACAAATGTGTATTGATGTCCTTCGATGGGCTGATTTATTTTTATCTATCTATCTATCTATCTATCTATCTATCTATCTATCTACCTATCTATCTATCTTATTTGTTGAAACAGAGATCTTGTGTAGTCCAGGCCGGCCTTGAATTACCTATGAACTGAGGGAGGACCTTGCACTTCTGATGCTCCTGCCCTTAGCATCTAAGGACTAGGATCACAGACATGTATTATCATGAAGGTTTTTAATTGCCTAATATTTTTATGACAAAAAAAAAAACTTCACGACCCCCTGTGGTCCAGAGCCCTCCTTGGGGTAGCGTTCTTTGTGACTGGGCCTGCTGTGTTCATCACACAGACCCCACCTGCTCACACACCTCCTTTCTCACTGGCCCAGGGAACGCCTCAGAGGCAGGGCCCAGGTCTTGCTCTTTCTCTTAGTTCCAGCTGTGACTACATTGTCTGCATTCAGACAAGCTTGTTACTTGGATTTTCCAAGGCCAACCTGGATCAGACACTGAGGATTGAAAGAGGAGTGACAGCGGCCTTGCCTTCAAGGAACTCGCAGCTACCAACTGCCAATCAACCAGCGGCGCATCACGGATGCCGGGAAATCAATCTTCCTTTTTCTCAGAACCCTTGTCTAGGCACCAAAGGGAAAACCCATCACAGGTCCTTCCCTCTGAGTCTTCCGCCCCTTGATCTCTCACTGCTGCTGTTGGCTTTGGTTGGGGTGTTTGGTGTTTGTTTCGTCCACATTTGCACCATTAGACTTAATTCTGCATTATTAAAAGCAGGGGGTCTTGGTGCTGTGAATGACCAAAGTTTGTAGCTGGTGTGACTATGTCATCAGATTTTTCACTCATTTCCCTTTAGTGGTTGAGTGTCAGTTCTCTCTAGCAGGAATGCAACAGCTAGAGCTGACTGTCATTGAAGTCGTCAGCTGAGTTGTGTAACACAGTCACCATGGCAGAGCTGTCATGAGGACACCTGCTGTTTTTGAGCCGGTCTTCTTTCTCCATGGTGAAAGGCTCCTTGAAGAATGTCTCAGTTAGGGTTTCTACTGCTGTGAAGAAACACCATGACCGTGGCAACTCTTATAAAGGAAAACATTTCATTGAGGTGGCAGCTAACAGTGTCAGAGTCCATTATCATCATGGTGGGACATGGCAGTGTGCAGGCAGATGTGGTGCTGGAGCTGAGAGTGCTACATCTCACGGGCAACAGGAAGTGGACTGAGACACTGGGCAGTGTCTTGAGCACATATGAGACCTCAAAGCCCTCCTCCACGGTGACATACTTCCTCCAACAAGGCCACATTCCCTAATAATGCCACTCCTATTGACATTATGGGGACCAATTACATTCAATCAATCACAAAGAAAATCTGAGTTTTTAAAAGAAAAAAAAAAGATGTCTAGATTAGCCTGCATGCTTTGGCCATGGGCTAACCACTCAGCCTTTCTTACATGTTCCCACCCCATGCTTCAGACTAAGTGAAACCCACTCTCTCTCGGACACTCTTCTCTCTACCTGCAGGCTTTCCTTGCCATCTTATTTCCTTATCTAGTTTCCACTCACAAGAAGAATTAGCTTTAATCTCTCCTCTTCCGTGGGGTCTGTTTGGAAGATTCTAGAACTCAGATCCACTTATTGCAGAAATAGATACGAAGGATATCCATATCCACAGACCCATGGGTTGTGTTGGATTATCATTAATTGCTAATATATGTATGGATTATGTTTAAACCCTCATGGCCAATTCTCACTAGTTCAAGTCTGTCTTTTGTGGTACTGTGGGCAATAGACACACAAAAAAAGTTTGTAAAAACTGCTCTCCAGATTTCTATTATTCTTTGAACTACCATTTCTCATTTCTTCATACACACTCCCATCACAGATCATCAGTTTCATCTTTAATCCAAATTCAGGCAGATTCAATTTTTCTCTCAATATTTCTTACTCAGGGACTAGTCTTTGCGGACATCTCCAAGAAAATTCAAATAAAGACATTCACGGGGACTTTGAAGCTGGAGCCTTTGTTTGCCTGTCCTCCTGAAGGGCAGGGAACTCCTTGTTAGCATGAGGTTTCCTCTCATTACTCAACAAACGAGGGCAGGTAGCCTGAAAGGGGAACTGAAATGATCAAGAGGAAGTCTCAGATACTGATAGTCAGCAGAATCCAATGTTCAAAGCTAGGGACATGGACCAGAAACCTAACCATGATGTACAAGGAAGTGGTTGTGAAATAAGGCAGCATAATGACCATGAGCCTCTGCAGCCACTGAGTGCCTATCCACTGAACAGGTGAAAAACTGAGGTTCACTGAGACGCAGACTTGAATGGCTTGAAAGCCTGGCTTCAAAGCTTGTTAACTTCACTACATCACACTGTGGGGGTTTTCTACCAATTTTCTTTTTTAATGATTTATTTTTATATTTTATGTGCATTGGTGTTTTGCCTGCATGTGTGTCTGTGTGGAAGTGTCAGATCCCCTGGAACCAGAGTTACAGACAGTTGTGAGCTGCCATGTAGATAGGGCCTAGGAATTGAACCGGGTCCTCTGGATGAACAGCCGATAAATACTCTTAACTCCTGAGCCATCTCTCCAGCCCCTTTTGTACCAATTCTTGAAGCTCACCCAGGAAAAGAAAATTACATAAAGCATGACTTGAGTATTTTCCATGACCATAAACTGATTTTAGTGTCAATGTTCCTTAAATGGCTCCAAATACACGTTAAAGTAATATCAAGTATTTGAGTTCAGCATGTTTAAAAATCTTTGAAAATTATACAATGAAATTTTTTTTGAGTCAGTAAAATCTACTGCTTGGTCAACAGCCTCATCAACCACAAGTAGACAATTGAATTCATCCAGGTGAACAGCATTAGAAGCACCAAAGAAAAACTGAACTGCCCCAGCTACAGCCTACCCTAGACTTCTGGGCTCTAAGTGCCTCTACTACAGATGTGATTGGATCAACCGGACTCAATGAAATGGCATTCTACTGTGTATCACTCAGCTGCTGGAAGACATGATTGTCATTTCAGGAAGGTGTTAGGCTCAATATTTTAGAGCCCTATTTTTAAAATTCGAATTTATCTGTTGGGTCAGTTCCAACATGACAGAAAGAGAGAAAAAGGAAGAGGAAAAAGGTAAGGGAGAAACAGAAGGAAAGGAAATGTGAGAAATGCTGTTTGTGTCAAAGGAAGCTAGCCCTCCAAGGATCCAGTCACCATAAATCTCCCCGTCCTTGTCAAACTATTGTTTAGGAAAGGGCCTCGCTGGCTCTGGAACTTGGTGGCCTAGAGCCCCCTCCTTTCCCCATTCCTTCATTTTATTTTTGCACAGATGATGTTAGAAGCAACCAGTCTTCAAAGACTGTGAGGTCAGACCCCAGCTAATGGAGATGAGATACAGGCATCACCTGAATTAAATAAAACCAAGGGAACTTCCTACACCAGGTGCGCACTGACCAGGGGCTGGCGGTGGCGTTTGCTCATGTGTCCCCTCCTGCTAAGTCAAGAGTATTCTTTATTTCTAACAGAAGGGAGGAAAGAAGGAGAAAAGGGGCAGAGAAAATAGACACATTCCATCCGGCTTTAACAAAGGAGTGTTTTGCAAACAAGTTTTCAATTGAAGTATTTCCTAAATGTGCATGTTTACTGAGAGCGATATAAAAATGAGTAGGAGTTTCATGAAGTTTTTATAGAGGCAGAATGAAGTCATAAATTAAGACTTTTTAAATTTTTATTTTACTTTTTCATTAAAATACAATTACATCTTTACCCCTCCCCTCTCTACAACTCCTGCCATATCCATCATCCTCTCACATTCATGGACTCTTTTGCTTTAATTATCATTGTTACATATGTGTGTGAATAAATGAGTAGATATATAACTACAACCTGCTGAATCCATTTAGTGTTGTTTGGATGTGTATGTTTTGAGGAATGACCAATGGGGGGACTGATTCTTTATCTCCCAATAGTCATTAATTGCTTGTAACCCTTCATCTAGGGGTGGGGCCCTCTGAGATTCCCCTTGTCTACATTGGCATGACAACTGATGCTCACGTCTTGTTTAGGCAGCCATATTGTTGAGATTTTATGGATGTACCTTTCCTGTCATATTTAAAAAACAATATCCTGCAGCCGACTTTCTGGTCCTCTGTCTTTTATAATCCTCCCGGCCCCCACGTCTGAGATAGTCTCTGAGCCTTCCATGCAGATGTACTGTAAACGTGTCTGTTGGGGTCAGGCACCCCACAGTTAGACATTCTGCATTTTGACCAGTTGTAGTTTTCTGTGATGATCTCCATCTGATGCAAAGAGAAGTTTCTTTGATGAGTGACGAGAACTACATTATCTGTGAGTACAAGGATAAGTATTTAAAATGCAGTTAGGAATTCTGCTCGTCTAGCAAAATAGAAGTAGCAGGTTATCCTCTAAGATCCATGACTTCAGTGACCACAGGAGGTTGGCTGAGTTTATAATACCGGACATGATTTCCCTCCTGATGAGTGGGCCTTGAATCCAATTAGACCATTGTTGGTTACCACCAAAATATAAGCACCACTACCGAACCTTTAGGAATATCTTGCTGTGGTTGTTACTGTGGTTCTTGGGTGTCCCAACTGGGTAGGGCTACTGATTGTTTTCCTCCCTTGGCAACTTTCATAGCACCTTTTAAAATACGTCGGTGGCAGCAGCAGAGGGTTGGGGTAGAGGCAGGCGGAGAAGTTGCAGGTCTCAGAGGCTGCCTGATAACATTCAGCCCTTTGATTGGTAGAAAACTAGGGTTTTGATAAGCTTATACATTCCAAAACCTTTTTCTCGTTTAGGAAGTCAGGTCCAGCTTTATCTGTTAATGTCAGGAGATTGGGGTGGACGTGGGTAGATGGCTATTTGGTAGCTAAAGAAAGTCCAAGATAAATTGTAATTGGGCCCTGGGCCTGTAACATCCCATTCTCTCCACGTCTCTAAAATTCTAATCAATCAGCTTTTGAAGACACAGCTTTTTTTCCAGGGATTCTCATTCACAGGTGTCTTCCTCCGTCTCTCTGCCCCATAACTGTTGAGGCAGGTCTCCCACCTGAACCTAGAGCTCAACCCTCGGCTAGAATAGCAAGCCAGCTTGCCCTGGGGATCCCCCATCTCTACCCCACCAGCTCTTGGATCACAGGCAGGCCTCCATGCTCACCTGGCACTCACATGAGTGAGGCAGGGATCTGAACTCAGCTCCTCACACTTGTGCATAAGCACTTCCCTCACTGTGCTGTCTCCCAAGACCAACGCACAGCGCTAATTCAGGGTTTGTAACGCTAGCAGGAAGGGATACCTCCTTTCAGTCCATACATGAGTAGCTTCTCCCATGTAGTGTTCCTAAAGGCAGCCTTAGGGGAAGGGGATACGGGCAGAAACAGCTGTGGCTCGGATCTTCCAGCAGGAGACAAAGAATGGAACTACCACTAACCTCAGAAATACCCTAAAAGGCACCAGGGAGTGCTGGATCCCAGAAACTGAAGAGAGGAGAATCCTGGGAGGGACTCCAGTCCATATTATGGAGAAACCAGTCAAATCTAAAGTGAGCTTTGATTCCCATGACCACAACAGGTATCAAGCAAACTTGGTATCTCGTTTTTTTGTTTTGTTTGTTTAACCTTTCTCAGCCAATCTGCTCCCCAGCACTGTGGAAAACCCTGCTGCGTAAATCAGCCTTTTTCCAGAGAATTCAAGTATCTGTCACCCAACCTGGGGAGTTCATTCATGTTCAGGAAATGTGTTAATGAGTCAGAGCCTGTGAGCCTAATCTCATTATTAAAGAATGTTCCTATCCTAGGAGGAACTAGAGATGCGGACAATGTCTCTCTCTGCCTCTTCTAATTTTAGGATCTGAGACTCCAAGGTGCAAAGCACATTTCTCTATGAGGCCACAGAAATCCCTTCTGAAATCATAGCCGGGCAATGCGCTTTTGTTTCTATTCTGTTATCGTATTAATTCTCTAAGAACTGGTAAGAAAACATTCCGGAAGTTTTACATTTTGCGTAACTGTTGAGAGCAACTCACACGGAGCAATGCTACTACTCACTTGGGGCTTCTAGAGACAACTTTCTGCTTGTCACGCTAATTATTTCTCTTTTTTTCTCTTTTGAAGTTTTTAAAAAATGTATTATTACTATTAAGTGTTGTGTATGAATGGTGATGGGGAGCAGCCATGATGTGTGGATTCTGGGGGTCAAACTGAGGTTGCTAGGATTCGACACAAAAACACAGCTTCAAAAGGAGTAAGAGCTAGGTTATTCTAGAGCCAAATCTGAGAAACCATGGCCTGGAAACACAAGTTTAGGTTACCCCAATTCCATGTTCCAATGTGGAAGAAGATTCATGAAGTTTTTAGAGTAACAGAACAAAGGAAAGTCAGGAATTATTGAAATATCTTCTATTTCTTAGGTTAAAGATTCATGATGCTCCGCGATGTACCTATCCTTTTTGCTAAAAACTAAAGTCTCCTGTGTTTGAGATTTTTAATTTTATGTTTCATGTTGGAATGGAAAATTACCAAAAAGAGCTATGACAAGACTAACTGCTGTTTGTCCCGTATTTACCCAGAACTTTATATGCAATTTCAGTTTTGATCCTCAAACTGATCCTATGAACAAAGCTCGCATGGAACATTCTACCCTGGCTTCCAGAGGCAAGACACAGTATGTAATTTAGGCCTGACCACAGGAATTCCTTCCTGGAATCTGACCTGTAATAGACCTGGGCAGGAGTTTGGACCTGCACACGGTGATGAAGAAGGAGCCGGTCTCGGGTTCTGCCCACAGAGGAACAGGGAACATGTACGGAGAAATTTTGCCGTGTTTTTTTTTTTTTTCAACAACACACATGGCCCACGTAAGTAAGATAGAGTAGCCTGAGTCTGCATTTGCATTGTACGATGTATGTACTTTACATAAACAACCTTTAACCTTCTATATAGTGCTTGGTGGCATGCATAGGATAAAGGCATAGTAGTTATAAAACGTATCCAAAAATATTCCCCCCTTAAGAATGTAGAATGAGTCCCTTTTGCTGTCAACGTGGACTGTGCTTGGTGACTTACTTTTGGCAAACAGCATAGATGAGAAATGATTAGGTCAGAATCATGGCTTGTTTCCTGCTCACCTTTGATCATTGTCCTTGGAAAGCCAGCAGCCCAAGACTAGAGAGGACTCAGCAGTCCAAGACAGAGCTAAGCCCTCTCCAGCAATGGCAAGAGACCACCCAACAGCCTCCCTATGAGACACAAGAAGGGCAATGTAGCCCTAGTTACAAGTTCAGGTGACTGAGCCCAGCTTAGATCCTGAGACTCTGAGCCAGAGCAGAACTAGGCTGCTCCCAACTCCAGACACAGAGAAACCAACAATAAACGTATAATTTTCTATGCAACCAAAGATAAGGAATACGCCAACAGCAGGTAACTAGCGCTCTGCATTCTGATCTGTAGGTATTGTTGAGAGAGAAATTTCCACGCATTTATTGTGGGGTTGGGTGGTTTCTTTCATTGCTGTTACTTCTCTAAATAAATCAAGCAGTTAGGAGCTAGTCACTAGGCCACGGTGAGAGAGGAGGATTTGGACAGACTCCCTGGTAGGTAAGACCTACACGGAGAGGGGTCATGGCTAATAAAGGTGGTGAATTTCTAAGATGGCCGCCTTCTTCCTCACTCTCCAGAATTGTGGTAAAAGCTTGGCAGCTTAAAACAAACGCCTTGTTGGCTTTCCTCTCCTAGCAGTGGGCATCCTGCTGATGGACTGGTTGGACAAGTTCAGACCCTGCTCCGGACATGCTATACAACAGTTCTGGACCAATCAGTCATCCTAGCTTTCTTCAGACTGACCAACCCTAACTTAGGGGAGGAAGACTCTTTTGAGACTTTAAACCTCCAGCCTCCAGAAGAGGCCAGATGTTTGGCTCTCGATTCCCTGCTCTGCTTCACAGAGGGTCTTTTTCTCTGTGTGTCTGCTGCCTGTGTGCTTCCCCGATAAACATCTTCCTTTAACCGCTGGTTCTGCCTGCGGCACTTGAGATTTCTCTGCTGCTGCCTGGCGAGCTCCAGGTTTCCTTGCCTTTTAATTCTTCAACAACAGAAGAAACAAACAGATCAAGACCCCTCGACTGTATCATTTGGGGGCTCATCTCGGGTTTCGTCTGAAGACTACATCACTTGCTTGGCAGCTTACAGGCTTTTGCTTTGTGCCTGGTGGCCTTGTGTGGGGAGCTGTCAACCAAGACTTTTGGTGCTGAATCGGACTGCCCTCAGGGCACTGCAGCTGTTCTGAACACTGGAGGATCTCTCTACGGAAATGCCTTGCCGCTTGGAAGAGCTTCTGCCACCATTGTTGATGAGGCCAGGACTTACTTCAGGCAGCTTGTCCCAGTTTTGGAAGACTCTGCTATGGATGACATAAACCACAAGTAAACTGTAAATGTTTCCCCTCACCTTGCAACCTGTCCCACGGTATCTCCTCATGGACTAGGCAAAAAGTCCATGAGTGGTACAATGTACCACTGCTGATTGGCTCGTAAGCGAGGCCTGTGGTTAATAGAACCAGAAGCCAGGCACAAACACAGTTGTGACTGGTGGAACCGTGATCCAAGCACATGAGTCACACCCTTTTCCTAGCTATATAAACAGGCTGCACTTCAAGGACTGCCTGTAGGGTTACAACACTGAGCCCCAAATTGAGTTTTTTTCTGAAAATTGCTTTCTTGTGAGGTAAGCTGCTAACACTGAGCCGAGGAGACCCCAGGCTTCAAACCCCAGGTACCAGACAGCAACAGCTAGAAGATGGTTGGAGCGCGACTCCAGAGGCTATAAAGCCGAGCAACTCTCTAGGCCCTTAGCTTCCTCCATCCTTACTTGGTGGCCTGAGTTCCAGAGTGGCTGGGAAACAGTGATTATGGAGACTACAAAGGGACACAGAGGTCCCAAGAAGACAAGCTGTCAGCCCTGCTTGCCGGAGGAGTTTCTAGAGCTGGCAAGAGTTAAGAGCTGCCTGTCCCAACTCTCCAAGCTCAGAGCCCCCACTACCAGCTGCTGGGTGCAGGGCTGCTGGCGTGGAAGGCCACCATGCTTTGACCTGAGTGCCTTGGAATGATAGGCCTCTAGGCCTCAGGGCCTAGAGTTACATGACTCTAAGCTTTGAAAGCGTGGTCACCGACACTCAGGAGCTCAGGGATGCCAACACTAAGGAAGGTGCTCCTTGCCTCTTTGTGATTTCTATCCAAATAGAGGAAAAGGACCCCAAGCCAGTCAGGTGTAACAAAAGTATTCCATGTGATATGGGATGGGTGGCGTTATATATTGTAGCAGGTAACAGGAAAACCATGTGTCGGGAGATATAGAGGGCATGTGGGCTATTTCTGTGCTTTCTACTCAATTTTGCTGCGAACCTAAACTATACTTGTTCAAGTGTATAAAAACCTAAAACTGCGCTTAGTGATGAACCTTTTTGAAGGAGAAGGTTACTCTAGACACATACGTTGGATTAAGACAGACACAGAGAGAGTGGGGAAATCTATGGATTTTAGGAAGGGTCTAAACCCAGCATCAGAGCATGGCCCCATGCAGTGAGAACCATGGCAGAGCCTTGTCCAGAGCTGTCTACTTCTTGACTCCTTGGTTCTGAGCCTTGAGCTAGATGCTACAGATGGTGGGAGCATAGTCTCTTCTGGGACCTCTGTGAGGAGCGGAGTGATAACAGAAGGAGAAGAAGCAAGGCCAGCCAGTGCCACTCAGGATGGCAGTGCCGGGATGTGAGGAGGGTGTGGGTGGGCATGCTGGCTGGCACACAGGGGAGTAAGAAGACAAGCAGCTGACACAGTGGAGAGATGATGCAAGGTGCCGAAGACAGCATATGGTGAAGGATGCAAAAGTCGGTGGGAGGGACTCAAGTGAACAACCACTGGAGAAGCTGCATTCCAAGTGATGCTCTTTTTGTTTGTTCATTTATTTTTCAAGACAGGGTTTCCTTGTGTGGCCCTGGTTGTCCTGGAACTCACTCTGTAGACCAGGCTGGTTTTGAACTCATAGACATCCACCTGCCTCTGCCTCCTGAGTGCTGGGATGAAAGGCATGCGCCATCACCACCTGACTCCGAGTGATGTTCTAAACAGAGATTTTCAGAGAAGGAATTGTACTGTAAATGGACTCCATTTTATGTTCTAGAGACACAGAAAATGGGGAGAAACTTACAGAGGGTGAAAATGGAGCATCACTGTGCTTCTTATGGCCCTAAGTGGCCACACACCTGGCATTGAGTGCCCACTGTAGCAAGAGGATGGTGTTTCCACCTAACAGTATTCTCTATTTCCATACCCTCTTGAACCAGCTGGCTGACCCCAGGTAGGGGTTTGAGAGGACAGAGAGGAATAAGTGGAGGATGGGGAGGCCATGAGTTCAGAGCCCTGGTGGCTCAGACAAAGGTCAGATTAATAGTCAGCCCCTACAGTGGAAATGAAGGGTCAGGGTAAGGGGTAATGAAGAAGGAGGTGAGTTGGGGAACTGGAGGAGACACTATGGGATGAAAAAACCAAGATCTAGAGCGTCATTCTTCAGTTTGGAGAGGACTGTTCAGGTGCAGGTCTTAAACTGTATGTACCTTGCCAGGCAGCGGTGGCACACACCTTTAATCCCAGCACTCGGGAGGCAGAACCAGGGGGATCTCTGTGAGTTCAAGGCCAGCCTGGGCTACAGAGCGAGATCCAGGACAGGCACCAAAGCTACACAGAGAAACCCTGTCTCAAAAAACAAAAATAAACAAACAAAAAAACTGTACCTCACTTCATATAGTTCCTAATAATGTTAACTCAGGGTACCAGTGGTTTCTGTGCCAGAAGCAGGTGCAGCCACTCAACTATGCAGCATTGGCAGTATGATTAGGATTTTCAGCAAGCACCCTGTGGAGGAACTCACTGCCTTCACCTTACATTCTGGCCAGGCCAGAGAACCCTGACAGCCAAGTCTTACCACACCGATGGTTAGAAAGCCACAGAAGCCTGCCCAGGTCCAGGGTTTTCTGTTCTGCCACAGTTTGGACCTGAGACCCATTGTACTGCCTGCCAGGACTCTCGCCCTCAGCAGGTGGCCTGTAACCAACGGTTGCTTTCTTCTTGCAAAGGGGGACATGGCCTAAGAAAATCAAGTTGCTGTTATCTTGGCACAGGCAAACATGGAGCCCGCATCAGCCCCTTGGTTTAATAAAGGAGCAGCTTCCAGGCTTACCTTTAGAATCCACACCCCAAATGCCCAAGCAAGGAGGGGGTTTTGCTGATTAGCCATGGGATGAAACTACTATGCTCAATTCATCACGGTCTCGAATGCAAGAATCCCGGCCTGTCGGTACAGCGAGGAAATAAGTGCTCTTAAAACATAGGCAGACCTGAGAGCCTCGATGTTTCCATTTTCCCCCACCAAAACAGCTCTCCTGCCACCACGCATGTTTTGTGTGGCTAGGGGTGAAAGATTTCAAAGTTTGGGGTCCCATTTCTGTTTTAGTAAAGAGCTTGTCTCTCTCCAATTATTTTTATGCCAGAATTGGGGTGCTCTTCCTCAGCCTGGTTCATTTCTGGACTTTGAAGCATCTAGAAATGTTGTTCATTTGCTTAGAAATATTGATCAAGAACCTGTCATACACTGGATGCTGTGCTCAGCCCTTAATAAACTGCTCTCTGGGATGCCTGCCACCAGACAGGAGTACAGACATAAAAAATAAAATGAAAACAAGATATAAGCCCTGCTTTATAAGAGTTACAGGGTTCCACAAGGGTAGATGTGAGGGTCTATAGCCCAGAATTCATCAGCTGATGAATGTTTCCCAGGCATGTCCACGTGTGGTCTACAGGATGCATGTTCACTCCTGGTCTACAGGATGCATGCCCACCTCTGGTCTACAGGATGTGTGCCAACTGTGGTCTATAGGATGCATGTTTACCGCTGGTCTACAGGATGCATGCCTACCCCTGGTCTACAGGATACATGCCAACCCCTGGTCTACAGGATGCATGTCCACTCCTGGTCTATAGGATGCATGTCCACTCCTGGTCTACAGGATGCATGTCCACTCCTAGTTTACAGGATGCATGCCAACTGTGGTCTACAGGATACATGCCCACCGCTGGTCTATAGGATGCATGTCCACCCCTGGTCTACTGTATACATGTCCACCCATGGTCTACAGGATGCATATCCACCTGTGGTCTACAGGATACATATCCACTCATGGTCTACAGGATGCATGCCTACCCCTGATCTACAAGATGCATGTCCACCTGTGATCTACAGGATGCATGTCCACTCAAGGTGTGCAGGGTGCATGCTTCTCAGGACAGCCTTGAAAACAGCTCAACACAGAATCATAAACTGACTGAAAACATTCTGGGAATGTTTATGACTTCTTTTTTTGAAACAGGATCCTAGATAGTGAACTTTGATGATGACAGCATTGTGTCATAGTATCAAAAGATTGAGCACACCTGCCAAAGTTTTCCTCTGTGCAGGAAAGTTGTATTTTGAAAAAAGTACTAATAGGTAGGAAGACTTTCAAAATGAAATAGAATTTGTCTCTGTGGTCAAAACTCTCACAAGTATGAAAGAGATTCAGACACAGAAATTTTCTTTGTACTTTTCAAGCACTCTTCTTAAGAAAGCAGTACCAGGACCCATGCTTGTTCCTCAAATGTCACCATACCTATGCCAAGTGTCTTAACCAAAGTCACCCAAAGTAACGTGTTTCTCTGTAGACTGGGGAATTCAGAAAAGTGAGACTTTTACCATGTCTCTACACTAAGGACAAGATTTCTTCCAAAATTCAAGCCACTTTCCAAGGGAAGATGATGTCAGGAGCATCTGCTAAGAGATCATCATTTATCTGGTAAAGGGTGTTAAATGGGTTTCCTGGATATGAAGGAAGGCAGTCTCCGGTTTATTTGGTAGCATCTGCTAAAATTAGGCATTATCTCAGCTGTCAGGATCACCCTCTTTTGTGGTAGGGGGAAGTCTTTTGTGAGAGGCAAAGGGCTCTGGTTCTTGCATTTTTACAACCCATTTCTGGCTAAGAGTGACTTCACTGGGTGATCGCAACCTCAAAGAAAAGGGGAAGTGCTCTTCCTGCTTCGGGCATCCTGAACTCTTCCACTGCCACTGGTCATAACCAAAATTAGGTTCATGTCTTCCTGTGGCCCAACTCCTGTTAAGAGCAGGCACTCACTTTTACAGTAAACCAAACTAGAAACAACAAAGAGGTGTTAGTCTCATAGGTCAACGATCTATATAAAGGACAAATGCTGTGTGAAAGAGCCCACGCCAAAGATTAGAAGAAATAAAAGACACAGATCTTTACTCTGTTCTCAAAGAGTTAGTAACCTCACTGTAAACACAGCTCCAGACACACCCTGCTGCACAGTCACCTCTGTCCAAGGAATTCGGAGTGACTAAGACACTAAATGAAGGAAGGTGAGGAGGACAGTCCTGTGGGTGAAGGGTCACAGAAGACATGGAACCTGGGAGAAACTCTTGAAGCCCAGAAAGGAGAGAGTTCCAGGATGAACAATTGCAACTCAGGTGTCATTTTCTGGGACCTGAGCCCTAGAGATTTGAATTGAACAGGGAAGGAATACAGCACAGTAATTTATTGAAGTTTGAGACAGTTCATCTACCAATGATTATTAAACTATGAGTGGACATTAACTGGGAAATATTTGTTTTTATAAAATGAATGAAGAAATTCAATTGGAAATAGGCCAATGTATTTTTTTAACATGACGGAGCCAAATGAAAGCCAAGGCATTTATTCATTTGACAAACCCTGTGTCTACCCTATGGCTGGTGATGCTGTAACACTGAGACACAATGGAAAGATGGTATATACCATTCCAGCCTCTGTGGCAAGCATTATGTTAGATAAAACAGAGAAGAAGAAACGAAGGGAGGGAGGGAGGGAGGGAGGGAAGGAGGAAGGGAGAGAGAGAAGAAAAAAGAAAGCAGGCAGAGAAAAGAAGAAAAACCACTACATTATGCAATGACTCCTAACTCAGCTGTCAAGGACAGGTTCTCTGGAGGAAATGATATTTAATAGGAAATGAGGATTGGGAGTGAGGGCACACTCCTTTAATCCCAGCACTTCAGAGCAGAAGTAGGCAGGTTCCTGTATATTCCAGGCCAACTGGTCTACCCAGTGAGTGCCAGCCCAGCCTGGACTACAAAATGAGACCCTGTCTGAAAAAAAAAAAAACAAAGAAATGAAACAGATTTTAAAAAAAGAAAAATGGAAATGACAAGGGACATAAAAAGCAAAGTCACTCTGGGCAAAAGAAAGAAGTATAAAGGAAATGAAGTAGACACATGCACTGTATCATGACTCTTCTGTTGCTGTGACTGAAAAAACATACCCTGACAAAAGCCACTTAGTGGGAAGGAGGGTTGCTTTGGCTCCCAATCTGAGGGTGCATCATGGCGGGGAAGTCACTGCAGTGGGAGTTTGCACAGGCTGGACACAGTGCACCCACCCAAGCAGAGGGAGGCGAATGCTGTCAGGCTAGCTTCCCCCAGGGAATGCACCACCCTCCTTTTACAGTGGGGTTTTCTCACTTCTGGTATACCTTTCTGGAATTGCCCTCATAGACATACTTAGAGTTTGTCTCCTTGGTGATCCTAAATGGATTCCCACCAGTTTAACAATCAAGGTCAGTCAACATCACAGGGCCAGCAAGATCACTCAGCTTGATGATCTGAGTTCTAGTCCTGGTACCTGCATGGTGGAAGGAGAGAACTGGACTCACACAAGTGGTTCCCTGACCCCCACATGTGTGCTATGACACATGCACAGTCATGCTTGTGATTGTACACATACACACACATGCACACAAATATACACACACACACACACACACACACACACACATATACACACAGATCACTAAAATATAATAAAAGCTTGATATCACCATTGCATAGATAATTGGTGAAATATTGTTTATGAGAGTGTATGTGTGAACTTGTTTCTGAAAGAGGTTAGCATTTATATCAACAGACTGTGTATAAGATACCCAATCTCACCACTGTAGGCTGACAGCATCCAATTTTCTGAGCATCTAAACAAAGGACAGAGAAAGGAAGAATGTCTCCGGTCTGGCCTGGGATATCTATTTTTGGCCATCCACTTAGTGCTGAGCCACATCAGTACCTCTGGTCCTCAGACATGATGTTCACCACACTCCCAACCACCTCCTGCTGGTGCTGTTTCTCTAGACTCCTTAACTAATACGGTTATGGATCCCTCCGGGTCCCTCTGAATGCCTCAACAAATTACTCACCAATCTAAAATTTGTTTTCCTTAGCTAAATGGGCAAAGAAGGGATCCTCTTTCACAAGTCACTGAATGTACAGAACATTAGGCAAGATATACCGAATTTTAAGGGGCATTAGTCTAATTATTAGTCAAATGCCAGCTGCATTTATGAGCTTTATTTTCTTAGTTAGTTGTCTCCATTTTGTAAATTACTTCCAACCAGTCATTCAAACTCTATTTTGTGCTAGTGAGCTCTATGTGGGACTGTTTATAAAAGAATAATAAAGTCAGGGTTGTGTTGTAATGTTCATTTTATATGCATGGCTTGAGTTGAGTCCTTTATACATAATTCATGTGGTCATTTACAGGCTTTTACATGACTTCTCCACTAAGAGCTAACTAATGAAGAGAATGTTTATCAGCCATGTAACCAGGAGACTGCAAATCTTTCTATCTCTAAGCCAACCCAAAGGGGTTTGTATTGATTAATTTAAAAGACGGGGCATTCACATCTCTCTTGGTCTTGTTTGTCATTTATTAATGTAGCTAACTGAAAATAATTTTGAAGAGGAACATGTTTGCACATTACCTTTGAAAGTACTCCTTCGTCCTGAGGCAATTCCATGAATGAATGAAAAATACCTTATTTCTCTTCTTCTGAAAATATGAACGAAGTGTTGGATACTATAGTAGTTTGAATGAAAATGGCCCCATAGGTTCATGGGGACTGGCACTATTGGGAAGTGTGGTCTTATTGAGGAAGTGTGTCACTAGAGGTGGGCTGAGAGATCTCAGAAGCTCAAGCCAGGCCTAGTGGGCTTACAGTCTCTCCCTGCTGCCTGTGGACCCAGATGGAGAATCTCAGCTCCTGTCCAGCACCATGTCTGCCTAGGTGCTGCCAGGCTTCCTGCCATGATGAAAATGGACTAAACCTCTGAAGATAAGTCAGCCCCAATTAAATGTTTTCCTTTAGAAGTGATGCCATGGTCATGGTGTCTGTTCACAGCAATAGAACCGTGACTACGACAGACACAGTATCAGGTGACATCAGAGCACCCGCCTCTCTCTTTGGTTTGGGTCTTGCTATGTAGCCCTGGCTTCCCTGTACTTTCTGTGTCGTTCTGGATGACTTTGGAGCTATGTCAATGTGCTTGCCTTGGCCTCCCACGTGCACAACCACAGCTGACTTCCTTTAATCCCAGTTTATTAACAACTCACTTAACTTCTTGGAATATGGGGGGGAGGCTGGAGGGGCAGTAGGAGGGAAGAGAGGGGAATCTGTGGTTGGTGTGTAAAGTGAATAAAAAAGTTTCTTAATAAAAAAAGAATAAAACTTCTCGGAATATCAGCTTATTTGTATAGATAATGTATAGATAATGGGATCTGAGAGAAATAGAGTCAATTGCACACATGCACATAAATACAAATAATATTTTTAATGGAATTGACTCACGTGACTGTAGATACCAAGAAGTCCCACGATCTTCCATCTGCACCTTTGAGACCCAGGAAATCTGGGTGTGCCATTCAGTCTGAATCCAGAGACTGGAGAACTGATAAAAGAGGATCTGGGTAGGACTGTAGCCTAATTCCTCTAGGTCTAAACATCTCACAGAAAAAGAGCCTCTCTGATGTTTGAGGATAGGAAACAATGGAGGTCTCAGATCAAGAAGTGAGAATGAAGTCAAGCATAATACTGTACACCTATAATCCCAACACTCTGGAGGCCCAGAGAGAGAGAGAATATCGAGCATCTATCCTTTTTATGGTACCAGAATTGAGGTCATTTCCTTACAGCTGTTCAGTCTACAACCTGGTTAAATCCCCACCACACAAAACTTAAAAGGGCAGCTGGAATCAGTTCACAAAGAGCCCTGAAGACAAGATTTAAAAGGAGCAAACTACCAACGATTTTTGGACAGAGAACTAGCAGTGCTCAGTAGATAAAGCAAGTGGTGGAGATCACAGTGAGGAGAGGCCGGAGTCAAGAAAACAGTCCTGGGGACCACACTACCTGAGCTTAAACAGTGATGTGGGAGCTAGGAGAAAGAGCAGATGTGAGAGATTTTGAGGAAGAACTCAAGGGCTTGAGTGGTTAGGGATGTCGGATAAGGTCATGTGGAAGAGTCATGACCTGGGGTTAGCTATCTGGGGAATCTGTGGTCCTATGAGCTTATTTCAGTAACACACAGGCCTATCTTGACTATCTGGGGATAAAGAATTCTCTAATGGGCTAGCCCATGATGGAAATTGCAAGCATCACATGGAGAAGGAATGTGTAATACTTTACAGAAATCATCAGCAGAGTTTTACAAGGGATTAAGTCACTGACCCCCAACTGACCTAGACAACCAACAGTAGTACTACAAACATCATTGTTTGTCAAGCAATATCCATATATTGTGTTCAACGTTTATGGTGTGTATTCATTTTATATGATTGCTTTCAATCTCTATTTTTGCTGCCTTCAGCAAATGATTATTGTAACACACCTGCAAACATCCATGCACTACTCTTGGGTCAAGGGCAAGGAAGAGCACATAATTTAAGATTACAGCTATGCATTAGCTTAGGTTGTAAAAGTTGACTATGGGAAATCCAAGGCTAGTCAGGTTGATTGTTACATTGTTCTCGTAAAGTCAAGTTAAACAAATAGACTGGGTGTACAGAGATGGTAAGTTTATTATTAACTCTGGCTGTGAAGTCCAGCAAAAGTTCCAGTCTCTTAGAATGTAAAGGAATCTTCATAATATTGCATCACCACACTGCTGTGCACTATTATTTTTTTTTTAGATTAATGCATAATTGTATGTTTGATGTAAAGAGTGACATATATAATGTAAAATGATCACATCAGAATAGTAGTCATATTTATTATTACCTCAATCTGTTATTCTTTTATGTTGGGAAGTTTCCTAGTTAAAACTTCAAAAGTCCCACAGTCTTTATAAATTCAAACACATAAAAGTTCAGTCTCTTTAAAAATCCAAACCTCTTTTAGAAGTTCAAAATCTTTCAACTGCAGGCTCCTATAAAAATCAAAATTAAGTTAAATATTTTCTTACTTCAGGAGGGAAGAACCAGGGCACAGTCACAATCAGATCAAAGCAAAACCAATCTCCACCAGTGTAAATAATGCAATGTCCAGTGTCTGGGATCCACTCACAATCTCCTGGGCTCCTCCAAAGGGCTTGGCTCACTTCTCCAGCTCTGCCCTCTGCAGCACACACAGCTTATCTTCTAGCGTCCAGCTGGCTCCACTCCACTGCTGCTACTGTTCTTGCTGGTCATCCCATGGTCCCGGCATCTCCAAAAGGCTGGGGTCTCCTGCTGCAACTCAGCAGCATCTTCACCAACAGCTTCTCCTGGGCTCACTTCGGAAACTCCATCCCTGCTGCAGTGTCAAGCCTCAACTTCTCTTTGTGACTTCTTCACGCTTTCCAAACCAGTACCACTTGGATGACTCTTATACTACTAAGCTTGGCTGCCAGCACGCCACTTCCGGAACACAGCTTGTGTGTGCTGACACTGAGGAAACGCTTCCCAGAAGTCTTTACCTCAATGATCTGGTCTCTTCTTAATCACCACTAATTTCTCAGCCCCAGTTGACCAGCATTGATTGTCCCAGCAAACCTAAGGTTCCACTTTAGTGGTTCTGATCTCTTGTTAATCACAGTCAATTCTTCAGTTCCAGCTGACCAGACACACAGATTCTTTACAAAAGGCCCAGCAGAGTTTTCACTTTCCTCTGAAACTTCACATCCGAGGCCTCCATCATCTGCACTGCTCTCAACATTATTACCAAGCTCCTACAGAACAGCCCTCCAAGCTTTGAACACTTACTGCCTTTTCTCACCCGAAGTTCTGAAGTTCCACAATCCTCCCCAAACCAACACGGTCAGGTCTATCACAGTACCCGACTCCTGGCCCAGTTTCTGTTTTAGTTGGGCATCTTAATCACTGTTCTAGTGCTATGAAGAGAAGCCATGCCCCAAGAAACTCTTATAAAAGAAGTATTTAATTTTGAGTTTGCTTACAGTTTCAGAGGCTCAGTCCATTGTTATGATGGGGAGGCATGCAGGCATGGTGCTGGAAGGAGCTAAGAGCTACATTCTGATCCATGGGCAGAGTGTGAGCCTGAGCCAGACAGGGGCTTTGAAACCTCAATGTCCACCCTCGACGACACACTTCCTCCAACAAGGCCACACTGCCTAGTCCTTCTAATCCTATCAAAGAGTCCCATTCCCTGGTGACTAAGGGTTCAAATACATGAGCCTGTGGGGCCATCTTGTTCAAACCACCATATTAGAATTGCTATTGCGGTGATGAAATGCCATGATCAAAAGCAACTTAGGGAGGAAAGGATTTATTTGACGTACACTTCCACATCATAGTTCATCATGGAAGGAAAGCAGAACAGGAACCTGAGGCAGGAACTGATGAAAAGGACATGGAGGAGCCCTGCTTACTGGTTTGCTTCCCATGGCTTGTTCAGCCTGCTTTCTTATAGAACCCAGGACTATCAGGCCAGGGATGGCCCCACCCACAATGGACTGAGAACTTAAGATACCTCATTCTGTATTTCTAACACTTAGTGCTTAGTATGTGCTATTTTGAAATGATGGTGAATTGCATTCTAGTTCCATATTACAGGCGATTTTGTGCATTATTCTAATTTAGATGTGGGATACAGTACCTTGTTTCTGGCCCCAAATAACCTCCATTTTTTGTTTATTATACAAATGATGTATATTTATATGTAAGTTTTTCTGCTTTTTTTCATTAGCTCTTGTTAATTACATATAATAATGGGTTTCATTGTAACATTTTCTTGTATGTGTGTAATGTATTTTGATCATGTTCACCCCCATTCCCTTTCCTGTGTTCCTCCCATTCTCACTGATCATCTTCCTTTTTCCAACTTGTCCCCTTCCTTCATGTCTTTAAAAAAATGACCCAATGAGAGTTGTTAGGGTTATCATAGGAGTGCAGATGAGGAGTTGTTTACAGGAGCATGGGCGCCTCACAGTGAAGAAAATGTCTCCACTTCCCTGATTAACTCTTAACTTTATATAAGACCTAAAGGAGGGGTGGGGACAGTATGTTGATGGGACCAATCTTGTGCAGATCTTGTGCAAGTAAATACAACAGCTGTGAATTCAATAGGGCAGCATGCATGTCATGCAGGAAGGTCAACGTTCTTTAACACTCCCTCCCTTCCTCTGAGTCCTACATTGTTTCTTACCTTAAGCTTTGGAGGTTGATATAGATATGCCGTGTGGTGGGCTACTTATTACTTGGGGGTTCAACAGCCTACTTATTACTTTGACCACTTACAAGTGTCTGTAGGTACTTCTGCCCACTGCAAATAGAAACTCCCCTGACCAAATCTGACAGCAGCACTAATCTATTGGCGTAGGTATTGTTATTTAGACAATTTGACAAAAACATCAAGGCCATTTAGCAAAACCATAAGAGCTTCCCCATTGGGGCTTATAGTCCCCAGTCATGAACTTTTGACCCAGTTTGCAGTACCAGATGAGAATTCCCTCCTAAGATACAAACCTCAATCAGAAAGCAGTTGGTTACCCCATAACAGACTTGCCACGATTGCATCAGTGGACACATCTTGCCTGGATGGTCAGTAGTGTTGTCTGTAGGGTCCATAGCTGAGTAAGAATGTTGATGACAAGTATCTTCTAGTACTAGGGGTCCTACCCAGCAGGGAGGACACTTCTAGCCTAGTTTGGCCTTATTTCTTATACCTTTCTACCAGAACATATTATGTATGTATGTATATACATACATACATAATAAGTACATACATAAATACATACATAATAAGTAAGGTCTTAACATCTCGCTCTGGCAGGTAACCACCAATAGTGACAATTGCTTATATTTGGGGGAACTCAGTAGTCCCCTGCCCAAAACTCATAGGAAGTAGCCTACCTCCAACACTGGAGTTTTCATTGAATAATCTATAGATTCTGGGAGCAGCTTTATCAACCCACCCAAGGGAAATCCATTCCAATTATTCTGGTGGTGGTTATGGTTTTTTGTTTGTTTGTTTGTTTGTTTGTGACAAGTTCTCACTATGTAGCTCTAGCTGGCCTGGAACTCACTATGTAGACTAGACTGCCTTTGAACTCAAAGAGATCAGCCTGCTTCTGCCTCCCAAGTGCTGAGATTAAAGATGTGTACCACCATGCTCAAACCAATTCTTTTTTAAAAAATATTTTTATTAATTCTGTTTTTAAAATATCTTTTTTTTTTTTTTTTTTTTTTTTGGTTTTTCGAGACAGGGTTTCTCTGTGTAGTTTTGCGCCTTTCCTGGAACTCACTTGGTAGTCCCAGGCTGGCCTCGAACTCACAGAGACCCGCCTGGCTCTGCCTCCCGAGTGCTGGGATTAAAGGCGTGCGCCACCACCGCCCGGCTTTAAAATATCTTAAAAGTTAGTTTACTGGGTACTAGGCTTCCTTATGGCACTTCCCAACATCATTAGTTTTAGTTAGCTGCTCCTACAGACATCCTTTTCCCATCTCCTTACCCTCCCCGACTTTGAACTTTTCCACCAAAAGATAAATTCCTCTTCAGAATTTGATGTGCTTTCTTAGAGACTTTTTTATACATCCTTGGATATACCCATAATTATAAAATTAAATATTGCCTTTTGTCTCCTAGGAACAATGTTATAATTGGAGCTGCCATCTGGTTTAGATTTCAGGATTTTGTTTTATATATATATATATATAATAGCGACTGTTACCAAGGAAAAACTGAAACAAACCCTTTACCTTCATTTGTCTTGCTGACCTAAAAGTCACTAATTTGGGAGCTCACACAGCCCAGCAGCCTATGACTAGGCTCCCATTAGCTTTGCTGTCCTTGCAGCCACCTGTGTGGCTTAGGTTGGTGACTGCGGCCCAGGTTACCTTTCCAGGACTTGAGAACCACTGTAGTGGAAAATACTGACTCCTGGCTGAGAGCTGCAGGTGTCTGGTGCGGTGGCTGGAACATCTCTGTCTTCAAACCATGCCTGTCTCCTTTGTGGCCTCACCCGGTGGGCTAAGATACCTCCCAGCCACCGTGACCAGAAACATGGTGTCCTACAAGGGTTGGCACCCTAGCTCCTGAAAGATCTGCCCTACCTCCCAGAAAAGACAGGAACTGTTCTCCCTTTTATTAGGCTCCCTCTCCCCTCATCGTTCCTCCTCTGTATCTGTAGCTCCTTGATTCCTGGCGTGGAGACGCTGAACTGTAAGCAGAGTTTCCCTCACCTTCATGGTTGGCCACTGGATGACCCTTTTCCTCTCCTGCCATCTGCTGAGTCATTGGCTTTATGGAGCTGCCACAAACGAACCCTTCCCTGGGTGTCCCAGTCACACATGACGTGTCATAAAGCTCTGCTACAACTACAAACCTCTCCAGCCATTGAAAGTACCAAAGGACCACTCTGCCCTTTAAAGTAAGAAACTGCATCTGCCAGCCACACCCAGAATTACAAGGAGGACAGGAAAGCTCCAGAGCCTCAGAGTGCCCAGCCAACACCTCAAGGAGTGAGTGTTCTGGAACTAGAACTGCTTCCCAAGCTTCCAGCAAGGGACTCTCCAGCACAACTATAACAAAACTTCCTCGATACTTTACTGGATTCCCAGGAGGAGCAGTGCCCACAGCCCCAGCCTCCAAGTCTGACTAAATTCACATCTCTGGACTCTTTATCTTTGCTCTCTGGAAGGCAGGGTCCATCTAGTATTAAAATCCCTCACATTCATTATTTACTTTTTATTTTTTATGTGTATTGGTGTTTTACCTGCATGTATGTATATGTAGCACATGCTTTTCTGGTGCCAATGGAGGTCAGAAGAGGGCACTGGATTCACTGGAACAGGAATTGCAGACAGTTGTGAGCTGCCACATTGGTGCTGGGAATCGAGCCTTTCCAGAGATAGCTGAAGAAAAAAATCAATAAGCTAGAATATGGATCATGAAAAAAAACATCCACAGTGCATCTCAGAAACACACACACACACACACACACACACACACACACACCACAGAAATCACAGAGAAAAGAATAAGAAACCTAGAAAACATATTTGAAGGTCTACTGTACATTTAATCTGTGGCAAAAAGAACCTACATATAATGGAAGACTGTCAGAAGAGATAATGCCCTAGAGTGTTCCAAAATTTATCAATGGTACCACAATGATTCAAAAATCACTGTTACACCCAAGCAAAACAGCTTAAAGTATCCAATCATTATGCAGAGACAGAGATGTATCTTTTTTCCCCCACTCCATCCCTCCCCCAACACAACCATCCCATTCTTTCATGTTCTCATCCCCCATCCCCTCCTCTTTACCACCTTCCACCACTCCCAGTTTACCCAGAAGATCTCATCTCTTTCCCCTTCCCAGGGCTATCCATGTGTCCCTCTTAGGGTCCTGCTTGTTACTTAGCTTCTCTGGAACTGTGGTCTGTGGTCTGGTTATCCTTTGCTTTACATCTAGTATCTACTTATGAGTGAGTACATACCATGTTTGTTTTTCTGAGTCCAGGTTACCTCACTCAGGATGATATTTTCCACTTCCATCCATTTGCCTGCAAATTTCATGATGTCATTGGTTTTTACAGCTGAGTAATACTCCATTGTGTAACTGTATCTTTAAAAGGATCTAGGTAGGAAAAAATCCAAACTAGCTGCAAAGGAACACCTGCTAAATTGACTGTTAATCCCTTAACCAGCACAGCAGAAATCATGAGACATTGGAAGGATGTCATCAGGACACTGAAAGAAGATTACTGCCGCATCAAATTTTATACCCAACAAACATATCCTTTAAGAAAAAAGTCTAACAAAAACTGAGAGATGTTCCCATCATAACATCTATGAGAAAAGAAATTCAAAAGTCTACACTTCTCACAGTAGAATCATTTCCAAGAAGAGGGCTGAGCTGCAGGAGGAGATAAGAGCAAAGAGAGCAGCACATGTATAAATCTAAACCAATCCTGTGAGTATAAAGAATCATGCCTTAGCCAGGCATAGCGGCACACTGCTTTAATTCTAGCACATGAGGCAGAGACAGGTGAATCATCCTGAGAGTTTGAAGTCAGTCTGATCTACATAGCAAGCTCCGGGCCAGCCAAAGCCCTATCTAAAAAACAAAAAATATCGGGGGCTGGAGAGATGGCTCAGCGGTTAAGAACACTGGCTGTTCTTCCAGAGGTCCTGAGTTCAATTCCCAGCAACCACATGGTGGCTCACAACCATCTGTAATGAGATCTAGTGCCCTCTTCTGGCCTGCAGGGATACATGCAGATATTACACTGTATATATAATAAATAAATAAATCTTTAAAAAAAAAATATCATGTGTTGGTGTTTTAAAATATAGAGAATTATAGATAAAGCTGGTTGAGTGCTTGCCCTTCTTGTTTGGGTTTGAGGCCTGTTTATAACCTGGACATTGAAATCCTTCTTAAAATGATTTAGTTTCTTAGAAAACACAAAAGAAATAACAGGTTCATTATAAGAAAAACAAAGAAATTTCTTTTTTTTTTTTAAAGAAAGGGACACACACACACACACACACACACACACACACACACACACACACTTGCACACATGAAACTCAAAATCACCCATCATCTCACCTTTAAAAACTCAGAGCATAGCTATGTGTGTGTGACCCTAGAAGTCTGGGTTTCTCCCTGTAGGACCAGAGCTGTACTTTTCAGGATGGCATGTCTTCAGCACCATGTGAGAGTGACCTGTGCAGGCGGGTTTTCAGGTAGCAGAGCAGGAGAAAGGACTCTCCTGGCAGTTCAGAGGCCTCAGATTCCTTCTGGACCCTGACATAAATCACCAATTTGACTTTAGCGGGTCACCTCCTCACCCTGGGTCATATTATTACCTCCACTGAACAAAAGGTTTGGAACTGAAGGCCGTTAAGGTTCCTCCCAACAGGGAACACTCATATCTTTGTGATTACCTTGAAAGTGCAATTTAGAAAATTAGTCTCAGAAAATACCCACAGACACAGCCTCTGCCATTGGTACCATCAGAGCAAATGGCTCAAAATGACCAACACTTCACAAGACCTGCTGCATAAAGGCACAGCCCTCTTGGTAGGTGTCGCAGTACATTTTTAAACAGCAGCTCTTATGATGGACAGCCTTTCTCCATTTCTGCCTTCCAAGCTCCTTTGACACCTCTATTTCCATTCCCTAATGCCACAGAAATAGCTCGCTTCACTTCACACGCCAGGGTTTGTTAGCACCACGGCAAAGGATGCTCATCCAAACTGGCAGAGATTAAATAATTGAGGCAGACATAAAAGCTTTTTATGCTTTTTATGCTAGTGTTCTTACATATCATCTAGGGACAATCCAATTCTGTTTAATGCTTTCCTGACCCATTTTGGGGTTCACAGAGACATGTCAGGACACTGTTCACAAGCTGGTTTTTTTTCCCCCAGCTGATTCCTGGCAAGCAAATGAAATACCCTTGAAAGGTAGTGGTCAGTGTATCCATACCAGTAACATTCAGACTTGGGTTCTGTGCTTGATGTAGGAAGGATGTGGATGCTGGAAAATGAACTTAGTCCTCTCTCTGCAAGAGCAGCCGCAGCTCTTAACTGCTGAGCCATCTCTCCAGCCCCTACCTCAAGGCTGCTCTTTTGTTTGCTAAATTTTTAGTCATGCATCATCAAGCTCTTTTGAAAACTGCCAAGCTAATACGCAAAACATATTCTTTTAAAAACTTTCCTTTTCTTTCTCCAGTATATATGGGGTATATTTCCATGCCTTACTTTTTTATTCCAGGGGTGGTAAGTAACCTTTAGCCTCTGTTGCCCACTGTATTCCCTCCCTTTCTATCAGGACTGTACTGAAGCCAGCACTGGTGAGTGAACTGAGTAACCAGTTCTCTGGCCTTTTGTTTGCTTTTTAAAATTTGGTTTGTTGTCTTCTTAGACCAGCTAGCCTAGAACTCAAAATCCTTCTGCCTCGGCCTCCCAAGCTGGATCACTGGCATGCACCAGGATGCCCAAGCTGGGATCACTGGCATGCACCAGGGTGCCCAAGCTGGGATCACTGGCATGCACCAGGGTGCCCAAGATGGGATCACTGGCATGCACCAGGGTGCCCAAGCTGGGATCACTGGCATGCACCAGGGTGCCCAGCTGTCATCAGCCATTTCAAAAGTAAACATGTTAGAAATAAATAAAAAAGAGGCGGCCAGCAGTAGTGAGTTATATGATGTTTGCCCTTTATGTCTCCCTACCATTCTGCCCCCTCCTCCACTCCAATGCATTTCTCTTTGGATGGGTGTTATTATCCGATAAAGTTGCAATCACCATATGTGCACAATTCTACATTTACTTCTGCTATTAACTTGAGGGGTACCATTATGGGGAGCAAATCCAGGGTGTGTGCTAGGTAAGTGCCCTACCACTCAGGTATACCCTTAACCGTCTAAAGAAGGCAGCTTTGTGCACATGTGCCAGGCAATTATTTTTATAAATAGTTCATGGAGCGTTTCTCTCTTATAAAATCTTACTTTTTGCTATGCCTACCCAGCACTTGTTCAGAAAATCAAAGCAGGGAAAGGGCTGTCTACACCTCTGCATACATGTTATCAGAAATAATTCAAATTACTCAAAATTAGTTAAGGGAAGAAAAGAGTCAGTTTAAAATAAATATGTGCAATCTGAGGCTTCCAAGCTCCGCCATTCCCTTTGTTTCCAATCGCAGAAGCTCACGGAGCTTGTTATATAGTTTGGTTCCTCTTCCCAGCCATCCCCAAATGGAGGAGCCTTTGTGTTCGTCCCTGATACACCCCCAGGTGCCGAGGAGCCTGGCACACAGCACACACTCCATGCTTAATGACTTTCTGGTGGATGACTGATTGCTCAAACAAGTGCCCCCAGATGCCATCAATACCCTTACTCTCTCCCACGTCCCTCCGGCCAGTTCCAAACTGGAATTTACCCGACACTCATTTCTGTCAGCCTCTGATGCTGTGGCTTCTGCCATTTTCAGGCTCCTGAGAGATGTAGGGAAAAAAGCACAGACATCTGCCAAGGACCTACGTGAAATCATACGGCCAAACCTCACCTCGGCCCCGTGGGCCGGACCAGCCGTGTGTTTATCTCCCGTTGCCTGCATGGGAGGTTGCACACAGAGGTGTTCAAACTCAGTCTGGCCCAAGTTGTGACTCGGATAGTTATCAGCGACTTTTGCCGCAGGTTCCTCTTCTTCCTGTGCTGTTCCCACTCCGACTTCTCTGTCCCTCGGCTGCTTCAGGTTTAGGTGATCCGGTTGCCTGTTAAGCCTTCTCCCAAATTGCCTTAATTCCCTTTTTAAAACATAGGACTGATTTGCTTTTGTTTTGCTCTAGTTTTTTTTTTTTTTTTTTAATGTTCTAGGTCATTTTGACAAAGCTCTTTCTATACTTAATTGTGAGGCTATGTGACATTCTGTAATATACTATATTGAAGTTTCTCTAATGTCAGACCTACACATATTTTTGCCTTTATTTCATTATTACAAAACTTTTCTTTTGTATTTCTGACATAACTTAACTTTTACATTTCTGACATTCCTTAGGGTAGATTCCTGGCTTTATTGGGGCAAAAGCTACAAAAATTTTAAGATTCCTGATAACCTTTGTCAAATTTATATTCAGAAACAGTTTCATTGTGAATTCATCAAAACTAGGAATTCTCTTTTTACACCTTTTTCAACTTGAAAGAGTTTTATTTCACTTAGCTGTATTTGGTTAATCCCTCACATATTTTTTATATCTTCATTAACCATTTATAGCTTTCTTCAGTGAATTGTCCATTCATATTTTTTTCTCATTGGTCTACTGGGGTATTCATTTTCTTGGTCATTTGTCTGTGTTATTGATAAATTTCACACAGTAATTTTGTGTGGCGGAACTTTCCAGTTTGGTAGTTGTGGTTTCATAATTCTCTTGTCTCCACAGCCCCTCTACAGGGATTGCAGGTGAGTGCCCCACACCTCTTCTGCCTTTAATCTCAGGTCACTTTCCTGACCTGGAAAATCTTGTATCATCTCTTATAAAGTCAGTTTTTAGATATTGGTATATGTTCAGTTATGATATAAAAATTTCCCTGTCTACCCAGGGAACTATTTTACATTTGGGGTTTTAAAAACATTTTCATTAATTCTTTGAGAATTTCACGTCATATTCACCCTTCTTCTCCTAGATGCAGCCTCCTCTCCCTCCCCTACTCTACCCTATCTTTTTTAACCTGTTGAGTCCAGTTTATGTAGCCCAACTATCCTTGGATATGGCCTGCGTGGGGTGTGGTTGACCTACCAGGGGTCACACCCCTAAAGAAAGCATACTCTCCCCCTCCCAGCAGCTTTCAGAGGGCAACACATCTTCAGCTAGTGCTGAGACTTTGTGCCCACACCCCTCAACTCCATGCTGGGATTTTGTTCCTGAGCAACTATGATTCCAGGCCTGCACCCCTGTTCATTCCTGACTCAAACAACGCTTTGAAAGCATATTTCTTCAATCATTATAAAAGTTCTTAAAATACAAAATGAACTCCGAAGGAAGTCAAGTAGACCAGAGGTAGTTGAGGGATTTGCATGTTGGTGGCTTTGTTTTTAGTACATCCACACCACTCACTTCCACCCATGCTACCTTGCCCATAGTAACTTCCACTACCTCTACCACTATGGTCATAGTGACCTAAGCTATCAGGATTAATTCCTTAACTATAATAGCTCTGTACTCCCCTTCTTAAAACATCCATATCCTTCCTTGTTATCTAGTCCTTCTCTGTCTCCCATTCCAGAGACACCTCCAAGATCCAAACACAAGAAGATTCACTGATGCAGCATATTATTTTTATCTTTGCATATGGCAGGCAGGATGCTCATGTTTCATGGGTTCTACATCTGCTTCTCCTGTTGCTCTGCCATCAGCTCCAAAATCAGCATGAACTCAAGTTAGACTCAGTGCTGGGAATCAGCAATGTTATTTTTAGTTGCACAAAAAAGACAACCCTCTCATATGTGTTATGGAATGTTTGTATGATGACTGTGTGAAGACATATTACTGTGAATTGTTTAATAAAGAGCTGAATAGCCAATAGCTAGACAGGAAGTATGGGTGAGACTTCTGGGCAAAGAGAAAAGAAGAGAAGGAGGAATGGAGGAGCAGGAGAAGCCAGGAGACACGGAGAGGAAAGAGGAGGTACAAGTTGGAAGAGAGGCAACGCCACGTGGTAGACTATAGACTAAAAGATATGGGTTAATTTAAGTTATAAGAACTAGTTAGAAACAAGCCTAAGCTGTAGGCTGAGCTTTCATAATTAATAAGAAGTCTCTGTGTCCTTTTGTGTGAGCTGGCGGCTCAAAGAAAAATCTTACTACACACACGTACAAAGTAACCAACACAAAAACTCACACTTGCATCACCAGCAGCAACACTGTGTCTGTTCACACTGCTTCACTCCTCATTCCATCATCAAATGTATCATTTCCACACACAGCCACCATAGCCATCAAAACCTCCATAGCTTCTGGAGCTATAGACAGCATGCACCCAGCTCCACTACAGCCCCTCCTCTTGCTGTCAGCCTATGATAAGGTCCCACTGACTGTCTCAGCAATGTTATAAGTGAACCACAAAAACCTTGGATGTCATCTCTGCTACTTCTGAAGGTCTCTATCCAGCTTTAAATAATGGAACGAGCTATTCCTTCTGATGAAACCAGGAGTCACACTGCCCATCTTCAGCGTCAAATTGAGCATTCTGTTTCAGAACCCAATGCACATCAATACTGTTTGATTTAAATGCTTCGTAGTGATAGGAACTCCAACTGTGTGTTCACAGGATCTGATTTGAGAAGGAAAAAGCCACTCTCCTGCAGTGTGCATGACTGCTCTTCCAACCGTCTCCAAGTTAGGAACTGCTAAGGAGGGTGCACGGCAGAGGCGCTATCATAGGAACTGCTAAGGAGGGTGCACGGCAGAGGCGCTATCATAGGAAATGCTAAGGAGGGTTCACTGCAGAGGCGCTATCATAGGAACTGCTAAGGAAGGTGCAGGGCAGAGGCGCTATCATAGGAACTGCTAAGGAGGGTGCAGGGCAGAGGCGCTATCATAGGAACTGCTAAGGAGGGTGCACGGCAGAGGCGCCATCAGCCTGAACTGGCTCAGTAACGAACCTCCATCTGTCTTACTCTTGCTAACCAGTCAGCTAGATTTTCTACTGTCTTGTTTCTCTGACTTTGCACAGCAATTAATCATTCTGTTTTCTTTTCTTTCTCTGGACAGGGAGGCTTCTACTTTCGTCATCCCTGAATTGTTCTGCTTTGTATTATTTTATGTGGGGCAAGTCTCGTGATGTAGCCCAGGCTACCTCAACCTGGGATCTCCTGTCTCAGCCTCCCAAATGCTGGGATTACAAGGTTAGCCCACCACATTAGTCTCCTCAGGCCCCTTCTGTCCACAAAACCAACTTCCTCTGCTCAGTTCAGTCAGAACACTTCCATTTCACAAATGAAATGCTGCCCAACTCTAGGATGAAAAACAAAGACAAGACTATTGAACTAAATTGTTCCAAGTGCTGTCACATCTGTTGGGAATACAGAGGAAAATAAACTGAACCATGTTCTTGTGTCCAGGGATGTATGTAGTAGTGCAGGGTAGCAACAGATAAACAACTACACCAACCACACACAAACAATGAGACATAACGGATATTATTAACTAAATCAATGAGAAAAGTGGCCAAAAATGTATTATATCTGGATGCAGAAGTATTTTGTGTTATTAGAGGAAAAACAGTCACCCTATTTCCCTCCATTATGTGTTTATGTGTCTTGGGATGATGACAATGATATTCCTGTATATAGTCACTGTCCAAATTTCTGACTAATGCTGTTAACTAGGGCCTTAAAAATAGTTATTTGGTTTTTGCTTTTATTTTTTTAAGCTGTTTTTAAAGACTTTTAATTAGGTACTCCAAAAACATTTGCCAAAAAGGCTACATTTGCATATTCTCCTGTCTTCAGACATTCGTCTCAACACACTATATTTTAAGAGAGCAGCAGTGGTGTGCTGGGTTCAAATCCCACCTCTCATGCTCCCTCGAGAGATTATGGATAGCCCCGAAAGCTTAGTTTCCTGGGCTGTGAAACAGTGTCAGCAATGACATCGGGAAATTGTCTGTGACAGTCCCTGCCAACAACCTGGACTCAACAAACATCAAGCAACTGTCACCAGCAAGCAGTAATGCCACCCACTCCTCCTTCAATCACGCTCAGCTAGAATAATTTTTGGGTGAAAAAATCCCCTAAACACAAGTGGAAAAAGTCCCAAGCTTCCCTGAGAACAGCTCTGCTCACCAACTAAAGACTCAACAATTTTATTTACATGAAAGACCTGGGCATTAAAAAATCTTGCATCGTATTGGCTCCTACTGGAGTAAACCGAGTCTTCTAAAAGACATTTTCTTCATTCGATGTATTATCTTAACAATGGCATAGTTTTCTTTATTCTTATGAAGGCAATAATTGTTGCTTTTTTTAAAGGAAAATAGCTCCAGATCCAATTTAGAAAACATGCTTTTTCAGAAAGGCATGGAATCAGTGCAAACAGTCTCATAGTTTAACCCCACAATGCAGCCCCAGAGACATCCATCTGCCCTAACTTCCCAAAGAGACTGGAGTTATGAGGCTTTTAAAAATAGAAAAAAGTCCCTAGGCAGTTTGGTCAAGAAAAAACATTCCTATTAATTTGAAAGTCTTCGTGAGGCTTTGTGTACAATTTGGTGATTTTTTTGTTTGTTATTTGTTTGTTTTGCTTGGTATGTTCCCAATTTTTGGTTCAGACAATAATGGCTTTTCATAGAATTTGTAGAATCCATTTTTGAGGATTTGTAGGATCCATTTGTCAGATGGCTGCCCTGAAACCATCGTAGGAAATTAGTTTAGTCCTATTTAAATACAAAATAGATCATTTTCTATTGCATTACAAGAATGCATTTGCTTAATCTCTTTATAGGGCTATATATTTGGGTCATGTGGGAATATGACTATCTAGTTTCTAGAGAGAAATCACTCAAAGCCATTCCACACCTGTCACATAAAGGATACTATTAGCGGGGGACATATGCAGAATGTGTTCTAAGATCTTTGGAGTTCTTTGACATGAGATAAATGTTACTCAGGAGAGAAACACTGGGGGTATTTCACGCTGTAAAAACAACAGAGAAAATGAGATTATGGGGTGTCAGAAAAGTCTCCTCCTGCAGCTTCTGCTCTGGAAATCAACTAGATACAAAGCTTTGTTCTGCCACTAAAGGAAGAAGTGCTGAGGACGGAAAGCTAATGCCTCTTCCCTCTGAAGCACACACTGGCCCAGCGTTTTCCTGTTCCGCTTCCCTTCTCCTTTCTCTGAAACCAATGTCATCAGTCCCCGGTGAATTTCCCAAGCAGTGGCTCCCAGAGTAAACAGAGGTGTGCAAGAATAGACTGCAGGTTCAGACTGTCTTCCGGGCAAAGAGGGTCAACTACACAGTGAGACAGATTAGAGACTCACCTAGAGAGAGGCACGTCATCCATACCGCAGGAAGAAACACAGCTTGGTCCAGAAAGCACCAGACAGACTTTGCCCTGAGCTACGCAACCATAACTCTCATTTTCTTTTTAAATTTTCTTTATTTTTTAAAATATATATAATTGGTTTGTCCTTCCCTTTCCTCCCTCCGAACCTTCCCATGGCCCATCCCCCCTCACCCACTCTCAGATTCACAGCCTCTTTTTCCTTAGTTGCTACTGTTACATACATATGCATAAACATATAAACACAGCCTGCTGAGTCCATGTAGTGTTGTTTGTATGTGTAGGACTTCAGGGATGACTAGTTGGTACTGGGTTGTGAATTAAAGGGCTCATCCCTGGGGAAGACTAATTTTCCCAGTCTCAGCTCTCCTTAGCTGCCTGTAGTTCTTTGTCTAGGAGTAAAGCCCCTAAGATTTCCCCCGCTCCACTAAATTTCTATTTTGAATTATGTGTCTAGATACATTTGTGTAAGGATGTGTGCACATGGGTGAAGGTGCCCTCAGAGGCCAGAAGATAGCCTTGATCCCCTGAGGATGGAGTTACAGGCAGTTGTGAGCTGCCCTTTCTCAGTTCAAGTGTTGGGACCCGAACTCAGGTCCTCGAGAGCATCGCTAGCTTTTAACCACTGAGCCCCCTCTCCAGCCTCACTAGGTTTCACTTTCACACATATTTTCAGGAGCAACACAGGGACACATGGTAAAACACAACCTTAGACTTGGGTTCCCTGGCAAATCCAAACGCTATACAATGAATGTCCGTGTACCTAGCTGCATACAGAACTTCAGGTGTAAAAATGGAAGGTTTCACCACATGGGTTCAAATCTTAGCACTGCTGCTCACTCCCTCACACCAGCTAATACTCCCCGTGCCTCAGTTTCTTCTTGTCAAAATGAGAATTGGATCATTATTTTTGTAAAACTGTGACCAAAATGTCTGACAGACAGGATTTAAGGGGAGAGGTATTCCCTTTGGCTGGTTGCGGAATGTTCAGTCCATGGTCAGGGACACTGTGTTTCTGGGACCAGTGTAAGGCACAATGTCACAGTGACAGGCGCATGTGATTGACAGACAAGAAATAAGAAAAAGACAGAAACAAGAGCCAGATAAGACCTAACCCCAAGAATATTCCACCCCCTCCCAACCCCCACCGACAATGCTCTACTTCCTCTGGCTGGGTCAGATTTCTGCATTTACCACCTCCCAATAATGCCCTCATAGTATTCATGCAGCAAGGGATCAATCCATTGATTAAGCCAGAACTCCCCTGACCCAATTGTCTCTGAAGCATCACTACACACATACTCAGAGGTAGACTAGCCTTTCTTAATCCAATCAGGCAAGACTATCAAAATTAATAATCTCAGGGATAATAACAACAATATTGGCTTATGTTATTATTATCTCAATCTATCAGAGCCTGTCTAGTACTGAGAATATTAGGAATAGTAATTTTTTTTTTTAAAGAACGTAGGCATTTGAAGCTTTAACTTTGGAACTTTGAGCATACTCCACGTTCAAAGTTACTTCTATGTGCATGGGTTAGGGAGAGTGTCTCAGTGGTAGAGGGCTTACAAAGCCCTGGGGTCTATCCCTACCCATCTCCCCCAGTCAGCTTGTAGGGGAACTATTCTTCCACAAGAACAACTAGAAGAATCAATTTCTTTTTCTTTTTTTCTTCTATTCCAAATGCACTGATGAGCTGTCTATGTAGCCAGGACCTTCAAAAGCTAAGATCCTTGAGAAATGGAAAACTCACTGGAAAAACCCAGTGTGTTGGCACTCTCCCAAGGTATTTGCCGATTCGTAGGCACAATGGGGTGTGAGTGGAAAACTGAGAAGCTGAGCAGAAAATGGCTGTGAGCAGGAAAGAGAGTCAGTCAGGTGCTCAGTGAAGACAAAAAGTTGAAATTCAAGTCACCAAGTTAATCAGGTTGTGAGACAGCAGGATCCTGAAGGAAGAGTGTAAAGAGGAGATTCCCCTAGAAAGAAAGAGCTGCTCTTTGATCCTGTGTTTTCCCAGTGGTAACAGAGCAGGGCAAGCATTAGACAGACAGAAGAGGGTGGCTAAGAACCTGAGAAAAGGTAATCACGGCCCTGTGGAGACAAGCTGACAGGCACTGAGTTCAGAGCGCCCCCCCCCCCCCCCCCCCCCCAGCTACCTTGGGCAGCACCGCCTGCCTTCAGTAGGAACTCATGGAGCACTCTAGACATAAAGAGTAGCTTTTAGAGAGGAAGACTCCAGGCAGGTTGATCCCTGATGGATTCAAGGGCTTCTGTTCTTAGTGTGACTGCTAACACCACCGGCCACCCACAGTTTTTCATGTCTACCATCACTATCCAGTAAAAAGTTACCAGCCATGGAGAGACAGGGTCAAGGGAAGAAATGTATATCAGGGTCATACACAAGTAATCCAGACATTGGAATGGTCAGATTCAGAATATAACTGTCTACATTTTCTAAAGAAAATGGATGACAAGGAACTGAAATCTATGTAATTTTCAAAACCAAGTAGAAATTCTAATACCAAAAAAAAAGACAGTAGCTGAAATTACCCTTCAATAAATGAATTTGACAATTGTTGAAACATAAGTGAAGGAGTATTTGTGACTTAGAAGACTGAACTGGGAGGAAATATGAGGACAGAAACACCCAGACCCCAGTTCCTGGAAAGGAGGAGGAAATTCCAAAACTCATCATAAAACATTCAGAACATTTCAAAAGGTTGGTTAGTTATATGCCTGATTGGAATCCTAGGATGTTCTAGATCGAAACCTAAAATGAGATCAAGTTGAAAACAACAGGCGTTATTTGAAGAGTTAATTAATAGCTAAGAACTTTCCAAGACTGATTTAATCAAGCTATATATTCACAGAAAAAGTGAAACCTGGGACTCCGGCTGAGTGCCTCAACTTCCCCGATCAATTTCTACTGCCTGTTTGTAAGGCCTTGATTTCAGCCCCTCTCTCAATCAGGCAACTCCAGCCATCTCTGCCGGATGTTATAAATTCCTGAGTTGACATTGTATTCCTATCTCCTTCCTGTCTCTCCTGCCACTTACTATTTATTCTTTTATTCTTGCTTGCTATGAACTTAATAAACTGACTCAAAACAGAAACGATGGCTATCACAAAGAATCCTCTGAACAGTTAAAAATGGTGACTTACTCAAGAACGGACGGCAGTCCTCAGCACTGCACACAGTCGCCTGTACTAAGCAAACGCTCTTCCACTGAGATACAGTGCCAGCCCTCTTTAAAAAAAAAGGTTCTAGTTTTGAGACAAGCTCCCATTTAATTATTCGGGGTGACCTGCCTCTCTGTAGCCAGGCAGGTCTTGAACTTTGTGTCTCAGCCTCACAAGTGGCTGGAATTACAGGCCTGTACCGCCAGCTCAGCTTATACCAAATTATGTTAAAATGATAGTCTTGTCTTCTCATTTCCAGCATTAAAATCTTCCATTTGTCTTTCTTCCCTTACAGCATTGGCCTACATCTCCTATACAGTGCTAAATACTATGGATTATCACTAATGGGCAATATGTATACATATACATATATACACATATATATGAAAGTAATATTACAGAAGAAAATAAAAACACCAGAAAAAGTTTGACCAAAGTATGCAGATAATAAGCACCCGTGGAGTGCTCACCCACGAATGGGATATTGGATCACAGCCTTCACCACAAACCTTAGGGATCATTGAGGAAGAGAGAGTAGAAAATTGTGAAGGGCAAATGTTAGGGAAAACTTTAGATGAACAGTGTCTTCTGGACACCATAGGACTCCTGCGCATAGGAACTCGTGGAAGCTGTGGTTGCCTGCACAAGGCCTTTACAGGGTCACCCTGGTCAACATTCCAACAAAGACCAGGCAGGGACTTAGAATTCCCAACCCCTAGCTGAGTTGATGACTTCTTCAGGAGGGAGATTCAGGTGTTTTGTTTTGTTTTGTTTTTGTTTTTAAAGGGCATGGCCTCTGCTTAGTTGACAATGTGTCCATGAATGGCCACACACTTGTGTTTTCAAACATTGAATGCAGTGAGTTATTTTTTAAAAATAAGTTAGGACATGATAACTAGAAAAGAGTGGAAGGTAGGGAGTGGATCCGGGAGATAAGGGAAGGTGTGGGGGATGAATATGATCAAAATACATTGTATGCATGTATGAATTCTACAAGAGTTTTTTGAAAGTTGTATTTAAAAAGCACGGGTCAGGAACTCTTTCTGGTGGCCAAGGACCCACCACACTGAACAGAGGCTCTGGGCTGGTCTGAGTAGCAGGAATTACTCTGTCATAAGAAGTGTGCCTTCTAGGAAAGGAACAGCTCTGTTGTGATGAACTTGACTCATTCCAATGTTAAGTGTCATTTACTTAATCTGAACCTTCTAGACACAAGTACAGCTTCACATAAACTGTTACGACACCATCTTTTTTTCTGACCATTGATTGTCTCTTGTCCCCAGTTCACAGCCGCAGGGACCTTACAGATCAGAGCTGCTATAGCTTTGTTCTTACTGGCCTTGTTACCCCTTTGCAGCAGGCCCACGCTGCTGAGTACTCACGACATGACAGCTCATGTTGACCTCCTCTGGTTTCAGTGGACCCGAGAGAAGAAGCACCCACCCTGCCCTGCTGCACTCCCAATGGCTGCTTACTGAGACGGTTGCCTCTACAGGAGGTGGACTCTCACAGCTCCCGCTGTAGGGGTCTGGGAGCAGCCAGACACATGGCTGGCTCCAAGTCGGTGACTAAGAGGGCCTTCCTCTCTGCACACCCAGTGAGAATGACTTGGGGTAGAAATGAGTGAAGTCCCAAGGGAACCTCCTACCCCAAACCTCCAAAACACAACTTGTCATTGCCAGCTCCAAACTCTCACACCCCTGCTGTAGGAACTGGGACAGCTCCCATTCAGCCTCGGGTGTTATCAAGCTTTAGCCGCTTGCCCCTCAGAGAATCTCTTCTGCTCATCTTTGTTCTCCATCTTGAATGGGGCCATGGTGTGGTCCTATCCTACCATCTACTCCCTTGGATCTGAGTTGGACCCTTGGCATCCAGGTCCTACATTGCTGCTGAAGGGATCTTCCCATCATGCAAATCCAAGGATATCTCTCGGAAACTCCAGAAAGGTTAAGGATGTCATTCCCAGCCTCGGCAATGGCCTGATATATCGCCACCGGATCACAACTTGGAGCACTCACTGTCCCCATCTCCCCCCTCTACCTCCCTACTGTGTTAACTCTCCTGAACCAGCTCAGAATCCATCCCACAGGCAACCATGAAATGCCTCCTTGCAGAGCCCGAGAGACTGCAGAAGCGTTTGCTGCCTCCTGGGCTCCTGCAGAGCGATGGGCTTGCTCTCTTTCCGCCTTTTCTCCCAGCCATTGCACTAAACCAGAACTGCCAGAACTGAGTCACACCGGTTTTGTCCCTTTTATTGTTTAAGGCAGGACACATTCGCAAAGCAAATTGAGTCAGACTCAGTGTCCACAGCGGAGATGACAAGTGGGTGGCACTTGCTTCTTCGGAAGAGGCGCTGGGCAGCATGCTGTGGAAGGGCATCTAGGCTAGTGGGGGGTAGTGGGGAGGGACAGACCTGCCTGCCCCAGAACAAAAGCTGCGACTCGTGGGCCGATTTCGCTTTCGCTCTGAGTGCGGTGTCGGCGGGCCGGTCCCGGAACCTCGCAGACGGGCACTCCGAGAGTTAATTCGAAAGCGCCATCCGCCCCCCCCCCCCGCCCGACCCCCTCCCCCTCGGGACGATCGACGCACGTGTCCTTGAGAAGCTCTTGTAGAGACAGAGAGAGAAAGCAAGAGACACCGTCCTGGGAAAGTCCTGCTGGGTCTCTAGACAATTATAAAAATGTGTCCCCCAGAGTCAGTTTTCCAACCACCTCACCTCCAGCGTCCAGCTGTCCCTGCTCAGAGCCGGCCCAACATGTGTCCATCACGCTGTAAGTAGCCCAGGGCTGGGGACCAGGGTGACAGGATCAGGGAAGGCAGCCTGGGAAAGAGCAGACAGAGGCCCTGGACCCGCTAAGGGAGACTAAAGGGCAGTCGGCAATTGGAAGGAGGGTTTGCTAGATCTCCGCTGCACCTGCATGGTCTCTTCAGTATAGAACAGCCTGGGCCCATTACGCCCATCTCACGGAAGAAAACTAAGGCACAGCCTTGGAGCGAGAGTGGAGAACACAGATCTCTAACAAGATTTGAGGAGACTTGCTCCATCTGTCAGCCCCGAGGAAAGGGCTGAAACATGGATGGAGGGAGGTCATGAATGGCTAAGATGGCCAGAATGGCTGAAGAGAGAGGCAGGCCAAACCAGACTGACAAGATCGACTTACGCCCCCCTCCTCCATTTCCCTTTCAGGCCTCCTCTTTTGGGCCATCCTTGTCCTCCTAATCCACCTCAGTTTGGCCAGGGCCACACCAGTCTCCAGACCTGCCCAGTGTCTTGACCACTCCAGAAACCTGCTGAAGACCACCAAGCACATGCTGGAGAAGGTGAGTTTCTTGTGTCCTTCTGGCTTCAAAGTTCCTCTGTTGAAAGGACTTCTAAGCCATCTGGTGTCTGCTGGGAACCCGCAGTACATGGGTAGCTGGTAGGAGCCGTTGAGGAAACGTTACCAACCTCGCAGATGTTATCTAGAGGAAACTGTGTCTCCAGAGAAAGAAAGGATGGTAATAAATTATAACGGCATCAGTTCGGGCTGTGTCTACACAGAGGAAAGTGACTACTCACTGTGCCCCTCCCAGCCTGCCTGCGGGTATGGCATTGTGTCAGGAGCTCCCAGGTTTTGCTTCACTGGAGGTTGAACAGGGAGACAGTCACTAGGTGCGATCTCTGTGCTTCACAAGCTGTAAAGATGAATTAGATCGTCTCTCCCTCTGCTCGCCAATGTCCAATACAGGGACGCAGTTCTTTGTTGGATGGACACGTCTCAGGAAGGGGTCGTGTCCAGCCTTCACTTTTCTGGGGCAAGTGTGATCCAGTTTGATTTCTAGCTCCATTTGTTTTTCTCGGGTTTCATATTTGAATGCAAAAATATTCTTTTCTGCTGTAACATTGCCACAGTTTTCTCTCACTTTTGCTACAAAGCTAAAGCAGGCGATAATGTGTTCCAGATGTCCTGGAGCTGCTAGGGCTGTGACTCCGTGGTAGAGTTCTTACTTAATTATGAATGAGGATCCGTGTTCCAACCCCAACAGGGCATTCACTTACAAGCACATAGGAACAGAGGAGGAGAGGCAAAGGGAGGGAGAGAAGGAGAGAGGAAGGGAGAGAGGGAGGAAGAGATGGAGGGAGGGAGACTCCTGCCTTCTTTCTGCTGTGTTTTTTAATCTTTCTTAAGGACCTTCTAGCTTATTACCTTAGGAATATCCCAAGATATGTTCCATTCCACAAGACCTTTTTGGAGAATTCCTTCAAATCTTTCATAATGTGCTTCCAATTGTCCCTCAACACTCAAATAATCTTAATTAACTGGGAGCTCCCAGGCGGAAGAGATGGCTCAGTGGTTAAGGGTGCTGGCTGCTCTTCCAGAGGACCTGAGTTCGATACCCAGCATTACCTACCATGGTGGCTCACAACCATCTGTAACTCTAGGCCTAGGAAATGTGTCATTTTTCTGGTCTCCACGAGCACTGTGGCCACATGGTGGTACACAGATATACACGCAGGCAGAATACTTGTACACATGAAATTTAAGGAAAAATGGCCCCGGAAGGAACGCCTGCAGAGATGAGTGACTTTTTTTCCTAAGGTGAGGTTTGAGATGGAGGCATTGGAGGAGTTCAAAGTTAACTAGATGCTCCGTGAAAAAACCCACTCTCCTACTCCCAAACAACTGTGCTGCAGATCAAGACATTGCAGAATTCAGTCCTGTCTTAGTTTGGGTTACTATTGCTACCTGGTTGAACTTGGAACCCAGTAGAGCACATCACGGCCCTTCTTTGTCACATCCCTAGTACCATAGTTGAGGGGGGAAATGATCTCAACCTTCAGTCAGAAAGCTGTTGACTTCTTAATACGTTGTGTAATTCTGTTCATCGATGTTTTCCAGCACACCGGGGGTATGAGACAGTCCCTGTGCGCTGTAAATTAAAGCTCAACTAGTCTTTAAGGCTTGAGAGTTTGTTACAGCCATCAAGCTTGGACTTTAACAGGTCCCCTTTAGAAGTTATATATTCATGCAGCACAGCTGCTTGGCAAAAGGAAAACAACAGGACTCACCGGAAGCAAGCATCACAGTGTGGTGCTGATGCTGGTTAACACAGGCTGCTGCAGAGTTCCCTTGGTGTTAAAAATATCCTGCTGACAAACAGCCTAGGCAAAGGGGGAGGGAGGGGAGGGGAGGGGAGGGAAGGGGAGGGAGAGTGTAGGTGGCCTGTTTCCTCTCATCTTATGAAGAGTCTGAATTTTCTACAGGTCAAAGAATTGAAGGCTTAGGGTGACCAGCTCTGGTCCAGCTCATACCCTGGGGTGCCAGCCTCAGCTATCCTGTAGAGAGTAACACCTCAGCTTCTCTCTGTGGTTTTTACAGGCCAGACAAACTTTGAGACATTATCCCTGCACTCCTGAAGACATTGATTATGAAGACATCACCGGAGAGAAAACCAGCACACTGAAGGCCTGTTTACCACTGGAACTAGCCAAGGTACAGAGGTCTTCCCCCCAGAAATCACACAACACAAATCAGAATTGTGCACCAAACCTAAGCTGTCTCCAAACACTTACATGTAGCTATCAAGATTTTTGGGGAAAAAAAGTCATAACAATATGAATACTTCAATAAGCTGAAGGATATGCTCAATAACTATGAGATGGGTGTGGTGGTATATACCTTTAACTCCAGCACTTGATGGGTAGAAGCAGCTAATCTCTGTTAAGTTAGAGGCCAGTCTGGTCTATATAGTGAGTTCCAGGCCAGCCAGGGCTACATAGTGAAAGCTTGTCTTTAAAAGAAAAAAAAAAATGAGGCTGGTGAAGCTGCTGTAAAGAGCTTACTATACAAGCATGAGGATCTGAGTTCAAATCCCCAGCACCACGGAAAAGCTGGGTGTGATGGCTTCACATGTAGCCTCAGTGCCAGAGTAGGTAGACAGGAGGATGCCCGGGACTCATGGGCCAGCTAGTCTAGCTGAGTCAGTGAGTTGTGGTTCAGTGAGAGACCCTGTATCAGAAAAAATAAGGTGGAGAGGTGACTGGGAAAGATGCCAAAGGTGGTCCTCTGGCTTCCACCTGCACACACTCGTGCACACATGAATTCCTATACACAGGCACACAGAAGTCGTTATGATGGTGAATTTCATGATGCTTCTTACTGCAACGGAAAGTTAGTCTGAGATAAAATATCAGAGAGATTTATACTAAGAATTAATATCCTTGGTTTATTTTTTTCCTCTAGAACGAGAGTTGTCTGGCTTCTGGAGAGACTTCTTCCATAACAGTAAGTAAGCAAACCAAAGTTTCCTTCCCCATGACTGATTCATCATATTAATGCCGGCTTATTCTTTCCTCTAGAGAGGGAGCTGCCTGCCCCCCGAAAAGACTTCTTTGATGATGGTAAGACACACCACTTCCCTCAAATGCAGCAGCAGGATGCGTTTGAGGAAATGCATTTCTCATTTCAATGGTTTCTTTCCCATTTTGTCCCTTCACCTAGACCCTGTGCCTTAGTAGCATCTATGAGGACTTGAAGATGTACGGGACAGAGTTCAAGGCCATCAATGCAGAGCTTTTGGATCAAAATCAGAAGCAGGTCATTCTGGATGAGAACATGCTGGCAGCCATTGATGAGCTGATGCAGGTAAGGCATCCCCCTATCAGTGCTGGCTCTCTTTCATGGTGAAGATAGGTCCTTGACAAGATACAATAAAATTAGCTTTTGCAGGCGTGATCTAAAGAGACCCCCACCCCCCCTTGAAAAGCCTTGCAAGGTTACCTCTGCTAAGACAGCCTTGAGGGAACCCTCTACAGTAAGGGCAAACACAAGCAGCCTTCTACCTGTTGACCTTGTGCTATGCACCGGGCTCTTTGCAAATCGTTTTTCTCACACCATCCCCACGACAAGCAAATAAGGTCTGTACAAAGGAGGACACTGACGCTCGTCTGAGATCATACAGCCTGCAAGAGGCTTTAAATAATTTCTTCTCTTAAGGATCCAAGATTAGGATGCAGAGACAGTCTAGTGACTAAGAGCACTAGATGTGCAAGCATGAGGACCTGAGTTTGACCAGGGGCAAATAGGCAACAAACCAGATGTGGTCTTGAACCAGGCTATCACCTCAAAGAGTGGACACAGGAGGATCACTGAGGTGTTCTTGCTGCAAGCCTAGCCATGAAAACTCCAGGTTCAGGGAGAGACCCTGCCTCAAAGGAATAAGATAGAGAGTAACATAGGACCCCCTTCTCTGGCTTCTGTATGTTGTAGGCACAGATCATATATCTGTTGTGTGTGCACATGAATGTATGTGCATATAACACACAAACATACACATGTACACATGTTCTTTTTTAAAAAATACAGAATGGACACTCAAAGGGCTGCACATATATCCAAATATTATTAGGAAAAACAAGAGGGGCTGGTGCCCAGTTATAATATTGAACCAAAATGTGAATAAAATGAAAAGTTGTCTATCATCTAGGGAAATCCACAGTGTTACTCCTTTGTGGGAGCCTGCTGTATGATGGTAGCACAAAACACAGAAATATGCACATTAGAGAGGCGAGTGCCATGGTAACCAGGGCATGGGATGAAGATATGTTCAGAAGTCACTGTCTGAAAATCAGCTGATTTCTTTTTCATTTCTTATATACTGTCTTGGTCATGGTTTCTACTCTTTGATAAAGCATCATGACCAAAAGCAAGTTGGAGAGGAAAGGGTTTATTTATTTTATCTTATAGCTTGTAGTGAGTTCATCATCCAGGGAAATCAAGGCAGGAACCAATGCTGAGGCTGTAAAGGAACACTGGGTACCGGCTTGCTCAGCTTGCCTTCTTATAGCACTGAGGACCACCAGCCTGGGGTGAGCTGGGCCCTCCCACATCAATCATCAATCAAGAAAATAACCACAGGTTTGCCCACAGGCCAATCTGGTGGAGGTGTTTTTTCCCAATTGATGTTCTCCTCTTCCAAAATGACCTTAGCGTGTGTCAAGTTAACATAAACTAGCCAGTACATTATACATTGCCAGATTACTTGTTTGAAAGACAGCGACATTTGTACAGGTGTCAACCAATCTCCCATACAGAGAACTGTGATTGATACTGCATATGCAAGACCAGAAGTAAGATGATTTGGGAACTAGAAAGGTCTACCAGGATCTAGACAACTGTGCTGACTGAGTTAATTCCTGTTTGCCTGTTTGTAAAATGGGATGACTTTACACACTCTACCTCTCCCTTGGGATTTTGTGAGGAGCAAGCAAGACTATCAAGCTTCATATAAACCTAAGTTCTTATTCTATGTCACCAAATCAAAAGGGGGCTGGGAATGTAGCTCAGTGGCATAGTGTTCTACCAAATCCAAAGGAATGAATGGGAAACATGCTGCTGGGTTTTTTTTATCTAACACAAATAGCGTCTCTATCACAAACAGGTCTGTTACTGATAGAGAGTTCTAATCAATAGACCACCTCAGCTCCCTCTTGTCAAAGGACTGGGCGTCTTAACATAACCTATACAAATTAACTAGCTACAGCGGCAGATGTCAGCTCAGAGACTCTTACCTTCTGTAAGACAGGCCCTAATGAGGACTCTTCTGAGCCATTTAGGGGTCTTTTCATTAAAGGCATAGGTGTGCTTGCAAAAGAACATTTCTCCCCTCTGTTCCCGCAGGAACAATGCACCCGGGGTAGCTGTGGGATGGGTCAAAGAGTGTATGAGGGAGTAGGTTGCAAGTGCTGGACTGTGAATTGACTTCACCCATTTTTGCAGACAAATGTTTTCATTTTGAAATTGTATAGATGTTATGCTTGTCATTTCTTTTTAGGCTCTGAATCTCAATGGTGAGATTCCCCCCCAGAAACCTTCCCTGGAAGAAGCAGATCCTTACAAAGTGAAAATTAAGCTCTGCATCCTTCTTCATGCTTTCAGCATCCGTGCTGTGACTATCAACAGAGTGATGAGCTATCTGAATGCCTCCTGAAAAGCTCAAGTCCCTCCCCCTTAGTGCCCTTTCTACAAAAGTATGAACCACTGAAATTTTAGTAAGAGGTGGGTTGAGAACCAGGAAGTCTTGGCCTGGTTGAACTGAAGCTCCTGTCACATTCTCGCAGCCCTATCAAAGGTGGCACAGCTACCTCAGCATGGTCCCCTCAGTCACATCTCTTGTATTTACTATGCACATTGTAAGTTTTCATGAAAATCCTCCCAAGGAGAGAAAATGCCCTTCCCAAATGTGTCAGCAGTAGAGCAAGAACTGATAAGCTATTCTTTTTGTAAAGTGTTTCTGAAAACACTCATCACCACTTATTTAAAAGTATTTATTGTTATATTTTATATTCATGAAAGTATATGACCTTATTTATATTTATTTATGTTCTATTTATTATGATATTTCTTATCAAATGAGTTTGAAACATTCAATTATTATGTGGTTCCAATAAAGTGATGCAAGCATTTCACACGTGTTCTTGAAGTATTTATTTTTTTATCTATTTAAACAGAATCTCACTGTGTGGACCAGACTGGCCTCCAATTCACGGAGATCAGGCAGCCTCTGCCTTCTGAATGTTGGGGTCAAACTTGTGCACCACTACACCTAGCTAATTGGAGTATTTAAGTGTTCCGAGATACACTGAAGGAAAACTGTCTTTGTTTGCTCTCTTGGCTGTGATAAACACCAGGACCAAAAGCAACTTGGGAGGAGGGGTTATTTCATCTTTCAGCTTACAGTCCATCACTGAGGGAAGTCAGGGCAGGAACCTGGAGGCAGGAACTGATCCAGAGAGGATGGAGGAGTGCTGGTGACTGGCTTGCTCTACATGGCTTGCTCAGCCTGCTTTCTTATACAACCCGGGACTACCAGCCCGGAATTGGCACTGCCCATAGTGTGCTGTACCCTCCCCCATCAATTAAGAAAATGTCCCACAGACTCACCAAAAGGCCAATCTGATGGAGACGTTTTTTCAATTGAGGTTCCCTCTTCCCAGATGCCTCTAGTTTACGTCAAGTTGACAAAAAAAAAAAAAAAAAAAAAAAAAAAAAAAAAAAAAAAAAAAAAAAAAAAAACCTAACCAGTCAAAAATTCTGCCGGGCGGTGGTGGCGCACGCCTTTAATCCCAGCACTCGGGAGGCAGAGCCAGGCGGATCTCTGTGAGTTCGAGGCCAGCCTGGACTACCAAGTGAGTTCCAGGAAAGGTGCAAAGCTACACAGAGAAACCCTGTCTCGAAAAACCAAAAAAAAAAAAAAAAAAAAAATTCTGATAAAATTTCAACAAAATGACCTCACAAAGATGGCCATAATAGGGCTGGGCAGATGACTCATCGAGTACTGTGTTCATCTCACATGTGTGATAATTGGGGCTCAGATTCCCAGCACTCAAGTAAATGCTGTGTGGCCATGACAGTCCACTGTAATCCCAGTGCTCAGAAACAGGAATACCAGAGCAAGCTGGCCGGCTTGACCAGCCCAATTGATAAGCTCTAGGTATTTTGAGAGACTATGCCTCAGTTTATAAGGTGGAGAGTGATCAAGGCAGACACTTAACATCAACCTCTAAGCTCCACACCCATGTGCCTGCACACACCCATGCATCCACACACATTTGAACACATAACACAAACACACACCACCGAGATATACATGAAAAAATGGCCATAGCTTCACCTCTTGAAGGCAACCAAGGGCAACACCAATAGCTTGTAATATTTTGGGAGTATCTTGCTTACTAATTTTTAAAATACTAATTATCCATGATGGAGAGTTGTGACTATAGACACACCCTTTACTTCGCTTGTATGAGTGGATTGTACTTCGTCAATGACATTTGGCAATACTTACTCAGAATCTTAAAATACTTGTTTAGACCTGTAACCATCATAATTCTGTTTAATGAAATTTATACCAAAGAAATTATTAGATATCTGTACAGATTATGTACAAATATGTTGAATACAGAATGATTAATAGTGAACTAACCTGAAAATAAACTAACTTTTTCACAAAACAGGATGAATTAGGTGGTAAATTTCTAGTTCTCTATTGCTACGTGTGGTTCACATTGATTGTCTGCTTGACAGGGCCTAGGCTCACCTAGGATGCAAGCCTGTTGCCTATAATGCATTATAATGCCTATAGATCACATTATCTCCTCAGCATGTCTGAGGGATTACCTAGATTAAGTTCTCCTTTGGGCACATCTGTGAAATATTATCAAGATTAAGGTAATCAAAGGAGAAAGATCCATCCTGAATGTCCATGGGCTGGGGTCCCAGGACTCCCCACAAAGGGGACAGCCATGTACAAGCATTCATCCCTGTCTTCCTCCTGACCTGGGACACAGGGTGACCTACTGCTTCAAGCTTTGACTCCCCCATCATGATGTCTTGTCTCCTCAGACCATGATCCCAAGTGAACCTCTCCTCAAGTTGCTGTGGTCAGAGTAGCTCACTGTAGCCACCAGAAAAGTAACTAATAAAGTATGTAACAAATCACCTCTAAAAAAAAAAAAAGAAGAAAGAAAAAATTGTGCCAGGCGGTGGTGGTAGTGCACGCCTTTAATCTCAGCACTCGGGAGGCAAAGCCAGGCAGATCTCTGTGAGTTCGAGTCCAGTAGCCTGGTCTACAGAGCGAGATCCAGGACAGGCACCAAAACTACACAGAGAAACCCTGTCTCGAAAAACCAAAGGAAAGAATGGCCACGGGATTCTGACTCATTTCCCAGTCCCCTTAACCTCGTTTTTGCAGGGAAACCAGCCAGGTCTCAATACTCAAGTGGCCGTGTGAATTACGATTTTTAAGAATCACTTTACTATTTTTGTTCAACATTTGAGTCTCAAAGTAAAACACACAAAAATGTTCCCCCTGACAGCCACAGGCCATGACCTGCTGTGAGTTAAACAAATACATTATCATACTCTTCAACTTGGAAAAAATGTACCACAGGCTCTCTAAATTGTTCTAATTCCTGGGACCCTTTGGGCTCTCCGAGGGAAGTCCTTTTTAAAAGGCAAACAGGAAAGCTCTCTACTTGCCTAAATTACACAGAATGCTTTCCTGAGTCCCATGTGTATTTGCCTTCCTTTGGCTTAAGACACGTCTTCCTTCTGCTCTCAGTATTAATTCTGTCTTTAAGCCATGTGAATGTAAAGAGTCCCACCGCAGAATATCACAGCATTTGGCTCTGGGATAACCATGTTCCTTCTTAATGGGAAGAGACTCTCAGACCTTTATTTAGACGGGCACCTTTTCTAAGTTGTTTCTTCGCACCAAGTCCTCCACTCATCTCCAGGGATCCAGAGGGAAACAGTGTGGCCACTCCTCTGGGATAAACTCACTATCCCAATTCTCACTCTCTGCCCACCATCACACAAAAATCAGCGGAGGCCGGATCCTCCAAGGAGTTCACTAACTGCAGGATCCTTCCAGGCAGGGGCTCCTCCCAGACAGGGGCTCCTCCTAGGCAGAGGCTCCTCCCAGGCAGAGGCTCCTCCCAGATAGGGGCTCCTCCTAGGCAGAGGCTCCTCCCAGGCAAAGGCTTCTCCCAGACAGAGGCTTCTCCCAGGCAGAGGCTCCTCCCAGACAGGGGCTCCTCCCAGACAGGAACTCCTCCCAGGCAGGGGCTCCTCCCAGGCAGAGGCTGTTTCCTTTGAACAGGGCACAGTTAGCACTTTAACCTGAGAAGATTCTCCTGGGCTGTGGTGTGACACCTGCTGACTGTCTCCTCTTTGGATCAAGCACAGCAATGGGAAGGTCTCCTCTGCTGACCTGTGTCCATGCAGAGGAACACACTCGTTGCATTTGCCCTAGGCATCATCATGATCTAGATGTGCTTTGAAATAACGGCTGGAGGTGGACATGGTAGTACATGCCTGCAATGCCAACACTTGGGAGACTACTATAGGAAGGTCATGAGTTCAAGGCCAGCCTAAGCTACAGGCCAAGCCTCTGCCTAAAACAAAACAATAACAAACAGAACTGGCCCAAGTGAGGTCTTCACAATCAATTCTATTTCTCGATAAATAGTTCTCACGTGTCGTGTGTTTCCCCTCCCCCCCCTTAAAGCCTTGATGTGTGTACTAGTGCTTATGTATTATGACCAATTTGTTTATGGTTCCTTCCCTGTGCCCTCTTCTAAAAAATGAAGAGAATGCTCAGACTTCCCCAAAGGATCAGAGCGATGGTTAAATAAAATGACCCAGGCAAAGTGATAGCCTGGCCCTCAGTGAACAACAAATCTTAGTGAATTTTAAGGATCCTTATTCATCTTTGGGGACTCAGAGATTTACTGTAAGGAGGAAATGAGATGGTGACGGAGCCAAGGGTGGTGGCGCACACCTGTAACCCCAGCACTTGGGAAGTAAAGGCAGAAGGATCAAGGTGTTCAAGGCCAGCCTTTACTAAATGTAAGAGACCTGTCTCAAAGGGACATACAATAAATAAGTACAGATAATTAAGACCCTGCAGGTGTCTAATGGGTGCTCCAAATCAAACTGTGAAAGCCCTGAGGTTATTTCCTTCAAGACCTCATCATTCCAGGTAGCACCAGGTGGGGCCAGTGAGAGGGCTCAGCAGGTAAAGGCACCGAGCCGGAGTGCTATCAGCAAAAAACCATTCCATGGGAAAGAAACAGGGTGAAAGCCAAGATCCCTCCCGAGAACAAACCATGAGAACCAGGGAACTTTTTCAGATTAAATCCTTGACTCTAACTAACATCCTGCTCAGTGACAGCTCGCTAGAGCTCCCTTGACCTAAAACTACTCCACTAAAAAGGAAATAAGCCCGAATATGCTTTAGACACAAGAGAATGACTCCACCTGAGAATCAACATGGAAAACATGGGGATGGAAGCCTCCCTACGAGGGTCCTCAGAACTGGGGAGAGAAGGCAATATGGGAGGGCCTAGCTAAGTGTGCAAAAGAAGTTTTGGAAAACTCAAGAGATGCCAAAGGGTGTTTGACCTCCCCCAGGAAAAATGAAACCACAGAAACAAAAGGAGGAAATCTGCTTAACCCGAGGCCAGCCCCAGAGCAGTCATGGATCCTCTTGGGTGTCACAGGGTCTGTTCTATTGTCCCATTTACAATCAACGTTGGATTCCAGCTGTGGTCACCATGACTTCATCAGGCAAGCTAAAGTACACACAAAATTTAAAATCGAAAGCTCCAGCTCCATCTTCTGAGAATTGAATTGTGGGTACCTCAAATACTTTGATATAGACATGTATATAGATACATACATGTATATTTTGTTTTGTTTTAAAATCTAGGTACAGTGGCATGTGTCTGTCGTCACAGCTACTAAGGAGGCTGACACAGGCAGTCCCCTTGACCCTGGAGTCGAAGCCCAGCCTTGACAACACAGAATCTGTCTCAATTTTTTTTTCCATTCGTAATTTTACTACGTTTATTTATTGTGTGTGTGCACATGCATGTAAGCATGCCATAGTACACACATGAAAATCAGAGAACAAGACTTTGTAGATGTAACCAACCGTCTTATTAAATAAGAAACACAGAACCAATGCAAAGAAGAAAGCCAAGAGATCAGAGCTAAGAGCCTTACCCTGCAGCTAGCCTCTTAAGCCAAGAGACCTCTCCGAAAAAGACCTACTTCCTGTGTGTTTGTCTTTATATAGTCTTTCTGTTCTGCCTTCTCATTGGTTGTAAACCCAAACACATGACTGCCTCGTCACTGCCTGTCTGTAGAGACTTCCAGGTCTTCTATGGCTGGGATTGAGGTTAAAGGCATGTGTCTCCAATGCTGGCTGTATCTTTGAACACACAGAGATCTACCTAGCTCTGTCTACCAAGTGCTGGGATTAAAGGCATGCGCCATCACCGCCATGCTCTTGCTATGGCTCTAATAGCTCTGACCCCCGGGCAACTTTATTTATTAACATACAATTAAAATCACATTTCAGTACAAATAAAATACCACCATGAAGAATTGGTTCTCTCCTTCCACCATGGAGGTTCCAGCGACCCAGCTCAGGCCATCAGGCCTGGCAGCAAGCACCCTTAACCTACCCAGCCATCTTCCTGGCCGTCAGAGTTTTTAATTGAATGTTTACCAACAGGTTAGTTGAAAAGTCTTTAGTGAAAAAAATCTTTAGTTGTATCCATGTATCCTTAAGTTTGACATTAAAATAGCATGATACGGGCCAAGTATGTGGTGCATACCTATAATCCCAGCCTTAGGGTGACTGAGACAGGAGGATTGCAAGTTAGAGGCCCAGCATGGGTTATTTAGTGAGACTTTACACCAATAATAAAATAAAACAAAAAGATAACAAAATAACTTTTTAAAATTTCTTAATATATATATATATATATATATATATATATATATATATATATATATATATATGAGTTCTCTATCTACATGTATGCCTACATGCCAAAAGAGGGCATCGGATCCCATTACAGATGGTTGTGAGCCACCATGCAGTTGCTGGGAATTGAACTCAGGACCTCTGGAAGAGCAACCAGTGCTCTTAACTGCTGAGCCATCTCTCCAGCCCGATAATAAAATAACTTTAAAAAAATCACATTTGAGTGTGGATCTGAGGGTGTAGCTCTGTGGAAGAACACTTACATGCCATGGATGAAGGCCCAGGTTTAATATCAGCACCAAGTGGGGGCGGGGGAGGATTGTAAACCACTGTCGATGTAACATTAGGTAATGCATTTGTAATATCCTTTTTAGGAGAAAAATTAGCAGGTAAGCTTTGTGTGTTTGCCAATTGGCAGGCAATTTTTAGGTGTTTACTGTGGTGTGTATGGAGCCTCCAATAACCATTACTACATAGAAGGAGCCTGAGGCTGGAAGTTCTCATGGTGAATAGGTGGTAAACACATATTTGTACGAGTGAACCCGGGTACATGCCTCGAAAGTACCTTTCTCTCCCCATATTAAAGTCACAGTAAGTCAAGGGAACACACACACACAACCATGCAGTCACCACAGTGACCTAGGCTTCTGTCCTGCTTCGCTTCCCGAGAACTTCAGCGGAGAAAGGGCCACGTTACTTATTGTGCCTCTAGCACCTGGCACTCAAAAACAGGAGCCAGGAAAGAAAGCTCCAAGGGCTTCCGCATGTTTCTCATTTCTTTTTCTAAACAAAGTATTATCAACACAGTCTTTGTTCTTCATAAATTATTCCCAATTACCAAAAGCAAAGTAAAACATTAAAAATATATGTGCTTGCTTCCTTCAAAATAACTATGCATGTTAAAACACCCAAGGTGCAGAAGGAAGCCTCTTGATTTTTATTTCATTTAAATGTCTGGTTTGGGGTTAAGTGGTTACCAGACTTTAAAAATAATTCTTTGCTAGCAGAGTATACCACACTGGTAAGTGTGGTTTCCTTCCGGTTAGGCTGTAGGAGTCTCAGAAACACATCCTGGGTTGGGCTGGTCGCTCAGTTGGTAAAGTGTTTGTCTAGCATCCATGAGGCTGTGTTTATTCCCAGCAGTTTTAGAGGTTTCAGGGAATCGGCTCCATTGCTTCTGCACCCCTTTATGGGGAGCAGAGGTGGAGCAAAGTGGTTTTTCTCACACTGAAGCAGAAGCAAAGAGCAAGACCAGGGAAGAGGCTCCCATATAAGCCTCAGGGACAAGTGTCTGTGGCCTCTGTCCTCCCACTGTGCCCCACCTCCTAAAGTTTCCACCACTCCTGAAACTCACCGGCAGAGCACCAAGCCTGAGCATGTGGCCTTTGGATGACACTTCAGATCCAAACCATGACACCAAGCAATCATTGCCTGCTCTGGCTTCCACACTGCTCCAGACAGAAGCAGCTCAGGGTCCCAAAGCACTCCTGGTACCCCCCACACCCCAACCTCTCTCCTCAGGGACCACCTACATGGCAACTCCACTCCTGAGTGCTTTTTCGGTACATGTTCCAGGTAAGTTTTATTTTCTATCCTGATTTAAATGTCAAACACACCAACAAAAGCTCAGATGGTTGAACACTTGGGCCCCAGCTACTGGCACTGTTTTGAAAGGTTGTGGACACTTTAAGAGATGAGGTCTGGATGGTAGAAATAGGTCACTGGGTGCAGGCTTTGAGGATTAGAGCTCAGTCGGCTGCCAGCCTGAGCCCTCTACATCCTGTCTGCAGCCATGATGGAACCAACGGCATCGTATCCCATTGCCACAGCCCTGGCTGCTGCCGCCTTTCCAGCCGTGGGGGACTGTGTCCCCTCCAACCGTGAGCCACAACAACCCCCACTCCTCAGCTGCTTTGTCAGGTATCCCTGTCACAGACCGGAAGAGGAACTAATACTCTTACTCAAATAGGTTTCGAAACTAAGGCAAAGTCAAGACCTCACCGAACTCGTTCTTATTCATACTTATGTCTCTAAGTCGCAGAATCTTGAACTTTTCACTGCTTGTTTGTTTGGGTTTTTTTAGATTTCCAAGCTTGGCTGAGAGAAAAATGCCGCTGTAAATGCAAGCAGCCTCCTCTCCTCTGGAAATCCAACTTGTTGCAAATGTGTGCAGCCCTTCAGAGACAGGAGCCAACAGTGAACGGCTCCTGCAGGGTGGAGGTGGGTGGCAGGCTAAGGAACTGTAACCAGGGAAATGTCCATCAACACAGGGCAGAAATGGACATAACTCCATCTACGGACTCCAGGGCACAACTGCAGCCAGACTCTCAGACATCAACACCTAGAATTCACCAGTGTGTCACAGAGGCCAGGAAATGCTGCCTGAAAACCCCCATCCCAACACCATATCCCTGGTTCCCTAGCCCAGGGTCAAGCCCTTCAGCGACACCAACCGGTTTACCCCAAGAAGGACTCCGGACCATGCACAAATGTCCAGCCCACCTGCCAGAAACCACCATTCTCATGGGGACACAATCAGCGAACAGGGGTCCACTCCAACCCAGCGGGCCAGGATTCAGAAGAGCCCAGCCCCCCCCCCCCGCTCCTTCTCATCTGCTCAGGAATTAATAGGGAAATATTTGGTTTTAAATAAAACTATCCTGGAAATGGAGAGGCTCTGGTCACTCTTAGAGTCGAGGAACGAGGGGAACACATAGTTGTCTCACACCAGTGGAAATACCTGTGTGAGCTACTTTCCCTGGACGACATCCATTGTTCAAGCACCAGAGAGCTGAGTTCAAAAGTACCTGCTGCCAGCAGAACCGAGGTGACAGCGATCTCAGAATAGGAGGCTTAAAAAGTGACTTGTGGAGCTAGACACCAAGTGGTTAGGAGTCCGTGTTGCTCTCTCAGAGGACGCAAGTTTGGTTTCCAGCACCCACATCAGGTGGCTCACAACTACCTGTAACTCTAGCGCCAGGGGATCTGACTCTCTCTTCTGGCCTCCATGGGCCCTACACACACCTACACACACACACACACACACACACACACACACACACACACACACACACACACTTAAAATAAAATAGTAAAAAAAAATGACTCAGAGTTGGGAGTGGCGCTCAATAGTAGATCACGGAAGTAGAGAATGCATGGCCCTGGGTTTGATCTCTGTCCCTACCCCCACCCCCAAATTAACGTGTAAGTAAATAATAGTATAAAGAAAACACGAGCAGCTGTTAAAGGGTAATTTTTTCTTCTCTTCATCTCTAATTTGTGAATTCTTTTAAAACAGTTGAATAACCATATCTCTCACATTAATGGCCACTAACAGAATGCCTGGAGGCGGCGACGTCCACCACTCTCCACTCCAAACATCTTTTCAACTCCAAGAGTCAGTGTGGTCCATTATTTTCTTGAGGAAGTCCTTTCATGATAAAGCAGGATTGAGATGCTTGATTCCTGAGGGCAGGGGCGGGCAGAGACAGAGACAGCGAGCAGAGAACAGCTACTTTTCTCTTGGCTCTGGTTTGACTAGAGGTCTTTCTGGTATACTTTGTCCTTTCTTCCTAAAGTAAATGACCCTGATATGAAAGTCAAATAATGCAGAATTTGACCTCGTGGTTTTATGCAGACAGGTACATGAAGCTTGAAGGTCCTCTCAAGAGACACTCCAGAGAATTTCTCCAGAGATCCGCACACCCCAGCCCTTTGGTGCAAGAGAATTAGGGAATTCCAGTCACCAGCGGGTTGAAGCTTCTGTATGCAAACACCAGAGGGCAGCAGACCTCAGGCGCTGTCCTGGAAAAGAACTCAGCTTTTCAGGAAGCGGACCAGCCCTGTCTGAACCTGCACTCAGAAATCAAGTCACCTGACTTTTGTTTGTTTGTTATTTTCTTTCCCTGTTGCAGGGGATTGCTGAAATCTTCCAACACCCTGGGCAAGTGCTTCACCAAGGAAAAGCCCTTTCTTAGTTATTTTTCTCCTTGGGACGAGATACCGGACAGGAAGCAACTTAAGGAAAGAAGAGCTCACTTGGGGTCAATTTCAGGATGCAGGGGTACAGTCTGTCATGGTGAGGATGCGTGGCAGTGTGAGCTAGGACTCGGGATACAGGGGTACAGTCTGTCATGGTGAAGATGGCGTAGCAGTGTGAGCTAGGACTCGGGATACAGGGGTACAGTCTGTCATGGTGAGGATGGCGTGGCAGTGTGAGCTAGGACTCGGGATACAGGGGTACAGTCTGTCATGGTGAGGATGGCGTGGCAGTGTGAGCTAGGACTCGGGATACAGGGGTACAGTCTGTCATGGTGAGGATGGCGTGGCAGTGTGAGCTAGGACTCGGGATACAGGGGTACAGTCTGTCATGGTGAGGATGGCGTGGCAGTGTGAGCTAGGACTCAGGCCTCTCCTTTTCCCGTTTTTATTCAGCCCATGAGATGGCGCTCTCCATGTTCAGAGTGTGTCTTCTTCTCTTAAACCTCTGTGGAAACGCCTTCACAGGCACAGCCAGAGGTGTGTCTCCTAGGGGATTCTAAACTCTGTCACATCGAAAATCAAGATTACCCACACATGCCTGGAACGTGCTTTGACTTCTAGTGTAACCTAGCGGCACATTTTTAAGTAGAAAAAGTGCAGGTAGAGCTCCATAAGAGCCTCTGACCTAGAGGTTCTGAGAGGCAACTCAATGTTTCTTAATCATATAAACAATAAGTTATCAAAGGTTTGAATTGGTTTGAGCTCAGGGATAACACACACACACACACACACACACACACACACACACACACACACACACACACACACACACGGGTGGGGGGAGGCAGAAGAAGAAGAGGGAGAGGGAGAGAGAGAAGCTTAAACACAAAGGAAGGAACTCTGCGGTCTGGATTGAATCCAGAACCGTTGTGGTCCTTACTGGTTTTCTGGGTTGGGTAAGGCATTGACCAAGCTTCACTGCGCCACCCTGTGGCCTGCCCGAGCACTGCTTCAGTGCCTAGAGAGCTCCGTCAACACTAGCTGGGTCTCTAGTACCAGACTGCCACCATCTACCCTTTCCGGAGGCGTCTTGCCCACCTAGAATTGGACAAGCATCCGCTTTGGTCACTCTCAACAGAAGACAAAGGGGATTTTGCGCTCCTGGGGCAGACGGGGACAGAGGTTGGGAGTCAAGTAGGCACTTGCTGAGGTCACCTGCACTGGAATTCCAGCCCTTTCTCTAACTGCCGCATGAGTCATCTTTATTGACTGGTGGAAGCACAGGATGGCAGCCCTGTGCTTACCACCGCATTTGCATAGTTCCCTGATCTCGAGGCTGTAAGCAACAACCAACACTTTCCATATTAGAAATCGGTTGTTCCCTTAGACGCACCTTGATTCCCAGTAAGCAATTAATCCAGATCACTTCCTGCTCACCTTCCAGGGCAGAGATGACATCTTTCAAGCAGTTATGAAAACCTTGGGTAGGAACAGCACACTGTTCCTTATCTTGCCTCAAATTCAGTGTCCTCAATGCACAGATTGTAATATCTTGTGACTTCTGTCCAATGCTCCAGCTGGGTGAAAGCCATTTTGATCCACTCTCCCTAGACTCCTAGCAGGGTAACTAACTACATATCTACTCACAGCATTCCGGTCTTTATTCTACATACGAATGAATGAAGAATTTAATAGTTTCTCTCACAATTTTACAGTCATATAACAAAATAAACTCTCCTTATTTAAGACGTACACTTTAATCATCTTTAAGATATACTTACATGTCCAAAAGCCGACTGATTCTTTTTTAATAAATATTGTTATTTTATAATTAATTAAATTTTACATATCAGCTACAGATTCCCCTGTCCTCTCTCCTCCCACCCCCAGCCTTCCCCCCAATCCACCCCTCAGCCTATTGATTCTTAACAATTTTTAAATATTCAACCACATATTCCTTCATCTGATATAACTGTTAGGAAAATGTGCTGGCTAGTCTATGTCAACTTGATATAAGCTAGAGTCATCAGAGAGGAGGGAGCCTCAGTTGAGAAAAGGCCTTAGTAAGACCTGGCTGTAGGGCATTTTCTTAAATAGTGATCGATGGAGGAGGACCCAGCACATTGTGGGTGGGGTCATCCAGAGCTGGTGGCCCTGGGTTCTATTAAAAAAAAAAACAAAACATGCTGAGCAAACCATAAAGAGTAAGCCAGTAAGCAACACCCCTCCATGGTTCCTGCATCAGCTCCTGCCTCCAGGCTCCTGCCCTGTTTGAGTTCCTGCCCTGGCTTCCTTTAAAGGGCTGTAATTCAGGATACGGAAGCCAAATCAACCCTTTCCCCCTCAAGCTGCTTTTGGTCCTGGTGTTTCGTCACACACAGCAATAGAAGCCCTAACTGAGACAGGTATAATGTTCACAACGGAAAGTCAGGTGAAACTGCTTTGCAAGTCAAATTAAATCGAAATAAAAAAAAATCCAGGCAGCAAAAGTAATTTATGTGGCTCAAATGTAGAAGCGTTCAGCTCGCCCGGCTCCGTGGACTTTGTGAGCTGCAGCATAAGGCAGGTGTCCCTTCAGTGGCTCACAACGAGGACAGGGCGAGTTCCAGCCTCTGCTGTGCCATTTCCCAGCACTGGGGAATAGCACATGCATCAGAAACTGCGGGGATGGTAAGAGCTGTTTGTATCTCATTTGCAGAATTCACGAATCTCCCAGAGACAGCAGCATGTCCTTGGAAGGGCCTGTGTCTGCCTGCAAGCCATTGGTGATAGACCCACAACACACCCCCACGGTTGTGCATGTCCAGAGGACCTAGACACTTCCGCCTAAACCAGTTCCGGGTCAAAATAGCCATTTCCGGGCCAAGGCGTCTCGCGTGACCAGGATCCGGGCTTTGCATGGTTGCATAAGAGCGCTCAACGCAAGCATGTGATCTGCGCATGCGTGGAGTAGCCACATCAACCTGTTTACGCATGCGCCACCCAGTCTTTATAAGCTGGCGCCATATTCCTGGCTTTCTTCTTTTTCTCCACACACGTGTCTCTTCCGCAGGCCTGAGCACTCGTCTGTCTCTCTCATTTTAATAAAACTCTTGTTAGTGGATTCTGTCATGTTTCGTGACATTTTCTCGCAGAGTAAGAGCGCCGCTAAATAACTTAACAATTGGTACCTAGAAAACACGGCCCTCTTACTACATTTTCCACTTTGGCCTTTGTGATCTTGCTGTGCTCTGATGAAAAGCCCCATGCGGCCAAGGTTAAGTAAACACCCCAACTCTTTGTAAGCATCACTGGTGATGTAAGAAGAGAGAGATGAATGATTGCTGCCCTTTCCCATGATCCCATCACCTCATTTCATCCCCAGCCAACAACTGATTAATAAACATCTAACCTCTGGACTGGAGTCTTCCATGGGTTTCCTCTTTAACCTGCGCAAGGATCTGGAGTCTAGATTGAAGACTGACGCTAAGGGGTAGCCTATGACACCTAGTGGCTTCCTGGTGTACAGCTGACACTCCTAACTTGAAATTTCCTCTTTTTAATTTTTAATGAATTCAAGTTTTCCAGGAGCCTCTTAAGAACGTAAGTACTTGGGCCATCTAAAGCCTACCAAGTCAGATCCTGAACCTAAACGATTAATGAGATCTCAATGTGATCCTGTTAGTAGTGAACCCCGGCCATGCTTTTAAAATCTCTGCAGTGAAGCCGGGCGGTGGTGGCGCACGCCTTTAATCCCAGCACTCGGGAGGCAGAGCCAGGCGGATCTCTGTGAGTTCGAGGCCAGCCTGGGCTACCAAGTGAGTTCCAGGAAAGGCACAAAGCTACACAGAGAAACCCTGTCTCGAAAAACCAAAAAAAAAAAAAAAAAAAAAAAAAAAAATCTCTGCAGTGATGTACCGAGTCTGAAACTACCAGCGGAGTGACAGGATATCTCAAAGATGTTCTTAAAAACACTTCAATAACAAATACCATAAGCTGTGACTATGGGAGCCTAGGAAGACAGAGAACGGGGCAGGGGAGGCCTAAGCACCTGTCCTGAAATAAGCAAGCTAGTGAGAATCATTCCTAGTGTTCTACAGCAGGGCACCATGGCAAGCGCTCGCCAGGACCTGTTCCATGGCTGCTGAGGAACTACATGGAAAGAGTTCAAGGGCCCCAAACTTGAAGAAATGAAATCAGGCAGGGGTGTATCTCAGAGGCAGGAGGATGACTGCTACTACTTGCCAGATGAGACAGAGGTCATTAAAATAAAATAAACATTTCCTTCCTCCCTTATTTATGATGCTTCTGCCTGTACAACTGAGGATGGGAGAGCTGTAGGAAGCTTTGCCTGTGGTATTGCTATCATCCCCCACACCGGGAAACACTGTGCTTGCAAAGGTCTTTCGGGATACTTCTACGTGTTTTAACACCACTTTCTCCATTTGAAACTAGCCTCTCTTGTACCAGACGTCTGTGTCTGGCACAGCTTTACACATCCCTTGAAGGAAGAGAGCAAAGCCGTGATGAACACTATCAATTGGCTGTTGTCTTAGCCAAGAAAGGGGCAGAAGACATAAGCATCTCATAGCACAGAGAGTCACTTAAAAATGTTTCTAAAAAAAATCAAACTATCAGTTAGGCTTGGTGGCACACCAGGTCTAGCACTTGGTCTACTGAGGCAGGGTAATCACAAGTTCAAGGCCATCTCAGGCATTGTAGTGAGATACTGTCTTAAAAAGAATTACATCAGGCTAGAAGGTGGCTCAGTGGATAAGATCACTCACTTGCAAGTATGAGAACCCGAGTTTGAATCCCCAGCACCCCTATAAAAGACAGGCATGGTTCCATGTGCCTGTATCTCCTGCATTGTGGAACAGATATGGATGGGTCCTGAAGCTAGGCTACCAGCCAGCAAGTCCCAGCGATCCCCTGGTCTCCACCCCTCACAGTGCCGAGGTTACAAGTGCTGTGACCACCTTCAGCTTTATAGGTGAGTTCCGGGGACTCACACTCGGGTCCCCACCCTTGAGCAGCTCTCTCACCCGCAGAGCCAGCTCTCCAGCCCCCAGACTGATTTCTTTAAGTGAAATTTGTTTCTGGTTTTTCTAATGGGCACTTACCGTGTTCCGGCAGGTGGCTGGGTTCATGGTTAACAGAATGGGGCCATTTTGAAATGCATCCTTAGTAGTAACTGCCAGTCACAGGCTGGGGAAGGGCGTTTTGATGCCAAGGTTTTGAGAGCTAAGAGCAATCAGCCATGTATCTGAAAACCACTAGATGGCATGCGTCACCCCTTCATGCTCACGTTTTTCTGGGGCTTTTCAAAGTTACTTTAACTGTACAGAATGATGGGGCACGCTGTAATAATCTGAAATGGATATACAATGTGTAATGACCATAAAAGGAGAATTAACATGTCCATCTGGTTAAACTTTTTCAATTTTTTTGATGACCGTAACAATTGTGACTATAGGTGGGGCATGTTGTGAGCTAGCTGTGTCAGTAACGGATGACCACTCTCATGTCTTCCTGTGTCAGGTTTATTTAAAAGCCCTGAGTCCATATGCTGTGCCCAAGCTTTAAGTTGTGGGGAGTTGCTTTCACGTAGTACGAGTGGCCATTGGAAATACGGGTTCTGCATTCCCACCAGTCTTAATGACCAATGTTAACTTTCAGATCATACATCAATTTCATACGGTGACATACAGGTTATTGAATGGCTTTAAAGGAAGGTCACCGTGGCTGGTGGCAGCAGCGTTAGTTGCTGAAATAAGGGCAGACAGTCAACACAGTTGTACAAAGAGCATTGGAGGTAGCCAGAGGACATAACAGAAACACTCTGCACGCTGACTTAATATTAACGTCTAAAAAAGGTGTTAAGGAACCCGAGCTCAGAGCTGCTCAGGGTCAGTGTTGTCCAAGTAGCCAGCGGGTTCAAGTCACAGAAACTGGCTGCTCCCCTCCCCTTCCCCCAGCATTTCTTAAGATGCACTCTGAGGACCAGAGTGAAGACTGTATCCACGTGTCTTGTGAACTGTTCCTGGGCCCACAGAGTCCAAATCTCTGAGGAGTGGAGGAAGAGATAGGAAAATACAGTGTTTGAACTTACGGGCCTTTCCATGCTTCATGTTACCATTTCATCGTTTCAAGAAGTCGATGAGGGCCATTTTACCAAGGCAGAGACCCAGGCTCAGAAAGGTTAATTAACTACCTCATGATCACACAGCTTGAAAATACATAATAAGTGTTTCACCACAGGCTGCTAACAGTTCATGTCCTGCCGTTTTCAGTTCTTCGTTCCCACCACTCCATCCTGTAATCCAGTAGCAGAGTAGTCGCCTTCCTCACAGAACTTGTTACACAGTTAAACTCCTCCACACATTATTTCTCAAGCTTCATGGTTCTAGAAAATATATGAGCTTTCCCATTTCCTCTCTAGGTCCTCTGACTGTTTCATCCTGTTTAAGTCCCTGTTCAAAAGGTCTAGCCAGAGTATGGAGCTGAAACTGAGAGATGCTTAAAAATAAAAGACTGCCATGGTCTCAGTGAAAGGTCTGAAGAACAATCCAGCCACAGCAACATCTGCCTCTTGTAATACAGTTACTACACATGTCAATTTTATTAAACCAATTAGATGAGTATGCAGAGTAAGCCAATCTTATACAAAAGGTGTCCACTTAAAACCCAGATGTGCATCCCTGGCAAAATCGTACTTTTCCCTCAGCCAGCATGGCATGGTCCCTTCCTACAGACGCTCTTACAGCCCAGAAGCCCGTCCCATTTACTGGTTACTTTGCCTCCATGCTATGACAAAACACCTAACCAGACAGTTTATCTTGCCTTGCTGTTTACAAGGCGGCACAATTCATCGGGGTGGCAAAGCGTGGCGGCCAGATCACGAGGGCCCTGCTCACACTTGGTTCTTTATCACCTTTCCCGTGTTTATTACATCCAGCAGCAGCCCAGCTCGTGGACTGGTGGTGCCCCCATTCTGGGTAGGTGTATCCTAAAGTCTTGAAATGCTCTCACAGACCCTGTCAGAGGAGTGTTTTCCGGGTCTAAATGCAGGCAGGTTGATCGTGAGGATGACCCACACCACAAAGCCCTTTGTCTCCTCTGGAGGTAGGGCTTTCAAAATACAAAACTGCTGTCAGGGCAATGTAACCTCTCTGACTTTCAAACTGCAGGAGTGAAAAACAGGTTGTCTTGGGAGGCGTTATAAAGAGATTTACCATATACTTGTAGAAAAACAAGCTGGGCGGTGGTGGCGCACGCCTTTAATCCCAGCCCTGGGGAGGCAGAGGCAGGTGGATCTCTGTGAGTTCGAGGCCAGCCTGGTCTACAGAGCGAGTTCCAGGAAAGGCGCAAAGCTACACAGAGAAACCCTGTCTCAAAAAACAAAAAACAAACAAACAGAAAAGAATGAATACTTGGAAAAATAGAAATAAAAAAGTAAACACTTTGTTTCAAATTATTGCCATTTTTTTTTAATCTGTTAGAACCAGTAAGCAAATAAATTGACAAACTGTTTAGGGTTGAAAATAAACAAAATCTACATTTTCTAAATGGGATTCTCCCTCTTCTTTTTCTATCTACATCCCTTTTCAAATCTACTGACTTGGTTTAATTTTTTAAAGTGCTTTTCGCTGCTAGCTTTCAAATAAATTATTTAGCCCCTGAACATGTTTTAAACAAGGACCCAACAAAAGCTAATGTAAGTAAACCCTGAGGACTTTACAACACAAAATAAAAGCTCCCCCGCCCCCACTTTTAAACAAGGCTACAGAAATTTGAAGGAAAAAATAATGGAGAAATAATCCCAACTTTCAGTTTCCAAGGGGGGAAAAACGACTATAAAACAAGCCAGGGTAGATATTTCCTTCTGCAGACAACAGTTGTTTGCCTACTGTGAGGGTGTTCACTAACCTGTGAGCACTGTCACACAGAAGAACCTAAGGCATGCTGACTCGGAACAGGACATGTGGCAACAAGCTACATGGGGTGTTAGGTGACTGTGCTAACGTGAAGGATTTCGTTGAGGAACTTTAGAAAGCAAGACTTGTCAGCAGGCATAGATTACACACGCACACTTACATACATACACACACTCACATACACACGCACACACACACTTACATATGCACTCACTCACACACACACTCACATATACACACACTCTCACATAGGCACTCACATACACACACATACAGACACATACACACACATACTCACATACACACAGTCACACACACACATACTCACATATGCACTCACATAGACAGACACAGACACACACACACACACACACACACACACACACACACACACACACACGCAGTCTTTTTCAGTTTTCAGCTTGCTGCAGGGCTGGGAATTGAGCCTGGGAGTCACACAGGATAGGCAAGCACCATACTATTCAGTTACGTTCCTCAACACACAATGACAAATTTTATTTTATGGCCAATGATAGACAGGGAAAAACTAGCTGGGATTTTTCAAGCTCATGAATCAAGGATGGATTTTTGTTCTGGAGATGGCGGCATCTCTAACAAAGGCGGGCTGGGAACCTGGCAGAGAACCCATGGATGTGTAGAAACGCTGTTAGAGGCTAGACCACACACCTTGCCAGCTGCAGTTGGATGCAGAGAAACAAGAACAAGGCAACGGCAGAGACCAGGAGAAACAGCAAAGCGTCACAGGCACAAGCGCACAAAGCCGCGAGCTGATCTCCACCTGCAGGAAGTGTTTACTTCGTTGTTAAATCCAAGACTCCCACAAAAGCAAGCCTCCAGCACTGGGAAGTGGGGTCCCCTGTAACGCTTTCTCCTGTAATAGGCTACTGAAGACAGTGTGGGTGAGGGTGAGAGCAGGCCTTGTTTCCTATGGACTCCAGCTCCAGATGATGTGCGGACTGGGATCTAAACTCATTTGTTCTGTTTTACCATTGAGAAAAGCGAGGCCCAGGAAAACTTGTCTTTTTCACTTCAAAGCCTCCACCTAGTCACTTCTAAGTGCATCTCATTGTGGCTGGGACACACACTAGAGCTTTTTTTGTCTCTGTGATTTTGGTCAGTAGAATCCTTAAATGAAATTAAATATTTCCAGTCAATTTCCTTCTCAATTTTTTTTTTTTTTTTTTTTTTTTTTTTTTTTTTGGTATAGCTGCCTCTGACTCCTCTCCTGGATTTTAAGGGTGCAGTAGTGGTGGGAGATCTTCCCCAGCTCAAATGACGGGAAATGAAGGTAACTAGGTGACCCCAGATGTAGACCTAGCTGTTAGTTGGTGAGGGGGCCATGTACACTCTGCGTTCATCAGCTTCGCTGGATCCATGTTTCAGTAGGCCTCCTCCCTGGCATCAGTAGAACCACAGGAGGGCCACTTCACACTTCTGGCACGCTTCTTAGAAAGTGTATAGTTACATGTTCACTCCTAGAGTTAGTTAGCTGCTGTGGGATGGCTTTCTGTGCGCTGTGAACATGTGTTGCTATGATTGGCTGATAAAGAAGCCGCTCTGGCCTAGGGCGAGTCAGGTTATAGCCAGGCAGGAAATCCAAGAGAGAGACAGGAAGAAGAAAGGCAGAGTGGGGGACACGAGCCAGCCGCCCAAGGAGCAACCTGTAATGGGACTCAGGTAAAGCCACAGAACACGTGACGATACATAGACTAATAGTTATGGGTTGAGTTAAGTAGTAAGAAGCCTGAGCCATAGGCCATATAATTTACAATTAATATTAAGCCCCTGAGTGATTATTTTATAAGTGGCTGCGGGACCGCAGGACCAGGTGGAACCAGAGAAACTTCCAGATACAGCTAGCTGTCCTGCCCCACTCCTAGGGAAAAACATCTTATCAAAACTTAGCACTGGCACTACTGTCAAAACTACAGGCCCAGGTTGGGGAGAAGGCTCAGCGGGAAAAGTGTTTGCCGTGAAAACAGGGGGACCTGATTTCAGATACTCAGCACCCACATAAACACTGGGCAAACTGATGGGCTCCAAGCTTAATGAGAGATGCTGTCTGAAATAACAAAGAGGAGCATGACTGAAACACTGGGTGGTACCTTGATCATAGGAAACCTCAAAGCCCGCCCTCCACAGTGACACACTTCCTCCAACAAGGCCAATCCACTCCATCAAAGCCACACCTCCTAATAGTGCCACTCCCTATGAGATTATGGGGGCCAATTACATTCAAACTGCCACAGTGACTGAGAAAGACACTCAGTGATGACCTCTGCCTCCACACACGTGCACACATGTGTACATGAGCAGGTTCACACATACGTAACACACACACACATTCAAGAGTAAAACAACTGTAGTTTCAATATTCCTAGAATTAGTCCTTGACCCTTGTACCTCACTAGTTTAGATTCCTCTGCTTTCCAAAATGTTCCCCATGAATTCTAGAATCTCTCTCTCTCTCTCTCTCTCTCTCTCTCTCTCTCTCTCTCTCTCTCTCTCTCTCCCCTCCCCCCATCTCTTCACTTTGTAATCTTCAATTTTTTTTTCTTTCAAAGACTCTAACTCCTCTCCTTGGCACTTGAAATACCCCCATCAAATCCAAAGAGGACCACGGCCTCTTATTCCTAAGTTTTTGGTCACTGGCCCACTCTGTAATTCCCTTGCAACTTGCTCATTCTCTAGTCTGAAAAGCCTAATGGCGCTTACCCTAGGTTCATCAACAAGGCCAAGGTGCCTAAATACCCTGTTGTACCAAATCCCTATACATCCTTGAGAGAAGATCACGGGGAATTCCTGGTTACAATTCCAGACCTACATAATGTTTCTTTATGTGTACTTCCTTGCCTTTGAGTAACAAGACCCCAACTCTTAAGTTACTCAGTAATTGACCAGGACTCTCCTGCCCTAAGGTTTCTGAGACAGGCCCATCCATTTGGCCCAAGCTAAGGATTATTCAGCTTTACAGCTTATTTTCAGTAGCATCTTCCTTCGATGGGTACACTTACCCAGTGGGCACACTTACCCAGTGAGTACACCTACCCAGTGGGCACACCTACCCAGCGGGCACAGCTACCCAGTGGGCACACTTACCAGATCAGCTTATCTCCAGCCCAGACAAGGAAACTTGTAACCTAAACACCGTATGAGTGTCACAGAGACTGGCTTCCTGTGGCTACAAAGTCTCCTCATCCAAAGGTTAAATATCTTCCTGCAAGGCACAATTCTTGAGATAGACATTGATTTCACAAACACCCAGATGCTACAAATTCTTAGACCTGGGTACCTCTGCCAAGAAACGTTCCTTTCTGGGAGTGGTAAGGCACTACTGCAGCTGTAGTCCCCATTTGGAGACCACCCCTTCCCAAGAGCTCTCACTTGACCCTGAAGACAAGCCTCTAGGTTGATTTTTGATGTACAAAAGGCTCTATAGCCCTCAGACATGCCTTAACCACCGCCCCAACCTTGGCTTTACCAATTCCTTCTTCTTGCATGCTCAGAAATAAAGGAGTGTGGCCTTGGGGACCTGCCATTCACCCAGTTATCTGTTAAAATCTTTAGACCCAGTAGCTCATGGATGACCCCATGTCTCTCAGCTTTGGTTTCAGTTACTCTCTTGGTCAAAGACGCCTCCAAGCCAATGCTGGGCAAGCAATCACGGATGTGTACCACACTGGGTATTAGATACATTTAGCTTTATAGCTTTTCTAACATCTGCTTTCACAAATAACAGATCCTCCTCGTAGAAGTGCCCAACTCAACTTCTGGCTTTATCAAATCCTGAATCTTGCTGCCTTGCCATCAGAACCAAACTCCTCTTTCTCATTCCAACAATCCTGCCTAAAACTCACCAGGAAGTGTCAGGCCAGATCTCTGTGACATTCATTTCCCTGGTCCTGAGGCTACTTGGTTCACTGATGCCAGAAAATACATCATGAATGAGGTCTGGCTATCTATGCAATTGTCAGCCTTATTCGAGGCTGGCCTCCTGCCAGACCCCACCACCACATCAGCACAGGAAGTTGGAATTATCTCCCTCACCCATGCCCTTCAGCGAGGGCCCAATGTGAGGTTTAGCAATCTCCACTGACAGTCTATGTCTCCCACATGGTTCACACCTCTGCCTCCGTTTAGAATGAAAGGTAACTACCAACAACAAAAATGCCACTCTCAGGCTGCAGCGCAGGCTGGAGCGATGGCTTGGTGGTTAAGAGCACTGACTGCTCTTCCAGAGGACCTGGGTTCAAGTCCCAGTACCCATGTGGCAGCTCACATCTGTCTGTAACTCCAGTTCCAGGGGATCCAACACCCTCACACAGTCATACATACAGGAAAAACATCAATGCACATAAAATGAATAAACCTTAAAAAACTGCCACTCTCAAATATGCCCCTGGAATCATAACTTTGCTGGAGGCTATCAAACTCACAGAGCAGGTAGCATCCTGCTTTGCAAGGCTTACCAAAACCAAGAAGACCAATGTCGCTTAAGGAATGGAGACAACCTGCATGGCGGGTGGCCCGATTGTACGACCAAGTGAAAATGAGAGGTGGTCTGAGCACCAACATGCATGTGTTAACTCAATGTGCTCTGATCTGGGTTGTGGGTGAGATGTGTCCCCAAACTCCTGTCTCTGTGACTTAGCCTACGACAGACTATAACTTTGGCTATGAGTCAAACTTCAGTTGGTTTTCTTGGAGTATTTAATCACAGCAACAGAAAAGAAATTAGGGAACTCTCACCCCAATATACTAGGAAGAGGTTTTCAGGGTGATTTAGCCAAAGTTTACTCACAACCCTGAAGGTTGATTAAGAGGACTAAATAATCCGTCCTTACTGTACCAGTCTTCCCAATGAAGATTCTCAACGGCCCCCACCAGCATAGACACCTGAGAGCTAGGTGCTCCTGTCAGAGAGGAGATGTACATTCATATACCAAAAATTCAGAGGGCCTAGGAGATGGCTCGAACGGCAAAGTGCATGCTGGGAAAGAATTAGCATCTAATGCAGGTCTCCAGAACTGCAATTAAAAAGCAGGGTGTGGTAGTGCACTCTTGCAGTCATAGTGGCAGGGAGGCAGATGCAGGGGATACCAGGAGCTCCCTGGGCCGCTGGTCTGGCCAAACTGGTGAGCTCCAGATTAACGGACAGACCCTGTCTCAGATAGTTGATAGGTAGATGATAGGTAGGTAGATAGATAGATAGATAGATAGACAGACAGATAGGTAGATAGATAGATGATAGATAGATCAGAAGAAGGAGTGCCTAGCTCTCCACTGAGTGTGTGAAAGATAGCTAACATCAACCTCTGACCTACACACATAAACATATACAAACTCGCTCAGACCCCACAAATATGTACACATGTATGGCACGTGCACGCGCAAACACATACACACACACACACACACTCACACACGAGTGCACACCAGGAGAGCTGCAATAAGCAAACGTGTTTCGACATTTTTTTTTCACCCACTATTTGAGGAAGCTATTTTCCCATAAGTCCATTTCTTTCTTGAAGGTTCCTGTTCCCACTCATTTGGAGAGGTGCTACTTGGGTCTAAACCAGCTTCCCACTTACCAATTATCATTTCAGTGTCATTGCCTCAGAAATCACTTCATGTCATGCTTTTCGTCCTGATGGCTTTTGTTTCTCAGAAGGTGACATTTCTTTGGCTGTCTTCCCAGATTCTCGACCTTCTGAGCTTTTATTCACAAACTACAGAAAAATAGAATTCCTGTAGTAAAGCAAGGCAAAAGAAAAATGGGATCTGTGGGTGAGGGTCTTATCCAGTCACAGTAGCTAACTGTGAGAGCCTCGCTGGGAGCCGAGAAAATATAAGACACTCCCATTTTGAGAACTGCTCATCTTAAAAAAGCCATTTTTTCTTTATTAGACAATATAATTGCTAGTGTGATAAAAGAGAAATTCTGAGATGTCCTAAATTGGATTTAAAAGGTCTAAGACAGAGGGAGGAAGTTCAGGAGGCTAAACAGTTAACAATGCAGGTCATTTCATGTTCTTCAGTTTATCTCCAACCCCATGTACAGCATCCTACTTATAACCCCAAGCCATCCAGGATCAAAAATGTCCTTACACCCATCCCTTCCCAAAACTCCACTCCCATTGCCTGCAACCTCTATGATGAATGTAGGACAAGCAATTACTCCTTTCCCCAAATCTCTGTCCCGTAAGCCTCCTGCTTCTGAGATCCTTGGTCTCCAGGGTTTTGTTCAACAATAGGGTAGCAGCAATGGAATCTAGGATCTGGTCGTTTATCGGGGACTATCGGGGTCCAGTCCTTCGATAGTCCCCTCCCAGGGTCCGGGAAGAATCTACAATCAGCTGATAATTAATCTTTGATGAGAAGAAATGAATCTATGTACACGAAACTCCTTAGTCCATATATTTTATTATTCTGTGTCAGTTACAAGCTTATATTCTGCTCTCATATTTAGGTCTTTCCTTGCCTGATTTCTCTCTACACTTGTCTGCGGTCCCCTCCAGGTTCTATCTTAATTCCTTCATCTTGTTCTGCCCCTTCTAGGTTCTCATCCATCTTGTTCCTTCCCATATCATCTTTTCTCCCATCTCCTTCTCTCTCCTCATCTCGTTCTTCCCCATCTAGTTCTTCCCCATCTGACTCTTCCTCATCTTCCATCTCGTTCCTCTAGTCCTCTCTTCTAGCCCTTCAATCTAGTTCTTCCCCATCTCAGTTTGTTCCTCTCAAGTTCTTACCCATCTAGTTCTTCCATTCTCTTTTCTCTTCTCCGACTCCCTGTGCCCTGGAAGTCCTGGTATATAAAGCCAGTCTTCCAGGGTCAAATGGAAGGGTGATAAGAATCACATAGGGAGCCAATAACCGTTAATTATCATTTGCAACCACAAAGGGAAGTGACCAATGGGGAAATGAATTAACTAAAGGCTGAATTCAGGTAATATCTAAGAAGAGGGCTCTTATGTGCTCAACTATAATCTTAAACGTGATTGGTAGAAAATGTTAAGAATCTATAAGTTGCTAGGTCAATGGGAGAAAGTAAAACTGTCTTCTTTTTTCCTGTGGCTCCTATCTGTCCAAGCTATCTGCCGTTTTTCTGCAGGGTGGGGGAAAGTGTGCTCAGTCGCTAGGCAACCTGTGTACATCTGGATGCCTCTGGTGATAGTTAAAGGGAGATCTGGAACTGGAGGTAAGGTTTGGGAAAGGAGGAAGTAACACTTAATTGGCACATCCGCCAGGCCTTCTCAAACAGGTAGCCTGGATGGTTAAGTCTGTTCTTAGAGAATACAGAGGTATCTCTGATAAAGTACTCTCCTCCATCTGGGGATGGTCCTGGCCGGATGCTGCTAATGATGATAATTACAGGGAGGCTTGAACTGGGGTTCTGGCTGGGCATAGCTGTCAGTGCAGGAGGTTATCTAAATATTCCTAGAAGTGGTTAGGTAAGGAGTTAGCGGTCTATAAAGTTAGTAAGGCTGTAAGAAAGGAGGGTCCGAGCTGAATTGTGTAAAGCTGTTACTTAATGTCCACCTGACCTAGGTGGTGTCTCCTTGTGGAATTTACCAGGAGACTTGCATGTGGACTGTTATTACTGCTAGTCCCTGAAAGTGGCCAAGGGAGATATCTGATTTCAGAGAAAGTCTTTCCTGAGGTTGTTCTCCAAATACCTTGAATGTGTATGTCCAGAGAGTGATCAGTCCACACTGTTAGCCCTTCTTAGGGAAAAGTCAATTGGGAAAACTATGAAGGCACACATGATTTTCATAACAGAAGACAGCTGATATATAACAAGCCAAGTAACACCAAAAACTCCTTGGGATTTGGCTTCGGCTTACTCTGGAAGAATTCCCTGATTCCTCCAGGTAGTGACTTTGTCATAACCAGCTGAGTTCTTATGATATATTCCTGCGGCCTGCAGCAGTCGTTGAAGAAGTAGATATAGGCATGATGCTCAGGGGGCTAACTACAGCCAAGTTGATCAGACCTGGCCAAGCACCCCCGCTCTGACCTCTCACGGGCATCTCAATCTGGGCTGCTGGGCCCTCTGTTTCTGGTCACCTTTAAGGGGCGGCCCTTGACTTCTGTAGCATAAATACCAATCTGGAAAACCAGTGAGCTATGGGAGTGATAAAGTAGGATAAAGAGAAGCCTGTGAACTGATGTACTTGTGAGGGAGAATCACTTGTGTTTAATAGAGCACATTGGGGTTGGTTTGGGTATGTTTGTCTAAATCAGTTTTGATTCACAGTGACATCTAGTGGCAATTTGATGCAATCACAATTTGGATTTAAGGAAAAAATTTAACAACTGTGGCCCCTAGGCTTGGTCAACCGAAAGCAACTCTTGTAATTGTGGTGAGTTAAGAATGAAAACTTCCCCAACTCCGCATTTCAGGAACACCAGCTGGTTCTATATGTAAGAAGTATGGGGCCGAATTGTGCATATTTTATCAAAAAAACCTTCCTAAAGTCTGTAACAGTGGGCACTAATTTCCAAGTTGCCCTTTGTCAGGCTGCTACTCCCTAAAGAGAAGCTGCACCTAATATTACCTGTTAAAATAACTTTTCTCCAGCCCAGAGAGATGGTTCAGCAGTCAGCATTGGCTGTTTTTCCAGAGGACCCAGGTTCGAGTCCCAACACCCACATGAGTGGCTCACAACCATCTGTAACTCCAGTTCCAAGGGATCCAACAGCCTCTGCTGTCCTCCACATGAACTAAATGCATGTGGTGCAAAGACATACGTGCAGATGAAACATACATACAAAAACTTTTAAGTTTAAATTTTTAAAAGAAAATCAACATTTTAAAGGACAAGATAATAAATGTTGTCAAGATTTACCGACTGCAGAAACACTAGTACCACTAGTCACCTTCAGATAGAACCCCTGATATCAAATGCTCATCCATATTCGTTAATTCTGAGTGTTGACACAAAGCACTAAAACTCTCTCTTTTTTTTTTAAATTTTTATTTATTATGTATACAGTGTCCTGTCTGCACATATCCCTACAGGCCAGAAGAGGGCACCAGATCTCATTACAGATGGTTTTTGAGCCACCATGTGGTTGCTGGGAATTGAACTCAGGACCTTTGGAAGAACAAGCAGTGCTCTTAACCTCTGAGCCATCTCTCCAGCCCCCCTCCTTTTTTTTTTTTTTTTTTGGTTTTGTTTGTTGGTTGGTTGGTTTTTTGAGACAGGGTTTCTCTGTGTAGCTTTGCGCCTTTCCTGGATGTCGCTCTGTAGACCAGGCTGGCCTCGAATTTGCAAAGATCCACCTGCCTCTACCTCCCAAGCGCTGGGATTAAAGGCGTGCGCCACCACCGCCCTAAAACTCTCTTAACTTGCAGAAAAGTAGCATTTTTGTTCCTAGCCCCAGGAGGTCAGGTTGGCTACACGGTTGGGAAGAGTGGACAGACAGTTCTGAATGCTACCACACCTAGCATGCACCTTCCACCTCTGCCCCCTGCCCTTTCTTCCCCTTAATGTAAGGACTCTTGGCACCCTTGAGTTTCCTGAGACAGAGCTTTGAGGACAGTATTCTGTTTCATTTCCAGGGTGGAAAACTTGATTTCCTGAGACTGGCTTTTGAGGAGTGAGCAGCCAGAACTGAGTTGGATTATGTGACAGTTTCCTCCAAGATTGAAACATTCCACCCTGTGCAGAAGCTCTTTAAGCAGGAAGGTAAACAACTCAAAATAACTTCAGGAAGTCCCGGAAACTGACTAGATTCACTAGGCCCCTTCCCTGCCAGAGTAAGCAGTAAAAGCTGAGTCCCTCTCAGACATGCCAGTCTGTGAAGAAGGCTCAAAGACCACACCAGCTGCCTGGAAGAAGCAGAAACCAGCGGACCACCGTGGAAAAGGTTTAGGCCAACTGAGGCACCTTGAAAGGATACTCTCCAACCTGTTGAGCTGCCCTCAGGCTGTGCAGTGTGCTCTTCACATGAGCTGTCACCCATGCTGGGGTGGACCTTGGTGACTCAGCTGTCTTTGAGTCATTTCTGCTGCTGTAAGTGACCCCTCCCCATATTCCTGTAAGTAACTCCAATAAAACTCATGGCTCACTAAGTTGAACTTTTGTGGTAAACATTCTTCGGTCTGTCCTGGGTTCCCTATTTAACATTAATAGACATGTGTGTTGTGTCTCCTTCCCCAGGAAGTTTTGTCACCTAAACAAGGACACAACAGAACCAAAGTTCGGGAGGAGTGGGTACATGGTCCTAGCTGAGGGGACTCTGGCCAGCTGGAGCACGGCAAGCATGGCTCTGACAGGCCCTGCTCTTCTTCCTCTTCCCCTCCTTCTTCCCCTTTCCCTTGCTAAAAACCGTTAGATGACACTCCTAAAGCTAGCCACCACGGGGTCTGGTCCCTTATTTGGTCACTTCCTCCCCCTGAGGCTATCAAAAGTCCCCTTTGGCTCTCCTAATCAACACACCCAATCAACACAAACCAACTCGTCCTAACACGGGGTTTTCCCTAGTGCCTTTATAAACCGCCATTTGCCTGTGGACCACCTCTGTCTCCTCTCTATCCAGAGGCTGTCCTTCGTCCCTCAGGACAAATATCTCTCCCCCTCTCCCTTGTTCTTTCCCTCTTCCCCCTCGTCCTGTCCTCTCTCCTGTCTTTGTCTCTTATTGCCTGCCCTCTGTCCCTCTGGGGCAAATACATCTCCTTTGTGCTGAGAACTTGGCCTTGGAGTGTCTCATGCTGGTCCCGGTCCTTTCCTGAGTAAATCCAGGAAGGAATGGCACTGTTAAGGGAACTAGGAATAAGAGGAGCTGTGTTCGAACCCCAGCTCACTGGACCAGCTAGAGCTGTGTTCTCAGGGGGATTAAAGGAAAGGTGGATCCAGTGGGGATCTGGAGGCTGGTGTGGAGCTTCAGTGGCTTTGCTGTGCCTCGTGGGGCAGTTCTCTCTAAAGCAGGAAAGGCTTTGGCAGATCTCAGTGACAGACCTGCGTGTGACGAGTGTCCGTCAAGAGAGAGAGCAACCTAAAGGAGAGGAGCAAATGGTAAAGCAGAGGAAGTGGTCTGTCTGGGTTCCTCGAAGACAAATATGGCAGGACTTACGTCAAGCTGGAGTTCCTAAGGAAACACGGTTAGAAAGCCAAACTGTGTGCTGAGGGGCTTCTGGCGGGCCTTAAAGCCCAAAGAGCAATTTATAGAAGACATCCATGATAGGACAATACAGGTGAAGACAATCAAGCCTCTCCCAGGTGTTAGAATTCCTAGCCACTCCCCAGCTCCATGACCACGCATGCGTTGGCAAGATGCTTAGTCATCCAAGGGCCTTACATTCTTATGTAATCCATGTGCTGTGTGATCACATAATCTATGTGCATGCATGGCGTAGCTATGTAAGCCCACGGGGCACGGGGGGGGGGGGCCTATAAAAGCAAGTTCCACCTATTCCTTCTCTCTCTTCCTGTACGATCATTCCATAGGCCTATGCACATCTTTCCTATTCCCTTCCCTTAATAAACTCTTATTCTGGGTTTTGTTGTACCTTGTGGCTTTTCTCAAATAGTAAACAGCACTGCTTAATAAATAACATTGTGCTGCTTAGTAAATAACACCGGAGGTGGGAAATTAGCCCCCAGACTAAGAAGGGTATATTTCCCTGTAGAAAAAGGTCATACATACTAAGGGATGGAAATGATTTGGCCAGCGGGGAACACCCCCAAAGCCAGGCATAGCGGATGGAGAGGCAACAGCTGCAGCTACATCCACAGTACCATCCAGGGTCTCTTTGACCCAGGGGTCCAACAGATGCAACTGGGGAGGGCAGGGCCTTGCTCTCCCATGGCCCTGAGTACTGAGTTCATCCAGGGTAGAGCGATTTAGGGAGACTCCACAGAAGAGTTCAGGGATGGAAACGTAATGGCACAGAGAGAATGACTGAGGATTACAGAGAGCTGAGTAAGTTAGTGCCTCCTAGCCATGCTTTGCACCCAACTTTGATCTGTGGAGGAAGCAACTGATACAAATGTTCAGGACCTTTCCACGCTGTCTTAGACCTTGCTTATGTCCCACCTTAGTGTCGGCTTCGTTGTGAACTTCTGGGATCACCTGACTCTTTGGACTGAGAACAGATGACCACAGACTTGGGTGGCGCTTCACCGAGGTTATCTCTGTGAGCCCACTATTTGTTATTGGAAGGTGGTTCGGGGTGTGGCCTTGCCCACCCATCCTCTGGAGAAGGTGTTGTTATGCAGATTTAGAACTCGATTAGACACACAGGTGCATCCAAAGGAATGAGCTCAGTCTGCACAAGGTGCAAGGGCCCAGCACAGCTGTAAAATGCTTACAGTATCATGGTCTGGAAAGATGCACATGACATCTGACCGTGTTTTTGACAAAATCCTATGACAGCCCGTGACTGTGAATATAAAGAAGCTACAAACATGTGGGGGACTCTTAGGATGCTGGCAGATTTTCATACCCCATCTTGCTAAGTTGTCTCTGTTAGAATTCTTTCCTCACTCCAGCTACATGACTGCACATGCGCAGTTTAGGAGTTAAGCTGGGAGGTCTTGAGGGTCTGCATCTTGCATCATCAGTATGCGCTAGCAACTACTAACGCAGCGTGGTCACACAATCTGTGCCTTAAAAAGCCGGATGCACCCTGTCTCGAAAAACCAAAAAAAAAAAAAAAAAAAGCCGGATGCAGACCTCTCCTCTCTCTCTCTGTCTCTCTGTCTCTCTGTCTCTGTCTCTGTCTCTGTCTCTCTCTCTCTCTCTCTCTCTCTCTCTCTCTCTCTCTCTCTCTCTCTCTCTCTCTCTTTCTCTCTCTCTCTCCTCTCCTCTCCCCTACCACCACCATCTTTCTCTCTCTCTAGGCCTGGCTCTCCTCTCCACCCACCCTCTTTCCAATAAAGCTCTCTGTAACTGGGTAGTCGTGGTCGTGGCTCGTGACTTTTCCGCCGGTAACCAGCACTGCCACCAGCGCCATGCATCGCCACCAGCGCTGTTTATCATCGTTTCAGTCTGTCCTCTGTAGAACTTGTTAAAGGGTGCATTATGGGATTGGGACAGAAAGGCTCAACAGGCTTTGGAGCCGGCTAAGATTCTCCTAGGACAGGCTCGACAGCTGTGCGCCCCACGACCCCAGGGTCCCTTCCTGTGAGAAGTCACCAGGAGTTCAGATGGCTACAGCTGGTGCCTATGGCAGAAGGAAACTGAGGCTTTGCTCTCAGTGGTGGAGAGGAGCAGAGCTATGTACACAGCACCAGAACGGCAGCTATGAGCTGTGCAGAAAGCGTGGCAACAGGTCGAGATCTGTAACCGGCTCCACCTCGGTGACTGCAAAAAACGTTCGTTTGTGTGTTTGTGTTGAAAGCCTTCTGGACAAACTGCTTTCTGCGGTGGCACAGAATCACGCTCTACAGAGGTGGCGGGCACACTTACAGCGGTGTTTAGGACGGTTTCTTTGTTGTTCGTCTGTGCGGACACCAAGCAGCCTGTGAGCGAGCTTCAGGGCATTCTCTGGTTTCTGCTCCCCTCTCACCTTAGCAGCACAGGGATTACAGCTGCCTGTGACTGCATCTGGCTTTCTTTGAGCTCTTGAGATTCAAATTCAGGTCCTCACATTTCCACGGCACACACTGAACCACCTCCCCACAGCAAGCAAAACTTTATATACTTTGACATTTTGCTTGTGCATAGTTTTAAAGTTCTCAATATATTTGGTTATGGTAGTTAATAATAATGTCTTTCTATCAGTACAAATTTTTTATATAAGAAGGAATATAAAATGCATAAAGTGACATGGGAAGAGCATTAAAATACATTCAGTAGTGAAAATGTAAAATCCAGCATGAAGCTCCACAGCTTCAGAACGGCCTTTCTAACTGTGTAGTTCATGAGATGGATAGACTTTGAGTCTGGTTAATTTTAGATTGTGATATTATTTGCAAGTTTTTTTTAAAAATAATGAACTTTATAAAAATTAAGTATTTTTGAAAATGAGGAACCTATGTCTCAAATTTATGAAATGGTGTCTATAGAATGTTGGCCAACAGTGCTAATGGTTACTGTGTGGTAATTGAAATGAAAAGTGAAGGACCCTTGAGAGGAAAAGTATGCTCGCAAGCCCCAGCAGCTGTCCTAGAACCAGTGTCTTTTAAAGCCACTGAGTACCCCCAGCAACAGAACCAACAGCCGAGAGAGTTTAAACCCAAAAGGCACACAGCATGGGTGCAAAAGGACATTCCCAGAGGCCAGAAGATTATTCAGTGAAAGCACCAGTTCCAGGAATGGCCTACCCACTGTGAGTTGTTGGCCAGGGAAGCCCCTGAGTCCCCACAAACCAGAAAGGCTACTGACTGCTGTTGATTGTATGCTGGAGCTAGAGGTAAGACCCTGGTGCTGAAGACACCGCATGAGCATGCTTTGACTGGAGGACATGCAGAAACGGAGGTGGGATTGAACCGGAAACTCCCATCTTGCTAGCTGCCTTTCACATTCCCAAAAGGACCCATGCAGACTGCCAGTGGAAAACTGTCATCAAAATTCCTGCTTGGCTAGAGACCCTGTGTGCTAAAATACCCACATGCCAGGCAGGATGTGCCTGCTTATGCAATAGTGGCTCGGCTGTTGTGGGTAAGAGCAACAGCTTTCCCACTGGATTTAAGGAAAGAGGTATGCTTCATTAACGAGGTTATAGGCTGTAACGATCTACTGGGGGGAGAAAGAAAACATATGGTGTAAAAATAAAATGACTGGATGTTCCAAGATAAGGAAGAAAAGCGCAGGACAAAAGCTCAGGGTTGGACAGTATGGTGGTTTGAGAGCGAATGCCCCCCCCCCCCCGCCCCCCAGTCGGCTCATGTATTTCAATGTTTGGTCCCTAGTTGGTGGAACAGTTTGAGAAGGATTAGGAGGTGTGCCCTTGTTGGAGGAGGTGTGTCACTGGGGGTAGGCTTGGAGGTTTCAAAAGCCCAGGCCAGACCCAGTCTCTCACCTCTCCCCTTCTCTCCACCTCACCCCCTTTCTGCTTCCAATTTTCAGATAAGATGTAAGCTATCAGCTACTGCTCCAGCTTGCCATCTGCCCACATGCCACCACGCTCCCCACCATGATAGTTGTGGACTCATCCTCTGAAACTGTAAGCAAGCCTCCCTTCCTTTGTAAGTTGCCTTGGCTATGATGCCTCTTCACAGCAATAGAACCGTAACTAATACAGACAATCACGAAAGGATTCTAAGAAATAGTGGGTCTTGGGGGGATTTGATATGATCAGCCAATAAAAGTATTTCTAGGTTTTCTTAGACATTGAACACTGATGCTGAGACCATGTTGCTGTAGAACTGAAGTTCATTCTCCTTGCTTCAGAGGATAGCATTTCCCTGGAGCACTGTAGTCCTGGCAGACCTGGAACTCACTAGGTAGACCAGGCTGGCCTTGAACTGACAGAGATCTGCCTGCCCCTGCCTCCTGAGTTCTGGGGTTAAAGGCGTGTGCCTCCATGCTCAGCTAAATTTTTATTGACTATTCTTACTGTGTATGTGTTATGATGTGGGAGGGTGGCACGTCGGTCACAGGACACCTGTGGAAATCAGAGGACAACTTTGCAGAGTTGGTTCTCTACGTCTACCTTTGACAGGGCCCAGAAATTGAACTGTCAAATAGGTGCTTTCCAGGCTGAACTGTCTCTTTAGTCCCTGATGAGGAGGAAGACAGTACTCTTCTTTATCCTCACAAAATTAAACCAAAGTAACTTACGGAGGACCCATGATGTTGAGACATTAAAGACCTTCCCAAGCTTTGTAGACATCTTCAGCATCAGCATTTCCCAGGCTTTGTAGACATCTTCAGCATCATATTGCTGAGACATTAAAGACCTTCTCAAGCTAGGCCATCATCATGCCACCCTCTTTGAGAACATAGGTTCTCTCTTTGAAATCATAATAGGAAGACCCAGCTGTATTTCCCTGAAGCCCTAGACTTTTAGCAACTGCTGTTGTTTGTTTTTACTCTTTGGACTCTTTGGCTCTTTAGCTCTTTTAGGGGGACACCACTGTGGGGGCCTACAGAGACTCCTTAGTGTGGCCTTATTCCATCTTCCAGACTCAAGGTCAGAGAGTCTGAGCTTGTCTTGCCCCGCTGCATAATAGGATGCTTTGGCCCAAGGCATGGTTACCTGGTGTCTTATACTTCAAGGCCTAATTACAGGATGCTTTGCCATAAAGCATGGATACTAGATGTTTTGAGAATTAAGGAAGTGTTTTCACTTGTCTGTACCTTGAACCATGGTGTCCTTGACAGGGGAGGTCTTTTGCCTCTCCCCTTGCTGGTGTATAAAAAGCCCATGAGGAATAAACTCAGGGAAACTGTGGTATTGACTCAGAGCCTTCCCGAAACTATTCTGTCTCTGTCTTTTTCTTTTACATCTATGTCTCTATTTTTCATATCTATTATTTCTCAATCCACACTCCCCTATACCAAGGACTCTCAGAAGGTCAGGCTGGACTCAGCACACCTCCTAGCTCCCAAATAAATCACACACAGAGACTTCATCTTTCTTATAAATGCCTGGCCTTAGCTTGGCTTGTTTCTAGCCAATTTTTAACTTAAATTATCCCCGTCTACCTTTTGCCTCTGGACTTTTACCTTTCTCCATTTCTGTATACCTTATCTTTCTTTCTTATTCTGTGACTGGCTGTATGGCTGGGTGACTGGTCCCAGATGTCCTCCTCTCCTCCTTTCTTGCTCCTTGATCTCTCTTCCTTCCCCAGATTTCTCCTCCTTTTTTAATCTGTTTATCTGCCAGCCCCACCTATTCTTTCTCCTGCCTTGCTATTGGCCTTTCAGCTCTTTATTAGACCATCAGGTGTTTTAGGCAGGCAAAGAATCACAGCTTCACAGAGTTAAACAAATGCAACATAAAAGAATGCAACACATCTTTGCATCATTAAAACAAATGTTCCACAGCATAAACAAATGTAACACATCTTAAAATAATATTCTACAACAAGCAACCAAAGAGGATTCTTATGAATGTCAGGAACTTATCAAAGCTGTTAGGAAAATCTATTCTTTAGTAAAATAATTTCTTTACAGTGACAAGAATAGTGTCACTTCCCCCCCATCTCAAGCAAGTCTGTGGTTTCATGAAAAAGGTATCACCACAAAAATACTCCATGGTCCCATTGAAAAGGTCTTTTCTAGGTGCTTCTCATTAAGTCTCATGCTGCCAAATAAGAGGGAATTGACTCCTGGATCCATGTTTCTCACCTTAAAAAACACTCATCTACGTGAATGGCCCAACACTCCCATCACTGGCTTTATCAGACCAAATGCATGAGCTCCAGATTCAGTGAGAGATCCTGTCTCAAAATTAATATGGACAGCATTCGAGGGAGACACCATATGTCAACCTCTTCCTCCTACCCACTGCCCGTAGAAATGCCTATAAAACTACTACATTCTTATCTCTGGCTTGATGAACACTTTCCAATGTAGCCTGCTGCCAGTACTCGTGGGAATTTATCCCAGAACTTGGTCTTTTATTTCTGGCTACCATCTGCAACAGCCTAATAAACCCTTTCATTTCAGACATCATAAAGTGTCATAAGCCTGGTTTCTCAACCTCCAGAAACTGAGGCAGCAGGGTCATGAGTTCAAAGCTAGCCTGGGCTACATAGTAAGCACTTATCTGGAAAAAAATATCAAAACCAACCTCCCCTCACCCCCCCACCCCCACCCCCACGCCCCACAAAAAAAAAGTTTGGTTTTACAGTTGGTATATTTTTGATAAATCAGACAACTAGCTTAGTGTTGTGGGAAGGTATTGTACCCATCTCTACCCACCACAAGGGGCATGGTCAACATTTCTACAGCAAAATACAGGTTAGCAAGAGAAAGCGAAACAAATGTATTATATCAAACACACACTATATATATAAACTTATATATCGTAAGGTCCCTCAGAATGATGAGCTCTAGACTCAGAAAAAGCCCATGTTGACGTGTGGGCCCAATGGAAAACAGACCGCTATGTAGAAATGTAGCTGTAGCTGGGTGAGGGGCACAATGGCAGCAGACTGAAGGGGGAACCCAGCAAGGCCCTTGACTTCAGATTCTCCTCAGCGGCCTGTGCACAGGGCAGAAGTCTCTGGGCGGAAGGTCCTGAATGGGGAAAAGAGCAGAGGATGATTGTCTAATGTTTATGCCTGTCTTGAGGGAGGGGCGGTCCTAGTTTCTGTGATCATTTTGAGGGTAGAAAAAAAAATCTAGTTTTTCTTTCTCTTAAAAGAAAGAAGAGAGGATAGGAGCCAGAACAGGAATGTCAGAGAGACTTTTTCTCTAAGGCCTTCCAATGCCCTCTGTCCACAGTACTCAGCATGCTACTGGCACCTTTCTGTAGGGCGTTGGGACCCGAGCTCTGACAGCCATTACCTGTGATTGCTGAAGCGACGTTTGTAGAAATTAAAGTTTATTCCATCTCTGATCATCCACAATTTGACTTTATCTTTATTGTAACTAAGAGAAGAGGTAGCTCAATGAGTTAAAAACAGTTTTTATTTATAGTTGATTCGTCTTGCTCCTTGACCATTAGCGCAGTAAAATAATTCTTTCTTTCTTTCTTTTTTTCTTTTTTCTTTTTTTTTTTTTTTTTTTTGTCTATTTTCATCTTTGTCTCTCTTGAGGTCCCAACTGTCATTTTTAGATTCTGCACCAGAAGGAGACATAAAAAATAAATCAGCCAACCATCTTGAGAGAGCATGTAAAAGCTTATTTTCTAAACTGGAGTGAACTGGAGGAGAACGCACAAGCTTGCTTGAGAGTCTTCCTTGGAATTGCAAATTGTATCAGAGAAGCTGCCCAGAACAGTGGGGCTGAAAAAGAAAAGGATGATGGTCCCATTTTCCTATTAATAGAAGACGGGATTGGGCCCAGGCTGTGCAGTAAGCAACAGGAGCAGCTGCAGTCACAGATTGCTGGCTTCCAACTTGGGCTCGGAAACTTACCAGCTGGTTGACCCTCATGATGCATTTAGCCCCTCTGTCGTGGATCTCCCCTTGCAACATGGAATGCCTGCTGGGCCCTCCTCCTGTTGAAGGAATCAAGTTCATCTGTGGGTTGTAACTGGAAAACCTCTCCATGGCGTAAAGGAAATGGCAGGGCACCAACTTGCAAATGTATGTGTATGTGGTATATGTGTGTGCATGCATGTTCATATGTGTGTGGGGGTGCATATACATGCCTATGTATGTAGAGGCCAGAAGTTGATACAGAGTGACTGACTCCCGAGGTCTCTCTGCACCACCACGTTTGAAGAAGGGTTTCTCACTGAACCAGCTTGCTCTGGGAATCCTGTCTTCATCTCCAGAAGCTAGGATTTACAAGCAGGCTGTTACTCTCTCCCGGCTTTATGTCTGGGTTCTGGGAATCTGAACACAGTTGCTAGGTAAGTGATTTCCTCACTGAGCCATTTCCCCAGCCCCGGCTTCTACTTTCAGAGTGGGTTTTACTTGCCATAATGAAATTATTACTTAGCATGTTTTAAATTAAAAATAATACTTTAGATTTCACTTAAGAGCCTGAATTTCCACTTTCTCAGGAAAACACGCAGCTCCCTTCAACATCAGGCCCACTCTCCCACATATGAAGAAGCTGAGGGGCAACTCTTGCTTTGGGTGAGCACGCGCTTTCCAGGCTGCTTTAGCACCTGCTGCCCCCCATTCGCCAGCAGGACCTGGCCAGTGCAGAGCAGCCTTTCATGTCCTAACCTATGAAGGTATGAATCCCAGTGCTGGGGGAGAGATGGCTTTATCCAGTATATGTGCCATCCTTTCTTCACATGGGAACTGGGTCTGTAAACCAGCCTCTCCAATAGGACTGGGCTTTCCAGAGCCCGGCTTCTGACGGACGGTTCATCCTCTGAATCTTTTGTTTTCTGAAATGCTGCAGCCTTTGGTGTTAGCAGAACTTTGGGAAAGAACCAGCCTCCCCAATATGATTTCCTAAGATTCCCCCTTGTTTATCTGGGGAAGCACCTGGCACAGGACCCTCCCGTTCCCACTCTAGCTGTTTCCACGAATTCTTGTTCAGCTGACGGACATCGACTTCCCCCATGACAAGACCACACCAGCTGTCAGGTCACTTGGCTGGTAACTCACCCACTCCTCTCCATGAAAGTCTAAAGTGAAGCCGCCCTGAGGAGAGACCTTAACCTTCATGTCAGGAAAGTTTCCTACTGCAATAGTCGCAACACAACCTGTTTCCTCCCTTACTTGGGCTCCCCCCACCCCACTCTTCTTCTTGCCCCCCCCCCCCACACACACACCTGCCTCTTCAACTTTGTTGTGAAAATTGTATAGGTCTTTGCCCAGAGTGGGACCCCTTGATTAGCATTTCAGATGTAACTCAGTCACAGCCCTGGGGGGAGAACTGTGGCTGAATGTTAGCAGGAAAGTCAAAGGAAGCGCTGTCTGAAGAAAACAGGAGGCCAGCATGGGGAGTGCACACCTGTGATCCCGGCACATGGGAAGCTGAGGCAGGAGGATATGACATTCAAGGTCAGCCTGAACTACCTGAGAGAATACCGCATACACATAAACAAAAGAAAACTATGTAGGGGCAGGAGGCCCAGCCCCAAGAAGCAGGATTTATACTTGGGCTGTGCTGGGCACAGGAGCTTTTCTCACTTTACCTACAGGCATCTCAATCATTGGGTTGTGTCCATTGTTAAGACAGACATCAACCCTTTATCAGGCTGGACTTAGGCTTCAGTGTGCTCTTGGGCGTCTTCCACCAATCATGTAGTCCGTGTGGACTTGACATTCTTTTCTAACTTCAGTAGAAGCTTCTCTTTGGGCAATTTTGATTACTTTGTCTAATTAAGCTCTTTTTTCTGTGTTAGCCCGCACTCTGTCTTACAGCTCCTCGGTCCTAAGACTCCAAGTATCGTTCATAGTTCTTTATAGACTCCATGTTTAAGTTGACTGGCAGGTTCTCTTCGCTTAGGATGGTGAGAGAGAAAGGTCCCAAGGAGTCAGGGACAGATAGCTGGCAGCAAATTTGGGACAACTTTGGGAAGAAAGCATTTACTGTGGACGACGGCTCCTCTAAATGTCCTTTCCCCTGCTTAACCACAGCTCCTCAAGTCAACATCGCTCAATCTCGGCCTCCCCCGCACCAGGCGCTCCTGACACAGCCTTAGTTTCTTTCCTTGGACTGTCTCCTCCATACCACCCCTCTTACATGCAGAAAACCCAGCCCTGATCTGCTCCAAATATTTTACATTCAAATCACATTTTGATGAAATGTTCCGTTAAATGGTGCAAGTTGAACAGTCTTGTCAAACTACGGCAGACCACACAAAACCACTGCAGGGAGTGGAGTGGAATCCTGCCACCAAGTCACCATCACACCCTTGCTATTCCTGCCACCTTAGAAAATGCATTTTCTATTAAAGTTAGATGTTCCACGTGACTCACCAAATCGACTTACTCAAAGTAAGAGTGCCCATTTTATCAGGTGCACATGATGGATGCATGTTACTCTCTTCAAGTTGGGAGTCCAAACCTGACTATAAGGGATTTGTTATTATTATTATTACTGTTAATTTGAAAAATTACTGTAGATTGGATGGACTAAGTTGAGGAAGACGGGAAATGATTATGATTTACAGAAACATTTTCTGCATTTGACATTGGAATTTTGTCCTTTTGCTAGACAGGGGTGTAATTAGTCACCACCATGCTCAAGAGACCAAAAGTAACTCAGAAACAACACCCTGGTTTTCAGCCATATATCCTTCACTGAACTAAAGCCTGATGGAGTCCCAGAAGAGGGTGGGGCAGGGAGTAGGAAAATTGAAGCACTGTTGAGGAAACAAAGGCAGCAGACTGAAAGGCTTCTTTTTAAAGAGATTTTCTTTTTGAATTGTGTGTGTAGATGTGTGACTCTGCGGACTTGTGGACTTGAGTGCAGTTCCCACAGAGGCCGGCAGAGGTGTCAGAGTCCCTGCAGCTGGAGTTACAAGTGGCTATGCGTCATCGGATTTAAGTGCTGAGAACCAAACCTGGGTTCTCTGCAAGAGCAGTACTGGTTCTTAACTGCTAAGCCTCTCCAGCTCCCCCCACCGCAGGCTAATTAAGGGAGAGTAAGTATTAAGTACTAAATCAAATAGTAGGTGTTAGCCAGCACCACACCATTTTGCAAAGCTCCTCCATTGTGGTTGAGCTATGACAATTGCTGAAAGTACAGTCATTGGTTTCCAAAGTAACATCTTTCTAGTCTTGCCCTCCCACACTCACACCTGACTCAGGGACATCCTGACTGAAGGCACATACTATGGACCACTATCAACCATGTGGCATGGAACCTCCCTGCCTACTCTGAAATCTGTAAGAAGGAGCCCCACTCTGCCACATGGGCATGAACTCTCCTACTGTCTGTCTGTGACATAAATAACTCTTCTAATAAATCTCTTACCCAAGATGACAGTCTGACTCAGAGTCCCCTTTGAACCCCAAAGTGGAAACCTTTCATTAGAAACTTAAAGCACGGCTGGACTCATGCTAAGACCTTCTGATAACTGTGGGACATGACTAAGTGTTGGCAAGATGATGCATTCCAGTCATGCATCAACATTACAGAGGAGAAAGGGGCATGAATCACAGCCGTGTATGAGTAGATCCAGAGCTGAGAAAAGTAAGCATAAGAAAATATAAGGGTATCAGAAGAGGGAGGAAAGAATGTCTGAGCTATTCTTGGCCCTGGACTAGCCTTTCATAAGTGGCAGTGTTGATGACCTTGGCACTCAGCAATCTGGGTGTCAACATCCATCTCTCCGGCCAAGGAGGACTTGTGGACCTCTAGGTTTTGCACTGCCCGGTCTGCAGAGTAAACTTCAGGAATCACATCTCCTCCAAAATACACAATCCATAACTGTCAATCACAGTCACTACATTGACTCTGGTTCACAGTGACTCTACTCCACAACAGAACTATTGTGAGAACAGGAAATGCAATAGTCCTCATGACATGCTGAGCAGTGACACTTCACAGATCTGCAAACGGAGGGAACACGAGCTTCTCAAGGGCACGTAGGTAGTGAAAGGCAAAACCGGACTTGAAACCCTGGCATTCAGGTTCCAGCCAGCTGCCGGGAGAATGGGAAGAGGGGTTTTGTAGCTAGAGTTTTCCTGCCTGGCCCACAGTCAGGACAAATCTCTCTCACCTGCCAGTCCCACAGCTGCTCAGACCCAACCAAGTAAACACAGAGACTTATATTGGTTACAAACTGTATGGCCGTGGCAGGCTTCTTGCTAACTGTTCTTACAGCTTAAATTAATCCATTTCCATTAATCTATACCTTGCCACATGGCTCGTGGCTTACCGGCATCTTCACATGCTGTTTCTCATCATGGCGGCTGGCAGTGTCTCTCTGACTCAGCCTTCCACTTCCCAGCTTTATTCTCCTCCTTGTCCTGCCTATACTTCCTGCCTAGCCAATGACCAATCAGTGTTTTATTTATTGACCAATCAGCAACACATTTGCCATACAGAACATCCCACAGCAGGGTTTCAGTCTCCCCAGCCTTTAATTTAGAGGCAAAGGAGGAAAACTGGGGGCTGTTGACTGAGTCACCCCCATGCCTGCCAAATCTCACTGGCCAGCTTTATCATCCTCTGCGGTTAGCTCTTCTCTCCTGTTTGCCATGCTCAAGTGTGAGTTCCATAATTCTCCGGTGTCACATGGGCTGCTTTGTGCGAGTGACAGCGTGCATGAAACTCACAACTGCACTGTGCTGTGGATTTCATTATAGCCTTCCTAATCATGCATATCACTGGAGAATGGCAGATACCATTATAGAACGTGACGGATGATGAAAGATTGGCCCAAGTGTGTGATTGATAGTTGGTATTGATTCTAGTGTGCCTGGGAAGGGATAGTTCAGTGTGTATTGATTTAAACAAATGGACAGCATGGGAGTGTATTTCTGTAAAAGATACAGTTGTGCATCACATAACAGCATTCAGGTCATTGGTGGATAGCATATGGCATGGTAGTCTCATGCAGTTACAATGGAGATGAAAATTAACATGTGGTGAGGAGGTCATACCTGTCAGAACATTGTAGCGCTATATATTTCTTACAGAGAAGTCTGACACATACCAATGGTGATAAACCACCACACAATATTAGACTTGTATCATTATTTTAAAGTTCTTGTAGCTGTAACCGTCTTGTTAAATATGAAACACAGAGCCAATTGCAAAGTTAAAAAGCCCAAGAGGTCAGAGCAAAAGCTAAGAGCTAAAAACCTTATCCTTCACTGCTGCTGCTGTCCTCCCCCGCAAGAGACACTTCCTGTGTGCTCATCTTTTGTGTCATGGATTTAAATTGATACATGCCCAGTGAATGAGAGAACTGGGATTCTACTCCTGGCCTTCTGACTGCGGACAGAAGTTGTTAACTAGCTCACTTCTTTACACCAGTCCTCTGGAGTTGACATTGCTTGGTTAGAGTGTCATACCTTTTGGGTTGATATGATACAGAACTACGTATGCTGGCTTCAGCATACAACATACATACAGCACACAACATACTTAAAGCATACAGTAACCGTGACTAAGAGAAGTGAATTGTGGAGCTCTGAACATCTGTGACCATCACTCATACTCTGGCTTCTAGGGAGGGAGGGAAGCCGGCCAAGGGAAGGACAGTGCATGCTCCACAAAGGCCTCCATGGCGTAGGTGCTCTGTAAGGTCTGGTTCTGGACGGGAACCCTACACGGGATATTTGTCAGGCCTGACTTTGGGGCCTTTTTAAGGGCCTCAGCTGGAAAGCCTCGTGGAAGAAGTTCCGCTGACCAGCTTTGGTCATGCTTATCCAGCCCAGGGGCCTTCTTGTCTTCGGATGCTGGGGGATCTCTTTGACCTTCATGGCCAGCAGAATTATGATCCATGGGAGGCAAGAGGGCAATTTGGTTCAACACGACTCAGTAGCTGGTGTTGGTTCAAACTTCTGGAGTCTGATCTAAATAGTTTATTTTAGACATATTTAAGCACAGCACAATTTGGTGAAAACTTATTATGGTGATATTAATTTAATCCTGCGTTCACAACAAAGCATGCATAAATCTCTTTGAGGAACAATGTAAACTAAATACAGATCAAAATTGAATAAATGGGAACTCTTTGTAATGTCCATAAAGATGGGTCCTCTAGATAGACTGAGGAAAAACAAGCTTACAATAGGGTCTGGGGAAGGATCTGATCTCTGGCTACATTGATAGTACAGAGGTCACCAGGCTATTGACCATGACCACACTCAGCCTTCTGGGAGGATAACAGGTTATGCATTCCTTCCCTTGAAGGAACAACCCTGTGTGTTTAGCATTCCCGGCTCCAGACCCTCATGCCTCCCACATTTGCCTAGAATGGACAGTCTCCGTTCTTCGCTCTGACTCAGTCCTCAGCATCTACTCCCAGGCCTTCCCGATGATCTCTCATACTCTATTCCATCCCCATTCCATCCAACAAACCACTAGAGACTTTGGAGGACCCCAGCTGCATGCAGGGAGATGACCCTCACTGCCGACATCTATGCTCACCCATTGGAGCTTCCAGCAGTACCGTGTGTTGTTTCTTCGGAGAAAGTGGAATCAAGGAGGGTGGCACTTTCTCTGGGTTTAGCATCTGTCCTGTGCTGTGGCAGGAGGTGACCGAAGGATTACTGTCTTTTGTGGCTTGTGCCTTTAACTGGCTACTCCAGCTGGTCAGATGCCGACTCCCGTGTGTGGAGAGGCGGCTGCTTGAATGCCTGTGCACGCTGGCTCTGCCATTCTTTACATACCTGTTATATGCAAAAGCCTTCTCTTTATGTCCTCTTCTTGTTCTTCTAGGGCCCAGGGTTGGACATTGCTGTGGCTTGCCTGTCACACTGACCAGCAACTCTGAACTGCACCTGGAGGAATCAGGCCAGCATCATAGTCCACCTAGGGTGAGTCACAGCACTATGCCTAACTGAGGTGGACCTGACTTTTCCTGACTTGGACCTTAAGTTGGGACTTTGGGTTCTGGCAAGCCGTTTGGGTTCAGGGTACACGTCCTTTGTCCAAGTGGAGGAGAACTGGAATCACTTTCCGTGGGAGAAAGCCTTGGACAGTTAGTTGTGTGTCATTTCAATTTTTTTTAATTTACCTATCTAGTGTGCATGTTGTGTATGTGCATTCATATAATTGTGTGTGTGTGTGTGTGTGTGTGTGTGTGTGTGTGTGTGTGTGTGTACATTAGATGATTTCCTCAATCATGCTCCACCCTATTTTTTTGAGACAGGGTCTCTCGCTGAACCTAGAGCTCATCAATTCAGCTAGAGTGGCTAGCCAATGAGCTCTGGTGATCCTACTATCCCTGTTCCCCCTGTAGGGTGCAGGTATATAGGGATAAGATAGGAATGTAGGAAAAAGATAGGGATATAGGGATAAGACAGGAATATAGGAATAAAATAGGAATATAGGGATAAGACAGGAATATAGGAATAAGGTAGGAATATAGGAATAAGGTAGGAATATAAGAATAAGACAGGTATATAGGGATAAGCGTAAGGGATGGGACTGACAGTCACCAGCATGCCCAGCAAAAAGCGATTAACCTTTAACTGGGTCCTTCCATGTTTTACGATGGGCAGCTCTTTCAACAACCCAAATGTTAGTTTTCTTTTACTAAAGACTGCCCTTTGTAGCCCTGGGGTTAACTATTCTTCTATAAGCCCCTACCACTCACTACCGAAACCATAGCTAACTTTTAGTGAGTTCTACCTGACAACTTGTCTTGTGTTGTTTCGTATCCGCCCCCCCGCCCCCGCCCCCGCCCCCCACTATGGGAACCCAGCTGTGTCAGGAGAAGCTGCAGGTTTGGGCAAATATCAATTAACTGAGTCAGGCAGGGGCTGCAGGGATATACAAATATCATTTAGCTGAAACCCCCTAAAACCTTGTTAACGGGAAATTGTAAAACCCTAAAAACAATTTGTCTCTAAAAGTTTAACTTCAAAATTGTAAAAATTTCTTTGTCCATGCCTAATGCTTTCCCTTACTATAAAAAGGGGCTCAAACCCCCTCCAGCTGCCACAGCCTCAGAATCCCAAACCCTGGCTGTGGTCTCAGCTAGCTGATAAGCTTTTGTGCCCCACAGTGATATTTCTTTTTCTTTCTCTTTGGCTTTTGGAATAAAGTCTGCTTCTGGTTTAACAGACTTTAGTGGTCTGTCCCCCATTATTCTGCGACCCCGGGCCCAACACCCCCTCGTCACAGCATGGGAACACAGATTTATGTCACAGTGTCTTGCCTCTTTCACATGAATGCTAGAGATCCAAGCCCAGGACTTCAAGCTTTGACAACCATGCCCTCTCTCAAAGCCCTGGATAACCGCAGTCCATCTAAAACATCTCCCCAGCCCAACAGTTACTTGTGACATTTTCCTAACAGACTTTTTTCTTCTTGTTTCTTTTGTCATAACATAAAAAGTAGACGATAAAGGAAGTGGGTGGTAATGCTTCCTAAGTGTTCATTCTCAAATACACATTCAAATTTATCAAAGTTTGTATTAAGATTCTCACTGTTCAAATGAAGTCTCAATTAAAAATCCCAGCCTTCCAGTTTCTGGATTATGATGTGCTTTTTTTTTTTTTTTTTTTTTTTTTGGTTTTTCGAGACAGGGTTTCTCTGTGTAGCTTTGCGCCTTTCCTGGAACTCACTTGGTAGTCCAGGCTGGCCTCGAACTCACAGAGATCCGCCTGGCTCTGCCTCCCGAGTGCTGGGATTAAAGGCGTGCACCACCACCGCCCGGCCATGATGTGCTTTTTAATTCATTCTCCCACTACCAAAAATCTCCATCTGTTTGAAATCTAATAATTATCCTCACAGTGCCTGTCCATTGGCATGGTCTTGGTAAGATCACTTTTTAGGAGGGAAAAGGACGCTCTTAGATCAGGCTATCCTGTGTGGGGTCTGGAACTGGCTGTGAACTAACTGTAGGGCACAGCAACTAATACATTCCATAAAGCAAGTCATCTGACATTTAACTCATGACATGTGGATGCTTGTCACCTGGGACTTGGCTCTTGTGATTTTCATTGCAAATTTTCAAGCATGTTGAGTCTTGTGTTAGGAATTCTCCATGAACTGATTCCTCTAGGCAACTGAGCTTTCATTTAAATAAAAAAAGAATTCTGTGTCCTTTAATGGGATTTATATTCAATTAGTCAATAATGGAAGGAAGAGTATACAGTGAACATACTCAAGATAACAGAATTAAGCAGTTTGCTTCAGCCTAATACTATTTTCCCCTCTGGAACACTATAGACATCATAAAACACTCCAGATTCTTTTACTCTTCACAATCCTTTCTAATGTTTTCTGCACCTGAAAACATAGATATTCTTGAATTATTAGGGGACCAGATGTGATTTTTCTTTCTTAAACTAGAAGAGACTGTAAATACCAGAGAAGCTCATTGTCTCAAACCCTTTCCACTAGAGAACACCTTTCCATATCTGCTCAGAGCTCTGTCATCAACCGCCAGTTTATTGGTCAAGGTGACCCAAAGTAAATGCCCAATAAATGAGACTTCATGGTATAACTGAACCTCCATAAAACATGCAAAGTCAAAGAAGCAATAAAATTTTCATGAATCACCACAAAAGTGGGAGTGGGGAATAGCCATGAAAATATACGTGTATACACACACACACACACACACACACACACACACACACACACACACACACACACTTGAAATCAATGAGCCCTGAACAATTGAGCCACTTACCAGCAAATTGGGAACTGCATGACCAGTCCATAGTACAGATGGCCTCTTGCTGGAGTTTCAAAACACAGCTTCAGCATGGGTCCTGGAGGGCTAGCTTTTGAAAATACAATGGAATAAAGGCTGTGTCCATCAACACACTGGTGTTAAGTAAGCTTGAAATGAATAGTTGTTCAAAGATCATGCTACCTAGGTTTCCCTTGAGAATTTCCCTAGCCTTGACAATTTGATGAACATCAACACAACTAAATACCAAAGATACTTAGGCCTCAGGTGAGCAATAATCAGGCCTGATTTTTCTCTGGATCTTGCTCTAGGTCCCAAGATCATGTATGACCAACTAGAACTTGTTGTTAAGTTTTGTCCTGAAAGTGAGATTTTTGTCCTGAAAGTGCCATTTTCCTTGATGATAAATGGTGGCCAAGGGCCCTGCCATTGGCTGTTGGTTTTAGTGGGTCAGACATTCAGTCTTGTGAGAGGCCTGGATTTGACTGCTGTAGTGTCTTGGCTGGTGTAATAGAGTGTTGAAGTCTTAGTGGTTTATAAACAGTATTTCTCACAGATCTGAAGGCTGAGAAGTATAAGATTAAGCCTCCTACAAATTCAGTGTCTGATGTAGACCTATTTCTTGGATCATAGATCACATTTTAATGCTGCAACCTCCCATGAGAGGAGCCACAAGGAAACTCTCTGGGGTCCCTTCTCTAAGGACACTAATTTCATGCATCCATGATCTAATGCCCTCCCAAAGGCCCATCCACAACCAAAGCCATCTCACTGAGGATTCAGTTTCAACACATGAACTGTGGGCAAGGGAACACAAACATTCAGCCTGTAGCACTCAACAGTCAAAAGACGCTGCAACACAAAACCACACGGTGTTCATGGCCACCAGAGCAAAGTGAGGGTTCTCTAAGTCTGGTCCTATCAGATGCTAGAGACCCACTGGGCCACCCACCCCTGTGATGGTCATCCTTGGTCCACACATTTGAATGACTTCAGCAACATTCCCTTCAAGGACCATCCTTTGCTAATTCGCATGGTAATGCGGCCCCCTCCTGTTGATGTACCTTCTTTAGATAACTGAGTACATTGATCAGTTATCAGCAGTTGAGCTACCTGGAACCTACCACTTCTCCTTAAGGTAAACTACAGTTTGCAATGTATTGTTTATTTTTAAAAGACTGAATCTCCCTGTGTTGCCCAGGCTACCCAGAAATCCCCAGTCTGAAGTGACCTTCCTACCTCAGTGTCCTGAGGAGCTGGTACCACAGGCAAGCACTACAGAGCCCAACTCTGAACCTTGGATATTCCAGAACAGCCAATCCTTTAAACACTCAGTCTCCAAGGTGATCCTAGTGGTAGGGCTGGAACTTTAATAGGTGAGGACCAACAGGGAGTTTTTGGGTCACTGAAGAATGTCCTTGAAGTAGGTTGTGGGAAGCTAGATCTGTTTTTCATCCTCTCTGCTTTATAGCTCATGTGAGTGATGTTGCTCTACTATTCATTCCCACTGTGGTGTGAAACTTCTAAGAGTGTAGGCCCCAATAACCCTTTTCTCTTCATAGTTAATTATCCCAAGTATTTTGTGATAGTCAAGAAACCTGACTAACACAAAGTGACTTTGCAAATTTTCACTTTCAGTCCATTTAGTTCCAAGGACACTTTGTTTTCCTTCTTTCTGAGTGTGGCAGGGGAGTGGCACCCAGTTGACAGTGTCCTCCATGTAATACGAAATGAAAAGCAGCAAAGGATTCCTGAAGACTGTGCATCATCGGGAAGTTGCATTATTCTGGGAAGGTACCTTTTGAGGTTAGACGGACATCGACCTGATGGGGAAGAGGCAGGAGGTATACCAGATGGCACTAGCATCAGTATGGGATGATGGCCATGCGCCCGTTGGTAGTGAAGATGCTGTTTGAGTGGAACAAAGAGGTAGATGTGTCTACCCTCTCTTGCTCATCTGCAGAGTGGAGACCCTGTCTTTTTTCTCATGTGTGTCTAATGCCTGTCAGCACATAGTTGTTAATTAAATATGGGAGAATATCAGAGATCAAAGAACCAGAGTTTAGGATTATTTTGAGGAGTAGTCTCATGTTGGGTAGCCCTGAACCATTGGAGAGAACAGTCATGCTAGAATCATGACATGTGGCTTGTGTGATCCAATGTGTGACCTGGAGAGAGTCAGTTAATTTCTTATAGCACAGTTTCCATGATAGCCATGAAAAAATTGTCTGATGACTCTACTTCAGTAAAAACTGTGGCTAGACTAGTACAACTTCCACGCAGTACTGTTCTGCCATTCACTTACATGCCGACACATAAATCAAGTGTTATAAACTATTTTTTTTTTCAGTTGGGATGGTTGTAGGAAGTCCCACGAGACAACTTTGACCCTGAAGATAACCTGATGACCATCCATTGAAATCAAGGGTTCTTTGGGAGAGAAGGTCTAGAATTTTCACCATGGAAACTCACAAATATATCAGTCACTCCAGCCTCCAGACTCCATATTTTTCTCATTAACCATATAAGCTCAAGCCCCAGACTCTAGGCAGACTCTGTAAGTCTTCATGAGGATTCCAGAATTAACCATTTCATGGTTGGGGACTCTCTGTGTCTTAGTTTGCTTTCTACTGGTATGATAGAACACCATGATCAAAAGCAACTTGGGGAGAAAAGGGTTTATTTGACTTACAGTTCCATAGCACAGTCCATCACTAAGTGAAGTCAGAACAGGAACTCAAGGAAGGAATCTGAAGGCAGGAACTGAAGCAGAGACCATGAAGAGCACTGTGTGTTGGCTTGCTCCTCCTGGCTTGCTCAGATTGATTTCTTTTCCAACCCAGGGCCACCTGTGCAGGGGTGGCCCTGCCTTAGTGATCTGAACACTCCCACATTGATCATTAATCAAGAAAATTTGCCCAACACACCAATCTAAGTGAGGACATCTTTAAGGCTCCCTCTTCCCAGAATAGTCAAACAGAGCTTGTGTAAGCTGACAAAAATCTAATCTGTCTGGGAGGCCACATTAATGAGATGAGGCAAATCTTATGTGCACAGAGTCAATGTCTTTTCAGATGGAGTGATAATGGCTTCTGCCCTCCCTGGATATAAAGGAAAGCTAGGAGCAAACAAGTTAGCCTAGGAAACTGTTTCTCCACCAGGGGACCCTCTAGTGTACTTGACTCTAGAGTCCCATCGTCCACTTCTGACCTCCAGTCTGGCTTCCTTCCTTAGCTTTGTGAGATCTTCTCCTTCAGAAGGCAAAGAAAAGAAGACCTCTAAAAGGATTTTCTTGTCGAATTATGTGCTGTCTGTACTTTGTAGTTTTATGAGCTTGTAAGTCGCACATTCTATGATCAGTTGAAGCAGAAAAAAGGCAAAGAAATAATTTGAAGCGGGAAATAACAGTAATTTCCTACTCAAATTTAATCACAGCTTTTGCTCGATCATCTCATTCTGGAAGTCTCTATTCCGGGAATTTGGATTCCTGGGTTTGCACATTGTGGCTCCTCCCTTGTCTGTGCCATTTTGTTTCTACTTCATTCGGGGGAAATGTTTCATTCGTCGTCTTGCCCTAATTTAGCACCACTCATGTGCCTCTGCTGCATTTCCACATGTATTGAATGTTCAGACCATCATTATAAGGTTTAGAGACCAAACAGATTGGAAGCAAAAAAAAAAAAAAAAAAAAAAAAAAAAAAACCAAAAACAAAAACCATTGCTCTCAAGCTGGAGCAGAGCAGAGCTGGAAGCTTACTCTCTGAGCGACCCCTGCATGCACAATACCCATCTGCCAAGCAAGATCTGCTCACTGGTGCAATTGTGTCATGGCTATTATGGAGGTAAACAACCACTTTCTGATTAGATTTGAGGCCTATTCCACAGGAGGGAATTCATACCTGATACTTTAAACCTGGTTTAAAAAAAAAAACAAAACAAAACAAAAAAGATGACTTAGGGAGGCCCCAAGCTATATGGAGAAAACTAGTATTGTTGTTTCAGTAAATGTTATCAAACTGCCTTCTCAATATTTATATGGTAGGCAAATATTGCATATGGTAGGTATGTAATATTTAATGCAGACTCATACCTTATCCAAGTCATAGGAACGGTTGTTGAGTGCTTAACCCTAAATGGGATATTTATATCCCTGCCAACTGCACCCCTTACCGAGGATCAAGAAACATTCTGGAAAAGGGGGCAGACAGAATTTAAGAGCTTCAGGAAGGGGAGGAGTGTTGTAAAGCACTCTCTTCTGAACATGACATGGCTGTTGCTCTCATAAACTCACAGTAACTGCGGGTTAACTTCACAAGGTGTAACTTGTTAACATTCCAGCAGGGTTGGGGGAGGGGCACAAGGAACCCCACTGCTACCTGAAAAGCTCCTGCCAGTTAAGGGATGCTGGGGGTGGCAGAGTCATTTTTTTCTTCAGAATTGTAGCCACTGCTCTATTGCCCATGCTTCAGTCAATAAAAGCTCCACCCATGCTTGTGCAAGCAACTCTAATTAATCTTAGTGGGTCTTTTTTTTTTTAGATGGAAAAGGGGAAGAAGGACTTGGGAAGAAGGGATCCAGATAGAGTGGAAGGGAGACGAGAGAAGGCGGTAGAGATTAATGGGGAGGTGAGTGTGGTCAAAACGTACTACGTACCTGTATGAAATTCATTCCTCACCGCTCTGGAGGCTATGTATGGTGACAGCCTTCTTTTGGGTTGTTGTCTGTCTTCCCTCACATGGAGAGAAGGTGAGAGAGGGCTCTGGGGTCATTTACATACGGGGATCATATTAATCTGCCTTTGTTTCTGTAACAAAATGCCTTAAGCAGTCTAACCTTGTCAGTAGATGAGATTTACTCTTGCTCACATCCCTCTGTATTGTAAACTAAGGAAACAGAACAAAAGTTGCACCTTACACTGTATGTTCTACAAAGACTGATTAGCTGATTAGAACCTCAATGACTGTGGAGGGTTGGAACATTGCAGATCCAGAGCCAAATTATGTTGGGCTCTCTTTACTTCTCCCTAATAGGCATCCATTGTCTGCCCCTGTGTCTGACCTAACTGTGACAGTCTGTGACTGTCACATAAAATCTTATGGGTTGTATTAACTTAGCGCACAGCTAGCTTCTACCAACCCAAATGCTAAGAATGTCATCAGACTTACCTGAGGCCTGCTGTGGAATATTATTTTAACTATGTAAAGATGTGTTGCATTTGTTCATGCTACATTTATTTAACCATATAAAAATGCATTACATTTGTTTATGTTGTGGAATATTGCTTTAGCTATGTGAAGATGTGTTGCATTTGTTTATGTTGCATTTGTTTGTTTATGTAAAGATGTGTTGCTGTTTTACCTTGCTGCCTAAGGCACCTGATGGGTCTCATAAAAAGCTGACCGGCCAATAGCTAGGCAGAGGAGGGATAGGCAGGGCTGGCAGGCAGAGAGAATAAGTACTAGGTGGAATCTAGGCTCGAGAGAAAATGAGGAAAAAAGCGAGGGAGACGCCTGGGGCCAGCCAGCCAGGTAGCTGCCAGACAGACAGACATGGAGGAAGCAGGAAAGCAGGACATACAGAATAAAAGAAAGGTAAAAAGTCCTGAGGCAAAACATAGATGAAGAGAAACAGGTTAAAGTAAGTTAAAAGACCGAATGGAACAAGTCTAGACTAAGGCTGGACATTCATAACTAATAGTAAGTCTCTGCGTCATGATTGGGGCCTGGTGATCTGAGAAAGCCTGCTACAGAGGCCTTGAGCAGGGATTTCTCTGCTTTGCGGTAACCGGCCTACCTGATGTACCCACCAATGTATTCGAAAAATGTTTTCATATATGACTTCTTGTTGGTCTGTTGCGGTAAAACCTTCATGGAACTGTTAGCTCTTTGGAATTTGAGGTAAACTAAATTTGTGTTCCTGAGGCATGGTCACTCATATTTGGCTCTAGATTAAACTGTCTCTTATCATCTTCTGTGAGGTCAGTGTTGGGTCCTGGGGACATTTATTTAATGGGGAACAGACCACCGAAGTCTATTAACCAGTAGTAAACTTTATTCCAGACACCATGGGGCAGAAAACTTCTAGCTAACTAAGGCCATGGCCAGAATCCGGGCTTCTAACACTGTGACAGTGAGAGGGGGTTCCAAGCCTCTTCTTATAACAAAAGCCAAGCACCAGGCAATGGGTCAAAGGGGTTTTACAATCTTGAGGTTAGGCCTTAGGGAGAGTCGGAGGAATTTTTACAGTCTTGAGGTCAGGCCTTGAGTCAAGTTACGTTCCAAGATTTACAATTTCTGATGCCAGGGTGTTAGTTCAAGATATTTGTGAAATCCTCCGGCCATCTTGACACAGCTGCCTTCCGACACCCCACAGCTGAAAGGATGTAGGACAGAGGGTCATGGAGAGGCAACCAGTAAAGGTTGAAGGAGTGGAGAGCAGGGGGTCACAGAGAGGCAAGTGTTCAAAGCTAACCTTTGCCCACAGTAGCCATCATCTCCAACTTTCCCAGAACATGTGACGGGCTATGCAGTCTTTCATGTTCCTGGGCTCTGCAGTCAGAGCTGTGTTTGTTTTGTGGTGGGTTTGGTGACATAGATCCTGGGACCAGCCCGGGCGGTGGTGGCGCTCACCTTTAATCCCAGCACTCAGGAGCCAGATGCAGGAGGATCTCTGTGAGTTCGAGGCCAACCTGGGCTACAAAGTGAGTTCCAGGACAGCCAGGGCTGTAACACAGAGAAACTTTGTCTAAAGAAAAAACAAACAAAACAAAATCTAGGGACCTTATTCAATGATAGTTTTCTAGCTGGGAGAGTCTAAGCCACTTCAGGGCATCACACAGCAAGAAACAGGGCACATATAAGTGTGCACATGTCCAATGTGTATGTGTGTGTGCCTGTGTGTGTGTTGTATGTATCTGTGCTTATGTCTTTTTTCTTGTAGAGCTACCGGGGTTCTGTCTTGGGGGCTCTACTCTAATGGACTTATCTAAATCTAAGCACTTTCCAAGGCACCACCTGCGAGTACCCCACCACTGGTTCCCACCTCAGGACACCTCACCACAGGAATCAAACTTCTCCATGGGAAGCCCCCCCCCCCCAATTCTCAAAGTATTTAATTAAAATATAATTACAAAATTCTCTCTAGCCCTTCCCATGTCTCGTGCTTCAAATTCATGATCTATTGTTCATTAATTACTATCGGGGTGTGTGTGTGTGTGTGTGTGTGTGTGTGTGTGTGTGTGTGAAGAAATACATAACTACAACCTGCTGAGCCCATTATTGCTGCTTGTTACTTTTAGGACTCACCACTTGGAGCTGAGTAACCATTTAGGGGGTCTTCCCTGGGGGAAGACTGGGTCCCCCTCTCTCAACAGTCCTTGCTCTTCATCTCGGGGTGGGGCCCCATCAGCACAGGAAGATCTGGGGGATACTGAAACCCTGTCCAAACCATGGTAGGCACTAATTCTGCTCCCCAAATCTGTCCTCTGCCCTCATCACCTCCTCTTGCCATCATACTGGGGGATTTCACAGTAGACGGTGAAGGGCCGGGAAACAGTCTACATTCTGTCTCCTATCAAGCTCCAGCTGTGGCCTGTGTCCATGGGCCCTCGGGTGTCTAGAAGACACAAATTAGAGAGATTAAAGCTTCGCTTCGTGGTGGGCTTGAAATAACCCTTTCAGAAGGAAACCATTCCCATCTTTCAGGTTAGGCTCCTTTTCATGTGTCCACACAGAGGCGCTGCGTCTGTGTGTCTGGTACTGGGGAGCGAGGCAGAACCGAAAGAAAGGAGACATTGTGGGGGCCCCTCGCCCCATGGAATTCCAGCACAATCTCACTGCTGCGAAGGCTGGCAACAGAGCGCTGCTTTCGTATAGAAATATTACCATGTAAGGATGTTAAAACAGCAGTAAAAAGAAGGCACGAAAACAGGCCTTGAGTACGGCCTCAGTCCTCTGTCGGTTGTTTTCCGAGAATTAGGCTAAAACTTTTGTTTCCTGTGAAAACATCCTTGCTTGTTTCATTCCCGGGACCTCAATTTTAACTTATCAACTGGAATTCGGGCCAGGGCAAACCAAGAGCCTACCCTGCGTTAAGTTCATTAACAGCCCTCTAAAAAGGATAACTTCAGAACTCACAAAATTCTACACATAGCTATTGTAGCTTGATGAAAATTAACTGTCCTTTGAGAGGGCCACACCCACACTTGGGCATATCTCCTCCTGTCCCCCCTTAACCTCCTCCACCACAAGCTCCCCAGTGCCTCTTTTTCTATTGACCCCGTGCTTTAAAATGCCGTGCCCTCTAAGAGCTGGAGAGCTGTTCTGTGGGTGAAGAGTTTGCTGCATGGTCCTGAGGACTGATACAGACACCCAGCACCCATGCAAATGCTGGGTGGGTGTGGCAAACCCCCGGTAATCTCGGGGGACCTGGGGAGCAAGCAGGCTACCTAGACTAATGGAGATGGGGAGCTCCATGTTTGAGTGACAGACTTTGCTTCAAAACAGTGATGGAGAAAGGTGTCCTGCCTCACCCTCTGGCCTTCACACAGATTGTGTACCTACATACACGTGTGTCCACACACATGAAAACACGAATAGACATAGTCCCCCGAAAAGCACCTTTTAATCAAGTCTAGCTCCGCTGCTTCATGCTGGCTCATCCTCAAATTCCTTTTTTATGGTGTGTCAAGTATCCGTCTCTATCTGAGTGTAGGTCTCTGGAAAGGCCCAGGCTGCCCAGTGTCTCCATCCCATGCCCGTCACGACTGAGAGCAGACCTTGTGGCTGTCTGGTCAAATGCCACAGGCCTAGTCAGCAGACGTTAGCTTTTCTACGCGTCAACTTCTCCACATTTCAAGTGGGAAGGTGAGTGAGGCCTGACAGCCGGGAAGCTTTGCACCTGACGGGGTGAGGCAGCTTTGCACCCTGCCTCTCTAGACAGCACTTCCTTCTCTGAGTGTGCTGATTAGCCCGGGATTCACAGGGCCGACATCTCACTCTTCCCCAGCCCTGGGAGCCTTCATGGGGCTCTCAGATTTAGCTACAAGCTTCAGGTGCCCCCATCATCTCTTGCCTTTCCCCGTGACACCCAGCTTTCTGCTGGCGGGTGCTTGGACGACTTCTTTGATTTTTTCTGCGTTACAGTTAGGGAATCCTTTGAAATTATGGGTAAAATGGATTAAATAAAAGTTAGATGATCTACTTATTGCCTTTCACGATGAAGCGGCATTGAGTGCTTTTGTTTCTCCATTTGTTTGAACTGAGATCTTACTTTATCGTCAGCTTCCTCCCTCATCCACCCCAGTGCTGAAACCCAGGTGTGAGCCACTGACTCCAACAAAACGATCTTTTGGTTGGAGGGGGTATTCTTTTGTTTTAGAGAGAGAGAGCAAAGCGGGGAGATTTGTTCTGATAGGACTAGATCTCAGCAAAGCATGACGGTCCTGTTTCCCACTGCCCCTGCCCACCTGTCCCAGACATGTATGGCTTACCTGCTCCCCCCACTTTCTGCCAGCTGGGATGCTGATACACAGCTGATAGGGCAAGGACCCCAAAGATGAGGCAATTCAATGCTGTGGGATGTTCTGTATGTCAAATATGTTGCTCTGATTGGTTAGTAAATAAAACACTGATTGGCCAATGGCCAGTCAGGAAGTATAGTCGGGACAAGGAGAGAAGAGAATTCTGGGAAGTGGAAGGCTGAGTCAGGGAGACACTGCCAGCCACCGCCAGGACAAAGAGCATGTGAAGATGCCGGTAAGCCACGAGCCACGTGGCAAGGTATAGATTTATAGAAATGGATTAATTTAAGATATAAGAACAGTTAGCAAGAAGCCTGCCACGGCCATACAGTTTGTAAATAATATAAGTCTCTGTGTTTACTTGGTTGGGTCTGAGCGGCTGTGGGACTGGCGGGTGAGAGAGATTTGTCCTGACTGTGGGCCAGGCAGGAAAACTCTAGCTACAATTCAACAAGGATGGAAGAGTTGGAGAAAAGATACCCACAAGCCTAGATGATGTCTTGAATGTATTGAACCAATGGGGGAGAAAAGGAAAAGAAAGAAAGCCCTAACACCAAGTGTGGGGGAGAAGTCTTGTTGAAGGTACCTTAAGAGGTTTTCTGCACCCTGTTTCCTAACATATATCTAACTGATAACCTATTGTTCTTCTGTCCACCCTAACTATCAAGCTGGTTAATCTTATCTGATACCCCAAATGGCTCAGGAACACCCCCAAATCAGCCCTGTTGGGGGAACCACCACTTTAGAAAACACGGTGAGTGAGAGGTCTGTGTGCCTCCCATGCTCAAAGAGACTGGCCACGTCCTATCCGGGCACTCTGATGGGAAAGCTTAGCCACGCTATGAATAAATCATCTGTGCCTCTTGCTCTTCTGTGGCCTTCCCAGTGCTTCTTGAGAAGGTGTTTGCGTGGGCTTGCTGGTGTGGAACCTCGTTGCCGAGCCTAGAGCGTCCATTGTCACTGTGGCACAGGTGTTTTCTTGTTAAGTGAGGCCAGTGACAGGAAATGAAAGCAAACCTATTAATTCTCTTACCAAAACTGCTCCAAGCAAATTGTTTAACTGGAGTGGTTTTGCCTTAATTATAGACCATTATTCAATTATATCCCTTTTGACTACCCATAACTTTGGTTCAAGGGCACTTCATACACAGACACCCCTAATCAAGCACTGAGTGCTTTAAAAATCCACACTTAACCCAATAAATGGAAGTAAAATCAGAATGCATGACAATCTCCATGGTGAATAGGGAAAAAATTAGCTAATGCAATTGATCTTGACCTAGAAATAGTAAACAGCTATCACTTAGGGTATCATAGGGGGTGGGGGGGTATGGGAACGATACCTGGATTATATTTGCTCTTCAGAGCCCACGGAATACCTTAGAGTCATCCTTGCACTTAAATGGTGGGACTGTAGTACACTTGATTTTATCTCTAGACAACCAGCAGAAAAATAACAAGGAATTGTTGGACTGGAGCCCAGGATCTGCTCTTTCACTTAGGATCTTAGTTCTTTAGGCCATGGGCCAGGCATTGAGCCTACTTCAGTAGCATGAGACACAGTTCCTGCTGTCCCAAACTGGCAGTTCAGTGGGACAGATGGACAAAACAGAAGGGACAAAGGCCAAGATGAGCCCAGGGGACAGACAGGGCAGGAATCTGGACTCTTGAGGTGGACACAGAAAGGTCATGGGGAAATCACTGGAGGTTTTACACAATGCTGTCTGCAGCGTTTGCTCTGTGCAGCCGTCCCTCAGACTACAAAGTGGAGACCGAGCGGGGACCAAGCAATTACACCAGGAGTCCCTGGACAAGTGGGGAGGACATAAAGGAGAGGTGGGAGGAGGGGTGGAGAATCAGATGTCTGGGAAGCTAGTCAGCGGTCAGACTAGAAAGGTCTTGCTGAACTACTGGACACTGTTAGAATGTCTGTGAGCCATGGAGACGGTGCCCAGGAAACTAAATGGCTAAGAAAAGTCCAAGCTGAGAATTTTTGAAGATGGTTTTATTTCACCTTTTCACTGTGTGATGGAGGAACCAGAGACCTCAACCTGGCAAGCGATGGCCCTGGGTCACTTAGCCTGGAAGTCTCTTGGCACTTCCTGCTTGTCTGTTGGATTTTGTCCTGGTAGTCTCCTTTCTAGTAAGGCTCCGGGCAAAGTAGAGCTGACAGATTTATCCTGCAGATAATTTATCACTGGCTCGAGCAGCCGTTGAAGACAACTTTACAAGGCCTCCGTGCCAGGAGGAGAGGTGGATGATCATTAAAAGTCTGCCTTTGTGTTGAGTTTTGGAATAGATGCTAAAATTGTCTCCTTCGAGCCAGCAAGACGGGTCCACAGGTAAAAGGCAGTTGCAGCTGAGCCTAATGACCGGCATTCCACGTGGAGGAGAGGACTGGTTCCCTCAGATTGTCCTTTGACCTCCACATACACTCCAAAGTGCACCCCTGCCCTGGACGCACACAAATAAATGTAATAAGGAATAAAGATGCAAACATTATCTCATCACAGAAATACTGTTCTTATATTTTAATGAGAAAAGATGAAATTCAGAGGTGTAGCTGAAAGTTTTCCTGTGTCCCGCCTGGTCCACGGTCAGAACAAATCTCTCACCCACAGTCCCACAGCCTTTTATAAAACAATCACACAGAGGCTTAATATTAATTAAAACAGCTTGGCCATTAGCTCAGGCTAACTACTGACTAGCTCTGACACTTAAACTCAGGCCATTTCTATTAATCTGTAAGTCGTCACATGTTCTGTGGCTTTACCTGTGTGCCATTACATGCTGCTCCCTGGATAGCAGGCTGGTGTCTCCTGACTCAGCCTTCCTCTTCCCAGAATTCCCTTTGTCTGCTTATCCCAACTATACTTCCTGCCTGGCTACTGGCCAATCAGCATTTTATTAAACCAGTGTACAAAAGCATTATCCCACCACACAGAAGAGTTACATGATGTGACTAAAATCACATGGCTAGTCACTCCTGGGGTCCAAATTCAGACCTGTCAGGTCCGGAAGGAGACTCATTGCCTTACCACGTTGCCACAAGCCCCCCTCTGAACAATAATCAATCACTGTCTCTGTATTTTCCTGTCCTGAAACTCTAAGCTCACATATAAGAGCCCAGTTCAACTGAACCCTCATCCTGTTAGGTCTTGTGATCTCTCCCTATTGATCAGCCATTAGCACATGTGCGAGAATGCAGTATTTCGGTCAGTCCTTGGCTGGGGCTGCCGCCAAGCTGACCTTTCACTCACTTCAAAGAAGGTTTTTTCCACTGTCAGAGACAAATGAATTCCAGCTGCCTGGGACTTGAGCCCCCACACCAGATATTTTGAATGTTAAGCTTCCTGCCCAGTGTGTTTCTCAACCCCCAAACGGCTTGGTTTTTAAACAGCAGGCGTTTAATCCACTACTGATCTTGAGATCACATTAGTAGAGCAAAATAGCCTTTTATAATATTGAATTAAAATGGATAGACTCAAAAATACCAGAATGTTTCCATTTAGCAAAATGCGTTATTTGGGAAACATACATCTCAGTTCTGATTATACGTGATATATAAACATACATGTCCACACTCAAAGACACTCACACTGGATTTTGTGCCAAACACCAGGAAAGCACTACTTTGGAGGTCTCTGCTATCATTCCTGCATGGCCCCTGATGGAGCAGCTGCTTTAGCCCACGGGAGAAGAAAGTGAGCGTGCAAACGAAACACAATAACAAACCCCCAAAGGAGCGAAGAAACAGAAGACTGCTTTTTAGGCGGGAAAAGGACTGAAATGCTGGCAGATATGTCCACATAGGCTGAGGACAGCTACAAATGTGACCCAATGCAGACCATACACATGATGAGATTGTTTTTTTTAAAGAAAAAATTTTTGTAACTCAACTGCATGGTTCGGAAGTATAATTTTTGTAGATTACAGTGTTGAGCCACAATGTCAAAAAGTCAGACACACCCTCAGGAAATACTCTTGTCAGCAAGTGATGGAAGGCCAGGGTCCTTAGAGAGACCTTGCCATGTATTGTCAATTGTTCTGTAGTATTGACTTCACTGTGTCCCCAAGTTGCCAGGTTGTTTTGTGGATGCTGCATTTGAGCACTCAGCAACCGCCCTGGTCCTCTGCAACCTGGCTTTCTGAATGCAAGCATTTGTGTTGGTTTTTAACATTTTATTATGGAAAATTTTAAATAGATGACTAAGTGGTTAGGGTAGGTTAATGAAACTCCATGGCCTGTCCTCCATCTTCAATAATGAGTGACTCAGGACTGATCTGGTTCTAACATGTGCGCCCCCTCCCCAGGCAAGCTTCTCATTTGACAACAGATATTTCAGCGTGTGCTCAGAGAGGTGGAGTGTGGACATCAAGCACTGCCGGTTGCCTTTCAGGCTGTGCCTCACGCTGCTCTACAGAGAACAATGTTGAGACTTACAGCATCAGGAGTGTGTGAGGCCTCATAAAAATCAGTCAGATGCTTTCTGTTCCCTTCCGTTAACCAAGACCTCAAAACAGAAACTAATCACAGAGCCCAGAATATCTTTCAAGGTGGAGAGGAAGGGGAACAGATCGGAGTTATAGAGAGAAACAGGACATGGTTGGCATAAATTAGGAGTTCTCCATTACCACTGCCCACAATGTGACCATTAGAAACCGCCTGGACCAGTGTGGTCCTTATACAGATGAGGTAAGTGAAGCTTGGAAGGCGACCTAAGATAAAGCCCTGTGACAGCTCTGCTTGTCCCCAGTCCACAGGATTTATGCAGTACACGAACACACTTCCAACCCAGTGTTGGGAGAAGCAGAGAGGCAAGGGTGGCCTGCACAGGAAGGACAGACTCATCATGGTAACAGCCCCGATCGTGGTGTGTCTTCAAAGCAACATTCTGGATCTTCAGCGTCCTGCGTCATGTCCCTGTGAGTCTCACTGAAGACAGATCCCTGTTGTAAACAAAACAACACCCCCCAAATCTTCTTCAGACTGTCTCCCTCCCTAAACAACAGGCTCCATCCTTTCCACCCCCATGGCTCTGGCCTGCCTCAAGTCGAGTCCAAACTCCCAGCATGCTCTTCTCTTGCCCCACAGCTCTCTGTCCTTCACTTCCAAATAAACAAAGCCCTCCTGTTGTCTGCCCGGCTCTTCATCTGTCTCCTGATGTCTCAGGCTGGTTCCCTGCCTGCCATGTGTCTCATTCTTACCTCTTGTTCCCATGCTCTGTCTGTCTTTCTTGGCCTCCCTCAACTCACTAAGTTTTTGAAAGTTGTATCCAATAACTCCCCCTCAAAAAAAAAGTCTCATGTCTATAATATTTCCTGTCTGATTTATTCACCCTGAGATTGTTAATATTGCCTTTAAACTGTCTTTGAACCTAGTCGCTCATCTGGTCTCTGCTCTTCTTTAAGTAAATACCCAAGCCTTCCTTTGTGAAACAGCTCCCAAACTGAACTAAACCGAGGCAATGTTGAGTCAGGCAGGAGGCCCTGGTACACTGAGCTCTAGAGTCAGAACTCCGTGGGTTCAGATGGCCGTTGCTGGGTACCCACAAGACTGTGACAGGTTCCTTGGCCAACCTAAGTCTCAATCTCCTAGTATAAGGTAGGAGAATAAGACCTACCTAGCAGGATAAATACAAAAATACCTGCTTCCCCGCATATTTATAATTCATAAGTTTGTCTCAGAAAGCCACTGGAGAGTGTGTAGACATGAGCACAGATTTAATTCCATCATCATTAACTTTCTCAAGAGTGGCTCTCGGATAAAGCTGTGCCATCAGCCTGGCCCATGAGCATTAAGGTAGACACCGTAAATACTGGAAGGGAATGATGGATGACAGCACTTGGAGTCGTCAGAACAGATTTAGCAAGCAGAGAAGTAAGCATTAGGAAGACACCCTATCTGGGATGATTCCCAAGCTGCTGTGCCAGGTAACCTGAACTCTCAGTGGTCAGCCAGCGGCAGTTTGCTGTAGTTGCTGAGCTGACTCAGGAGAACAGCCTCTGTCTTGTAACTGTGAACTTGGAAAATGTGACTCCAACAACCGACAGCACAGAGGGCTGAGAAGAGAAGGAGCAAGAGGACAGTGGTGTGCTCTGTCACCACCATAACCTCTCGTCTAAGAGGAAAATTCATGTAGGACTGTTTGGTCTAGGAGAGCCTTGCAAGGTGTCTCAGCCTGTGGCCACCCCATAGGGCAGACACTCTTAGGACACATGGCTCCATGGAACTATCTACCTGTTTCCTGAATTCTATAAACTTCCCCCAAGGATGTCTGTTTGTGCAGCTCCCCTTTGCCTTGCCCTTCTCTCATGTTTCTAGTTAGATGAACCTTGAATCAGGTGCCCACTAGAACCAAGATGGCAGCCGGAAAGGAGGCTAGACTTCTCCACACTCCTACCTGGGCCAAGGTTCTCAGTTCCCCCAAAAGGTGTTTGTACAACAAAAATCATCTTATTGCTGTGCAGACAGTAGGATTCAAAGACAGCGACGCTCCTGTAGTAGGTTATGGAGTAGGCCACACCCAACTTCATGTAGTTAGAGCTCTGCTTCTTCCTGGTTCTCAGATCTTCACAGTATGAGTATGTCTGTGCTCATGATGGGTCAGTGTCAATAGTACCTGCCACTTAGTATATTTATATTATGCATCACCTCTAGTTATTAAATATAACACAATATATGTTAAATGTCTAGTACATAGTAAGGCCTCTGAAACTAGTTGTGTTATATAAATTTTTAGGGGAAATTCCTGTCTGATTCATCTTTCATTTCTAGTATTGTCTTAGACATACAGAAAGCCTTGGGAACATTGACTGGGGAGATTAGTTCTCCAAACATTTATTTACTGGTGCCTCTCTGGATGAGGAAAAAAGACAGGAGGGGCACCTGCCTTTACAGAGCTACCATCTAATGGGGAATGTCAGTCAACAATGACCAAACAAAATCAACAGTTGACAAATAGTGAAGAAACCTAGGGCGAGATCAGACCTACAGAGCAAGAGAGTTCTGTTTTAGATTCTGAGTTCAGAAGACTTCCAGAGGAGGATAAAGGAGCCACAGAGGCTGTGTGCCCGAGGAAATGCCACAGTTCCATTCAGAACCTGAGATCCACAGCACAGGTAGTCTGTGAGGCTTTGATCAGACAAGATCAACATCTTAAGCTTTTAAGCAGCCCCTTCATTGAAAGGGCTCCCATCCTCCTCCTTCCCCTCCTCTTAGCTCTTAACAACAAACAAAGCCTCGGCTACAGCTACCTTCGCCTGCTCCTTTTTCCAGGCTCTTCATTCAAATTTTATAGCCCCTTCTTCCCTCTTCTGTTCCAAAACGGCTTTGATCTTTTGCCCTTTTCCTCTCTAAGTGTTCTGTGGCCCTTTTCTGCAGAAGATGCACATTTTCAGCAAGGCTCTCATCCCTGCGCCGCGCCCTCAGAGACTATCACGGAACAACTGAAAGTGCTGAGCGCATTAGGGAGGCAAGAGCTGCAGACAGGGAAGGTCAGAGGCGCTGAGCTGACACAGCTGCCTGAGCAGGAGTCCCAGGGCAGGTACAGTGGCTCATGGGCCAGCACTGTTGAGGGGTCTACCAGCTAACTGCACATTACGGGCTTAGAGATGACGCCGGTGGCCCTTGCTGGTTCCCCATCCTATCTCCACTGAGTTCAAGGTGTCCTGTCGTCGACACAGAAGGAGAGGACATGTCCTCAGCAGCTCTGTCGGCTTTTCTTGACTGTGACAACTCAAAGTGAGGGCCATAGACAAAGCTTGGGGGATGCTCAATGAAGCGGCATTTTGTACCAGTCACCCGGGACCTCATTCTAATCTTGTGACATCATATAACACTTGTACAATGTCTTACCTAATACAATTTTTAAAACTAACTCATTTCCCTTATTTTCAAGAAAATGTTTATATCACGTTCAAAAGGGAACAAGCAATGGGCTTTTTAAAAAAATACAACAACAATTAAATGATGTCAAAGGGACAGCGATTCACATGCTGGTGCTTGCCAGATACTTTAAGCCTAAAGTTCTAGTCTGTCTGTGAGAGGAAAAGCAAAAGTCAAAAGCAAGCACACACACAAAACGAAGAGGGTGGATAAGGAACAGTAGAGAGGTGTTAACGCTAGAGTAACACTTGCCTCGTTTTTGATCAGCAGCTAAAAATTAAAGGAAAAGGTCCTCAATACAACCGCAATTGAATGAAGTATTGTGTGAACACAGCACATTAACTCACAAGGAAACTCATCAGCACATTTGTGTAACAGGTCTGCTCCTGCTACCACCCAACCTGTTTTATTTACTTAATACTTTTATCTTTGTGTACGTGTGTCTGTCTGTGTGATAATACAACATGTATGTGTAGGTATCTGTGGAAGTCTGAAGAGAGTTTCAGATCCCCTAGAGCTGGAGTTACGTACGGGTGGTTGTGAGTCGTCTGGTGTGGGTGCTGGGAACCGAACTTGAGTCCTCTGGAAGGGCAGCAAGCTCACTTAATCACTGAGCTACCTCTCTACCCCTATACCTGTTTTCCAAAGACACCAGCAGTGTCAGGATCCTGCCTCTTTGAGTGGACACCTAACCAAGCACCCTGCTGAGAACACTGCTGACCACCTAATGGTGGCATTTACTGAACTCTTATGACCAACCAAGATCTTCGTGTTGGTGCTTGGGACAAAGCCTCTAAGGAATGCATTATTAGCTGAAACCAAGGAGCCCAGAACCTAGTAAAACTACGATTCCAGCTCAGGATGGTCCTTCTCTGAAGCCTGGTGACCTGTCCCTGTCTACTACCTCTCAGTTGCCCAAGCCGAGCTGTTGGATTTCTTTATTAAACCACTGGTTTTGCTCAGAGAAGTGATACTCCAGGTCTTTGTTGAAACTTTTTCTCCAGGGAGCTTTGGCTGGGTGTCAAACTACCCAGCACGAAGTGAAGGAAAGCAGCCACCAGTTAGTGTGGACACCACGCTAAGGGCCACAACAAGGCCACCAGGATTGGTGTTTCTGCTTAGTATGATGTGGGCAGGAGACAGAATGCACAGCATGTTTCTCTGTCACTGGCATGGCTGCTATGGTGGCTAGTGGCTAGAGTTGGTGATACAGCTTGGCTCGGGACACCCGTCAGGACCCCGGGGCTTCTCGTCTGTTTCTTCCTTGGTGTTTTTATTTTATTTTTCTATGTGGTTTCCAACAGGGTGAGAGAACATCTTAGCAGCTGAGGCTGCAAGCGCCCATCTGTTGAGGAGGAAGTGGAAGCGGTCCATCTTGATTCTGCCATATCCTTTGATTGAAGCTGTCATGGGATCAACCTAGAAGCAAGAGCAAGGAAAGAAATTCCACCTTCTGCTGGTGGAGTGATAGACTTCTAGCTATCTTTAACGTGCCATAACTGTGAAGCCACGGAGAGGATAACTCTTAAGCTGAACTGGAATGTACTGAACTGATAAGGAGGGGCCAATTGGGCAGGATTCAGGGCTGGGTGTGGAACCTTCCTATCTGTTGTTTCCTCAGGTTTTGCATAACACCAAGGTCTCTAGGAAAGAAAGAAAAATTAAAAACTGCACCCTATGACCTCCAAGCTTTCTTCCAGAAGAATACGACTCTTTGCTAGAGCCAGGAGACTCCCCGATACGGCTTCTGCCTGTTGCTTTCATCTTGTCCATTTCGCTGTCTTGCCTCCCCTTCCAGCCCCTGTTCTCTGACCTCTGCCCCACTGACCTTCCCTCTGTTCTTGTCACGGGTCCTGTGCATGAAAGTGCAAACGCCTGGAGCTCCCACTCCAGGGGTCTGCACATCACCAGACTTCTCCAGGCATTGCGATCAGGGAGATCTTGCGTAGCCACACAGCCATCCTTAAACTCCTATCACCTTCATCCATCTGCTTCCCTTTATTCTGCTTAGTATCTACCTTACACCAGCTCGCTGATGTATCTCCTCTCGTTTCTCCCTCCACCAGCAATCAGATCCCCCAGTTGTGAGAGCCCATCTGTCTCGTTTGTTGCCCTCATTCTTGGACCCAGTACAGTCCCTGACACTGACTGGGCACTCAATGCCCAGTTGAACAACAGCATGATTTGTTTAATAAAGGAATGGTATTCACTGTAAGGTCATTTTGCCCTGTCTTCTCTTCCAAAGTGACTCAATAAATTCCAGAAGAGGAGGAATTGTACAACGGTCCCTACGCAGGAAGCCAAATTAATATTCCTTATAAGGATGGTCCTGACAGGGACTTGGTCATTTCACACCCCTCTAGCCTGGGTTCCAAGGCCTATTACATATCTTTAGGGGATGGAGGAAGGAGTAAGACAAGGTCTCATTATCTAGACCAGGCAAACCAACATTCACTGTGTATTAAACTGGACTTGAACTCTCAATCCTTCTGTCTCAAGCTTCCCAAGTGCTGAGATTATAGGTATGTGACACTACACTCGCTTCTAAATGTCTTTCTGAATCGTGCTGTGACAAGGTGATTCCAGGTCTGTGGACAGGCCAAGCTGACGAGGTTCTGAGCAGAGTCTGTCTGAATCACAGGGAAAATCATAGCTCATGCATGCTCTGGCTCATGCTCGCTGTATAGAGATACACTCTACAGGTCCATCGAAATCAGTGCTAGCCAGCCTCAGATCCTCTCCGGCTTCATTGAGGCTCTCTGCCCTCTGGGTGGACTGCTGACCCCTGTTCAAGAATAGGGAGGATATTTCTTCCTTCTTCTTCCTAGCCCTGACTGAAAAGCACAGGGTCCACTCTCCTAGTGAGTCTCCACAACAGGCAGGAACCTCAATTGACTGCTTTGCAGCCAGTCACCTGAAAGTGTATGGATAGGTATCATCTTGGCCTCCCTAGCCAGAGAGTTCACCATCTCCATCACCATGACATCTGGCTGTGGCATACATTGCAAAAGAAAGATTATTTTAACTCACACTATCTATGAACTTAAACTTGAACTTAGTTCCGGTCAATCAACATCCATACTTCAAGGATTAACAGAATCTAGGAGGCATTCTGTCAAGAACCCAGAGTTACCACACTTGAAAACATTTCATACATCCACCAGCCCCTCTCCCAAGCTCAAAACACTTTACCTGAGTGTTTCAGAAAAGATCCCCAAGGTCACCAGTTCCATGACATAGTTCCAAATGGATTGAGAAGTGTTTTCCCTAAAGACATTAGGTCTTGATTTATTATATTCTACCTTGATAATCTTAGCTTGGGCAATTGTCCTTTAAGACAGTAGTTCTAAAAATGTGAGCCAAGAATCTTTTGGCTTCGAGCACTAATCTCCACAGTATGTACTTTAGGGGCATGAATTAATAATTAAGTCATGATCAATTTTCTTGTGATAGCCCTTCTTGGTGTCTCATCAGGAACACTGCCATTCCATCAGGAGAGCCTCTTTGTCTCCACAAATAGGAGATGGGGGTGGGCAGGGAGGAAAAGGGAAAAGGAGCAACTCCTTTGAAAGGACCCTGGGCCCGCAGTCTACCTGAAATGCTTAGGATTCATTTGCAGGAAGCATTGTGGTCCTCCTAGGGCTGGGTACTACATGATTAAACCATGGGTAAATGATTTCTCCAGCCCCATTTAAAATCTGGGGGTCAGAAGGCCACTACAACAATAATCATCGAAGTCCAGAATAAACAAAAGACACTAAAAATCAGTGCACAGGAGTGTGGTGAGAGCCGGCCAGCAGAGTTACATAGACTCCTACAGGGGCTCCATCGTTGTGTAGAGAAAAGCATAGTTTTAGGGTGGAAAATCCCATCAGAGGCACCTTCATCAAATGGCCCACATTCACATTATCAGTGACGCACAAGGAGACGTCCCACGACCTCTGATGCAGTGTGATGGGAGCTACTTCTGTTGCCATTAGTTCTGTGTAACAAGAATTGAACCCAGGGCCTTTGCTATGAGGCAAGTGCTCTGCTGCCAATCTCCATCTCCAGCCTATGAGTGTACTGCTTGTTTAGTTGGTTGGTTTTTTTTTTTTTTCTTTTTGACATAGAGTCTTCCTATATGGCTCAGGATTGACCTGGAACTCTGATCTTCTGGCTTTCATATCCCAGAAGCTGAGATTATAGGCACGTGCGATGATCGTGCATGGTGCCCACAAAGGATTTTCTTGGCAAATACGTAAAAACCGAAGGATGACCATGAGGAGATGTTCCACAAACCAAATCTGAGAAGTGTCCTACAAAACTGAAAAGCAGTACCCTTCAAAAGTCTCAGTGTCTTAAAAGACCAAGGAAGAAGGAACTGCCTGGATTAGAGAGACCAAGAAGTAGACACAACACTTGGCGTAATATGTGAGCCTAGATCTGGATCCTGGTTCAGAAGACAGCATCAACAGACCGCTCACAGAATCTGAAGAAATTATCACTGTGGATGTCTGGTTTAGATCCGTGTACTACAGTGATGAGGTGTTGACATTTGGGAACTGAAAAGTATGTAGGAGTTTAGCCATTTATTTTGAAAGTCCGAAAATGCTTCAAAATTTTAAAAAATCTTTGGACCCTGAAGAAATTAGGGGAAAAGAAACACTGGAGTCAGCTGGATCAACAAATGATGGTTGAGAATGACGAGAACTATTCATTCCCCCAGTGAAGAGGTTTTCTGCAGGCCAGTGGCTGTCATGGAGCTAGAGAAGCCGCCTTGGTGGAGATTAGCAGCCTGCAGTTACACTGTAGAATGCTGCACTGGGGGTCACTGGAAACTTGAACGTAGCAGGAAAGGAACAATAGAAACCAGGATGTGTTGAAGATGGCCCCAAACAGCCTGAGTCATTCCAAAAGCCTGAGAAAGAAAGGCCCTGTGGGGAGAATGAGCCAGTGACAGGGTACGGTCAGGGAAGCATGGTAGAGTGGGAAGCAGAGAGCTAGAAGTTGGGGGGCAGCTGGGGAGAACATGGTTAAAGATGTATAGGTAGCAGGAAAAAGCTGAGGTTAGGGGTACATAGAAAGGGTGAGCAACAGGCGCTTCACCCCTGAGAATGAGGAAGTGAGAGTTTCTTTGGCAATGCCTAAGCTGAGGGGGTGAGTCTCTGAGAATTAGATAGAGAGAGTTGGAGAGCATTGGGAGCAGGTACATACTGAGATCACACTGAACGTGAAGAGGGGAATGATGGTTTCTTGGAAGACAGGGAGGGTATCGACTTGTCAGCGAGTGTTACCTTGGCAACAAGAAGGTAGCAAGCAGAGCAGAAAGGCTGTAACCAGTGATGTAAGAACTCCCCAGGCAGGGTCTGGGGTCTTAGCATCCACCCTGATCTGGTGTTGATTTCTCCTCTTCCTTCCCAAGTCACGGCTCTAAGCCAGAGTGTGCGACCCGCAGCAATAGGAGAATCCCCAGGAGCCAGGGATGGATTACCACTTCGCTCTACCCAAGGAAAGCTCTGGCAAAAGGTCTGGATCTCAGAAGGTCCAAGGCTCAGAGTCAAGGCCGAGTTTGCTCTTTATTGTCCAGTCTGAGGGAATTCAGTTATAGGCAATATTAACTACAGCACTCTATAACATCTTTTTTTTTTAAAGACTAGTTTAGAGGTATTTTTTCTCCATGAAACATTGATGGAGACTTGCAGAGCTGAGCCCAGGAAGCACTCAAGCCCAGCAAAAAGGGAAAATTGTGCGGCCTGAATCCAAGACAAACAGAAACTCCACACTGGAAACAAACTTTTATCAATTAAATGAGTGTGTAAATGATTAGCCAGCACTAAGCCAAGATGCTGATCTATCTGAGAGTGTGCAAGTGTGTGCAGATATGACGGAGGGGAGGGGAGGGGAGGGGAGGGGATGCTGACAGTCACGGTAGCTACAATAGGAAGCATCTGTGTATGAGCAGATTTTTACTTTTAATTCTTTTATTTAATTTTATTTTTTTCGTATACTATGTCCTAATTACAGTTTCTCCTCCCTCCAGCTCCCCCACTGCCCCTCCCATCCAGATCCACCCCCTTTCTGTCTCTCATTAGAGAACAAACAGGCTTCTAAGGGGTAATAATCAAACAAAGCAAGATAAAACAGAAACTAACACATCAGAGTAGATCAGGACAAATGGGAGGAAAAGAGCCCAAGAGAGGACTCCAATCAGAAAGGGACACACAGAGGCTCACTTGTTCGCACACTCAGGATCTGTGAAAAATGCTAAACTGGAAGCCATAATATATACACAAAGGACCTGTAGGGTAAAAAGAGAGAAGAACGTATATATACATATATATGCGGTTATATATATGTCTGTGTATATATGGTTTTATATATATACATATATATATACGTTTATATGTATTTATGTGGTTAAATTAAAAAACAAAACCACAAATAGACCCCTGACACAACATTATGAGACAAGGAACCTCCAAAGAGTAGTTTTTTTTTCTTCCCCCCGTCAGTGAAACTTCCTTGGAGTAAACTAAATTTTCATTTGCAAATAATTGTCAATTGGAGATTGCTTCTGGTTAAATATCGGGGCACGTGTACATTTTTTCCTTTCAACTCTAGAACCCTATAGACCTGTGCAGGTCCTCTATATGGTCCCTAGACTCTGTGAGTTCATATGTGTGTCAATCTTGCTGATTTAGAGGGCCCTGTTTTCTTGATATTCTCCATCCCCTCTGGTTCTTACATTCTTTCCACTTCCTCTTCCACAGTTTTCCCTGAGCCCTTAGGTATTGTAGAATATTATTTTAATATGTGTTACGTTGGTTTTTACTGTGGAACATTGATTTAATGATGCAAACATGTGTTGCATTCTTTTATGCTGCATTTGTTTAACTCTGTGAAGCTGTGTTTCTTTGTCTAAAACACCTGATGATCTAATAAAGCGCTAAACAGTCAATAGAGAGGCAAGAGAAAGAATAGGCAGGGCTGGCAGGCAGAGAGAATAAATAGAAGGAGAAATCTTGGAGGAAAAGAAGAAGAAAGAGAAAGAGAACAAGGAGAGGAGGATGCTAAGGGCCAACCACCCAGCCACACAGCCAGCCACAGAGTAAGAGTAAAAGTAAGATATACAGAAGTAAGAAAAGGGAAAAGGCCAGAAGCAAAAGTAGATGGGTTAATTTAAAGTTAAGGAAAGCTGGCAAGAAACAAGCCAAGCTAAGACCTGGCATTCATAAGTAAGAATGAGCCTCCATGTGTGATTTATTTGGGAGATGGGTGGTAGACCCTCCAAAAGAATAAAAATCCAAAAGAGCAAAAACAACCAATAACACTTAGGGTAGGGATTTGATGGAGACATCCCATTCAAAGCTGTGTGTTCTGAGGTCTTCACTCTCTGCAGTGAGTCTCTGTATTTTTTCCTTTATGCTACAGAAGAAAGCTCTGATGATGGCCTAGCAAGGCACCCATGAATGTAGCAGAACATCATTTAGGAGTCACTTTATTGCTATGTTTTTGTCATTGTTGTGCAGAAAAGAAGTATTTGGTTTTATCATAGGTCCCTATGCAGTAAGGGGAACACTCATCCATTGCTAGTGGGAGTATAAACTTTCACAGGCCCTATGGAAATCAATGAGGTAGTTCCTTAGGAAGCTGGGAATCAATCTATGTAAAGATCCAGGTATACCACTCATGGCATATACCCAAAGGATACTTCATCCTACCACAGAGACACTTGCTCAACCATTGCTGTTATACACATAATAGCCAGAAATTGGAAACAACCTAAATGTCCTTCACTCAATGAACAAGTAAAGAAAATGTGATGCGTTCACACAATGGAGTATTACTTAGCTATTTAAACAAAAGGAAATCATTAAACTTGCAGGTAAATAGATGGAACTAGGAAAAAAATCATCCTGAGTGAGGTAACCTAGACCCAGAAAGACGAATAGAGTATGCATTCACTTATATGTGGATATTACCTGTGAAGTCAATGATAAGCAAGCTCTCGTCTGTAGAACCACAGAGGTAGAGAGTGAAGGACTCAGAGGGCATGAATGGATGAATGGATACGGGGGGACTGAATGGGAGGATCAAGTTGGGAGTGGGATGGAAGCGGGAAGGAATGCAGAGAGAGACAGCTAAAATTAAGGGCCATTTGAGGGGTAGTATAGAAACCTAATACAGTAGAAGCTTCCTGAAATATATACATATATGATGATCTAAATGAAATCACCAAATAATGGGGAAGACAGATCCCCAGTTAGACATCTCATCACCAAATGAAGTTTCCAGGACTGGGATTGGGTTACATCTAATTGAGTTGTTGGCCAAACAGGCCCCATGGGAATCCCCAAACAACCCAATCTTCTGCCAAAACTATAGGTTGCTCTCCACAAACTGATGACAAGTCCTCATTGCGGAAGGTGACACCTACACAATTCTTTGAACAAGAAGAAGTCAAGTTGGTGCCTCCAGAGAGCCTTCACCCCTCTATTCTAGCATCTCTGATACCAGACGGCACTCTGCAGGGTACTAAAGGAGAAACATAAACGTCAATCCAGCCACATACCCTTTGATGTACAGTGGTGTCCTGCCTGCAGAATATGCTAGGGCAATGGTGGCACAAAGCTTGTGGGAGTAACCAGCCAATATCTTTCTTATTTGACTTAAGGCCCACTCCATGAGATGGAACCCATACCTGATACTGCTTGGGTGACCAAGAACCTGACACTATTTTTAATTCTTAAGTGTGGCCACCAGATGGAGATAGGCCTTTATTGTTAGATAATACCTACCACAAATAATCTAATTGTAACCTGGATTACTGTAATTGTAACTTTGGGGGATAAACCAAGAGGGAATTAAATTATCATCTTTGTGCTTGTGTGTCAAACAATAATAGCAGAAGTATCATTGCTCCCTTACTCAAGTCATGAGCAGAATTATCTTTCTTCCATATATAGAGCACCATGCATGAGGCACCGTATTCCACACTTAACTCCTACAACAGCTCAGCGAGACAATTATGGAGACAGAAATCTACTTGTCCAGGGTCACAGTGGCAGAGTATGTGGTATGTGATAGAGTGGAGATTTCATCTCAGCCTGTGTGCTCCAGGGCTGCAACTCACCCATTACATCCTATCCTCCTTTGGGGGAACTTGAGACTTGACTGGCCGCAGGGTTACATTCAAACCTGCAGGGCTGGGGGAAGACAAGGGATGAGCAGATAGAGTAAGGTTCACAGCAGACTGATCACTTCAGACACAGAGGAAATTCAGCCAAATACCTCTCCGTGCTCCAAAGACTTGATAGGAACTCATGGAAAAACAAAACTCAAAGAAATTCAGGAGATGGAATAAAATCTGAAAAGACAGCACAGTTATGTAAAAACTGTGACAGCAGAGTTTAGACTAATAAAGGAAACAATGAAAGCCACACTGGAAAGAGCACAAAGCAGGACAGACACTGATGAACCAGCAGGAAAAACTTACTTTTTTGAATAAAATATCAATTATGCATAATAATGAGTTTCATGTTGGCATTTGCACATGTGTAAAATAATGTATTCTGATCATATACATTCCCGTCCCCTCTTGTGTCTCTTCCCTGTTGTCTCCTTCCTCTTCCCTCTTTTCAACAAGAAGACTCAGGTTGTGTATTAGACCCACCTGGAGACACAGAACTGAGTGAAAAGGCAGGCTTCCACTTCAGTCCAATTAAGTTAATTGCCTTCAAACACAAAATTGTGAAAACTCTAGGCTATATAACAAATTTCAAAGTCTAAATGACATAAAATGCGTACCACAACCTCAAGATGCAATCTAAGATTACTTGACATTTAAAAAGTGAGAAAATTGTAATCCAGTCTCTAGGGAGAAGGCAATCAGAGGGTACCAACTCCAGCATTACCCTAAAATAGACTCAGCAGTCAAGAATTTAAAAGCATCCATTCTGCTCAACAAAATAGAGGATCATGTCTCCCCAGTAAATACAAAATGGAGAAATCTCAACAGAATAATATCAACAGAAATTCACAAACAACAATCTGAAACGTAAAAACCACTAGGAGAATAAATTTAACATTAAAATTAAATTTTCAAGCCCAGTGCTTGGGAGGTTGGGGCAGGAGATTGGAGAGTTCAAGGTTATCCTGATCTACTGACAACACCCTATCTCAAAAAAATTAAGTTAAATTTCATAGCAGAATGGTAATGATAATGGAAAAGCCAATGAACTTGAATATTTATCATTGGACATCATTCACTTCAAAGAACAGAAGGGAAAAATGTAAAAACTTAATGGACTCTTATGGGACAATATCAAAGGGTCTAGGAAAATACTTCAGGAGTCCTAAAAGGAAAAGGGAAGAATTAAGCAGAAAATAATCCTTAAAGATATAGTAGATGAAAATTTGCCAAATGATAATAAGACAGGGCAGTGCAATTTTGGGCCTGGCTGTCAGGTAAGACACAGGCTGGACATCTAGCTTGAAGAGCAAGAAGGCACCTGTAAAGCCAAAGATTTAAAGTACTTAGGTTCAACAACATATATTCAGCCCCAGAAACTTCTACATGATTGTACATCTGCTCTGTACATAATTCTACATCTGCTCTGTAACAATAAAATGTTACTGTTTTAGCAATATAACTATAGCTAATGAGCAAGCGCAACCAAATAAAAGGGAAGTAATTGCTGTGGGATGTTCTGTATGGCAAATGTGTTGCTGATTGGTCAATAAATAAATCACTGATTGGCCAGTGGCCAGGCAGGAAGTATAGGCGGGACAAGGAGGAGAATAAAGCTGGGAAGTGGAAGGCTGAGTCAGAGAGACACTGCCAGCCGCCACGATGAGAAACAGCATGTGAAGATGCCGGTAAGCCACGAGCCACGTGGCAAGGTATAGATTAATGGAAATGGATTAATTTAAGCTGTAAAAACAGTTAGCAAAAAGCCTACCACGGCCATACAGTTTGTAACCAATATAAGTCTCTGTGTTTACTTGATCGGGTCTGAGCAGCTGTGGGACTGACAGGTGAGAGAGATTTGTCCTGACTGTGGGCCAGGCAGGAAAACTCTAGCTACAAGTAATCTCAAACTTATACTTATGGATGTTCACTGAGGCATTGTTTATAAGGCAAAAAGCAGAAATACATGTCCAATAACAGGGGATTAGTGGACTGTGTACACTAAAAACACTGTGCCCAAGAATGAGATGGTTTATATGTGCATGCAATAAGTATGTTGTTAATGAACAAAACCAAGCTGTAAAGGAGTTGTGTATAAAATGATTCTATCTGTTTGATTTAAAGCACTGTGATGCTCTTGCCTGTCCATGTGTTACTGTCGGCTGGCTCAAGTCCTTCACCTCTACCCAGACAGAAGTCATGGGTAGGCAAGGACCATCTCTCTTAGTTCCTGTCTATTGCCGCAAGCCCACGACAGTGGCCAATGTCACAGCTCCCGGGTCTGCAGAGTCTGAGACCTTCAAGTTCCAGCTCTCTGGACTCTCCAGTGACCAGGGCAGTGTCTCTTCTCTCCTTAGAGCCTTCTGTACTTCTGCCTCAGCTCTCTGCCTCTCTCTCTCTTGCTCTCTCTGCTCCTCCTGTTCCTCTTGCCCTGACCACTGTCCTATACTACGTTGTGGCTGCTGTACCAGATGCCATGGCTCAGGAACCGGCCTCCATGTCCCCTCCCCCTTTTGTGCTACGGCTGCTTCTGTTGCTGGCAGGGGCTGCTGCTGGGGCTCCACCTCTTCTGCAGGTGGAAATGCTACTTTCAGTTCAGCCTGCTGACTGTCCAGCTCCATCTCTGCCACTCCTCCGGGTCCCTCGGCTCCCACAGCAGCCCTGCTTCTGTGGCTGGAAGGCTATGTCTGGGGCTCTGCCTCAGCGGCAGCCATCAAAGCCGCCAGCCGCCCTGCCTCTTCCACAGCTGGGCACGCGGGCGATGCTGTTGCAGCTGCTCTCTGATCCTGACCATCACTTCGCCAGCACGCTGCCGTCTCTCCTGCCTCCTTTTCCTGTTTTGACCTCTGGCAAGAAAAAGCCATTCCAGAAAAATCTTTTATTGGGCCTGCTATTGGAACATCGGGCGAGGTAGCACGGGACAGTGTCTCCCAGCTGCCTTAGCAGGTGAGATGAATGGCCTGCTTATGTAGCCAGAGAGGAGGTGTTTGTACCAGTCACAGCCAACTGTTTGTGAAAACGAAGGCTTGTGTTTACACCAGTGACAGCATCATTGTTCCCCCACCAGTCACAGCAGCTTCTCTGTGTGTCCTCTCCTCCTGCCTGAGTAGAGACAGTCGCAAGGTCACATGGGGTTGGTTCACTGCGTCCTGTGATGGCAAAGTCTGGTGCCAGCTGTTTGAAACAGTCGTGGCTGGGGACACACCTTCAGATCGTAGAGCTAGTAGCTGTGATTGTCATGCAGCTTCCTCACGGCATCTGGGGAGCGGCCCAAACAGCTGACGGAAGGATGGCTTGGTTGGCTATTTGACTGGCAATTCTGTGCTCAAGGCAGCTAGCGCAGCGGGTGTGGAGGTGGGATCTAACAGATATCACCTAGAATGTCAATTGCCCCATCCTCCAAATCTTTTTCCCAAATAAACGTCGGAAGTCATGCTCACAATAGAAACTAATTATCAGGCGGCAGGTGGTGGCACAGGCTTTTAATCCCCGCACTCGGGAGGCAGAGGCAGGGGGATCTTTGAGTTCGAGGCTGGCCGGGTTGACAGAGCAAGTTCCAGGACAGCCTGAACTGTTACACTGAGAAACCTTGTCTCAAAGGGGGGGTAGGGGGGGGTTGGGGGTGTCGATACGACACGGATGGACACTGATTATCATCATTGTTATTGACTGAACAGTTTTTAACAATGTTTAGCACCTGCCTGGCAGCCCAGAGAGAAAAACTCCTCTCTTATGGGCATAAAAAGTTGCTACAAGGGTATTCAAGAAATCATTTCTAGTAGTTACCTCTTGGAACTGAGAATGGAGGAGAGGTGACCTTTATTTTCTCATTTATACTCCTTGAAATTACTTGAATTATTTGCTTAACCATGAACATTATTATTTTATATTTTAAAAACTTGCTCATAATAGTAGACTACTATTTAATTTGCCAAGTCAATCCAGCTGTATGATTTAAAAAAAAAAATCTTTCTTTTCTTAAATATCAACCAGTGGTAGCTGGTTGCTCTTCCAGAGGTCCTGGGTTCAATTCCCAGCTGTTAGGTCCCAAAGAAACTTAGGACCAATGGCTAGCTAAGGTACCTATTAACAAATCAGAGCTGACTCTGGCGCCAGGCTCTCCCAGCATCACAAGTACCTGGCTTCTCTCAGCATTTCTCACCCCACCCTCCGCCCCCGACCCTCAACCTCTCCAGCCCCTGAGCTTTGCTTCCTCCAGCTTCTCTCTCCTACACAGCTCAGCCATCTTGGCCATGTGTCCTCGGCTCTGCTTTTGGATCTCTCTCGGTCTCCTTGCCTCTCTTTTCTTTCTCTGCTGCCTCCCCAACCCCCCACCACAGCCCAGTCAATTCTGCTGACCATGTTCAGTCTGGACTCTTCCAGATGCCTCTGGCTGTTCTCTCCCTCATATCTACAATAAAAACCTTCTCCTCAACCATACCTAGGAGTGGTCATGTCCTTCTTTTCATTCCCCAGCATCCACATGGAAGCTAACAGCCATCTGTGACTCCAGTTTCAGGGAATCCAACACCCTCTTCTGGCCTCCTCAGGTACCAGGCATGTACTTGGTACACAGACACATGTGCAGCCAGAACATCCATATACATAAAATAAAATACAAAGGGAAAAATTTAAAGGTTTAAAAAATATATCAACCAATAGAAGTAACCATGACCCATTCCCCCTGCCTTTTGTTTTTATTTACGTCATTACTACAAGAACCCCAAACTCCAGACTCCCTTCTTTCCTGTCCTTTACTCTCAGGTTGCTCCTGTGTCCTTTCCTAGCCCATTCCCCATCATCTTCAGATTCCTGAATCTGTTCCCCAAGTCCTTGATATACTCGTAGTCAACAGCAAAACTTCTTTGTATCCCAATGTCTTCCCAATGCTCTGTTCACCTTCTCACTGGGGCCAGAGCCAGCGATCCTCAGGATGCTCCTCTGACCCCCTGAAGCCCACACTGACCTAATGCTACTTACTGAGCCTGGAGAGGGAAGAGGGTGTTCTCTGGTCTCCACACGGCACCTGGAGCGCTTTTGAACCCTGGGTCCTTGGGAGACCCGTGCACACCTCTCGTGTGTTGCAGCCCTCTGGGGACATGTTTAGATAAGAGGTTAAGAAGAAGAAGGCTGAACAAAGTTGTGCCACAGGTTGAAATGACACAGGAGACTCCAGAAACTAAGACCTAAAGATCCAGGGGAAATGGTCTACTTTTAAGCTTAGATTCTACAACAAATGGACAGCCTTGTAGATGTGTGACTAGATAAAGGGTTGTATTCCGATGTAATAAGCCAATCCACAGTGTATCCCTCTGGAATGAGAACCTTTGAGGGAAAAGAAAGGAAACAAGAGTGATTTTTCTGGACCTTGTGACTGGCTGTGGTGGAGAGAAGGTTCTAGTGGCAGGGTGGCATTCTAGTTTCTATGAACATCCTAGGGGAAACGAAATTCTATTTCTATGACTCACTTTTAGGAGGTGGTTGGGACCTGCCAAGGGAAGGTTCCAAAGATCTTATCTTTGAAGGCTTCTACTCTCTTCTATTTCAAAGTATTCAGCTGTCCAGGGTTGAGTACTTTGGGGTACTGTTACCTAAGCTCTGACATATGTCACTCCTTTCAGTACCTCAAATGGATGGAAAATCCATTTATCTTATGACTTTTAAATTGTTACACAGCCCGCCCTTCTCCTTTCCTCTTTATTCATCCAGCTCAAATCCCGTGGCTAATCTTAGATGTCTGCCTACTCTGCCTGTGCCTGCAGAGAACTCACGCAAGATTTCTGGGAGCCGATGATCCATGTGATACCCAGAGAAAGGCACTTGAGAAGCTGGGGGTGGCATATACAAAGGCCCAGAGGCGTCAAAGAACACGGAGAGCCTGGGGAATAAAAGTTCAGGCAGTTGAGAGTCGGGATGAATGAAGTCGTGGCACTGGAGGACCTTTATTCATATTGTGCTTTGTAGGTCATGGTCAAGTGTGACTTCTACTTATTTATTTATGAGTGAGATGGTTTTGAAGGTTTTTGAAAGATTCAACAGGAGCTGGTTTGTATCTGCAGAGGCCCCTCTGCTGGTGGCACCCAGAAGATACGGGAAGATATGAGACAGGAACACAGGGACATCTTTCTGGTAAAGACTTGAGTCAGTCTGGCAGCCAGGCAGATGCCTGGGGGTGGCCTGATGCTAGGTCTCCTTTGTAGTGATGATTGGTTTGATGAGCGGTTGGACATGGAATGTGAGCAAATGAGAAAGATGACTGCAAGTGGGTGTTCATTTTTTTGTCTGCTTGCTGTTTCGCTAACAGAGCTGAAAGGGTGGAGAAGCCATCCATGGAGATGAAGAACATGGTGGATGGAGTAGGGGAGATTTGTGGAAGTCTCACATAAACCTGAAGCTCAGCAAAGTTGTGCTAAATTGTATTCCCACCTCCAGCTCTTCTGCCACCGTTTCCCTGCTCAGCTTTTCCTTACAGAAGAAAAAAGGTTTTCTTGATCCATCAACCCTTCACTGGGTGAAGAGTAAAAATCCCTCCCTTCACCAGTCTTTCTGAACACACAGACACTCGGTGGATAGCACGTGTTTGAAGAGATGTTGAAGCTACAAGAAGAAGGAACAGAAGCTAAGCAGATAAATAAAACAGATGTCATTTGCAAAGTCTGCACTAGAAATAAAGTGTTCCCTTCTGATTCAACTCTGCTCTTAAGATACATGTGTGTGTGTGTGTGTGTGTGTGTGTGTGTGTGTGTGTGTGTGTGTATGTGTGTGCATGTGTATGTGTGTACTGCATGCGTGCAGGGGCTGGCAGAGACCTAGAACTGGAGTTAAAAGCAGTTATGAGCTGTCTAATGTGGATACTGGGAACTGAACTGAGTCCTTTGAAGGAACAGTAAGCAATCTTAAAAGCTAGGGCATCTTTCCAGCCCCTTGATTATTTTTAAACCAATTACAATTTCAACATGATTTCTTTCTTTTGGGGGATGCAAGCCTGACTGTCCTGAGGAGGGATGCTTGCACACTGCTGTCGCATCCTTCCTCTGCTTTCTCCTGAGACAGATGACCTTAGCAAACTGAGATCTTGCAGGTCAGCAGAATCCCTTCTGGAGGTGTGACTTGGCAAGAGACCAATCGGTGTGGTCTAGCCATAATTTCATTTTGATTTTAAGAACTTCAGTTGGGCCAAATGAATACCTTGCTCCATTAAGAATGATCTTAGGTAATGGATCTGCTCATTGTTTTAGACATCCATCTCTCTAAAGACTTCAGATAATGCCTTTTCACAATTAATATCCACCTTAGTACCTGCCTTTTGCAAACTAAGACAAGTCATTCAGTCTTCATGAGGTCACACCCCAGTGTTCCTATGCTGACTGCTCATTCAACAAACCCACCAAGTAGAGTAAGGACTCAAAGGCCAACAGTATTCTGGGGTGGTGAGGCCACACATTCTCAGTTTTTGTCGTTGTATAGTGGCCCACCTAATAGACACAGCTTAGAGAAGTTCCACGGTCCACACAGGCTGGGATTGAGAGGGAAGGCACAGTATTCCATCAGAAGCACCAGCCGAGTTGGGCACTTCACCCTTTGCCAACATCATGGCCCCAAATACCCAGTGGAGTCAGCTGTCCCTCTGAACATGTCAGCCTCAGCCTGTCCACTGTCTTCTTGGGAGCTGTCCCTAAACAGACATTGGAGGCAGACCAAGGAGGATGCAAAAGACAAGTATGAATCTATAAATCCCCCCACATTTGACCTAAATTCCTCTCTGCCTAGATATCATCTTGGAAAAGAGTTAATACAAGAAAGGTATATTAGTTAAGATTTTTATAAAATTATGAGACTTTGGGGGTCTTGCTTATCCTGGAGAGTCTGTCTCTCATAGGATGAGCTAATTATTAGAGAGAGAATAAATGCCCTGCCTGTAGCAAACCTCTCAAACAACTGAAAAACTGAGCACTCCCCCTCCCTGAGTTATCTATCTCATAACAAGCCCATATTGTTCTTTTACTAAAATCACCCAAGGCCAAGTCCCAGACATCTGGGGATTATTCCTGTGGCCCTGAACCACTGACATCATTGAAACCTCTGGTTCTAATTCAGCACATCTACTTGGTCTTGCCCATTCCATCCCTCAAAAAACAGAAATGACTGTAGCCCAGGTTTTCCCCTAGCTGGTCCTGTCACCAACCCTTATTTTCTCCCATGTGACCCTGCATGGGGGAGCATGTCCTCTACCCTGGGGACATGTAAGTAATGACCTCTGTTTCCACTTATTATCTAACCATACTCCATTAAATAAAAGCCAGGAGTATTAAAAACAAGGGTAATAACTGTTTTTCAAAGGAGGTTACCTTTTTTCCCCCTGGAGACAAGGTCTCAAGGGGCCTCAAACTCCCTATGTACCTGACAATGACCATGAGCTTTGGATTCTCCTGCCTTGGCCTCCCAAGTTCTGGACTACAAGCATTAGCCACCATGCCTGCTTTATGAGATGCTAGACAAGCACGCTACACACTCTACTGACCTGCATCCCAGTCCCCAAGGGAGATTACTTTAAATAGGAGACACCATGTTCTTTTTGAAGAGCTTCTGTATATTTATACTTATCCCACCTCATTCTTACTAACTCTGAAGCAGAGCAGGCAGATGAGAATTCATTGTAAACACAGTTCCACACTCTCAAGCTCTGTGACCTAGGGCACATTATGAACCTCTCTGTGCTTCTGATTCCTTATCTGTGAGTGGGAATAACATTAGAAGACCACAGCTCAGGGAGGGCGTGTCCTAAGGCATCAGAAAGGCAGGGCTGTGGAGAGGGCTCAATGGGTACAGGGTTTGCTACACACGGGGTTCAGAACCCCAGCACCCAGATTTAAAAACTGAATGTGGCAGTGTGCACCTGCAGTCTCAGGGCTGGGAAGACAGAAACTGGAAGATCCCTGGAGCTTGCTGGCCAACAAGTCCAGTTGAATGGATGAGCTTCAGGTTCAGTAAAAGACCTTGTCTGAAATAAGGTGGAGAACAATTGAGGAAGATGCCCAACGTTGACTTCTGGCCTTCACACATACAAACACACATGTACATGCACACATATGTACACATGCACACACACACATACACACACACACACACACACACACACACACACACACACACACACACACCATTTACTGAGATACTTGCACTGATCTAACAAGACCACAGGGGGAAACAAATATGGGTTTTCCAAACTTTCCTTATCCACATTTTTATTCCCTGAATCTAGAATCTCCTTCTCCATAGGGTTCATTAGTTAACGAGGCTATGCTCTTTTAAGGCAGCTTGTTCCAACAACATGTCTACATTTATAAATGAAAGCTGCATCTTTAGCGAATCCTGTTGCCCCCTCCCAGCCAGCTCAACTCTCAGTGTCTTCTCAACTTTTCAGGGCAGCCCCACCTAGAACTGGCCTCTCTGAGCTCAAAGTTTCTCAAGCAGTTACAGTGGCAACTCTGGAATGTCAAATGCACTGAGAGGGACCATCGCTCGTCATGTATGTCCACTCACCTCTTAGGTCAGCCCTGTCTGCATATGGCCATAAGCAAGCCGAGAACTGTAGGATCTGAGTTCACGATGCCAGCCTCCTCCTTTGTTACCAGTCTCCTGTCTCTAGTGAGAGGATGCCTCAGCTGTCTCCCACCTGCACCTTCCCCATCCCATGTCACTCGTGGCTCTCCATTGCTGCGGCAGAAACCAGTTCTGACTTACACTGGACAGTAGTTCATTAAAAGGCAAGGAGAAGTATTGTAGCTATTATCACATTTTCAGGAACTGTGTAAACTACTTATATTTTTTACATTTATTATTACTTGTTATTAGTGGGGGGAGTGGGGCATACACATCCTACAGCAGGCATGTAGAGATCAAAAGATAACTTGTGATAGTCCATTCCCTCCACCCTATGAATCCCAGGGATTGAACTCAGGACATCAAGTTCAGCAGCAAATACCTTTACCTTCTGAGCCATGTTTCCAGCCCTTATAAGCCAACTATTAAGCAACCTATTACTTTAAAGCTATAGCAGTGAATTGAAAGTGATGCCCTGGTTAATGATGAACCACATACACAGCAGTGGTCACAGAAGATTATAATGGAGCTGAAAAGTCCCTATTGCCAATCATGTCAGAGTCATGTAATGAAATGCATTTCTCACATAGCAGTAGCAGCGCTGATATAAACAAACCTATGATATCACAGGCTTTATAGAAGCATGGAATATGCTATTATGAATAACACAGAATACTTCATACAATGGCCAAGTTACTAGTTTGTGTATTTACTGTTTCATACCTTTTATTGTTATTTTAGAATGTAATCCTTCTGGTACTGTAAGCCTGGCCAAGAACCCAAAGCTAGAGATTTCATAGACTCTAAAGAACCTACTACTAATGCCGGGCGGTGGTAGCACACACCTTTAATCCCAGTACTCAGGAGGCAGAGACAGGTGGATCTCTGTGAGTTCGAGTCCAGCCTGGTCTACAGAATGAGTTCCAGGACAGGCTCCAAAGCTACCTAGGGAAACCCTGTCTCAAAAAAAACCAACCAAACAAAGAACCTACTACTGCTATTTTAAATGGACACAGAATCAACCTGCCTCCTAAATACTTATCCCAACTCTCATCAGCAATAGACAGCAGTTAATACAGAGGCTCACACATGGTCAAAGTGCAGATGTTAAGTGACAGTGGGTACTCAGCCACAAATGAGACATCTATATCACATCCTGACCCCTCAAATCTCAGGTAACATCCAGGAAAAGGAAGCAGAAAGACTGTCAGAGCCCGAGTTGAGGAGGAGAGCTCAATAGTGTTTGGTGGACATGACAGGATGCTTGGCTCGTGAGCTCGCAATAGCTACAGTTGCCTGAAGAAGACCTGCACAAGATCATGGTAGTATGGGCAGGGGAGAGGCTAACAAAGCCCCACCCCTAGCTGAGAAGTTACTGTTAGTCGAAGGCTGCTGGAGGAGAGAGAGTCGGTTTTCCGGAGGATGGTTCCTGGCATATCAACCATGGTCCAGCAGATGACACCTATGAGTATATGCGCAATGCTAATTGTACTATGGGGGCGGGGCATGAAGTCGGGAGAGGAATATGGAGCATGGGAGAAGGAGTTGGAATAGGAAGTAAGGGGTGGGTATGACCAGAATGCACTACACGTGTGCATGATAGTCTTGATGAATAAATTTAAAATGTTTTGAAAAAAGATTACCAGTGGGCTGTAGTGGGAATTCATTCCACCTATGGCCTTGTGGTACCAGCCCCCAGGGCATGGCCTCTTGGCTAGCTTACGACCTGGGGAGCACATATGCAGTTCCCTTCCCTCTCACGCTCTTGGATAGTGGGGACCAAATCAGGTGGCGTGAAGCAGTGTGGGACCAGTTCTCAGCCTTCCAGGACTGTATGGCTGAGTCTGCCTTATCCTGTATTAGTGAGTTGTTCCCCCCAATATAATCCTTTCATAAACAGTCCTTTTATCAGTAATCTGTGTATTTCCTGCACTAGTAGGTTATGCATTATCATCGGGAGCTTCATACATCTCGAGCTTACTGCTCCTTCATACATCATTTTCTCTTGCGCTTTATTTTGTGTTCTTTTGTTCCCTAACCGTACAGACCCCACTGCCACTATTACTGGTGAGAAGCCACATTGAGTGACGGATCTGGAAATAAAATTTAAAGTGATTAAGATCTGCAGAATGGAACATCCATGCTGGTTATCGCTCACTGGTCAGGCATGTCCTGTTTCACCACAGCTATGAACTTGAGCATGAACCAAGTGATGGGTTCCACTGAAGCATCTACTTCATTAAAGGCGAGAAAACTAACCAAGGGTTGAGAAGGACCTAGAATGGGTGTGGAGACTCTCAATGACCTAGACGAATAACAAAACACAAGGGCATATCCCTCTGAGCACTGTGATGAAGCAAGAGGGGGCGGGGGAGTTGTCTATGGTATTCAAGGAAAAGGCTGACCCAGTGGCTATATTGAATTTACAACTAGCCATGGCAAGTTTAAACCACTCAGGAATCTTTATTCATTCATCACCTGGTGTGAGAGTCAGTGTGGAATCTTCCAGTACTAGTGTGAAGCCAGAGAGAGAATTTCTGAAAATTATAGATAAGTTGGTCATGGAGGAAAACTCACCAGAGCAAATCTTGGATCTAGATGAAATCTCCATATTCTGAAAACAGCAGGGAAGAGAACTGTTATCCCCAAAGAGACAAAGTCACTGCCAGGATTCAAGGTCTTGAAGGACAGGACAGCGGAACGAACTGGCTGGGAGAGATGCTGCCAGCACAAATACAAACCCTTTGTTAGCAGGCACAGCAAGAAGCCAAGCTTTCCTGAGTCCAGATAAGCACAGGTTGCCAGTGTGCCACAGGAGCAGTAAGAAGCCAGGCATGACCCAGCTCCTCTTCCAAGACACCCTCCTCAGTTGCTCTGCCAGCAAAATGGACAAGTGCTGTTTAGAGGGAAATACAGCTTTTAAAGTGTCTCCTGTGAACGGTGTTCCCACACATGCTCCTGTTGGTGATCTGGATCTGTGTCAAAGCCTGTTTCTTGGGGCCTGGGGGGGATGGTGTCCCAGGGAAAGTGTTTCCCATGTCCTGGGATCCCCAGCACCCATGTAAATGTGGGCAGGGAAGCCCATCTGTAGTCCCAGTGAGCAGGAGGTAAAGATGACATTCCCAGAGAAATACTTGTTAACTAGCCTGGGCAAATCAGCAAGCTCTGTACTTGAATGAGAGACTGTGCCTCAAAAAGTAAGCTGGACAGTGATCAAGGAGGACGCTTGACCTACGGACACACAAACACATGCTGTGGAATGATCCATCTGTACATTGTGTGAATTACACTGTGATTGGTTTAATAAAGAAGGTGACTGGCCAATAGCTGGACAGGATAAGTTTAGTTGAGAAAACCAAACTAAGGACACCGGGAAGAAGAAGGGCAGAGTCAGAGGAGTCACCGTTGAGACACAGAGAGGAACCAGGAGGTGCAAGATGAAAGAGAGGTAACACCACATGACAGAATGTAGATTAGTAGAAATGATTGATTTAAGTCGTAAGAACTAGTTAGTAATAAGCCTGAGCTGTCAGCTGAGCATTTATAATTCGTATTAAGTCTCCATGTTGGTTATCACACACACACACACACACACACACACACACACCCCTGTACATACATGTAAAAACACATATATACACACACAAATGCCATTTCTCTCTCCAAACACCACCTCTCTGGTCCAACTAGTAGATCAAGGTTTGCTCTCTGAGGACCTTTGTCCACGCTGTTCCTGCCACAAAGGAAGACAAGGATATAATTCTGGATAGATGTTAACATCTGTGGTTTCATCAAGAGCTCTCCTTGGGCTCAGCGTGGTGGCACACAGTTGTACTGTCGGCACTCAGGAGTACAGAGGCAGGAGAATCACCACAAGTTTAGGCCAACCAGTCTACACAGTGTGTAGTTCTAGGCCAGCCAGGGCCACATGGCAAGACCTTGCCTCAAAAATAAAAATTAAAAAACCTGCTTGGGTTTGAGGTACTGTCGTTGAGTGAATTATAAAAGGCACATGGAGGAAGACAGTCAAGAGGTTTGGATGTGACTCGATGTTTGACAAGGATGAAGAAACTTTGAAGATCAACTGGTTATGGTTGGTTTGGAAAAAACTCTTACATGGGTGTGGATGAGGGTGTTCCTAGAGTTGGTCTTAGAGGTGGCTTTTAAAAAATTGCCCACTGGGTTCTCAGAACTGAGCGGGGAGGCATAACAAAAGAAGGGGCAAGAGAAGACAGTGCCAGGAAAATAAAAACAACCACCTTGAAAACTCGCACTCTAGGGTTCAGACCCCAGCAAGTTCCTCACAAAACTGGAGGGAAGGCCTAGTGTGAGTGTGGTGGTGCACGTCTGACATCTCCCATTCAGAAGGCTGAGGCAGGAAGTCCTGAAGTTCAAGGCCAACCTGGAATCCAGGCTACAGAGCATGTTCCAGACCAGCTTGGGGTACAGAAAAGAAAAAAAGTATGCGGGATGGACCCCAGTTCTAGAAGTTTTCATATTTGGGCTTGCAAGATGGCTCAGCAGCTAACCACACTTGCTACCAAGCCTAGCAACCTCAGTTTGATTCCCATGACTCACAAGGTAGAAGGAGAGACCCAAATCCTGTGAATTTTCCTCTTATCTCGACACGTGTGCGTGTGCTTGTCTACACATTTTCCTATGCCCCCCCTTGCAAAAAAATTAACTAATTAAGATGTAATTAAGAAGAAAAGAAAGCTCATGGTGTGTGATCTGCTTACAGACAATTACACAGTGAAAACTGTAGTGAACGTGCTTCTGTAGTGAGTGACCGGTCTTCAGGAAGAGCTTCAGGGATGCCCTCGGGGGTTCCAGAAGGCTCAGTGGACAGAGGAGGACAACTCCATGCTCTACTGTGCCTGGAGGCCTTTTGGGAGGACACACACAGATAGAAGACAGTGATGTTGGTGATGCAGCCCTGCATAGGCCTAGCCTCATGTCTATGTTGATGTCTTGCTTTTTAACAAAAACTTGAAAAAGTGAAAAAGAAAACATAGAAGAAAGCTTACAGAATGAGGCCATAAAGATGTCGATTTTTACACAGCTAAATACTGTGTTTAAGCTAAGTACTATTAAAAAGTGTTAAAAAGTTTTTTAAACTAAGATAAATTTATTACTAAAGAAAGCAAACCTTTTAAAAATAAATTTAGCACAGAAAAGCCAGGTGAGTGACATGGACCTATAATGCCAGCACCTGGGAAGTGGAGCAGGAAAACCAGAAATTCAAGTTCAACTTTGGTTATACTGTGAGTTCAAGGCCAGCCCTTGCTACATAAAACCCTGTCTCAATAATAATAATAATGATAATAATAGTAATAATAAATGTAGTCTAGCACAAGCATAAATGTTGATGGCAGTGCCCAGTGCCCTGGTCTTCATTCACTTCTTACATACCCACCCACAACCTCTCCCAGTTCTACACCCTGCACACCTAGGAAATGTCCTTCAAAAGTGTACCATTTCTTAAATATTTTATACATGTTTTTACTGAGACTTTTCTATGTTCATGTATACTTTGATATACAAATATTTATCCTTGTGCTCAATTGCCTGCAGTTTTCAATACAATTGCCTGCTTTGAAGAGGAATAAGCTAAGTCATGTGGCCAAGGTGTACCGTAGGCTACACTGTCTATATTTATTTGTGCTTTCTATAATGTTGACACAGTGAGGAAATAATCTAATGATGCATTTCTCAAAAAATATCCCCGTTATTAAATTACATCTGACTGTTTATCACTTAAGCTTTCATAAATTGGCTCAAAATATGGTGATAATACAGTATAATAATACAACAGATATATAAAATTCACTCTTTCCTAACTATCTCATGACCTTTTATTATTACCAGTACTCTTGAAGTTAGTATAATATTTGTTGCATGTGTGTGGTGGAAGTACCAATAGCAATAGGCTATTATACATCTCTCCCAATTCCTTATTGGCAGTTTGAATTCAACAGTAGTCAACAGTAATTTTGTCAAGCTTAGGACCTCATTTATGCTAGGCTTACAGTCTACCACTGAGTTACACCCCCATCCATGGTGAGCATTTTTACGCCATGAGAGCTGCCAAACACTTCAGTGATGTGGGGTGGGATAATCTTTTTGCACACTGTGAAGATGTGTCTCTGCCAAGGCATCTTCTGATTGGTTTAATAAAGAGCTGAATGGCCAATAGCTAGGCAGGAGAGGATAGGCAGGACTTCTGGGCAGAGATAGGAAGTCTGGGAAGAAGAGAGGCGGGATTCACCAATAAGATGCAGAGCAAGTCAGACCTACAGTATCAGTATGGAGCAGAGGTAAAGAGCCATGTGGTAGAACACAGATTAATATAAATGTGTTACTTTAACTTTTAAGAACTAGTTGAGAACTAGCCTAAGCTAAGGCCAAGCTTTCATAATTAATAAGAAGTCTCCATATCATTATTTAGGAGCTGGCAGTCCAAAGAAAGTCCCACTATAATGATGTGTGCTATTTTTCCACAAAGCTGATTGTTAGCTGTTTACCAGCCCACCACTGGTATCGGATAACCCAAGGTATCTCCAGATAAAACTAAAAGACAGGCTTGGATTCCTCAGCCAAGACAAGCAGCCAACATGGCAGTCATATCAATATCCCCAGACCAGAAAACATAATCTGCAGGTTCCTTGTTCAAACTTATTAAGCTTAGTCAGGAGTAACTGGAGGGATGAGTTGGCAGTTACGAGTACTTGTTGCTCCTGCATAGGATCTGGGTTCAGTTTCTAGCACCCACACAGTAGCTTACAACCATCTGTAACTCCAATTCCAGGAAGATTCAATTCCCTCTTCTGACCTCTATAGGCATCAGGCATGCACATGGTACACAGACATGCCTGCAGGCAAACACATACACATACAAAATAAATCTGTTTCAAGTTAAAGAAAAGTTAATATTATGCAATAGCAGAGCACTAAAGCATGTGTGGAACCGTTCTAAGGACAGGGCACTTGGACTGTACAGTCTACAGGCCTGTGAAGCCAGCCCTGAAACACCCAAAGCCATACTGTAAGTGCAAGGCCCTTACCACCTCCACTGCTGAGATCAGCCTCTGGATGAAAGTGTACCTGTAGTAATAGTTTGCTTAATATAAAAGTGAGGCCTTGGATTCGATCCTCCGTAAAACACACACACACACACACACACACACACACACACACACACACACACACACATCCCCCTCACCCCCAGCCTGGAGGTATGCTTCGGTCTTTCTTTGAGTTTTACACCATTGTCAGTTTAAAGGTCACAGGTGCCATTTTGTAAATGTCTATTGCATAAATAAGCCAAAGGTAACCTCTGTGCATGTCTTCATAGAAAGATGAGACCTATTAGTCAAAAGTCTGTTGGCGCCCAACCAAAATTTATTGTTTTCAGCATTTCCCAGCTAAGCAGGGGCTTTAGCCATTTTAACCTGCTTTGTATCCCCTGAGAAACTGCACCCAATGCCTGATAACCATATGAACCCTGTCCACCTAGAAGACCCTAGGCCACTGTTATCCTTTAGCTTCTAGCACAGAGACTCCCAATCACACATTGAATCATGTCTGCTAGACACACAGCCTTCTCTAAAATCTCCACCCCCTTGGGAATCACTTCACTTCTGGTGGCCCTCACGTGGTCTCCTCTGAAGGTCTCATTCTGGGAGGCCCTTAGCCTCATGAAAGCCAAAGAGAGAGCTACTTCCTGTATACTCACGCCTATATCCTTTCTGTCCCTGCCATCTCACTTCCTCTCTCTGCCCAGCTACATCACTTCTTCTCTCCGCCCAGCTCTACCACTTTCTATCTGTCTGTACAGACCTCCAGACCTCTATGGTTAGTGCTAGGATTAAAGGCATGTGCCACTATGCCTGGCTCTGTTCCCAGTGTGGCCTTGAACTCACAGAGATCCAGATGAATCTCTGCCTCTCGAATGCTAGGATTAAAGGCAGGTGCTACCATTGCCCAACTTCTATGTTTAATAAAGTAGATGGCTTTTTCCTCTGATCTCCAGATAAACTTTATTGGGGTGCACAAATAAATTATCACTACAAAAGCCCATCAGTTGTCCGGTAACACCAGGTGTGCTAATTTGTCTCACTGATCCCCACATCCTCAAATGTGCCATGCACATCCCTCACCTGGGTGCTTGTCTGACAGTTCCTTCTGGTTGGGCTGAGGGCATGCGTCTTTGGCAAGAATATCACAGGAGTGAGATTATGGAATGCCAGTTGGGGGAAAGTGAGGTTGATCTGTCCCTTTGCTGGTGATATTAACATCCCTCCTTTGATTGCCATGGTACCCCACTGTAAAGATACTCTCCTCTTTGGTAATCAGTAAGTACTTGATACGGAGATCCTTAGCAACTACATAAATAACTCTTTCCTCATCCTTCTTTTATGCACTATTTGTAGCATCATTGACATTTCTCACCTGAAGAGTTGCTGTGGTGGATGCCACATTGTTGTTTTTAACATCTACATACATCTCTCTGTGGTCATTACCTCCCATTCTATTGTGATAGCTAGCTTTCCATTTCATTTATTCATCCAATAGTTTTTCTGGTTGCACAAAGATAGGCAAAATCTCATTCATGGGCCAAATCTGGTTTCTCACCTGTTTCTGCAAATAAAGTTTTATTAGAACACAGCCACTCACTAATTTTCATAATGTCTAGGGCTACTTTTGTGCCACAATGCCGTGGAATTGCTGCAGCAAAGACTGTACAGCTTTTAAAACTGAAATATTTATCATCTAGTCCTTGGTGGGAAACACCAACCCCTCATTTATTTATTTATTTTTAAAGATTTATTTATTACATATACAGTGTTCTGCCTGCATGTATCCCTGCAGGCCAGATGAGGGCACCAGATGTCATTACAGATGGCTGTGAGCCAACATGTGGTTGCTGGGAATTGAACTCAGGACCTCTGGAAGAGCAGCCAGTGCTCTTAACCCCTGAGCCAGTTCTTCAGCCCCCAACCCCTCATTTATATCATGTAGACTGATGCATTCTTATTTTATCCTATCAGTCATTACTTATTTTGATGCCCAAGTTGTCCTAGATTTGGTGAGTAGGACCCTTCACATCTGGCTTCGGTGCCTTTTAGCAAGTTCAACTGCTCTTTAAGCCCTCCCTGACTCTCAGGTACAATGAGATACTCTGGTTTATTCCTTACTTCTCTTGTCTCTGTTATGAATCAGCCATTTCTCCAAGGAGCATTCATTCCATTTACCTGGGTACACTCTTTTCAACTTTTCAGGGGACCGAGGCAAGAGCTACAGCCCCCCAGGATCACCCTCACAGTCTTAGAAGGTTCCCCTAGACATCAAGGACCTCAACTCAGGTCAAACCAGGATTCATGATTTTGGCATTAAAAAGAATTTCAGAACTAGATAGTTTATAAAGCAGAGTTGAGGTTTAATAGAGATTTTTTAAATCAGATTTAAGTCTTAGGGTTAAGAGGAGAGACACTCAGAAAGATAAGCAGGACACACTTGAGTGTGTGGGTATGGGCTCCTCTAAGAGAGAGTTACAGAAAGAGAGACACACCCAGCCGTGAATCTGGACTTCTACCGAACAATCACACTCACTGTTTTTCACAACAGCAATATATAAGCTTTTGGTGGGGTCTGAAGTCACTATCTTTAAGGAGTTGCTAAGAAACCTAAATAAGATCACTGGGTGGTTCCCGAGAGGATTACACTTGATGAAATCCCCACGATGCTGGAAGGAGGATGTCTTCACAGTTACCTCTGGGGAAAGGAATGATGCCCTTCCCGAGGCCATACACATTCAGGCCTTAAGCTTTGTTACCTTAACATAAAATATTTATATATGAAAGGAATATTAACTCCATATATAAGAAACTTTTTTTTAAAACCAAAGGTAGTCAGTTTGATTAGGACTCATATTTCCTCAACCTCTGCCTTCATCTTGGCACACAGTAGCCAATAAGGTCAGACTGTGAGATTCAGTTCCCACTAATGGGATGAAACAGTTACCACCTATGCTAGGGGTAAAAGACAGAGGACATGTTGGCCAAGAGTGCTCACCAGCCCTGTTTGAGTTCAGGCACACCCTTTTTACAAAAAGAAATCACCTCACTGAATTACTTTGTTCATGTGTTCCTCTGTGTGACACAGATTATTCTTTTCCCAGCATATGTCAGCAACCTTCTGTTAATCCCAAAGAATCAAGGAGAAAGACCACCTACCCAAATCATCATGACCAAATAATTAAGGCAAGCTTTTGTTATTCGTGTACATGGGCTGCCTCCCCCAAGGCAGGGTTTAAAAGTTCAGCATTGGACATGAGCAAGATAAGGTTTTTTATAGCTCAGGGGTAGTGAGTTTCCAAAGCAGGGATTTTACAGGCAAATAGGCAGGGTAACAGAATGTGGGGATCCACCCCCACTTTTTCCCCCCAGGGTACGCTTGAGTAGGGAGAAGTGGGAAATATTTAGATAGAAAAATAGAGGGAGAGAGACAGACAGAAACACGGGATAGCCTCAGGATAGACCCAAGCCTGGGTCCAAACCCACCAGCCCCTTCTGTCTCTACTAAAGGGCTATTTATAGAAATGCCAAGGGGTGGAGCAAAAGACCTCCCCCTAGCATAGCCAAGTGCAGACCCTTCCAAACACCTGGTGACCATGCATGTGGTCAATCCATCCCCTTATGCAGCCCTTGTGCATAAAACAAGCTCAGGTCTCACTAGGAAACCTTTGTGAACCCCAACAACAGAAGCTGAACCTAACAAGGTAGTCATAACAACTTTTTGAAACAAAGGCATGGCTGCCATTCCTGGAACAGGCAGTGCAGAACCATTTTAGTTAAGGCCTTTGAGAAACGGAGAATTAATCATAAACATGAATGGACCTAGTTTGTCTTTATTATATCATGGCTTTCATGCCCAAGATGGAGACCAGCCGATTCATCACTTCACAACAAATGTTGTTAATTGTGCTGGAATTCTCGTTTCTCAGCTGGCCAGAGGCCTAGCCTCCTGAGGGCAGGCCTCCTTTGCCTTCCCATGTCCCTATAATTTCTCTGTCTCTCTATCTTGCCTCAAGTCCTCAGAAGCCCTTGTATGGACACTAGGCGTCATTGCCACTGGTGGCTGCTGAAAAACATCAGGATATGGTTAACCTGAAGTTAGAAATTGTTGTCATAAATGTGATCCATAAAGTTGGGGCTGGGGAAGATGGCTCAGGAAAGAGAGCAGAGCAAAGGGACCCAAGCCAGACTCTGCACTCTCACAGCATAGTCGTGTGGGAACAAGATGCCCAGAGCAATATAGTTCAGGATCCAAACAGTTGTGTCTACAAAGAGCCCACAGAAGCAGGTGAGAGACAAGGCCCTCCTGGTGAATAGAGGGTCACATCAAGGCAGTCCCATGAAGATGGGACTAGTAAATCAGAGAGAAACAATACAAAGTCCAAGTTACAGTTTTGTTTTACTTGGCAAGTTTTTCACTGTTAGGAAGGAGACAGAAGAGGATTGTGAACATGTCCTTCCCTGTACCATGTGGCTGTTCCGGTCTGCTTTGTCCTGCTCTAGCAATACCCGAGACTGGGCAATTCTCACCGAAGGAAAAGTGCTGGATCAGTAGTCCAGTATGGTAAGGGCAGGCTTGTGTCAAGATGGAAGAGCTAGAAGAACCACAAGAAACACAGGAAACTGTGTTTCGTAAGGAGCTCACTGCTGTGATGATGAACCCACTTCCATGAAAACCACACTAACATGTAATGAAGCTCTACCCTCCACCGCCTAACTAAAGGTCCCCACTTCTTTGTCTTTGTTTCTGAAACAGGATCTCTTAGCCTTGACTGTCCTAGAACTCACTATGTAGACCAGGCTGGCCTTGAACTCACAGAGATCCATCTGCTTCAGCCTCCCTAGTGCTGGGATTAAAGGTATGCACCAGAAGTCCCACCTTTTTTTTGTTGTTGTTGTTGTTGTTGTGTTTGTTTTGTTGTTGTTGTTGTTGTTTTGAGACAGGGTTTCTCTGTGTAGCTTTGCGCCTTTCCTGGAACTCACTTGGTAGCCCAGGCTGGCCTCAAACTCACAGACATCCCCCTGGCTCTGCCTCCCGAGTGCTGGGATTAAAGGCATGTGCCACCACCCGCCTGGCAGAAGTCCCACCTTTTAATATTGCAACAACAGCAATTAAATTTCAAAATGAGTTTGGAGGAGGATAAACACTCAAACTGCTGCTATACCCATAAATAGATTCAAAACTTGCTAAGATTCAAAAAAAAGGTAACAGACGCTTGTTTCTTTTCTGTTAATTCACTTGAAAGTAAGCTGTGGTTAACATAACACTTTATCCTTAAATCTCCTCAGAATTGTCTAAATGCAGAAATACCATTATCACCGTTATTGGAGCAAAACTTTAATCCCAGCACTTGGGAGGCAGAGGTGGGCAGATCTCTGTGAGTTCGAGGCCAGCCTGGTCTTAAAAAAATTTATCATCCTATTCTCATGTGGTCTTCATTTACCATGGTCTCCTATTCCTTGTTCTCCCTCTCTGTTGTTGATCCAGCTGGGATCTCCCGCTCCCCCAAGCTCTCTTTACCTCAACCCTCGCCTTTCATTACCCCCATTCATGTCCAGGCCTGTTCATGTAGATCTCATTCCATTTCTCTGTCATTGGGTGATCCCTGTGTCTTTCTTGAAGCAAAGTGCTAGAAAAGGCCCACAGAAATCCACAAAGATACCCCACACAACAGACTGCTGGCAATGGTCGAGAGACAGCCCGAACTGACCTACTCTGGTGATGGGATGGCCAAACACCCTAATTGTCGTGCTAGAAACCTCATCCAACTACTGAGGGATCTGGATGCAGAGATCCATGACTAGGCCCCGGGTGGATCTCTGGGAGTCCAATTAACGAGAATGAGGAGGGTTTATATGAGCGAGAATTGTTGAGACCAAGGTTGGATAAAGCACAGGGACAAAGAGCCAAATGAATGGAAACACATGAACTATGAACCAATGGCTGAGGGGCCCCCAACTGGATCAGGCCCTCTGAATGGGTGAGACAGTTGATTAGCTTGATCTGTTTGGGAGGCATCCAGGCAGTGGGACCAGATCTTGTGCTCATTGCATGAGTTGGCTGTTTGAAACCTGGGGCCTATGCAGGATTGTTTGGCTCGGCCTGGGAGGAGGGGGACTAGACCTACCTGGACTGAGTCTACCAGGTTGACCTCAGTCTGTGGGGAAGGCTTTGCCCTGGAGGAGATGGGAATGGGGGGGGGGGGGGGTTGGGGGGAAGGTGAGGGGGGACGGGAGGGGGGAGAACAAGGGAATCCGTGGCTGATATGTAGAACTGAATTGTATTGCAAAATAAATTAATAAAAAAAAAAAAAGAAAAAAAACAAAACAAAACAAAAAAAAATTTATCATACCTCAGAATATTAATTATTTCAAAGATTTTTTAAAACATTTTAATTGTTCTAAAATAGACAACAATATAAATTATACTTTGTTCGAGTTTCCTTTCTGTTGCTGGGATTAAAACACTAACCAAAAACTGCTTACAGGAGAAAGTATTTTTTGTTTATTTTTGTTGTTGTTTGTTTTTAATACTTATTTATTTATTTGTTGGTTTTTGGGGTTTTTTTTGAGACAGGGTTTCTCTGTGTAGGCCTGGCTGTCCTGAAACTCACTTTGTAGCCCAGACTGGTCTCAAACTCACAGAGATCCACCTGCCTCTGTCTCCGAGTGCTGGGATTAAAGGGTTTATTTTAGCTTACATGTTACATTCCCACATTGAGGGAAGTCAAGGCAGGAACTCAGGTAGAAACTTGAAGTAGAAATCGTGGAGGAATGCTACCTGCTGGCTTGCTTGCTGACCTGTCCTTAGTTAGCTCTCTTATACAGCCCAGGACCACCTGACCAGAGAATGGTGCAGTCTGCCATGAGCTGGATTCTCCTACATCAGTTAAAAATCAAGACAACCCCCCACAGGCCATTCTGATCCAGGCAGCTCTTCAGTGCAGGCTTTCCTCACAGGTGACCCTGGGTTCCTACAAAAAAAACCACACTTCAGAGTATGAGGCCTGACGCTCTAACTCGGCGGGAAAGTGCCTACTGAGCATGCTTACAGTCCTGAGTTCAATCTCAAACCCTCAAAAAAAAAAAAAAGTGAAGACAATTCAGTGCTGTTAAGTATACTCACGTTGTCATGTAACAAATCTCCAGAACGTTCTCACCAGAAAACCAAAGCAACAATGCAGCTAGAGTTTTCCTGCCTGGCCCACAGTCAGGACAAATCTCTGTCACCCACCAGTCCCACAGCCGCTCAGACCCAACCAAGTAAACACAGAGACTTATATTGCTTACAAACTGTATGGCCATGGCAGGCTTCTTGTTAACTGTTCTTACAGCTTAAATTAATCCATTTCCATTAATCTATACCTTGCCACGTGGCTCGTGGCTTACTGGCACCTTCACATGCTACTTGTCCTGGTGGCGGCTGGCAGTGACTCCTTCTGCCTTCCTATTCTTTTCTTTTCTCCTCTCTGTTAGTTCCGCCTATACTTCCTGCCTAGCCACTGGCCAATCAGTGTTTTATTTATTGACCAATCAGAGCAACACATTTGCCATACAGCACATCCCACAGCACAACAATTTCCCACCCCTCTGATTAATTTTCATCCAATACTATTAGATAATGTGAAAGGTCATATTCCAATTTTCTGAATTACTCTTCCTCTTCAGTCCAGGGCCCCCAAGCATGCCATAGAAATCCTCAGTGAGCCATGGCTCCTGCCCTTCAAAGTGCTGCTGTCCACTGAGAATATACATTTGGAATTTTGTGCTAAAAAATTATCTGCACTTTTTTTTTTCATATTATAAATTTGTTTCTTCCTCACCTGGTCCCCTCCCCTTGGATTTTCAAGACAAAAATCTTGCTATCCCCATCCAGTCTGGATAATCCTCCTGCCTCTGCCTCTCAGGTACGAGGATTACAAGCATGTATCACCATGCCTGGCTCCAAGCTATCAATATACAATGATAACATATGTTGATATACATGTTTTAATTCTTGGCTTATTTAATTTGATTCTTCAGTTCATAGGACAGGAAATCCAAAAAGTCAAAACAACAGAAAAAAAGCACACTCAGAGAAATCCTCATCACACTCTTTTCCATTTCACCCAGTTTACTCTTACACTGTCGATGGTGTGTGTGTGTGTGTGTGTGTGTGTGTGTGTGTGTGTGTGTGTGTGTGTGTGTGATGTAGTACATGTCTGTGTGCATGAGGATTTGCCCGTGTGTGGAGGTCAGAGGTTTATGTTGGGTGTCTTCCACTATCCCTCTCTCCCTTATCTTTTCAGACAGGATCTCTCAATGAACCCAGAGTTCACCAATTACGTAAGGCTACCTAGCCAGTGAGGTCCTGAGATACCCATCTCTGGCCCACAGTGCCAGGCTTAGAGCCCTGGGCCAATGTGGCAGGGCTGTTAATATGGGGTGCCAAAGATCCAAACTCAGGTCCCTATATGGCACTCACTTTACTGACTGAGCCATATCACTGGGACAATTTTTAAAAGTTTCTGGGTAATCCACCATGTTTATTTGTGAAATCCTTTTCTTACAGCCCTCCTGGAGCAGCCCTGGACCCCTTCCCACAAGGCTTATCAGTGAGGACATCTCATCTGTTAGCTGCAGAAGAACCCTAATCAGTCGTGCCGGCTCAGCGACAGCTCCAGGTGCCTCCCTCACAGGAATTCACTGACTCCTCACTACAGCAGACTAGGAATTGCCATTCCACACACTGAAAGCTAGGCTAAGCAAGCAGCTGAGTGAGAATGCAAAATGAGGCCTTAGGGCTGCAGGGAGCAGGCTCCCACTCTGCTGTGTGGTACTGACTGTAATTACAAATGGACTCACTCACGCCAGGCCAGGGACAGCACTCCTCTGCTACCTCAGATCCACTTTCTTTATTAACAAGAAACCCAGGAAGTAAGCCAGTAGACTTATAAAATGTTCTCTCCACAACGGTGGGAGCCAGCAGTAGGTGTGAAAAAAATCCACACCGCTGATTGACATGTTTTGATGTGACAAAACTTCCTTGTCTCAGTGCGAGTTGCTCTAATAATAAGTACAACCCACCCTTTTATTTCACAGCTCAAATTTTAAGATTATTCAAGAGGAGCAGGCTGAAATACCCAGCAACTTATCCAGCCAAAACATTACTACAAGCCTTCAAAGAAACATGAACAGAATCTTTATGGTGGCCATTTAAAAATAAGGGAAGAAATGCAAATATCCTTGTAGGATTCTAATTAAGTGTAATCCATGTCTGCAATGCTGTGCAGTCTTGAACAAGAGTGAGACAGATTTTAATGAGGGGGAAGAAAGTCCCACGTGTGATTGTAATCAAAAGCGAAACACGCAGAACTAAGTCTGATTTGATTCTACTTTTGAAGATGCCTGGCATGGCTTGTGGGAGCACAGAGAGGAAGCTAGAGGAATAGCCAAGAAGCTCTGCACAGTGTTGTAAAGAAGGAATCCGGTGACTTTTTGGCTCCCTAAATTATACTGGATTGGTTGAATTATTTATAAGCACTAATTTGCTTTTGATATCATAAGAAAACAATGCCTTGTTTCAGGAGGGAGAAGAGACGAGGTCTGTCAGAGATGAAGCAGAGACAATGACGCAGCCTGAAGCGTGGCTCTGCTCCCCAAGTCTGTCAACTGCTGCCTGGGTTCCTGGCAGCAGAATTTTATGACTGGCTGGCTCACGATGCGGCCTCCTGCCAACAGGACGTTGGCAAGCAGGGACATTAGAAATCTTCCTTGAGAGAATTTTAACAAAACCCTAATGGCATTACCACTTGGAACGATGGCCAAAGGGGAAAATCCATAAAAATCCCCATCCCCCGAGTCTCTATCCACGGTGGAAAGAAATGTAGCCATTAAGGCCGTGAAAGGAGTTAGGATCATTATGAAAGCAAACTGGCCTGGCTGTAGAGAAAATGAGAACTCAGTAAGTGCAATCCATCTTCAAAGAACTCCCTTCCCATCAGGCCTTGGGACCTACTGGGCCATAAAAGCAGCAGAGGTAAGATAAATAATCACTAGGAAAGCTGACATCTTTACAGTGATCCACAAATGTCAGAGTCATTCACATCCATTTCATGCCCCGCTGCATTTGTCTGCCTCTTCCAGAAACGTGGGGACACGGGATCTTCAGATGGGGACACTGTGACACAGCAGCATCAGAGGCGGGCTGCCACACACCCACTAGCACAGAAGGTCAGCTTGGCTATCACCCAGTCACGACAACACGGCTCTCTTGCTGAAAGGTAGATACACAAAATGTCTGTATTAAAGGGCCATAAGACTGATGCAGAAACTGATGAGGGAAACTGAGGGAAACTGAGGGAGGGGTGGACCACAGATGAGGAGAGAAAGTCTCCATTCCTTCCAGATGCCAGGGACTGGCTCGGATGAGATTTGAGTGCGGTGACAGTGGTCCAGGAGAGCATGATCCCATAGACACATGATGATGCCTCCTTTCTCTCCTGTGGCCAGACCAGCTCCTGTGGCTCTGGCTCCCCAGTATCCCCCGATATGCAGCATGCAGAGGAGAGCCCTGTGAAGGCCCTTCCCATCCCAGTCTCCTTTGGAGGGCTTCAGCTCCACCATGAAAAGTAGAAAAAAAAAAAAAAAAAAGAAAAAGAAAACCAAACAACTAGACCTCCATGGAGCACCATTTTTTTGTGAAATTATAACAGCTCCTGGGGCTGGCTAAAGACAATTCCCAACAGCAAGTCCAAGCAGAAAAATCCCAGAACATTTTAGTTAACAAATCAATTCTCTTCCTATTTCCCTCACTAAAAGGTAACTTTGGGCTGTTGATTTTTTTTTAATGAGACTAGGCTTTTGCCTAAATCCAGGAGTTTCCTATGATGTTCACTACAAAATAATTATTATTTTTTTAATGTCTGGGCAGAATAGCCAAATGCTAATCAGTATAAGGTAAAATTTACTGAAACTATGGCATTCAATCCTGCTTTCTGATTTGGCTAAGAAGTTATTCAGAGGGTTTCTCAGACTTTAATCGAGCCGGGAAGTGGTAGCGCATGCCTTTAATCCCAGCACTCGGGAGGCAGAGCCAGGTGGATCTTTGTGAGTCCGAGGCCAGCCTGTTCTATAGAGCGAGATCCAGGAAAGGCACAAAGCTACACAGAGAAACCCTGTCTCGAAAAACCAAAAAAAAAAATAAAAAATAAAATAAAAATGATGGATAATCCCTTAATTCTACCATGCCTATATTTGTATTTACAAAATCAGAGAATATCAATTCATTTTTTTTCCATTCAGTACTGTGTAGATATGTATACACAAGGATTTTAGCTTTGTTGGAAGTAGCAAAATACTATTCAAAAATAAGACACTGGTTAAATAAACTACAATACTTTCAAATATGGAATAAAGTATCATGAATCTATTAAAAATGTGGACCCAAACCTATAGAAATTATTGTAGAAAACCTCCAAGGTACAGTGTTAAATATATAAATAAAACTGTGCATAGATAGAGCTCATCCTGTGATCCCATCACTTGGAAGGCTGACCCAGGCTGACTACACATTCAAGGCCAGACTGAGCTACAGAGTGAGGCCCAGGTCAGTCTTCGCAGCAGAATAAGATAATATATCAAAAAGCAAATGAGAGAGAGGGAGAGGGAGGGAGGGGGAGAGGGAACTGCCACAGTACCCTCTAACACAGAAATACACACATTTGCAAATGTTTGAGTATGTAGGCATAGACACACCAGACTGGTAAAAGTATGTTCTTTTTTTTTTTTTTTTTTTTTTTTTTTTTTTTTTTTTTTTTTTTTTTTTTTTTGGTTTTTCAAGACAGGGTTTCTCTGTAGCTTTGCGCCTTTCCTGGAACTCGCTTTGGAGACCAGGCTGGCCTCGAACTCACAGAGATCCGCCTGGCTCTGCCTCCCGAGTGCTGGGATTAAAGGCGTGCGCCACCACCGCCCGGCGAAAAGTATGTTCTTAGAAGGAAGAGAATTAGGTCCTTTGAGGTTGCCCTGGTAGAGGGATGAATGTTTTATTATGTGTTCTTTAATACTGTTGGAATTTTCACCACTTATATTATCATCCCTTGTTTTTTTTTTTTTTAAAAAAAAATGTTTTACAACTTTAGCACTACATGTAGCCAACCCAGCTTGGTTAATAGTTTTGTTCTAAAAACAGTTCAAATGCTCTAACAACCCACGCCTCAAGCCAGGTGTAGTGGCATGTGCCTTTAATCCCAGCACTCAGGAGGCAGAAGCAGGACAGTCTATACAGTGAGCTCCAGGATAGCCAAAACCACATAGAGAAAGCCTGTTTCAAAAAACAACCAAAAAGCGCCTCCCCCAAAGAAACCACCAAAAACTCTTTGTCCCAATGCAATAATCAGCTTTGATCATATTTCAATATAATTAAGACTTTGATTTGCCCATCCCCAAAGCAGAGATGCCATCATGAAGACTGGAACATAACATTTTCACAACTTGTTCATAAATCATCCAGAGTGATGGAGATGGAGCTTGGCAGGGGCAGCTCCCTCTTGGGTATCCATAAACTGAGTTCAGCTGCAGAAGGTAATGCATCTCTGTCCTGGACATTTGGTACTTACTTATTGTTGGATCATTCAGGTTGAATTGAACTTAACTTGCAGTGATCAATTACATCTTTTGGTATTATAGGACTTAATTCATTATCAGATCCCTAGGGACAAAGTTTAGCATGAAATATGTTTGTAGCAGCTGGCAAAAATAATCGGCTTGTCAGTTCAGGCCACTGCTTGGTCATCCTTCTGCCTCTACAGTCACTCAAGAAACAATACTAGACATCTTAAACTTCACGGTGACACAGCACAGTTTGCAAAACACTTCATGTATTTTCTCAGATCAGGCTGTGTTTGCAGCCTTATTGGGGCAGCAAACAAACATGAATGTCTGTCTTATAGATGGCTGCACTTAGATCACCTAACCAGGAATTAGACAGCTAAGATCAGAAGCTGAAACCCATTATCCCCTTCCTTTTAGTTACATGTGTTCTACAGTATTTATGTGAGAGTTCAGAGAAAGCTGTGCTTGTGTGTAAGTGTATTTTGTTGAATGAGAGTAATGTGTCACTTTTATAACATCTGGATTTCCTGAATGGTGTTCACCTAGAAATTGTGTCATTTACAGTTGTAACCTGCCTTGACAGTTGGAACACCTGAATCCATGTGGGTAGCCAGTGTGTGCTCTCGGGTGATGGGGAAATCACTCATTTTCATAGTCTCATTTATGACTCATGGTTTTGTGTGGGTGTTGAAAAGAAAAATCCAAAGAAAGAGGAACAGGAAAAGATTCCTTTCTATATTTAAATATAAATAATAGAAAGAGGCTGAGCTAAGTTATAAATATCAGAAGTGAAATGTTCTCTGCATTTAGCGTCGCCACAGCCTGAGAAATGCCACTCCTTCAACTCTGTTCTGGAAGCCCTGATCATTGTAAAAATAAATGCCTTTGGATTGTTACTGCATCAATTCATTTTCCTGAAGTTTTTCAGCCTTACAAATGTAACAACTGGTTTTATACATTTCAGGAATTCTACATGTGTGGTTTTTATCATGTGTCATGTGTTAAGAAGTTCAACTCACCATACCAGGTGGTATGCTTTTGCAGCAAGCGTGCACACAGACTATTTTACACTGGACAGTTCTTACAACGACAAGAAAAATATTATTGAAGGTTCCAGTTCTCCTCCTGATTAGTTCTACATACACTCATTAATGAAGACATTAAATAGCGGGCCCAAGACTAGAATCTGGGAAATTTGACAGTATCCATGGCATTGATGTGATTTCATCGCAGTATTTTTCACATTTTATTGAAGTTAAGTCATTAAATTTGCTTTTAGACTCTATCCAACTTGTTAGGAGGGGGAAAATGGCATAATCTGAGAGAGAAAAATACCACAATCTTACACGAGTGCTGAAACTGTCTTTCTTCAAAGCCTGAAAGAAAATCCTTGCTTACAGCAAAATGTTTCCCATTTCCTTTTGTTTGGTTCCAACTTGCAGAGTCATCTTGCTTCTAAAATGGTTTCTGAGCCAGAAATGGGAGGTTTCTGAGTCAGAAAGAAACACCCTTCATCCTTGAATTGGAGCCTCTTCAGAATGGGAAGCTTAGGAACCATGTGCACAGCTGTGCTGACAATGTTTTAAAGTTTCCATATGACACACCGAGCAGGTGATTAACATCCATTTGGAGATGGCACACGAGTGACTCTATTAACCACACAGGCACACACAGTGTTTAACTGGACCTGCCTCCCTTCATGAAGGTGCTCTCGGAAGGATGTGCAGATCCTGTGTCCATGAGAAGTACAGTTGGTATCAAGACGGAGAGTAAAGGGGCAGATGCTGTGCAGATGGACATCTGGTTCTCACATCTGTTTCCCAAGACTGATTTATGAAACCTAAGCTAAACAAGTTTGGAAATATTAGATCACCTTGATGATTAACACTTACCAGTCTTATTGAACATACACGGGATTTTTATATGCCATTGTATGTGGTTTTCAATCCCAGAGGGTAAGAAAGCAAGCAACAGTATGAAAACATAAATTATCAGAGCCACACCAGGCAAGAGGGCCGAGCTACAAGCATACACATGTAAAACAGCACACTATGATTGACAGCTAGGTAACAGGGAGACCAGCTACTCCAGAGTTTCAAGGGAAGACAGATTCCAGAAGTCACACCCACCATGCCTGAAGTCCAGACTGCAGTTCACTGTGAACAAAGGCCTGTGTGAACAGAGCAGGAACCACAAATCAGATTCTAAGGTACAATCTCCTATGTATTTCCCATGAGATGGGAAATCTCCTCAAGCCCATGGTCCTTTCACTCCCATGTTGATTTATGACACGCAATCGATTTGTCACCAGGACAAACTGAGTTCCATGTTGCAGCTGTTCCCCAATAACCTTCTAAGCTCAGTTCCTCCTCTTGGCTGGTAACAAATGGGCAAAACAAACAAAAATGAACAGGCACTTAAAGGTCAGGTGATAAGCACCTCACCCACGCCTACAGTGGAGCCACAGTGCCTGACGGCTGGGCTTTCAGAAGCCTGAAGAGGTTGCTATAGAAATGGGGTCATATAGCTGGCATGGTTGGAGTCCTTAATAGAACCTGGGTCTCAAAGTCCACAGAAAACAGAAGGGACTTTCCTTGGTGCTGATTTTACAAGGCAGCTACTTAGTCTGTGTGATTGCACATGGCTAGCTACCTCTGAGAGCCTGGCTGGGGAGGAAGGTGGTGCCCCCGGGGCCCTAGCATGCTTCTTAGGAAGGACTGTCAGGAGCTCCTGAAACTCGGTATTAGAGGACGTGAAGGACTCTTCACACACGGACCTTAGTCTCTCCAGACAGTTCCATTCTTTCCATCTGTGGCTGTGGCCTGTAGTTAGAGCTGGGCTCACTCTGAAGATGTGCAGGCAGGGCAGGGGAGAACTGTTGAGCATTAAGAGAAGGGCAGCAGCTGAGATCAAAGGGTGAAGTCAGATGAGAAGGGTGTTAGGGTTCCAGGGAGGTGGAACAAATCAATGATGTAGAAATCCAAACTGCTGAGGAGGCTTCCAAACCAAGGCTACAACACAGCATAAGCACCAAAGGTTAGGTGAGCAAAGGGCGCCCAGAATCAAGCAGATGGACCAAGACAGCATTTCTGAGAAAGATCCCGTGCCTGATCCGAGGACTGTCTCATCCCAAGACACCTAGCTTCTCTCTTGCCAAAGACAACTACCTTGGCACAAAGGGGAAAGCTGCGCTTCCTGGCCAAAGGCAAATTCTGACAACATGGTGTGACTGGAGAATATTTAATGTCAAAATGTGTCAGTTTCCCAAGGAGAATCTTGAAACAAAAAAAGGGAAACAAACCTGTTTTCATCCATTTCTATCAGAGCCCACAGGAGTTAGAGTCAGACACGTTGGCATTTTCTGGGCCAGCCCTTCATTTTATACAAGGCAGTTGTCATCCTGTTGCATGAATCTTAAAAGTTCCAGTTAATAAAATCAAACCCAGTGCCAGGTATTGGGGTGAATGCTGGAAGATCAGAGAAGCAGAACAAGCCACAGCCACCTCACCTTGCCAATTCCTCAGCTGATCCTGTTTCCTCAGACTAGATGCCTCTCAGCTGAACTGCTGCTCAAAAGCCTAAAAGCTTAACCAGTTCTAAGTTCCTGGTCCTCACGCCTTATATACCTTTCTGCTTTCTGCCATCACTTCCTGGGATTAAAGGCGTGAGTTACCATGCCTGGCTGTTTCCAGTGTGGCTTTGAACTCACAGAGATCCAGATGGATCTCTGCCTCCAGAAGGCTAGGATTAAAGGTGTGAGTGCCACCATTTTCTGGCCTCTATGTCTGTCTAGTGGCTGTTCTGTTCTCTGACCCCAGATAAATTTATTAGGGTACACAATATACTGGGGAACACAATATCAACACAATGTCCTGACAGACTCAGGGAGCACAGAGTGAGGCCAGACCTGGGACTGGAACCTCCTGGTGTTCTTGGTCAGTGTTATGTTCACGGCACTGGCTTCTGGTAGCCACAGGATATTGTAGGTAAAGGGCTGTGTCTCTGAAGTGTCAGCTAGTAGAGTAGCAGAAATCCACAATTCCACAGAAGGGAAGAAGGAGAGCATAGGTAAACAGCAGCAGATTCCAAGATAATGACAAATGTTGGACATCTACTAAAGATAATTTTCATTTGGCCCTGTATGGTCTAGGATGTGTTAGGAAAATGTTCCACAGACAGTTACAGACATCCCAAGCTGAGGGCTGAAATGAATAGGGGACAGCAGTTGTCACCTGGCTGTGCATCTGAGGATAACCAGCTGTTGGCAGATGTGCTCTACGGTATTTACAGGTTGAGTCTTTCTCATAACTCTCCTGGTCACAAGAAGGCTGCCTAGCTGCAAACTCACATCCAAACAAGAATTGTGTTTGGATTCAGCCACGCAAGCAAATGTTTAGGCTTTCCACTAGGCCCAGTAGATCTGTGCAAGGGAGAAGGCATTTAGAATGGGTGTTGGGTTGGACAATACCCAAACCTGGGGTGACAGGTGTCCATGTATATTACTGTCCTGTCCCTGAGGTAGACATTACTAATCAACCAGGAAACTCTTTTTTCACTCAGCTGGAATATGACCTTAAAATTCCTCCATATAGTTATCCAAGCAAATACTACTAAATAAGAAAAGCTGTCTTATGAGATGAAACCTATAGGCTGACATTGCCATTTTTGGCTTTTACTGCAGCTTTGAGATATGATAACAAAGCACTTTTTACAAAAAGCAACAACAATGTTTTCATTTATTCTTTGAGAATTTCATACAATATATTTTGATCATATGCATCCCCTTCCCCCAACTCCCTACTCACCCAACTTCATTATCTCTCTCTAGAGAGAGAGAGTCTAGTTTGTGTTGGTCAACTACTCCTGAGCATGTGGCCTATCCTAGAATTCGGTTCATACAACAAGTATCATTCGGAAGAAAACTGACTTTGCCTTGCCCAGCAGCAATCAAATGCCAACAGCTCCTTTGCTAGGGGCTGGACTTTGTGCCCACCCCCCCCACCCCCACCCCCCATCCTCCATGCTGGGATTCTTGCCTGGCTTGGGCTTGGGCTGGCCTTGTGCATGCTGTCAATGCTTTATGAGCCCATGTGTGCATCTGTTCTGTTGTGTCTAGAAGACACTGTTTTCCTTGGTGTAGCTTTGTTTTGCCCCCTCTTCAGGATAGATCCTGGAGCCTTGAGGGGACGACAAAACTCTTTTAAGAATGATAATAACAATAGAGTTTAAGTATCCAAATCACAGGCCAGCGGAGAGTACTGAGATAGCATTTGTTCCTGATCCCCCGCTTTGCAGCTAAGGAGACTGAAGCTGGAGTGGTTAGGAGTCTTCACTGTGGACCCCACCAGCCAGTTAAATGTGGTCCTTTCACAAGTAGTTAACCTTGGGCCTGGTGACCAGAGTTCAGTCCCTGGAGCCCACATAAAGGGAGAGGGAGGGAACCAGATTCATGAAAGTGTCCTCTCACTTTCACATGCATACATACTGTGGTGCACACATGCCCCCCCACACACACACCACACCACACATCATGCAAACACACACACACAATGGTAATAAATAGATGAAAACCTTTACCTTGAAAGACTAAGTTGATCCTGCTCGTGCTAACACTACTCCAAACATCCTGAAGTGCCTCCTGGGATGTCTTTCACTTAGTCAGCAAGCACTTACTCATGAGAACCTAGCCCCTCTGTTGGTAGATTCCTCTGTGGTGGTTTGAAAGAAAATAGTCCCCAAAGGGAGTGACATTATTAGGAGGTGTGGCTTTGTTGGTGTAAGTGTGGCCTTGTTGGGGGAAGTGTATCACTGTGGGGACGGGCTTTGAGGTCTCCTATGCTCGAGCTATGCTCAGCGTGGCACACAGTTCAATTTGGTTCCTGCAGATCAAGATGTAGAACTCTCAGCTCCTTCTCCAGCGCCATGTCTGCCTACAGGCCGCCATGTCCTGCCATGATGATAGTGGACCAAACCTCTGAAACTGTAAGCCAGCCCCGATTAAATGTTTTCCTTTATAAGAGTTGCCATGGTCACGGTGTCTGTTAATAGCAATAGAAACCTTAACAAAGAGCCAAAAAGAGTAAAACATCAACTACTCTGAGCTGCTTCGTGAAGAGTACCGTCAGCTACTTCAGCTCTGGAGAATTCTTACAATGATTCCATGTTCTGTGATAGGTCACTAGCCACATGGAACCAGTGGGACTGAATTTTAATTTCACTTCATTTTAATTGTTTAACTTTAAATAGCCACATACGGGTGCTGGCTACTATACCGAGTATACAGTTCCAGACCCTTTTCTCTACCCTTTTCCCAAACTCACATTGCCTTATCTTCCAAGCTCCTGGCTCAGTCACAGTTCTGCTCTCTTCTCAGGGACCCTTGTGTGTTTACTAGAATGGAATCTCTTCACTGGCTCAACTGCCATTCCTGGTTGGTTTAGGAGCCTTGTGATGCACCCCCGCCTCCATGTAGGACAGCCCAGCTTCTCTGAATCCGCCATGCATGGAGAATATCCAAGCTCATGAAGAGACATGCCAGTGCTCTGGGCTGCTGGTCTGTGTTCAAATCCTCCCAGCTCGGGCATCAGACACATGAGAAATGACTGAGATCTCCCTCAGCCACACAGTGGCACACTGCAACCTTGGCTTTGTGAGTGTTTGGGCTGAAACGTTTTCTTGCCCTAAAGATTTCCCAGTGGTTCAGAGGTAACAGTGCCTTACGGTAGAGGCATTGTTGAAAACAAGCTTATTAAAATGTCTAGAACCTTGTTCAAAGAAGGCCTGCATCTAAGCAGAAGACAAGCCAGGGCAGAACTGGCACGGGCATCACTACGTATTTTGCTTGTTCGTAGTTCAGTCAATAACCTTGGGGGTGATCAGCGTTCTAACTTAGAGAAGTCTGCTTCACCTGCTTTGAACTTGGCATATAGTTATGTCTATGCAGTCATTAGTATCTGGCTTATTTTGTTCAACACAGTGGCAAAGAGTCACCCATGTTGTCACATGCACTGGCAGTTCGTTCCTTTCAGCCGCAGGGTGATATAGTGCTGTGTGGTTATAGTGTAAACGTTTGTGTATCTGTTCACCTCAATAGTCTTGAGTGCGTTTCTGACTTGAGACAATTATACATAGTCTTCCATAAGATTCCCATGCAGGGGCTGGAGAGACAGCTTAACAGTTAAGAGCGCTCGTTGCTCTTGCTGTAGACCAGCGTTCAGTCCCCAGCACCCACATCAGAGAGCTCACAACCATCTGTAACCCCAATTTTGGGGTTCCATTGCTCTCTCTGGCCTCTGCAGACACCTGAGACACAAACATGTCCACATAATTTGAAATAAAACAAACCTTTTTTTAAAAAAGACTCCCATACATGTGCTTTTGTAAACATATACACTAAACTACCCTGGGTAACTACCCCAGTAGATATGTCAAACTGGTGAGCTGTGAACTAGGCAATCCTTAGCTTTAGTAGAAACAGTTAGAATCAGTAAGTGAATGAATGAATGACATGTATTTCATAGTTAACTTGTAAACACTAACACTTGACTATGTGAGTCTGGGCCTAGAATAAGAAAGCTCTTAAATAATGAAAATAAACCCTTTCGACTCCATTGCCAAAGTTTAATGCTGAGCACATGGCTTTGGGAGGCAGAAAGCAGAGAAGTCCATCCAAGAGAGCCCTGGGGACAGTCAGGTCAGGACTAGAATGACAGGCTTTATACATTGTAGAGCAGGGGCCAGACCCAGACATTGACCCCCACACATATCCAGCCCACAGACAGCAGGAGTGTGCGCTTCCGTGGATGCTGTCTCCTGTTTCCTAATTGGTTACCTTCACCTTGGGAGTCTTTAGTTATAAAGCATTTAGCTGCCAAAACATTATCAATTGAGCCATATGGATAATGTATCAGCAACATAATCTGCAATTAGCGCAGCTGTCAGTCAAGAGCTAGCCTGGGGAATACACAGACCCAGAGCCCTACCCCCTCCCTGGTTGTTACAGCTTCCTCTCCAGGCCCATGCTGAGGATCCAGCACCCTCCCTGCTTCCTCTAGGCTCCTAGAGTACGCTCTTAAATGCCCTAGTCAAAGCCACAGTGCTTTAGGATTGGCAGCCCTCCCCAGGAACTCTGGGATAATTTCAGTATGTCAGTGTAGAATTGTGGGAAGAAGGAAGGACTTGGAATTGACAGTGGAATTTCCGCTATAGGAGGCGGAGTCACGGCAACTCCCAGTGGTCCAAAATCTTGCCTGCTCTGTCTTCCTTCATATGTCACTGGCACTGCTGATAACAACGCTCTGCGCTTGTGAATTTGCCACGAGACTCAAGTTTAAAGCCCTTCCCTGGCAGTTTGCCTCCACTTCTTACCTCATTCTGGCTCTCCTAGCCCTTCTTAGCCTCCCCTCCCCGCCCCCGCTCCCACCCCCACTCCTCTCCCCAGCTTCTTGTCTCCAGGGCCAGCCTGTCTGCAACTTCATGAGCTCCCTTCTAGTTCTTTTGATTCTCTTATCTCTCTGTCTCCTAGAAAACATGTCTCCTGCTCACCACATACATGAGAATGCGGGGGACATCAGTGGGGTGGGTACTATTCAAAAGGAAATGCCTTGCAGATGTCCCCATAGCAAAATCGGAAGAGTCCAGATGTGTGTCCAGCATATTAAATTGCTCTAAGAGCTGAGACAGGTTCCTAAGACACGTGAAGGAAAATGGTCAGAAAAAGAGGAAGTCTGTGAGAGGCCCGACCGGCTCCCACATTTTACCCCAGGGTACTCTTGAGGAGTGAGGGATAAGAGATATTACATAGATAGATAGATAGATAGATAGATAGATAGATAGATAGATAGATAGATAGATGGGAGAGAAACAGAAACACAGGATAGCCTCAGGAGGGCCTGGATCCTTATCCACCAGCCCCTCCTGTTTCTTCTAAAGGGCTATTTATAGGAATGCCAAGGGGTGGAGCAAAGACCGCCCCCTAGCATAGCCAAGTGCAAACCCTTCCAATCACCTGGTAACCACACACATGGTCAAGCCATGCTCTAATGCAGCCCTGCTGGGTAAAGCAAGCTCAGATCTCAGTAGGAAACCTTTGTGGGCCTCCATAGAAGTCAGAGTGAAAGGTGCCTGTGTTCAACTGAAGTAGCAGCCTCCTCCACCATGTGACCTACAGCTGTGAGGCCATCCACGGCATCAGAGATACGAAAAATAAATGCTTCTAGACTGGAAACATGTTTCTCTTCATAGAGTTGAAAGGCGGGTCCAATCCTGCAAAGAAATGTTTAGAGCCATGGGGAGAATGTCTTGGGCAATTGCCAGTTCTACAGCACAATGACTGGGACACTCACATTAGAGTCCCACACACGTTGGTTCAAATCCTAGATGTGTGGCCGTGGGGGAGCTGTTTAATCTCTGTTAATATTTATTTTCCTGAGACTGGCAAGACAGCTCAGCAGATAAGGACTCTTGCCCCAAGCCTGATGCCCTGACTTTGATTCCCAGGACTCACATAGTGGAAGCAGAGAACTCCTATAAGCTGCCCTTTGACCCCCACATGCACACACGCCATGTGTGCCACCTACACAAATAAATAAATGTAATTAAAAAAAACTTTAGATAAAAGATGCGTTTCCCTGGACTAGGTTGGAGATCAGTGGCAGAGGTCTTGCCATGCTGTGCCACGCCATGCCATGCTGTGCCACGCTGTGCTGTGTGTGCTTTGCACCACAAGGCCCTAAGTCCGAACACAAACATTGAATGAAAAAGAAAGTCTCCTTGAAATGGGATGATAACAATGCCTCCTCAAAGGGTAGCTACGAGATTAAAGGACTCAGTGTGTGCTCTGGATTATGGTACATGCCCGACATGGGGAAGCTATGCTATTGATGTCACTGACATCTCGGCTCTCATATAATTCCCAGAGAGATTGCTTTTTGTGGTGTGTTTTTTAGTGCTGGGAGATCAGACCCAGGTTCTTGACTGTGCTAGGCAAGTGCTACACTCCCAGCCCACTAAGGAATTCTTTAACTTAAGACCTTCTAAAGATGTCAAAGACATTGTGGAGATGTTGGAGCTCACTTCGAACTGAAGGTAACAGGCAACGCAGAAGGTGAAGGAAGAATCATGGCCGAGACAGAGACCACGTGCTCTGAGGTCAGCCTCCGTTTCTTCTTGCTAGGCAGAGTCCTGGGCCAGGGTGGCTGGGCGAACAGTTTGCACTCCTGGTCCTGGCCAGTTTGTGTTTGGTGGAATTACACTACCCTTGTACCAAGCAAGGGTGTTGACATCTTGGTTTGAATTCCTGGCATGGTATCTTTGATATTGCTCAAAGTCTTGCACCAGGAACATTCTGAGGAGACTGGCCTTCACTTCTGGGTAGGGAGGGGGAGGCTGCAGAGGAGACACTCTGTCCAGACTGAATCAGCTCCACAGCCTGCCACATCCTCTGCCCTGTCAATAGAGTAATCTCCCAGGATAGATGGGCCATGACAAGGGCATCAGGAGCCAACCTAGGAGCTGGTAGGAGTCAGTTTGAGTCTGTTCTAGAACATGACAGTTATTTGAGAAACAACAAAGCATTCCCTGTGACTGAAATAAAAACATCTTGAGTATTTAGAGTGACCTCCCTGACTTTGTCACACAGCACCATTCACAGATCAGGGAAGCTGGAACCACTTCTCTGAACCCCAGAGTAATGCCTAAATTACTCTCTCTGAGCCAAGGAATTACAAGGCTATGGGAATGTACCCATCTAGAGCTCTGCCTTCCCTTCCAAATGGCACCCAGGAATCTAAATAGCCCTAAACCCACTTCCAAGGCTCACATGCACCTCTTCTCAAAGGCAAGACACTTAGCAGGGCTCAACTGGTAGCCAAATGGCAGTTCATACTGCAAGGTTCCTCCACTTACTGGGCAGTTAGGGCAGAGTCGGGCAGAGTCAGAGAAAGGACCAGGGCCGGGGATGAGGGTGCTAGCTACATACCACCAACTTTCAGTTCAGAACCCAAAGAGCTGTAGAATAGGTCTTTACATGCTTGAACAGCTTGTTCATTTGACTAACAAGATATAGATATATGATGGTATGTAAGCCTCCAGTTGTTCTCCAGCCCAGAGCTGGCAAATGTTAACCTCTGTAGACAACCACTAAGTACTATTTCAATAAAGGTGCAATGAATGAAGACATTCTCAAGAAGAATGAAGAGAGATTAAACTCACCAGAGTTCCCTTAGGACCAGCCTTGAAGGAGTCATTACAGTCAATAAAGCAGAGCTCCACTTGCGCCCCCCCCCCCACCGCGCTGCCACGCCGCCCCACCCCCACCCCGTCCCATCCCATGCCTCAGCTGGATGTGCATGACCCAAGCAACAAGTAGGTCTCACGGGAGTTACAGCAGGCAGCCCCTGCGATTCTGTGGGACAGTCATTCTCAGCAATGAGCTCACATTAGACCAAGGGCTCAAACAGCCCCCCATTTCCAGGGTGGCTGGGAAGGCCACCACCCAATCCACCACACCTGACCCCTGCCAGGACTTCAAGCCCAAGTGCACATACGTGTAGGGCATTAAGGGACATCATGATGAATAGCTGGCTCTATCTTATTTTCCTGGGACCTATGAAGTCTGTTGGCTAGACACCCCCCAAAAGATAATTTAACCAAAGAAGAGGGGGAAGAGTTAATTCCATAAAATGAAGTAACTGCTAAGTCAACTTCTTTTAAAACATTTTAGAGATTCTAAGGTCAAGAATTAATGGTCCGCTTACTTCAAAGGGATCAATTTATTTCTTCAGTGTTCATTTTCAGAATCAATCATTTTGCGTCACCTAGAGAACTTACGACATTGAACTTCGAGAGCACATTACCGTAAACGCTTATCGGTCTGGGCATGGCTTCCAGCTACCACCAGTCTTTTCCACACAAATCCCAAAGACAGTTGAGTTCTTGTTGCCTCACTTGGACTGTGTGCAACTCTGCTGAGGCATTCTAAAGAATGGGCAGTAGAGCAAAGGCTTGCAGGCATCTGGGGGAGCCCAGCATCTGGGGAAACCCAGCATCTGGGGGAGCCCAGCATCTGGGATAGCCCAGGCTGTGGGAGGTGATGCTGGGGCTTCAGTGTAGCACACAGTTCTGGCTGCAACGTAAAGCCCACAGTTATTTAGCTTTCCTTTTGCTAGTTGAGTTACTCCTGTAAAATGGGCTTGGTTTGGGGCCCTGAAAGGTTGGAGGACAGTCATGAGATACTGATGTGTCCTTGGACATACGCGTCTAGCTTCTGCTTTGTATAAAACATCCATTTGATTTCATCTCAAGGTTGGTGCTGGCATCCCAGTGCTGACGCCAATAGTCTGGGTGACTTGGACCAGTCCTTCCACCTCTCCAAGCTTCAGTTTGGATGGATGATCAGTGCTAAGTGTCTGGAAAATCCCATGCTAATTGACACCGCCAGGGACTCAGACAGACCAGCTGTTTGGCTTTAAAGTAGCAAAGCTCCCAGAAGAATGAGGGCGGGCGGTTTAGCACTGGGCTTTCTGGCAGCTGCAGACCCAGTGCATAATGTCTGCCGTTGAGCCGGGGAGACTTGGGTAAAGAGCCCTGGCATTCGAACCCTAAGCATCCTATTCAGTCAGAAGTGGCTTGGGATTAAACAGACATTTAAATGACACACTTGTCCCAAATTGGATTCCAGCTGAGCATCATCACTAGTTGGGGTGGAGTGCAGGACCTGGTTACCTGCTCTGTTCAACCTTTAGCGCATCTTGGATCAAGGCAGAAGAGCCCCCAAGCCCACAGGTTTTATCCTGCCACCGACTGGGAGTGATGAGAAATGGCCAAGGGCTGCCACTGCTTGTGGGAGGTGGGCAGGGGGCAGCTCTTTACTCACTTTAGATTTCACCTTACGCATTTCTTTTTCTCCGATCAATAAGACCCCTCCATTGCTAGCACTTTTTAATGCATCGCTAGTTTCCAATGAGAATTGGGTCAGAATTAATACTCGAGGCAGCATTTAGAGAAGAAATTCTAGTTCTTGGCTACATACGGAAGTTGCTTAAAGATCCTTTTAAAATGACCGATGTTGTGTCCCACCCAGTGACCTACTTTAACTGGCTCAGGGGTGGCCTGGCCGTTCATTGCAACTGTTCCCCAGCGTACTGTAGTGGCCAGCCAGGCTGCTTCAGAGAGATGGCCGCGTGGCATGTGTGACACACACAGCTACCAAAAGGTCACTCACAGCCCAATTTCCCCTTTTCCTCGCCTAAAAAGCTGGAAAGCTAAAATAGTCATTGCTCTGTTCTCTCTCTTAGCTAAGGACCAACCCGTGAAATATAAGAGGAATTCACTGGTTAGAGATCTAAGAAGGCTTTTCGAAGGAGACTGGCATGGCCAGCATTCCTCACTCACTCTTGGCCCTTTTTTGAGCTCATGCCTGAAACACAGATGTCAGGGCTGGAGCTACAGAGCCATGCTTGGGTAATGTGGATGAAGGACCATCTTAAAACAGAAAGAGAGAAAGGCCTGGACTTTCAGAAGCATCATGACCAGTGGCATCTGCCCTGCTCTCCACCTGGAATCGTGAGGTAGGTAATCTCCTTCCTTGTTTCAGCTCCTGGAGTGCATCCCCCTTGCATGCTGCCAAACATCATCCTTAAATGACATAGAACCAATAAGGTCTTAGCATTACATGTACTGCCTTCTCAAGACCACCTCAGCCTTCAAACATGAAGCCTTGAAGACAATCTTCTTCGTTTAAAAATGGCCATTACACTTAAAATACACTTGTATTTAAACCAAGAGAAACACATTTTCAGTCCTTTCAGAAGCAGGAAGAGCTCCCCACCATCCACTTCCCCACCCCAACCCCCACTTCCCCACCATCCACAGAAACAGAACAGAATGCTAGGAACAGAAATGGGAAGCAGCCAGAGAGATGTGGATTCAGAGAGGTGATTTCTTCAAGACACATCGGTCCACCAATGGCAAAAATGTGGTGAGGAGAGAGAGGTTGATCATCAAGAAGAGAAAGGAAAAGGAAAAGACCACATCCTCAGGAAGGCAACAGGATCCTGGAATGAGGGTACAAGCAGAAATTGACCTTTTGGACAAGGAAGACCAGTTCCTCTATTCCGAAAGATGGAGATCCAGCCCTGGGTTTAGATTATTTGGCTAATAATGCAGAAGGGGAACTCCTCAGCCACAGTCAAGAGTGACAGCAGAGAAGCAGGTATGGAAAGTCAAAGGGGAGAAGCAGGTAGAGACATGCACACACACACACACACACACACACACACACACACACACACACACACACACATACACACACCCCGTGTGCACTGCCCCCATCTGCCTGGACCACTGCACCTTGCCCTAGGTTATTTACTGAAATGTTTTCATTGTAAGATATCAAGCTCGTGCAAAGGAGTGCATGCGATCTTGTTCTCATACCCGATCCAAGTCCATCCCTACAGTTTTTCTTCTCACCTCAGCGTCTTTGCTTGGTGATGGCACTTCTCACCCTGCCCCCTTCCCTAAACCTGTCCAGTCCAGGAGCTCTGCTTCCCTTCCCCCAGCTTCTGATTTCAATAAAAACCCAGCAGAACCACACTCCCTCAGTTCTGCTCTCTCTCCCCACTTTGTCCTCTTGGTTTCCTTGGCTCTCTCTTGGTTCTCTCTCTCATCTCTCTTCTCTTCCTCTCTCATTCTTCCCTGCTTTCTCTTCTCATGGCCTGGTTCAGTCTACTGGTCATGTCTAGTCTACTTTCTCTCCCTGCTCTGGACTCTTCCACATGCCCCTGGCTGTATTCTTCCTCACATCTACACTAAAAACCTTCCTCTCAGCCATAGCTTGGAGTGGTCATGTTTTCATTTTCATTCATCTGGTGCCAAAACCCTGAAAGAGCATAGATGATCTTCTTCCAAAGGGCCTAACCATCCTCCTGTTCCTGGAAGACCACAATTTTGGGCTCCAGCTGGAACTAAGAGAGTGGGCAATGAGGCCCACAAACTTGTGAGCAGAGCTGAGGAAAACACCAACCAATATCTTTCAAGATGATTTCTTTACCGAATCCTCCTAAGTCAGAGTTGGCTATGGTTTCTATCCCTCTCCTTTGGTCCCTGTGAGGTCTTCATCCCTGACTCCTCATAATTACACTATTTTTAGTACCTTTAATCTGTGTGCATGTGTGGGTGTGTGGGGGTGTGCTCATGCCCTAGCATGCAGAGGTCAGAGGACAATTTGGGGAGTTGGCTTCCTCCTACCATGTGAATTCCAGGGATTGAACTCAGGTCACTAGACCTGGCAGCAGGCACCTTTAACTGTTGAGCCGTGTCACTGGCCCCATAGTTACAGCTTGTGTCCACCTTTTCCCTTCTCCTAAAGTGACTCCAGGAAGAAGATATCTAAAGAGCCCCTTAATTCGAAATGCAAGTTGCAAATGTTAGGCCACTCGTCTGTTCCTGTCAAGATGACCAGAATTAGAAGTTTGGAATTTTCCAAGAAGTAATCGCAGGGGGTATCTTCACAAAGCAGTGACTTCAGTGTCATGGAATGCTATTTCTTGATGAATGAATTGCCATAGTCTTATAACGGGAAAGTGGATAGACTTTGTAATTCATAGTCAACTTTCTTCTACTAAAATGTCAGAGCAGGGCTTGGAGAGGTAGCTCAATGGTAAAGAACCCTTGCTGCTCTTGCAGAGGACCCAGGTTTAGTTCCCAGCTCTCCAATCAGACAGTTGATAACTGCTTGTAACTCCAATGGATCTGATGTCCTTTTCTGTCCTCCATGGGTACTCATGGAGCATTCATGTGTACATACCCACACACAGGCACACGTACTTTACATAATTAAAAATATAAATAAACAAACAAATAAGTAAAATGTCAAAGCAGGTTAGATAGAAGGTGGGGCTCAGTGGCTTCTGTAGCTCAGGCTGACTTTGAACTTGTTGACATTCCTGCTTCAACTCCCCAAGTGCTGAGATCATAGGCCTGTGATACTACATCAGCCTCTACATGTTTGTTTTCAAAGTTAAAACGAAATGAGAGATATTGGAGTATAGGGATGGTTATTTTGAGACAACTTCCTGGATTGACCCAACATCATAGAGATACCCAAATTCATTTGGTGGAGGGAATCTGGCACTTTTATGCAGGACTGAGGGAAAGAATTTGAGGAGCTTAAAGAGTTACTTATTTTCATTTTATGTGTGTGAGTGTTTGCCTGGACATATATATGTGTACCAGATGCATGCCTGGTGCCCACGGAGACCACAAGAGGACGTCAGACCCCTTGGAACTGGAGTTACAGAAGGTTGTGAATCACCATGTGGGTGCTGAGAACCCAACAGAGGTCCTCTGTGAGAACAGTAAGTACTCTCAATAGGTGAATCATTTCTCCATCACTATCTGCTTTTAAGATTAATTGAGCCGGGCGGTGGTGGCGCACGCCTTTAATCCCAGCACTCGGGAGGCAGAGGCAGGAGGATCTCTGTGAGTTCGAGGCCAGCCTGGTCTACAAAGTGAGTTCCAGGAAAGGCGCAAAACTACAGAGAAACCCTGTATCAAAAAACCAAAAAAAAAAAAATAAGATTAATTGAACATAAGAAATTTAAATGTATGAAGAGAAAAAAAAAGGAAAGGAGGCAAAAGTAGAAGACCCCAGTGGATATTGTGACCCATTAGAATATACCTTTGGGCTATAGTTCTCTCTACAGCTGGGCATCTAGTCACCCCTCCCTTGCTCACAGTCACCTTTAGTCTCTTCTGTCCCTCCAGTGATATTGGTCTAGTGGCCTTCTATTGGTGAAATTATTAAGGCCACTCCACATAGTTAAAAGGGGGGTTTATTTAGTGGCGTAACTTACAAGTGAAGGGATAGGTAGATCGCAGGGTCTGGGAAAGGTGTGCCGCAGTCCGGTGGTGTTCCCTGGAGAACTCTGCTCAGTCTACCTCCAGTGTCCAGGGTCCAGGAACCAAGAGAGGCGGCGAATCCAGATCTTGGGTCTTCAGGGTCCTCTCTTGGCCCTGCCTTGTAGGCATGACAGTTACCGAAACCTCAATGGGAGTTGGAACTTCCAGATCAAGTCTGGAATGGCTACCCACTACAGCCTTCAATCAAGTAAACACACTGAAGGACAAGCCCCGCCCCCACGTGTTCTTCCTCTGCTGGAGCACCCCTACCTTCCCATGAATTCTGCTGACTTTGGACTTCTGGATAACAAAGAATGATCACAATTGTGTTATCAAACATTCCAAAGAGCCCCTGTGTTCACCCCTGAGGTCTGACCCCAGGTGCTGTCTCATGTGTGAGCTCACCCATTTGCTTTCCAGCCACATCGAGCCATTTGCAAAGTGTTGTTCCTTGAGGGCTTTAATGGCTGCAAAGCTGTTAGGTCACTCACGGGGCTGCAGTCACTGAGCCTGAGGAGAATGGGGGGGGGGGGTTTCATTTGGGAGCAGGGCAGAAGGGGCCATCAAAGCACAAGACTTGTCTAGAATTTATTGATGTGTTGATAAATGTCTTGCAGCTTCTCTTATTATAATTGTTGTCTATGTAATGATTTTTAAAAAAACAGCTTTCAAAATTGTGGTTTGTTTGTCATAGAGATTTGGGTTGTTAGAGCTGACCTCACAATTGATGTAATTAACTGGCTCTAGTTTGCTCTGTTTAATTGATGTTGAAGTACTGACAAAGAGAAAGCATGTGGGAGGGGGATTGTTGGTTAGCCGGACTTCGTTTCTGGCGTTGGAGCCCTCGGTTCCTCCGACAATAATGTTCCGACATGAGCTCCACTCTATCAGCCATCCCATGATTACTCTGCCATTATGCCTAATCAACAGCTGTGCGGAAACGCATTTAAATCACATTTTTTTCCTTTCTAGAAATTAGCAGATGAAGGATAATTACAGCAAATAGCCTGAGTTATGATAGGCTGCTTCCTGCCTAACACTGTCATAAGGGAAAACTTAAAGAAAATATCAAACTCTTATTTCTCTTTTATTTCTATGAAGTGTGAATTCGTGGCCTCTTTTCCTACCTGAAAGCTGGGAATGAGTTGCCCATTTACATGCCCAAACATATCTAAAACCTAAAGCAACTGCATTACTTTGGCTGGTGAGAGAGACAGCCTAGCAGATAAAGTGCTTGTCACCGAGAGTGACGACCTGAATTTGATCTCTAGGACCCACATGGTGGCGGGAGAGAACTGATCCCCACAAGTTGTCCTCTGACCTCCACATACATGCTATGGCACCTGTAGTACACACACACACACACACACACACACACACACACACACACACACACTAAATAAATAAATGCTTTTTTAAAAAAAAGAAGTCACATTAACTTATATGAGTTATATTTCCAACAGTTTTTCAAATTATTTTTGTTTTAGACTGGCACAATAGTTGGAGATCATAAAACACTGAGTTCTAACACTTGCCACTGAATCTCACAGTTCACCCATAATTATGTTATACCCTTGTAATTTCATATGGAAACTGGTGTTTATCTGTCATGGCATACAGATTCCTCACTATAGTGCTTATCAGTGGTACAAGTTAAACAACCGACCATCATCACAGTTAAGCTACTATGGTATCAGAAAGGCAAGGCTCTTTGTTTTAAGATTTTATTTTCACCTAATATGTAGGGCATTCTGCCTTCACATATGTCTGCACACTTATGTGCATGCACTATCCACAAAGGCCAGAGGAGCCGTGGATTCCCTGGAACTGGAGTTACAGACGTTTGTTAGCCACTGTGTGGGGTGCTGGGAAGCAAATGTGGGTCCTCTGAAAGAGTAGCCAGTGAGTGCTCTTAACTGCTAAGCCACCTCTTCATCCCCATAAAGTCCCTCTCATGAGACTTCACTGAATATCATACCTTCACTCAAATTTATGGTTTCAGCAAGTGTCCGAGGCCAGTGCCATGGGGTGTTGGGGCATCATGGGAGTGATGCTGACTGGGATGGGGCTGACCAGAAATGGCAGCTTGGGGATCTGACAGCCTTGTTTCTAAGTCTCAGCTCTGTCACCACTTCAGCCGAACACTCTAAAATGGTCCTTGTTGTCTGTGAGACCCTGGTTCTTCCAGCTTCTATAACATTGAGAGACCTGGTTTTTGGTTTTGTTTTTTGTTCTCTCTCTCTCTCTCTCTCTCTCTCTCTCTCTCTCTCTCTCTCTCTCTCTTTTAGCTATCCTCTTGAATTTTCTGAAAGGTAGGACTCCTCTTTAAAATATGTATGTGTGCATTGGTACCATGTGTTGGTTAATCTCAGTTATCAATTTGATTGGATCTAGAATCAACTAAGAGATAGGCCTCTAGGTGGTCTGTTAGGATGTTCTAGAAGGATTAATTGAAAGAGAAAAACTCTCTTAGAGCAGAAAACACCTTCTTGTGGTGACCCAGATATAAAGATAACTGAGAAAAGAGGGGTGCTGTTTTTGCCTGCCTGCTTTCCCTCCTTGCTGATGAGTCTCTCTACCTTGCTGCTGCTACTGCTGTTACCGTCCTTTGCTAACATCAGAATCCAGCTTCTCCAGCCGTCCACTGTAGAATAAAGACCAGTAAATCTCCAGGAATCCGCCAAGACTTCAGCATTGGATTGGGACTGTTAAAGAATCCAGCTTAATGGACTGAACAGGTACTGAGTTCTTAGCCTTCCCAACATGCAGATAGCCACTGATGAACTACCAAGTCCATATCATGTAGACCAATCTAACAAATCCCCTTTATTACATTCTCTAGAGAGCCCACAATCTACAGTTCTGGATGAAATGGTCCCTATAAGGCATTCTACTTCCTTGCCTTGTCCAAAGTTCTGATGCTTCTGTGAAACACTGTGGAAAGGAAAGGTTCATGATCTAAATTCTAGAGAAGGAATTAGGAACACTGGACGCCTCTTGGCACTCTGAGTGCATAGGCCACGTGCTTTAAAGAACACCCTTCAATCTAACCCATCCAATTATTTAATCCTGATTTGTATATGGCTGAACTTGGTGTGTATTGGTATTTGATGAAGAAAACCTTATGCCAGGCCATGGTGACACACACCTTTAATCCCAGCACTCGGAAGGCAGAGGCAGGCAGATTTCTCTGAATCTGAGGACAGCTAGGGCTATTACACAGAGAAACCCTGTCTCAAAACACACACACACACACACACACACACACACACACACACACACACACACACAGAGAGAGAGAGAGAGAGAGAGAGAGAGAGAGAGAGAGAGAGAGAGAGAGAGAGAGAGACTGAAGACTACTGGGATCCAGCCCCTCTATAGTCTTCTCCCAGGGTTCCAGAAGAGACACTACCAGCAACAGATTAATCTGAGGGACACTCGAATGAATCTAAGTACACTGAGCTCTTTAGTCCATTCACTTTATTCTTCTAAGTCAAAATCTCTCTGCACAGCTTCAGTTCTGTTCTCATACTTACCTCCTCTCTGTCCTCCCATTGTTCTAAGTTCCTTCCATCTTTGTTTCTCCCCTTCCTCTCTCCCCAGTCCAGTTTAAATACACACACAATCCGCAATTCTCTGGCTCCATCGCTTTCTACTCAAGTGGGGCAAGTCGGTAACTAGGAAGCCCGCATCATAGCTTGATGTACCTGGTATGAAAAGGCCCTTTTGTTCCGAGTATTGTTAGAGGGGAAGTCTAGAGGTGCTATGGGCTGTGGAAGAAAGGAGGGTCTAAGCTGTGTACCTAATGTCAGCCTGGCCTAGGCGGCGTCTACGTACGGATATTTACCTTAATTCAGCATTCAGGAATGCTTATTCTGTCTGCTGTTTGTCCTTGCATGTATGATAAGTATCTCAGATAAAATGCTTTTGTCTGGAGATGGCCCTGGCCTTGGATGCTTGCTAAAGGAGATAATTACAGAAGGCAGACATCTGATTCTAATGCTAAAAAGGTGAAACAAGAGCTTGGAAAAGAGAAGACTTGCCTATGTCATGGCTGTCAGCACAGTTGGGGGAAGGTCCAAATACCTTAGTTGCATAGGGAAAAACTGTGCCCAAAGAGTGATCAATCACACTGTTAGAAGAATCAAGTGGGAAAGCTGTAATAGCACACATGAAATTCATTGCAGGAGACAGCTGATGCATTCAAAAGCCAATAGCACCAATACTTCCTTGAGTCTTGGCTTCCTCTGGAAAAGCCCTTGACTCTTCCAAGTAAATGCTCGGTCATAAGCAGCTAAATTCCTACTTCATATTTCTGCGGCTTGTAGCAGACAGAAAGAAAAAGAAAAAAAACCTTACCCCATTGATAGGCCTGAACATCTAAACACAGAGAAGCAAAACAGAGTCATAACTGCTGAGCTGATCATAGATAAAGCTCACTATGACTGTTAGTGCTAATTGTCAGTCTGACTGAATCACCTGGAGATGGACATGTGTGGGTTTACCTTGGTTACAATAATTGATGTGGAAAGGCCCATCTTTAATTGTAGGAAAGACACTCCCTGGGAAGAGAATCCTGGACTTCCTTTCCTTGATGGACTACACCTTGAACTGTGAACTAAAATAAAGCCTTTCTCTCTTCAGTTGCTCTTGTTAGCATATCTTTTCATCACAACCAAGAAAACGACCTAATGACACTCACACTCTCCAACTTGATGTATTAGTGCAATCACTTGGCAGGCTCGCTAAAGCAGAGACTGTTAGATTCTGCCCTGGGGTTCCTTACTCAGTGGATTCTAACCAAGTGACAAAGGAGTTTCTGGGTCCAGGGATCAAACTTAGAGCATGCCCTGTTGGACGCTAATGTTGACTGCTTGCTGCTAGCTTGGAAGCACCATCTTCTCACTCGTGGGCTCTACCAACACCTAATCTGAGCACCTCTGAAGCTTCCTCTGGCCTAGCAACCATCCATCCAACCTCACACTTCTTTATACGCGTCTGTCTCCTCTCACTGCATTCCTCAAGGTAAAGCAAGGGTAACACTGGACCTGGTTCCTCCTTCGGTGCCTTCACAGAGCCTAGCACAGGTTCTGGGAACTCTGCAGAGTTCGCTGACTTGACTTAAAATGGAACTAAGTTTAAACTAAAAGATGAATTAAATAGCATTAAAACCCTAAGATTTTATTCATTTGATTTGACTTGAGACAGTCTCTCACAGCTTAGGCTGAATTCAAATTTGCTATGTAGTGAAGGAAGACCTTGAACTTCTGGTCGTGTCCCCCCCCCCCCCCCCCCCCCCCCCCCCCCCCACCTCCTGTGTGCTGGGATTACAGGCACAGGCCTCCATGTCACCTTTATGTGATCCAGGGTTTCATGAGTGCTAGGAAAGCACTCTATGAGTGAGCCACATCCACAGCCCCTTAAGGTTTTACTAACCAAGGCTCCATCTTTGGCCTGGTCTTTGCTGTCTTCTCCATGGAAGACACTGGCCAGCAGTTTACTAACCCCATTTCCCTGCTTCCTAAGTACATAGCAGATTCTTCTTCCCAGTCTCCTTTGCCATGAGATGTAGTCTCTTGATTTCAAGTCAACGCAACACACACAGCCTGGCTCCACATACAAGCCACCCCTCCTGCATGCTCATTCAACCTCCACAGACTTTAAACAAATTAATAGAAAGATAAGAAGGAGAATCTGAGAAATGAAAGGAACTTGGGTTTCCAATTCCCTGCTTAGTGGAGAACTGCCTACAGCCAGGACCTGCTTGGAACTTCTTGAAATAGAGAACAACACTGCTGAGAAAATTTGAGATTATAGAGAGGACGTTTGCTCTCGGAGTTTTCATGCCTTCAACTAAATGACCTCACAGTCCAGATCTCAGTCACGTGAGCCAGACTCTGAGATGGCATCTATGATGGCCTCTTAGTAACTTTCCTCTCTCCTCATTGAGAAACTCCCATCCAGTGAGTATAACACCAACTTCTTCCATGACCATATTAAGTAACTCATCAAAGCCTGTTGGCAATGCCTCCTGTATCCCATATGCCCCTGGCTAGGCCAAGATGCTCCCAGTCTGAAGAAACCACCTTATCGAATACACTGTTCACAACGTGCCTAACACACTCATTGTACCACTCCCAAACCACCATACAGAAGAGGGTACCAAGGGGCCAAGACTTCTCAAGTCCCAAGCTTGCTGCTACATGAATTCCATTTGTCTCTCCTGACCACTTCAGGGTTCATATTTCCTGAGGCCCTCATTCTGGCTGAGGTCAGGCATGGTCACATGGTCACACGTGTTTTTTCTCTGCAGCCTCGCTAAAATCCACCCCACCCCCCCCAAGCACATGCAGAGAAGACAACTTGTTTGTTTTTAAGCCAGCAGACCCTCCATCTGGTTTGGAGAATGCACTCACCTACTAAACTACGCTTCCCAGGTCTCTTACAAATTGGTAGTGGGAACATCCTCATCTTCTCAGTGTGGTATAAAGTATTACTTGGGTGTGGCTTTCTCAAGGCAGGGGCAGACACAGTTTTAAAAACTGGCATGCACTTTAAAAATTTTGTTCTTCTTCCTATTTAGAAGTCGTGTGTGATAGGCAGAAGCTGTCTATAGAAGGGTCCAGAAGGCACACACACCTGCAGAGCAGGGCCTCACTGTCCGTGCGATCCCCTTTCCTTTCTCCCCAGCTGATTTGCAGAGCTGCTCACAGTTCTCCTACTGCATGGGAAGGCTCAAGATGGCTCTGGTTGTACCCACTGTGGTCGAGAGAGTTGGTGGCTCTGTGCTTGGGACAGCTTCTTGAGCAGTGACCACTGGACAGAAGACAAAGCTGAGCTACCTAGACAGATAGATGGACACAAGACACACTTGATGGCCTCAGGGGTTCTCATAATTAGCTGGGGGTGAGATATCTCACTCTCATTCTTGTGGTTTTATAACAAATCACCTTAAAATAATAATGGCCACTTATTCCATTCCTCGGTTCCCTGGGCCAGGAACTGAAACAGAGCACAGCTACTAAAGAGAGAAATCCACAGAGTCTGCTGAAAGGGCAAAGAGATTTATTCAAAAAGGAAAACTCACAAGACAGAACAGAGCAATTGTCGCAGGGTCCTGGAGAGATGGGGCACGGTCCCATGCTATTCATCTACCTGTGACTGTCCCAGCATCCAAATCCCACCAGGGAGAGAAGACAGAAGCCTAGTGCATCTCAGGTACTAAGGGTAGCCCCGAGCCATGCCCCAGGGGCAGGTACTTCAAAGTCATAGGTCGTTAGGACAGTTACCTGCTACATATCTAGGGGCTGTGTTTCAAGGACATGGACAGAACAGCTATCCACTACAAGGGACAGTGGTGTAGTGTGGCTGTTCCCCAGTGACCTCAGCAGCGACATGAGGACAGGGGTCCTTGGCAGGCTAGTTTACTCACATGATACTGGATATTGGCTAAAAACCTGAGTGGGGCTGTCAACTATACTGTCTACATGGGGGTCTCTCTATGTCCTATCCAGAGAGAGAAGGAGGAAGACAGAGGTGGAGGGTGGGAGGGAAGTATGAAAGCCATATTGTGTTTCATAACCTGGCCTTGAAAGTCATCCTGACTCATTTTTGCTGTGTTCTTTTGGTTCAAAGGAGGAAAGCCATGGAGTCCAGCTGAGAGGAGGTTGTAAGATGACATACAGACTGAGTCTGGTGGCACTCATTTGTGATCCCAGCACTGGGAGGCTGGGGAGGAAGATTCTGAGTTCAAGACCAGCCTAAGCTACAAAATAAGACCCTGTCTCCAAACAAAACAACAACCATGTAAAATAAAATGGAGCATATCAAAGATAAGCCACAGTTTCTACCAGAGGTCATAGGCGAGTCAGGAGACAAGGAGGTATGTATATTAGCATAGAGCTGGGAAAAGGGGAATTACCTCCTCGGTTTATGGTATATGTGCTCTGACACCCAGGGCTATTGTATCTATTCTATTTCCCTTATTTCATTTCATTTCATTTCAGGATTTTACTCCATAGCCCAGAGTAACCTGCAACTCAAACACTGTTATCTTCCTGCCTGGATCACCAAGAGCTGGAATAACAAGTACCCATCACACACAGCTACTGCACTTGATAGATCGTAAGATCTGTTGTATTTCACAAGCATCCACAGGTCTGTCCAGCTCCTGACTCCTCCTCAGCCTTCAATTCTAACCTCTATGCTGGGACCAGCCTCCTCCCCAGAGGGCCCTCCCTTTTACCCAGCCTCACAGAGTCCAAGATATCAGTTTTACATCTGATGCTTTTGTTATTCCCAATTAATGGTAGTGAATAGCAAATGTTGGCAGAGCATCCTGGGAATATCCTATCCTCTGGTGTTCTTTTATGCATCTAATATGTAAGTGTAAACTTTAAATTCCACCTAAAAATACATACTGGCTTACTGTAACTACAAACCCAAGATGCAGTAAACATACACTGAAGAGCTTGCCAAATCTTCGCTTCTAAGAGCCTATTAAGGAGCTTAAATATTTTATTTTGGATTATGTAGATAGAGCTTATAAACATGACTGTTAAAATACTGGGGATGAGAAAGCCTTTCTACTTCTTTCTCCCCCTCTGAGTAGAGGGAATAAACCAGAGCTTGTCTAGGGCTCTCCCCTGCTGGGTATGGGCTGGGCCCATTCCAAATCCTTGCAGAGCAGGGGCTTAACCCACAATGACTCCTCAGCAAGAGCTAACATCCACCTGCTCACTCCATGAACACCATCTCAGTGGACACAATTCTCACAGTGATTAGGAACCATTGACCCAAGCTCATCCTAAGTGGCCACACTTGGGTTTTTAACTTGTAATTAACACACACACACACACACACACACACACACACACACACACACAATTGTCTCCCGGTACAGCGGGAGAGCTGGTGCTGGAGTGCTGTTGGGCAGGGTCAGCGGTGATACTCCCGACAGGCAGCTGACCCAGCTCAGGGCCCCTATGGTTTCCCTACTGTGAATAAGAACACCAGAGGTGGAATTGTAGCTCTCCCTGTTTCTGTCACCTTGAATAGATGACTCTTCTCGAATTTCATTTTCTTCTAAATTCTCTATATAATGCATTTACTGAGCACTTAGTATGCACCAAGACCTTTGGATTGCGATTAAATCCTTATAAAAACCTTATAAATTAGATTTTATTATTACTCTCATTTCATAGAGAACAGAACTGAGCCTCAAAGCAGCTAAGTGACCTACCTGCCCAGGGCTGCAGAGTTAGTGTCAGGACTAAATTTAAAATCACATCTGTCTGAGTCCAGGGCTTTAACTCTTAGCTGCACACATGCTGAACTGGGCCTACCAAGGCTCCCTTGATCCCTCCCGCCAATGTAATGAATGAGGTGATATATGTGCAAAGCCTTTGTGACTGGGAGGCATGAGACACGGGCTAGCGGTTGTGATGGACAGCCTGTGCTGCTGCAAGAGGTGTCAGTGGGTGCTGGAGGTCGGCTCAGAGGTGAAGAACAATGGCGGCTCTGCCAGAGGACCAGCACTCCGTGGTGGCTCACAACCGCCATCTATAACTCCAGTTCCAGGGGTCTCACATCCTCTTCTGTCCTCCGCAGTATGCACAGTGCGTAAGACCTCACACGTACATATAAATAAAAACAAAGAGATGATTTAAAGAGAGAGAGAGACTGCCAACTCTGTGAGAACACACGTCTTATAAAATGAATCTAGCGTTCTGTCGCTCATCGCATGGGGTTCACTTTTTCATTCTGCAGGGTGCTCGTCCCATGGGGTTCGCTTTTTCATTCTGCAGGGTGCTCGTCCCATGGGGTTTGCTTTTTCATTCTGCTTTATCAAAAAGGAGATCAAGGTGAAAGGTCTTTCTGAACAACTTGATTATAGACTTGACAATCTTAATAAAATCGTGTCTGGTATTTGGGGGTTATATATACAGAAATGTACCTAAAAGTAATTCTTTTAATTCCCAAGCATGTCAGTCAAAACAATTCTCAGCTAACCCCTCAAGCCCATCCTTAGACTCATATCTAACCTGGCTCTGTCTAATGCTAAACCCTGGCCGCCTGACACCAACAGCTGAGGTGTCACAAGAAGGATCAGGCCTTTGCACTTTTATCTCGGCCTAGACTAGTAGATTTTAGGCAAAAACAGTGACGGTACCTCATTTAAAAATATGCATTTACCTTCAAATAGTTGACTTTTATTACTTTAGTCCTTTTGGGGGTGGGGGGGTTAGAGACAGGGTTTTTCTGAGCAGCCCTGGTTGTCCTGGAACTCACTTTGTAGACTAGGCTGACCTCGAACTCACAGAGATCTGCCTGCCTCTGCCTCCCAAGCGCTGGGATTAAAGGTGTGGGCCACCACTGCCCAGCGTGTGATCCTATTTTTTTAAAGTGTCTTTACAATTCCTCACCTTAGGAACACTCCTAACTGAGGGTGAGCAATTGCGTTCACTACTGTTCTCACCGCTGAATACCGATACCCAACACTAAGCAACTCTTTTGGTGCCCAGCTTGAGGGTACAGCTCGTCACGATGTCGAGAGCACGGTGGTGGGAGCGGTTCACAGCTGTGGCAGCAGAAGTATGACGTTGCTTGTCCCTGCACCAGGAAATTGAGACCTGGCAGGAAGCAGGGCCAGGGTAAAACCTCAAGGCCTGTTGGGAGTGTCTCACTTCCTTCAGTGAGACTCCACCTCCTAAGGGTCTCACAACCTTCCAAAACAGTCCTATTAACTGGGGACCACGTCAAAAACCGTGAGACTATGGAAGACACTTCACATTCAGATCCTAACAACAGCCCTTTCATTCTTTCCTTATGGACTTCATGAACAAGCACCAGCCTATATAAGCAAAACCTTGACAGTATTATCCCATGAGAGAGAGCCCACAGACTCAAAGTATTGTGGGGTCCTGCCCCACCAGGAACTTAGGTCACCTCTTAAGAGGCAGCCTGGAACCGAGGAAAGGTAAGTGCGCTGCTGTTTCCCAGCCTTCCTCTTACCCGGAGACAATCAGACAGCAACAGGAAGTCAAGTCAAGCAAGAACTCATTTATTGGTAGGCAGTAAGCCTCTTTTATAGCAAAAACCTCAGAACCCTAGGAGGGGGTAAAGGAACTGACCAATCATTTTAAAGGTCACCCTATACTCATTTTCTTGTTTAGGAGTTGTTTATGCACTGACATCATCTCCTGATCTTAGTATCTTATCTCAGCATAAACAACTTGAGCTAACTTCCTCTTGGCACCATTTGTATCTAATCTCTGGGTAAACAACTTGAGCTAACTTTCTCTTGGCATGTATGTAGCTCATGTATGCCCCACAAAGTATAATTGGAATTTCAGGTAAGGACAACATTGCAGAGGAGGAAGGCTTCTTGGTCACTTATTGGGGCATTTCCACCCTGCATTGTTCCCTCTTAGAGAGTCACAATATTCCTTAAGAAAATAAAGGTTCTAGAAAAGGATGAGGTAATTAAGTTCACTGGACAGTTCCCAAACTGACTTGACCACAAACCATTTTTTCTAAACAAGAATAGCATACCACAGAATTCATGCCCCATGAAAGTTTGGTAAAGGCTATTACAGTTGATTTTGAAACAAAACGACCAACACATGACCAAAACATTTGAGCATGCCAGAACACGCCAAGCTGAGAAAACATAATGAAGAATGTGACTATTTTTTTGCATTGAAGACTGTATTCTAAAAGGACTGTGGTGATAAAAAAAAAATCCATAACATGTTCTGAAAATCCTACAGATTTAGTGTGATTTATATTATATCTTATCACAAAGAATCACTTACAACATGACTATAAGTGGCAAGATATGAATAAAGAATGGCACCAATAAACTGAGGTTATTGCTTAGTCAGTAGAGTGTTTGCATAACACACATCAAGCCCCAGGCTCCATCCCCAGCACCATATAAACCAGGCATGGTGGTATATGACTATAATCCCAGCACTTGGGAGGTGGAAACAGGAAGATCAGAAGTTCAAGGTCATCTTCAGCTACATAGCAAGTTTGAGACCAGCCTGTGATACATGAGTTCCTGTTTCAGTCAACCAATTAATCATCATCCATCAATCAACAGAGTGAGAAAACCAGGGTCCTATTAAAATAGATAAATATAAAAAAGAATGGCCAACATAAATATTATAACTTTCAATTTAGTTCCACATTTTCTAGTTACTAAAACAGAACAGGATTCACAACCATTTACACAATTACCATGATGATAAGAGAGAGAGTGTTCACGGGTGCATAAGAAAACACAGCTTTAGGGCTTAGAATTCTAAAAGAAATGATTTAAAAGGAGAATTTCATAGGAGATCCGGTACCTCCAACCCTTTCTCAAACACTATAAGAAAGACATGTTGCTAATTCTTAGAGTATTGCCCATGATAAGCCTAAGAGCCAAATACTAAATTTTACAACATTAATGGGATCCGTTAGTAGCTGATTCTGGTAGACAAGTTGCAAATTTAATTAATGAGCACCCTAAGAAAAATTAGTCTTGTAGCTTATTGTGGGGATTAACAAGGCAACTCCATGTAGTTAAAAAGGAGGTTTATTTTGGGGTAACTTACAGCCAGTAAAGGGGTTGGTTACAGGATCCGGGAGAGGTGAGGTGCAGTCCAATGGGTTCTCTGGAGAACTCTGCTCAGTCTACCACCCAGCATCCAGGATCACAAGGAACCAAGAGGGCCAACACTTCCGGATCTCAGGTCTTAAGGGCTCCTGTCTTGTCCCCACCCCAGGGGTGGGTCATAGGTAGGCATGGCAGTAACCAGAAGCCTCACTAGGGGTAATACTTCCAGGTCAAAGCTGGAACAGCTACCCACTACAGTAGCTCACCATTTTAAGAATCAAACTAACAGCCAAGTAAGGAGGGGTTACATACTCTTTCTGGTTAAACAGTAATTATGGCTAACACCCACAGCACACTCACCGTGCCCAAGAGTGCTCTCCACACTTGGTAAGTATCCATCCGCTTAATCCTCACCTCTCTCTCAGGCACCCAGCACTGTGCTCTTTATTTTACAGATTAAGAATTGCAAACCCAGGCCGGGCGGTGGTGGTGCACGCCTTTAATCCCAGCACTTGGGAGGCAGAGGCAGGCGGATCTTTGTGAGTTCGAGGCAAGCCTGGTCTACAGAGCGAGATCCAGGAAAGGCGCAAAGCTACACAGAGAAACCCTGTCTCGAAAAAACAAAAAACAAACAAACAAAAAAGAATTGCAAACCCAGAGATAAGTGTCCAAGGTCACAGAGCTAGTACACTGTGTGTTGTGGCTGGTATTTGCAGTCAACTTTCCACCATATTGACGGGAGAAGGGAAACAGCATTCAGGTCAGTCTGCAGAATCCGAAGATAATTCACTGTCTTTGCATTCTGGATGTGGAGAGCACTGTTCAGTGGTACTGCATCAGTCAGAATCTGTGACGGCTGTTGTTGACCGTCACCCTAACAGGATCTAGACTTACCTAGGAGACAAGTCTCTGGGCATGTCCTGGAGGGAATATCTAGATTAGGTTCCTTGACGTGGGTGGCACCATCCCATGAGCTGGGGTCCTGGGCTGGATAAAGAGGAGAAAGTGAGCTGAGCACCAGCGTTCATTATTCTCTGCTCCCTGACTGGAGGATGTGATATGGCCAGCTGCCTCAAGCTCCTGTGGCCACGACTTCCCCGCCATGATAGACTGCCCCCTCCAACTTCCCCCTTGAATTGCTTTTGTCAGGTAATTTATCACAGCAACAAGACAAGTAATTAATACAGGGTCCAAACAGGAAAATGAGCCTCTGAGTTTTTAACAGAGAGAATTTAAAACAAGAAACTGGTTACAAGAAGTGCTAAGAATCTGCCAGGGAAAGGGAGGCAGCCTGGAGATGGCCACCAATTGAAAGAAGGAAGGTCCTGGTCTTATGATGGGGTCTCCTGCAGAATTAGAAACATCAGTTAGCCTGGAGAGACCCACACAGGAGCTGTTAGGAACCCTCAAACCCCCTGTCTGCTTTCCAGTATCTCACTGGCAGAATGCGGCCAGAATTCTACCCACGGGGAAGCGCACCCTCCAAGGTTGAGCCAACCTGTGATAGAGTGCTGAGGGGCAAAAGGTTAAGGAAGAAATCCAAAAGCAAAGCCTTCAAGACTGGCTCAGGTGCCAACAGCATAAATGTGAAATTTCCATCTTCTAGTAGCCGGAGCATCTGGGCTTCTGGAAGCAAATCACAGGCTAATTTAGTGCTCACTCTTCAAATCCCAGGTCTCTGTAGCAAGGCAGAAATGTACTTTGGGTTTGAAAGAAGAAACCACAGGGAAGAAAGAAAAACACTACATGTTGCAGGTATCAGGGCCATGGAATTGTTGTTACTTGCAAGGAAATACATGTTGGAAATGCGATTTTGTAAATCTAGGCAAATTCCATAAAAAATGTTTTCTGTGGCATGATAAACAACTTGGCAAAGGTTCTGGGACAGTGGGGCTGTGGCAGTCTGTGTCCTCCAAGCCACTCATGGATGTGCTGCCTTCATTTCAGCCCAGGGAGTCTATACATGCGTGGGTAACGCCTGTCAGAAAGAAGGACACCGTGGGTCTATGACTTGTGTCCAGCAGTCATAGGGTTAAACTATTCTAACAATAAGGTGGCTCCTGCAAAAGAACATCTGAGCACGTTGCCTCGTGAATTTCTGATAGAACACATTTCTAATGGAAGCTTATTTCTAAAACCCCGAAGGTTACAAGGTGCACTAACCCACCAGAAACATGAGAGAGAAGATGAGAATCCCCCGGCCCCGAGGAGAAAGTGCCAAAGGATTCCATGAAGAGAGAGGCATAGCTTCCAGCTGGAGAAGGTGGAACTGGGGCGAGTAAGGCTTTGGAGGGGAGACGGGCATCAGACCTGCAGAGGCAGGGAAGGAGCCCTCGGCACTCGGCACTCACGGAGAAAGCTGTAATATCTCAGAAACAGGTGTTGAGCAGCTGTATCCGGGAGCCACTCACTGAAGCCAAGGTGCTGGATGGAGGGTGTGGAGCAGGGAAGGAAAAGAAGGTGAAGACGATATTTGAGGCGCCTTTTCAAATCCATGCTGGGATACATCTTCAGTGGGAACTGCGAGGAGAAATTTCAAATATGTGGGGGTAGATTCACAATCCTTTAAGACAAGTGTCTCAGAGGACAATCATTTATTATGTTCAGCCCAGGAAGAATGCTGGCTAGATGGACCACAGCCCTTGCTAGAGTTTACATATGAAATCTTCCCCACAAAAGGATCCTGTCTTGAAGGCTTGGTCCCCAGCCTGTGGAGCAATTTGGGGAGACGGTGGAAACTTGGAGAGGTCAAGCCTAGCTGGAGGAAGTGGCACATCACGGCGGCTGTATCTTGTTCTGAGTCCCTCTCTCTCTCTGCTTCCTGTCCACCATGCCATGTGTTCCCTCCACCATCGTGGTCTGCATCATCACCAAGGACTAGGAACTGAAACCTTTGAAAACCTGAGACAGTAAATCCTTCCACTCTTAAATTGGTGACAGACATCATGTCCCAGCAATGAAGGCAGACAGCAAGCTCAGAGTTATGGCCGCCCCAGTGCTGTTGTGAGTACAAAGCCTGAGCACGGGCCAGAGCATGAACAGCCCCCGCATGATGCACCCAGGTTTACAGAGAATGCGCAGGGTGGGATGTCACAAGCAATTTCCCCTTGTGATAAGGAGGCAAAGGTATATTACCAGCTTCAACTGGAAATAATGGAGCATAACAATGTTTCACCTCATAAGGAGAAATAATTTCATGCTATATGACTTTTCTGCCAATGTGAGCATTTGGCTACCCCGTCAGCCTCTGAAAAATACATTCTAACTTCAACAAGCTAACAATTTAAAATGAGCATGAGAGAGAAACTCGTTCAGCTATCAGAACTGGAATTCTAATTTCAGATAGCCAGGGCCTCACTAAAGGTTATTTCTCATAATATTTATGCTTTAGTTTTCATAGTGTCAGCAATGACATGGATGTTATTAACCTCTTCTAGAAGGTTGCTATGAGAAATTAACTGATAAATTGTTATGGAGCAAAAGCTCAGGGCTGGAGTCTGGAGAGATGGCTCAGCGACTCAGAGCACACGCTGCTCTTTCAGTGGAACCAGGTTCAGTTCCCAGCACCCACATGTGGCTCACAACGGCCTGGAACTTCAGTTCTAAGGAGTCGAGGTACCCTTTTCTAGACTTCCCGTTCACCTGCATACTTGTACTGCACGTGTGTACACTCAGGCGCACACACAAACACATAAAATAATAAATAAGTAAGTCCTTTAAAAATTCAGAGCTGGTGGTTGAGCTCGGAAGCAGAATTCTTGCCTAGCATGCGCAAAGCCCTAGGTTCAATCCCTACAATAAAAGCAAATCTATAATAAATATAGAAATTGAGGTCATTAGTAAATAATATTGTGTATTTATTTGTTTCAGAACTCAATATATCCTTATTTTTGAAAGTATATGTAATTGTGTACTGATTAGCATTAGGTGACTTGGTTCATTGGTAAGGATCAATTGTAATGGAGAAGAGAATTTATTTGTTTGCAGAAATAAAAATAAAAACAATTAGTTAGTCACATTATTACCTGAAGCATTAGTAACGGGTTATTAAAAGTGTCCATAAAATGACAGAAATAAAAGTTTTTCATATTCATGGTCTAGAGTAATCCCAGCTTCACCCTCATGAGTCTTTCTTTTGGTTTTTCAAGACAGGGTCTCCCTGTGTAGCCCTGGATATCCTGCAACTCACTCTGTAGACCAGGCTGTTCTTGAACTCAAGAGATCTGCCTGCCTCTGCCTCCGAGTGCTGAGATTAGAGAACACCACGCCCGGTTCCCTCATTGGTCTATAACTTGCCTTTTCCACGCTTCAGGAGCTGTGAGGTGAAGAACAGCGTTCCTCCTGACATTGGTCCAACTCAACAGAGGGTGAGATGCCCACTAAGCCTTTTTAGCTGGACTTAGACTGACAGGCCTTGGGTTTCATGTTCAGTACTGTCACTAAATTATTCTGTGATTCAGATGTGTGTCTGTCTGTCCATCTGTTTGTCTTTGGTTCTAGGTACTGAATCTTGGGTCTTGCAAGTACTCTACCAATGAGCTACATCCTCAGCCCAATTCAGGCATTTTAACCATATTGGCTTGTAAAAGGGTAATAATAACCTAACCTATCTCACAGACATTAAATAAGGAGAAAAACAAAATAATGTACATGAAAGTTCTTTGGAAAATTGTAAAACCAAATACAAATGTGAATTTAAGGCCAACCTGTGGTTACATAGTGAGAAGACCCTTACGTTCCTACAGGCCTTTCCCAACCCTTTGTTTCTGACTTCAATTCTGGAAGAAGAATCCCGGCTCCTTTTGCATATCGTTTAAACAGAAGAGACAAAGCATATTACTTTGATTTTTCTCTTAGAACGTGGCTTGAAGAAGCCTTTTGTTGGCTAGTTGGGAATTCACAACGTTGAAAGAGGAAATCTGAATTCTACCCCAGTCAAGGATAGAAAGACAGGAAGAACAGGAAGTCCTGTGATCTCCTTCCTGGTCTCTAAGGGAACTAAAAATAACAATCACCACCTAGACCACTGGAGGGAAGCTGGTTGGAGTTCTACTGTATGGTTGTAGGGGAGGCTTCAGCTCCCTAAAACCTATCTACAGCAGCAAATATTGCAGTTGAAGCTACTCTGCTTTTTCCAGACTTACGAGATGTTGGATGAAGGATCTTGCCACCCTGGAGACTTATCTTTATAAAGTTTCCTTTGCCTAGAGATTCCTGTCTCCTGCTTTTTAGTCCTGTTTTATAGAGGTCTTTTCTGGAGAGGTCTCCCAAGCCCATGTCATCCCCATAAGAGGCCAGGGTAAAAACTGTGAGAACTTTGAACTTTCCCATCATAGGCATTCACCAATGGGATGTCAATTCATCGTTCTGACTGTTTTTCTGTTGTGCTCTAACCCCTCTCCAATAAGTTCCCAGAGGACAGAGAAAGGCTTGATTTCATAACATCCCCAGAGTGGGATGGAGTATCTAGCTCAGAGAAGGGCCCACATTAAATATTTATTGAGTGAGTGATGGCAGAAATATGATAAAATTTTAAAAAAAAAAAACCTCCAAAGCAGATTATCCCAAGTCACAAATCATTTCTAGGAAGGCACATTCATGCACATATACATAAAACCTTAATTAACTGTCACTCAGGGAGGACTTATCACAAGTGAAGGGACTCCACAAAAGGAGGGTATTTAATAAATCAATTACAGTAATGTAATATCAATAGGAAGGACCATGCTGCATGCACTAAGAGCTTCTTACAAACTGGATTGTTTACACTTCCAAACCGCCCATGCCTGGACATTTTGAGGAAGGAGCATGAAGAGGTTAAGGCTGTTGTGTCTTGGGCCTGAAGGCAAGAGCCCAAGGTCAGCAGACAGAAGGGAGGAAAGGTCCTTCTGTTCCAGTGTGACGGCTAGAAGGGACATCATGATGGGTACACTTGGTTTTTCTCAAGCTCTCAAGACAGCTTCCAGGAACACACATGCCACTGTGACCAGCTCCGCTCATGTTCTTAATTTAAGTGTGAGTGTGTGCGTGCACGTGTACGTGCATGCATACGTGTGTGTGCCTGTTTGTGTGCACATGCATTTGTATGTAAGTATATATGTGTGTGTGTACATGTGTAAGCCATGGGTTGACATCAAGTGTCTTCCTTAGTTGCTAGCCACCTTATTTTTTGAGAGAGTCTTTTGCTACACCCGCAGCTCACTAATTTGGCTACGCAGCTGCCTGGCAAACCTGTGGTCTCTGTCTCCGCCTCCTCAGACATGTGCTGTCCCACCCAGCTTTTTACAGGGCTGCTGCGGATCCAAACTCAGTTTCTCATGCTTTCACAGTAGTAACATTACCAACTAAGCCATCTCCCCAGCATGTAATGTCCATAATTTTTAGCAAGCTATATTCCAACACACCATGCTTTCTGGATTAAAGTCAGTCACTGTCTTAGGGTTCCTTTTGCTGTGAAGAGACACCATGACCATGTAACCTCTTATAAGGAAAACATTTAATTGGGGAGGCTTGCTTACAGTTTCAGAGGTTCAGTCCATTATCATCAGGACGGTGATCGTGACAGCTTGCTGGCAGAGGTGGTACTGAAGAAGGAGCTGAGAGTCCTACATCTTGCAGGCAACAGGAAGTGGACTCGGAGTCACACTGAGCAAGGCTTGAGCAAGAGAGACCTCAAAGCCCGCTCCCACAGTGACACACTCCCTTCAACAAGACCACACCTACTCCAACAAGGCCATGCCTCCTAATAGTGCCACTCCCTATGAGTGTATAGGGGCCAGTTACACTCAAACTACCACAGTCACTTTTCACTCTCTGTTTTCCCCCTCTCCTATGAACTTATTAACACAACCTGGTGCAAATTTTAACAAAATGTACTCTTTCCTATGGAACATGTAATAACTTCTCTCTTCCTCACTAAGTGGCTTGCTCTATTTGTATGTAATATATATATATATTTTTTAAAGAATCTGAGCAATGAACAATGCTCGTGTGAGGCTTTAAAAGCACTAGGGTTTCTCTTCTTTCCTTGAAAGGGCTAAACACAATAATTACACTGCAAATAAAGGTCAGTGAAAGTGAGAGCTCTGAGAACAGAGAGGCACCGTTTCTGCAGAGGGGTCTAATGGATGATGCTTTGGGGACTATCCATTTGGAAAGCTAAAGCAAAAACTCCATCCCACACTCGCTTTCCAGAGCTCCTTCTTTGCTTTTCATGTAAACAAGGCTTTCCAATGTTTTATTGTATACCAGGCTTATGTTCTTTAACTGTGCCCTAAAACTCTGCAAACCAATTCCAACTCAGTAAAAGAAGACAGAAATGAACCAACTTAAATGCTGTTGTTTAGGAACCATTGAAAGGGCTCAGACTGTAAAAGTGTCTGCTGCCAAGGCCGGAGACGTGAGTTTGATTCCTGGGACCTACATGGGGGGAGGAGAAAACATACCCTTCCCCGCCACCCAAAAATATATAAAACGTATATAAGACTCCCAAATATACCCCTCCCCTCAGAAGAAATATATAAAATGTAACTTAAAAATTCAATGCTTTTGTTTCAAATTTCAAAACACCACCAAGCAGCCACTCCCCTGTTTCAGCAGCAGCCACACAACCCCCAGCACCCCTTTCCATCTGCCATTGCTTCTGCTATGCCTGGCAGAAATCCCAGGACCTCTGATTCCAAAAGCCTAAAGAGACTTGTATTTTCCTCATTTTGTACCCCTCCCCCATCTCAGGCCATGAGTGTCCCTTATCCCTGAGACTATCTGAAATGCATCGATTTTATTTTTGCTTTGGGAAAGTCATGAAGAAAGAAGACCTGGGGCATTTATTCTCTCTGTGAAATCTTGCCCTGACTCTGTTCAGTTGAAAAGGGTATGCAGAACTGGGGTCACCCCATTCTTGGGAGGCATTTGTTTTTAAATTTACTTTCTCAATTACGGTGAGCATCCAGCAGGGCTCCCTGAATACAGAACATACTTAGTCCACATTTTCAGTGTAAATTCAGCAAAAGAACGGGGACACAGAACACAGCACAACCAAGGCAGTGACTCAAAGCAAATCTCTTCCTTCTCCCTATCTGGCTATAGGTTGAAAGCAATGTCAATTAAACTTCGCAGGCCAGGGCTCGGTCCTCCCCATAGTCATGGCCAGAGAAACGCTTTGGCTTCACGAAAGCTTAGAAAACCCCTGTGCTCAAGGACACACGGTCTCCTGTCTGCGTGACACTTAGACACTTCTCCCGGAAGAAAAAGCATCATTTTGAAGTTGAAGCAAAGCAGGGTGTTTCCACCAAAAGAAGTTCTAGAAGAGTCTTCAGTTAGGCTGGGCCGCGCAGCCCATCTCAACCAGCGCCACCCCCTACCCATCCAATCTTGGTCTGCTTCTCTATTCAGGAGAGAAAGCCTGGCTGATAGCTGAGTCTGTACGGTCTCTGTATATCCTTTGGCTTTTACTTTTTTCTCACAACGACCTTGAAATTTCCCCCACTTCAGGGAGTCCTCCTGTGCAAGTTTGTGTGTTTTATACTGCCTCAATCAAAGTGGCTTCTTCAGGGGCTCCACCACCCGACAGATGTGCCCAATGGGTCTGGGTGCGCTGAGACTTCCCGGGCGGTGGGTTGCACGGAGGTAAACTGATCCAAGTACTAAGTGGAAACACAGACTTCCTTTAAAGTCAGACTTTACAACCAAGAATAACCTTGAAAAAGACCTTCACATTCTGCTCAGGAACTTGGCCAGCCGCTTACCGCTCCCCTCCGGATCGGCAATTTATGCAGCAGGAGGGGACTGCTTACACCTCGCCACTCAAATCCCGGCTCTCCACTCTGGGCATAGTGGAGCAGAGGGCAGGATCAGGTTAGCCCGTGAGAAACAAGGGTCTTCTCCTTTCTCCTTGGTGAGCTGGGGTCACCTCAACAGAGTGCTGCTCTGTCCCCCTGGGGCTACTTTCGTGGCTGTAACTTGAGCCTCTCCAAAGAATTCTCTTACCTGTTCTGGAGTTTCTTAGGGTCCCGGCTCCCCAACAACCTGGACCTACCTGTCAGCAGAACTATCCAGCAGTTCCCACCCCGGAACCTCAGGGCAGCAATGGGGCTGCACTGGCCATTAATGGCCATCATCCATTTTTAATCAGAAAGATCACAAGAAAGATGGTAAGCGAAACCCGGTCGCGAGTCAATTTAAATAATATTCCCGGGGAAATCCAATCACTTAAAACTGAGACACCTACGCTAGTGCGAGAGAGCGCCCCGCCCGTCTGGCGGGGAAGAGTGCGCCGGCTGAATTAATCAAGATCAAGGGGCTCCCGGGCTGAGAGCTCAGCCTTAACCCTTCCAGCGCCGCGGGGTGCCCAGGTGCCGGAGGAAGAGCGCGGCCGGGGACGGGCGAGATGCCCAGAGCGACCCCGCGCAGGCCGCCTCTCTTGATCCCCGGGGCTCCGCACGCTTCGCCCGGGACCCCAGCGCCGCAGCGCCCCGGCTCGAGGTCACAAGCTCCCGAGGCGGCTTCGGCAGTGAACAGCAGCAGCCACCTCCCGCAGCCTCGGCGCGTCCCGGGCTCCTCCTCCCGCCCCAGCGTGGCCAAGTGAGCACCGCTCCGGCCGCAGGTAGCCGAGGCGCGGGAGGTGGCGCGCGCGGGACCCATCGCAGCGCCCGGTCGCGCGGCCAGACGGAGCTCCGAGCCTCGTGGTCCCGGACGCCGGCGGAGGTCTGCACCAGCCATGTGGGGCCCGGGGGTCACGGCCGAGGGCCTGTCGGTGGCTCCAGCGCCGCCGCCGCTGCTGCCGCTGCTGCTGCTGCTGGCGCTGGCGCTGGTGGCGCCCTCGCGGGGCGGCGGGGGCTGCGCGGAGCTGGCGTGCGGCGAGCGGGAGCGCTGCTGCGACTCGGCCAACGCCACGGCCGTGCGCTGCTGCAAGCTGCCGCTCCACGCCTTCCTGGACAACGTGGGCTGGTTCGTCCGCAAGCTCTCTGGGCTGCTCATCCTGCTGGTCCTCTTCGCCATCGGCTACTTCCTGCAGCGCATCATCTGCCCCAGCCCACGCAGGTACCCGCGTGGCCAGGCGCGCCCTGGCCAGGCACGACCCGGGCCTGCTGGAGGCTCCGGGCCGCCGGGGACCGCGGGGCAACCCGACGACGACGACGACTCGCCTGCTCTGTTGCGCGACGAAGTGGCCGCAGGCTCGCTGGACTCACTGCTGGACAGTGGCGGCGGCCGGGGCCGAGGAGGTGGCGGACGTCTGCCTCCTACCTGCGTTTCGGAGCACGAGCTGCGGGTGGTGTCGCCGGTCTTCCTCCAGCTGCCCAGCTACGAGGAGGTCAAGTACCTGCCCACCTATGAGGAGTCCATGCGGCTGCAACAGCTCAGCCCTGCGGAGGTCGTGCTGCCAGTGTCGGTGCTGGGCCATCCGCGAGGCGGTAGTGCCGCCGGGGACCCCGACGGCGGCCAGGGCCGCTTCCCACTCATCTGAACGCCCGGAGCCTCAAGGGGATCACCCGGACTGTACGAGGCTGGGGGCTGCGTGTGGCACGCAACAGCTGGTGTGTTGGCGGCCGCCACTGACTGCCTCTGACCATACCTAGCATCCCCGCACAACCTGTCGCCCCGCGCCTGGGTTGGAGTCAGTCCCCTCCCTCTCGCTCCCTGGGGATCCTGTGTTTTTCTATGTTTCTTTGGGCTCAAGGTTGGGCAGCTCGGCGGCGGGGGCGACGGCTTTGGATTAGCTTGCTGCTCCTCTTGGACGGTCGTCCCCGCCCTCTGCCAAGCCTCCCCCTGTGTTCACTGTAAGTGCCTGCTTCTCCAGTCCAAAAGAACCCGTAAACCTTTGGTGTGTCTAGAGACCCGCGGCTTGCTTTTATGTTGGAAAAGGAAGGAGCGCAGGCCCATTCCTTGCCCTCCTGCATGGACGGGTCCCAGTCTCCCAAGACTGGATGGTGAGGCCTTTGGCTCTGGGCCATGGCCAGTGACTGCTGCATGTGGGTCTGTGAAGGCAGCGCTTGGCTGTGATGGAATCCCTCTCTCGAGAAGGACCCAGAAAACCTTTTGGTGTCCCCATGGCCAATCAAATAGTCACAGCTAACAGCTGACAATTAGGTGGGGGAAGGGATACCATGATGGATGGTTTAGTGGCTGCAAGATGTAGCAACTAGTTGATCCGGACCCTATTTGTAATCTGGCACCGATGAACTCTTGGTTTTTGTCAGTAAGGTGTTTGTCTTTTATTTTTATATTTTATCATGCACTAAACACATCAGGAAGGTAGTTCAACAATTTGACAGGGTAATCACTGTTCTGTTTTAGGCCTGTAACCATCAAGAGGTCGCCCACTTTCTGTCATTGCTTAATACAGTGTCGGACATTATTATTTCATTAAAGGTGTGGGGATGGTCAAACAGGAAATGTGATGTAAAAACATGAAGGATATCTTATTTTCACTATTTAAGAATATATTTTATTTTTAGTACTGAAGCATAATGCATAACTTTTTATAATAACTGTGTCCACTGTCTAGTCTGGGTCTTAACTGTATCATGCATCATAGAATTTTATGTAAAAAGACCATTGGTACATGTATGACACACCGTGAAGCAAGATGGCTTGCCTGTATTTCCTTCTCTGTTTTTCATTTAGGATACATTCTGCAACGTGATTCCAAACATAAGAAACAGAATTGTAACTTTTGTTTAAACCTGTAACTTTGCAGTAATGTGCAAAGAATTCACCCAACCTACCTTTATTCAAATTAAGCAGTATCGTTTTACTAGTTCTGGGACATTGCCTTTAAGCAAAGAGTAATAGGACACATTGTAATGCATCATGTGTAATGTACATATGGTATTGTCTGTGTACAATGCATACATTGTATGCCATATGGCTATGGCAGCATACCACTAGCATGAGAGGAAAGAATGGAAAGAATACAGCTTTCCCTGGAGAAGTGTGAATAGTACCAATTGGCAAGAAAGATTATCCACACGGGTCTATGATTGAAGAAGCTGGGCAGGCCTATGAGATTGTCAAGTATCTGATTTGTATTTTAAAAAATACTTGATTACTTTTAACTTTTAAAGGCTGATTGAAAATGTCTGACGTCCTGGGAAATTTTTTTAATGTATGAGTTATAATAAAATAATGGTTTGCTTTAAACTTCTCAAAGCTCATGACACTGTCATTAATGAAACCATCTGAAGTGCATTAAAATAGAAAAACACTAAAAAATTTCTCTGTGCATTTTTTTTCTTTTTTAAAGACAGGATCTCAGTTTGTAACCCAGGTTGATCTGGGACTTACTCACTCTACAGCCCAGGCTGGCCTCAAACTTGGCTCAGTCTTCATGCCCCTGCCTTCCAAATCCTGAGATTGTAGGTGTGAGCCACCATACCTGGCTATCTTTGTACAATGTTATTAGATTTATGACTGTGGAGTAACATTAAAATATGTATCTCTTGTTTAAAAGAAATTTTAAATTGAACTGACAGACCAAAAAAAACATTAGGAGTTGAGATTCTACTAATTGAAAACAATACAAGATTTAATCAAACATAATTATACTGAATTATATATTTATGTTACTCAGATATGGTAAATTTGTGTTATATGTGGCTATCAGTACAATTAATTAAAAAATGAGCTTAGCCGGGCGGTGGTGGCGCACGCCTTTAATCCCAGCACTCGGGAGGCAGAGCCAGGCGGATCTCTGTGAGTTCGAGGCCAGCCTGAGCTACCAAGTGAGTCCCAGGAGAGGCGCAAAGCTACACAGAGAAACCCTGTCTCGAAAAACAAAAAACAAAAAAACAAAAAACAAAAAATGAGCTTAATTTTAGGGCATCTATATCTTAGCCAAATGTATTCAAGAGTGCCATGTTTTCCAGAAAACACTCAGGTCTTTTCTTTTCATCAATAATAATAATCCTGAATATAGTAACGCATCTGGAATGCAGAAGTTTACATGCTAGATAAACGTAACATGCATGTGTGTAATCACTGGCTGTATAAAAGTAATTTGTTATGAGAGTTCAGTATCACAACCAAAGGAAAATGTCTTCTTGAAATAGAACGAGTTTTAAAAAGCCATTAATCGCTACATTCAGCAAATGCAAGGGTGCTCCTACGGTGGAAAATGGCATTGGCAATTATGCCAAAGGGCATGAGGTACACTATATAAGGAAAAGGAGATTCAATTGTAAAGGCCAACGGGAATATGAGGAAATGGCCCCACTTAACAGTTTAAAAGGCAATATGCTAAGTACCTTGATGTCCTTTTTTGTATACAGTATCTCTCAAGAGGAATTAATAAACAATTCAGAGCTGCAACCGATATGTTATAAGCACGAACATGATGTTCAGATCTATACAATATTCTGAAATGACTTTTCATAAGTTGTAAATAACTTGGACTTCCTGGTAGAGAAAAACAGTGTTGTTGAAATAAGTATTGAATTTTGAGTAGCAAGCCTTAACCATCTCTCCAAAGTGGTTCAAGAATCCCATTAAGAGTAGAACAAAAACCATCCTTCCTTTCATGTGGCCAATCACAGAAAAATTGTAGTGTCCCCTTTAAAACACTATAATCATCAAATGTTAAATAAACCAGTACGTTGGTTACTCACAAAATCATATAGAACCTGATTTTATTTGTATACTTTTACTTACAAAATTTATTTTTAATTTTGTCACAAAAATTACTTCACGGGAGGAGGGAGCGACACTTAATGCTTGTCAGTAATCCAAATAGTATTAGCTTCCCCCGGATGTCTTAGTTAAATGGGGTTAAATATCCCCATTGTTTTGACATCTTCCACTTCTCTGTTCTCTCCTGTGTTATTAACTTGCTCTGTGTTGTCTTTAGGATTTCTTCAGAGGCACTTCCACATGGTCCTCACTGCAATTCAACAACGCTCCAGTTACAACTTCACTCTTTGCATGGAACTCTTATAAATCAGTATTTTTCTAATGTTTTCTTTGTTTATTCTTTGCATCTGGCTCTGTAGGCTTGCATTTTGAGCCTTTCCTCTTTAGCCGTTGAAGGACTATAAACTCTTTTCCCCTTTAATGTTTATGTAGAACTCTCTGCCACTCAGGGTAAAGGATGGGATCTTAATGTTTCTAGCTCTCAAGCACAATAGACCCTGACATCTATCTATTGTTCCTCACCTAGATATTTTGGAAAGAATGGTCAACACACCTCTCCATCTTGTTCCAAATATATGTTCTTTGCTATATTGGGGGGAAAATTTGACCTTTGCATTTTCTTCATAACAGGGACCTTATTTTGCTTCCAAACTATATGCATGCATATATAAATGTATATGTATGTATATTGCTTCTTTGTAGACTGCTGCATCTTTCTGCTCAGTTTTTCTTGAAGTCAGCTTTGTGGTTTCCTTGGTGCATACTGTTTTATCTAAGTAATGGTAAACCCATCTTGGTTTTCCAATAGTCTATTTGTTGTACTGGATAAAGAATCCCATCCTGCTCTTATGCACTATGAAGCCTGGAGACCTCAGAAGTAACTTGATTTAGGATGATTGCTGCCTCTTACGTGCTTTGTCCTGTCCTCCAGTAAGCTGTTCACAGTATATGTTTTATTGGCTAGACTAGAAGTTACCCGACTCTTTTCTATGCTTCCACATGATCATATAATTTTCATAAATTCATTAAGATTCTATCTTTTGCCTTTTTGTTGATCATATTTATTTCATTATAGGAATAGAACCTTCCAGATATATTCTTTTGTTCTTCTGTTTCTATGAGTTTTATTATTGACCAAAAATGTTACCAGATCAAAATTAATTTTGATTATTTTTCTAGGTCTTGAAAGTGTCATTCCTTGATTTATAGGCTTAATTTTGATGCAAACTCCTTGTTTTGGTTGGTTTGCTTTCTACTGCTTTGATAAACACCATAACTAAAAGCAGTCTGGGGAGAACAGGGTTTATTTGGCTAACAGGTCCTATCAATCACTGAGGAAAGTAGGAGCAGGAATTCAGGAGGAGTGGAAGCAGAAACCTTGGAGGTAAACTGCTTACTGACTTCCTCCTCATGGCTCGCCCAGCTGGCTTTTTTATACAACCCAGGACCACCTGCCCAGGAGTGGTACCACTCACAGTGGGCTGGGTCCCCCCTTAGCAATCATTAATAAAGAAAAGGCCCACTGACTTGCCTACAGGCAAGCTGTCTGATGAGAGTATTTTCTCATTTGAGGTTCCTTCTTCCCAGATGACTGTAGTGTGTGTCAAGTTGATAAAAAAAAAAAAAAGAAAAGAAAAAAGAAAAAAAAACTAGTCAGGACACTCTTAATTAGATTGTCATATTCCTTCATACACATGATGCTTGTTGGACAGACTTCTCCAGTGCCATGGCAAGTGTACCTCTCTCTTCATGCTCTACTCACCAACTTACTTCATAGCTCAATCTTCCAGCCTTTGCTCTTGGAAGCTCCTCATAATATCCTTATCTTTACTTGAATCTTTTCTTCTCATAGAGACAACCTAAGACCCTTGCTATCATCTATCAGTCCCATATTTGTGACTGGAACAAAGGGATATTCTCCAACCTGCCTTTTTTTTTTTTTTTTTGAAAATTAATCTCCTAATTCTTTACTCTCATTTCTGTACACTGCATGAATAGACAGATGTTTACAATTCTGAAACTCATGTTTAGGGCTGATCTTGTCTAATGACTAACACTGTCTTGCAGGTTCCTTACTATTTGTCTACCGTTTCAGAGACATTAGCTTTGGATTCTCTGGATTCTCTTCTTCTCATCCTTGTCTCCCTCCTACTACTACGTCTTCTTTGGTTTTTCAAGGCAGGGTTTCTCTGTCTGGAACTCTCTTTGTAGATCAGGCTGGCCTCAAACTCAGAGATCTGCCTGCCTCTGTCTCCTGAGTGCTGGGATCAAAGATGTGCACCACCAACAGATGGTTTTGGATTCTTATTCACAAAGACCACAAGAGTCTTCTTGATTGGGATCCTAGTTCACCCCCATTTTTCTTTGCTGTATGGATGTGTTCCACATCTAATGTATTTGACTTGAAAACATCATTTTTCCTTGAGTTCTGTCCCACATGTCTCTGTCCCAGAAAGTCTTCAGCTGAACTTTTCTTTATTGCTTGACAGTTTCAATAAAATAACTCCCACTTGGCTCAAGGTTTTCTTTCATTTAAAAATGTTGTAGACGGCCAATGTTTTAGATGGTCAATGTTGTAGATAGTCAATGTTACAGATGGTCAGTGTTTTAGATGGTCAATGATGTAGATAGTCAATGTTATAGATGGTCGATGTTGTAAATCGTCCAAGATTTAGATGGCTAATGTTATAGTTGGTCAGTGTTTTAGATGGCCAATGGTCAATATTGTTGATGGTCAGTAGTGTAGATGGTCAGAGTTTTAGATGATCATCCACATGTGCTTTCAACTGAAAACTTATGCAAGCAATTTGCAATGAAAGAAGTATAGTAACTCTATATTACTGGAGTTCTGAGGAAGAGTTCTGCTTTCTGCTATATCTGAATCTGTGGTAAGAGCTTATTCCTGTAAACAAGTTCTCTAAACCTGGCCTGTCTATAAGCTTTGTAATGTCTCCAAGATCTCTTGGACTTCCCATAAGAGCTTTCAGCAGTCTCTTGATCCATAGTATGTTTTCTACTGATCGCAGTTCCACTTTGGAATTGTCAAAAGGTACTTGACAGCTATCAAGGCTTCTCCTCCATTGTCCTTTTCTCTGGTTTTGTCTGTTTGTCCTTGTCTGGTCTCCTTTGGGTTCAATCTCACCCAAAGAAGATCTCAGGAGTCTACAACATTCAATTTTTGGGAGTTCCTTCCCTTAATACTCTAGAAGCAAACAACTAGCAAGTCTCAGGAAGTCCCTGTAACTTACCAGATTCACAAGGCTCCTCCTTCCCCAACATTATATAAATTGTAAATACTGCTGAGAAGAGGTGGTTCTCAGACCAGTCAAGCTGCTGACAAGTAGTGTTCCAGGGTTCCAGCTTTCATGAGTAATCGCCCATACTGGAGTGAGCTTTTTGGTGGCCATTGAGTCCTCTGTGTTCCATAAGTAATCCCAATAAACTAATTTGTTCATGAAGTTGGACTTTGGTGGTCTTACTTTGTTCTGTTGTTGATTCTGTATCTTGGATGAGTAATGTTTGATCATGTCTCCCCAGGAACAGTGCCTTACAAATATTCATCAATTTATCTCTTCCTAAGATCATCATTTATTTTTCTTTCACAGCTTCCTTATTCCTTTCTTTTATTCTTTTTGGATTTTTGAAATGGGGTTTCATATATCCCAGGATGCTGGTCTTAAACTCCATATGTATCTAAAGATGACCTAAACTTCTGATCCTCATGTCTTGACTTTCCAAGTACTGAGATTATAAGTGTGTACCATACAATCCACAGTGATAAACTTAATAGCATCACTTCTTTAGCTTACTTTAATTTAATATTTGGTACCAATTTGTATTTTAGCCTTTCATATTGGGTAATATCTGTAAAAACTCCCAATTGTTTGTATGATATAGACATGCTTAATGGGTAAAACCTGGCAAAATAAAAGATGCACATGAACATGTCCTTAACTATCATCATGACACATGCTGTGGAGGTGACTTTTCATTTTTATCATGATAAAACAATAACTTGAAGTTAACAACAATAGCTGTATGCATAGCTTGGTCCTGGAAACCTGACCAGGGTGACAGGAAATGAATAAAGGACAGAGAGACATAAGTACAGAAAAGCTGGAATTAGGTGGGATGTACATTCCCATAGAGGCAGAAGAACAGCAACCCTGGAAACACAGTACTTTTATTTTGTCATCTGAATCAAGGAACAGGTTTATTGTACATTAGTCTCTCTCTCTCTTTTTTTTCACAAGCAAAATAAAGGAGTTACAATTTGTTATTTAAAGGAACCATTATTTAAAAAAATCATAGAACGTGTGTGGGAATCTAGAATGACTTCAAATTATGTGTAGGATGGAGACATGTCTGAAAGATGTTTGAAAAATGACTCATGACCTCTTCCCCTGGGCTCCATACTAAGGCTCTCAGCCCCAGCAGCCTTACAGGAGGCCAGGCTGGTCCTAGGAACCCCAGGTAAGACACTGCCTACCACCTACTAAACCCCTTTAAACCTGCCCAACAATCCCAGACTGCACGCACCGCCCCACCCCTTTCCCGCCCCCGACACCTGGCTCCCTATCCTGGTCTACAACTTTGGAAGCAGTCTTCGGCTTTACCAGAGGCCAGGAAGGATCAAGGAACCCGGGTAAGACACCCACCACCACCAGCTAACACTCTTAAAACCCAACCAACAACTCCAGACCGCACCCCCTCCCTTGGACTCCATACCAGTGCCCCACAGCCCTGGCAGGAACCAGACTGGTTCTAGGAACCCCAGGTAAGACACTGCCCATTGCCCACAAAACCTGGTTAAAGCCTGCCCAACAACCCCAGACTGCACACACACATACACACACACACACACACACACATCCCAAACCCCCTCCCCCGGCTCCACATCCTGGTCTAAAACTTCAGAAGAAGACGTCTGCTTTACCAGAGGCCAGGCTGGATGTAGGGACCCTGGGTCTACAACTTCAGAAGAATTCAGCTTTACTGGAGCACGGGCCAGATCTAAAGACCCCAGTGCCGGCAGCTGTCCTGGAGACCAGTCTGGTCCTAGGGACCCATAGCCCCCAAACCCCAGAGGGAACGCCCTACTGAACCTGAAGACTCACTAGTCACCAGAACCCTTGGCCATTCAAACCAGAAGACCAGAGAAGAAAGAGCAACCAAGGAACAAAGCAGCCATCTAAAAAAGACAAATGCAGGAATCAACATCTAGGCCTAAAATCATCTCAAATCCAGATGCCTAAATGCCAGTGTAAGAACACAATCAATAACACAAAGGACAATGTGGCATCACCAGATCCCAGCTATCCTACAACAGCAAAACCTGAATAATCCAACACAGCTGAAGCACAAGAAAATGACCTTAAAAATTATTTATCAAGATGATAGAGGTCCTTCAAGAGGATATGAACAAATTCATTAAAGAAATTGAGGAACAGGTAAACAAATAATTGGAAGAAATCAATAAATTCCTAAAAGAAAACCAAGAAAAACAAACAAACAGTCAGATAAAGGAAACTATTCAAGACCTGAAAATGGAAATAGAAGCAAAAAAGAAAACACAAACTGAGGGAAATCTGGAAATGGGAAAACTGGGGAAATGAACAGGGACTACAGACGCCAGTATCACCAACAGAATACAAGAGATGGAAAAGAGAGGTTAAGAGCACTGACTGCTCTTCCAGAGGTCCTGAGTTCAATTCCCAGCAACCACATGGTGGCTCACAACCATCCATAATGAGATCTGGTGCCCTCTTCTGGCCCACAGTCAGGACAAATCTTTCTTACCTGCCAGTCCCATAGCCACTCAGACCCAACCAAGTAAACACAGAGACTTATATTGTTTACAAACTGTATGGCCATGGCAGGCTTCTTGCTAACTGTTCTTATAGCTTAAATTAATCCATTTCTATTAATCTATACCTTGCCACGTGGCTCGTGGCTTACCGGCATCTTCACACGCTGTTTGTCATCGTGTCGGCTGGCAGTATCTCTGACTCAGCCTTCCACTTCCCACCTTTATTCTCCTCCTTGTCCTGCCTACACTTCCTGCCTAGCTACTGGCCAATCAGTGTTTTATTTATTGACCAATCAGAGCAACACATTTGCCATACAGAACATCCCACAGCAAGAGAATTTCAGGCACTGAAGACATGATAGAGGAAATAGATTTATCAGTCAAGAAAATATTAAATCTAAGAAATTCCTAACACAAAACATCCAGGAAATCTGGAACACTATGAAAAAAACAAATATAAGAATAATAGGAATAGAAGAAGAAGAAGAAGAAGAAGAAGAAGAAGAAGAAGAAGAAGAAGAAGAAGAAGAAGAAGAAACCCAGTTCAAAAATTCAGAGAATATATTTAACAAAATCATAGAAGAAAATTTCCCTAACCTAAATAAGGATATGCCTATAAAAGTACAAGAAGCTTACAGAATACCAAATAGACTGGATCAGGAAATAAAAAGAATCCTCACTACATAATAATCAAAATATTAAAAATAAAGAGCAAAGAAAGAATATTAAAAGCGGCAAGGGAAAAAGGTCAAGTAACATAAAGGCAGACGTATTAGAATCACACCTGACTTCTCAATGGAGACCCTAAAATCCAGAAGACTCTAAGAGACCACAGATGTCAGCCCAGACTACTATACCCAGCAAAAATGTCAATCACCATAGGTGGAGAAAATAAGGTATCTCATGACAAATTCAAATTTAAACAATATCTGTCCACAAACCCAGCCATACTAGAATGAAAATCCCAACCCCAGGAAGTTAACTACACCCACAAAAACACAGACAATATATAATCTCACACCAGCAAAACCTAAAGAAGGGACACACACACACACACACACACACACACACACACACACACACCTACCACCACCACCAACAAAATAACAGAAATTAACAATCATTGGTCATTAATATCCCTCAATATCAATGGACTCAATTTGTCAATAAAAAGGCACAGGCCAGCAGACATGAAAACAGGATCCAACATTCTGCTGGATACAGGAAACACACCTCAAAATCAAAAATAGACATTACCTCAGAGTAAAGGGTTAGAAAAAGATTTTCCAATCAAACAGACCTAAGAAGCAAGCTGGTGTAACTATCCCAATACCTAACAAAATAGACTTCCAACCAAAATTAATCAAAAGAGATGGAGAAGGGCATTTCATATTCATCAAAGGAAAAATCCACCAAGATGATATCTCAATTCTGAATATCTATACCCCAAATGTAAGGGCACCCACATTTGTAAAAGAAACATTACTAAGGCTTAAATCACGCATAGACCCCACACACAATAATAGTGGGAGGCTTGGGGCTGGAGAGATGCCTCAGTGGTTAAGAGCACTAGCTGTTCTTCCAGAGGTCCTGAGTTCAATTCCCAGCAACCACATGGTGGCTCAAAAAATAGTGGGAGGCTTTAACACCCCACACTCAGCAATGAACAGGTCATCCAGACAGAAACTAAACAGAGAAATAGGGAACTAACAGTTATGATTCGAATGGACCTAACAGAAAATTTCACCCAAACACAAAAGAGTATACCTTCATCTCAGCTCTGCATGGAACCTTCTCCAAAATTCACTGTATACTCAGCCACCAAGCAAGTCTCAACAGATTTTAAAAAATGAAATAACCCCTTGTATCTTTTCAGACCACCATGGATTGAAGCTGGAGTTCAACAACAACAGAAACAATAGAAAGCCTACAAACTTATGGAAACTGAACAAGTCTCTACTGAGTTACCACTGGGTTGAGGAAGAAATAAAGAAGTTAAAGACTTCCTAGAATTCAATGAAAATGAATGCACAATGTACCCAAACTTATGGGACACAATGAAAGTGGTGTTAAGAGGAAAGTTCATAGCACTAAGTGCCTTCATGAACATAGATGCAAAAATACTCAATAAAATACTGGCAAACTGAATCCGAGAACACATCAAAAAGATCATCCACCATGACCAAGTAGGCTTCATCGCAGAGATACAGGGATGGTTCAACATATGAAAATCTGTCAATGTAATCCACCATATCCAGTCACATACAAAACTGAAAGAAAAACACATAATCATCTTCTTAGATGCTGAAAAAGCCTTTGACAAAATCCAACACCCCTTCATGATAAAAGTCTTGGAGAGATCAGGAATACAAGGGACATACCTAAACATAATAAAAACAATACAGCTTTTAGGGAAAAAAAACAATACAGCAAACTGATTGCCTACATCTAATTAAATGGAGAAAAACTAAAAGCAATTATACTAAAATCAGGAACAAGACAAGGCTGTCTACTCTCTCCATATCTACTCAATATAGTACTTGAAGTTCTAGCTACATCAATAAGACAACTAAAGGAGATCCAGGGGATACAAATTAGAAAGGAAGAAGTCAAAGTAGCATTATTCACAAATGATATGATAGTATACACAAGAAACCCAAAATACTCTACCAGAGAACTCCTATAGCTGATAAACACCTTCAGTAAAGTGGCTGGATACAAGATTAACTCAAAAACATCAGTAGCCCTCCTACATATAAATGACAAATGCGCTGAGAAAGAAATCAGAGAATCAATACCCTTTACAGTAGCCTCAAATAATATAAAATATCTTGGTGTAACTCTAACCAAGCAAGTGAAAAACCTCTATGACAAGAACTTTAAGTCTTTGAAGAAAGAAATTGGAGAAGATAAGCCTGGCAACCTGAGTTCAGTTCCTGAAACTCATGTAAAAAGTGGAAAGAGAAAAATATTGTGATTATATTTTAACTAAATAAAAAGAAAACAAAAGAGTAGTGAGATAGATGATTGATTTTAGATCTACATTTTTCTCTAGCAAGTGTTGAAAAGGCAACAAAATTATTTTTCCAAGTGTTGAGAAAAATAATACTCACGGGAAATAATTTGTAAGTTACAGAGTCATCTACATCAGTTTATAGATAACTTGAGGAGAAAATTTATTTGGGGACTGGGCCAAAACATTCACAGTTGTCCTCTGACCTCCACATACACACCATAGCATGTGCACTCCCATCTCAACACACATGTGATAACAATTAAAGAAATTTGAATTTTTTGAAAGTTGACAATGGATTCCTATTTGTGAAATCCAAATACTTACATAGAAATTCCAAAGCTTTAACAGTTATTTTGGGCATTATTTTGATGAAAAAAGATTTATGGGGGAAAAAAAAGAATGCTTTAATAAACCCAGTAAGTGGAAGCTCATGTGAGTTGGACTGTGGTCCTCTGGGGTGAAAGATGAGCAGCCAAAGAGACATAGGGTTGGGACAGGCAAAGAAGAACTTGGAGTTACAGAGTTATGCATCTGGGAGGTGGATAGTGAAGGTCTTGTGATCCTGGAGTACAAATACAGTGCGGAGAGGTGAGACTGGCCATTAACTTCAGAGATCAGAAACTGAACCTTGCAGCTTCCCAGCTAGATAAACTCTGAATAAGGACAGGGTTGAAGCAGTGGCCTTGGAACTGAGTCCTGAGAGAATGGACATGAGGCTGTAGGAGTGGGGTGGGAGACAGGCTGCCAAGCAAGTCAAGGTCAAGGCCGCCCCAAAGAGCAGATTCAGTATTGAGGGTAATGAACTGGATCAATGGACATAACTGAGTCAGAAATAAAGGTTCCTCTATAAATGTTTCTGATTTTTATCCTGAAGAAGGGACTATAACCTTGAACCTTACCCCAGGGAAGTAAGTATTTATTTTGACTACCTAAGAGTCAAATTTGTGGAAATAGAATTCTTTTATAGATATTTAGAAGATAGACTCATTTACTCTTTATTGATTCATCCACACTTTCTACAGCTTACAAAAGAACAGACACAAGGGTGTTTACAAAAAGCATACTCTAGATAAGATACCCTGAAAAGAGCCTAAAATCTGAGGTGAAGGGTCGGCCCCATCTTGACTCTGGACTTTGTAGGAGAAAACACAAAGAAAGAACCCTGTCTGCTAAAGGGCTTCCAACCCTAAATACACCGACTAAACCAGATTAGTATTTGAGGAGAATCACAGGGGACTGGGTGATGGTGGGGAAGCTTGTGAAGGTCCTCATAAAGAAGACACTGCAGAGACAGGGATCACATGTGCAAACATCTCTACACTGAGCACATCCATGGGGCTTCTCAAAATTAAATCCTCACTGTAGGCCAATGGCGTACCTTGAGCACTGAGCGCAGAGAAACCATTTCTCAGGAGATGCAAATAACACAGTCCTGAAGTTCTAACTCTGGAACCTTCAGCCCAATCAACAAACATTCTATCATTATCTGGAAAGTGATGTAGTTGACACTAACTTTCAAATTCTTCCACATAAACAGTATTTCTCTCAACCTTTGTAAAAGTCATATTTTGTTGCTTTTTCAACACTCCCTAGAGAAAATGCGATTTAAAAATTCATCATCTGTTCCATTAAACTTTTGCTTTCTTTTATATTTTAGAACAGGTCTCACTATATAGATTAGGCTGACTCCACACTTGTAATGCTCCTGCCTCAGTCTCCCCTGTGCTAGAATAGGCATGGGCCATGACACCTAGATACAGTCTAACTTAATGCTCAAAGTATGAAGGCTCTTGGCTTATGAATTCTGATTCATTGATTTCTTATAGAAGGAAATGTATTTATTTACTTATCTGCCCCCTACAAATAGTTCTGATACAGCTCTGGTCACCATGAGAAAAAATATGCTTTAGGTAAATGTTTTAACTGCTTTTGAAGTAATTTAAATTCTCTCTTTTGATGATAATATTCCCAAAATGAAGATAAGCTTAGAGACATTTTATACTCACAAGAATGTGTTGAAAATCTTTTTCATCAAATTACATTGTTTCTCAATTGAAACAGCATAAAAGTTGTTTTGCTGTAGATTATTATAGTACAAGTGAGTTTCAGGTAATCTAGAACATGTGAGAATATCTGAAATGGTGAATTGTCTCAAATTGTATTGGAGTGTTGATGAAAGAATCAGCCTTAAAAGTCACTACATTTAAAATTGTATGTGAAGGGTACGATGAGCATGTGGCACATGGGGCTGCCATCACTAGGTGGCAATACTCCAGCAGAGTGTACCAAGTAGAGGGGACAGAATGGAGAAGCAGACAGAATGAAAAATGGCTTTTCTTAGAGGCTGTTAGATTAAGCGAATCTCATACATTTTGGAATCTGAAGGCCGTTTACCAGCATACAGAAGGTACCGGAGCTGTGTGTAAGATAGTCTCATCTAAAGAGCCGAGGTGACATCTTCTCTTTGGTATTGTGTGCATGGTGCTAAGCCCTGACCAGTGATTTCCCACAATCTTATCTACAGATCAATAAGGATTATTCAGCAAAGAATATTAATCTGTGTATTTTCTTATTGCATAACATCTTTTTGTGGTATTACATGATGCTTCTATTTTTCATTATTAATAAGGATTTTAAGGGAAATGGACTTAGGGTACAGTATGGCCTTGGATAGGATTTATATAGCATACTTATTTCGCTTTCAGAAAAGCTTGGCTGTCTTTTTGATGTTTGTCACAGTGAGGATCTCTCTCATGCACCTGCCTGCACATGCCAGGCAGGTGTGCTCCCCAGCACTGAGCAATAGCCCTTTCTAAAGGCATGTATGGTCTGTGTACAAAGAGAAGTTTGGAGATATTCTTCAATAGACACTTATACTAATTTTTTTACTCTAGTAAATCATATCCTATAATACATGTGCTTTAAAACTTATCACAACGTAGGCTGGAGAGATAGCTCAGTCATAATGTGCCTTCCAGGCAAGTACAAGGACATGAGTTCTGATCCTCAGGACATATGTAAGAAACCAGGCCTGGTAGCCTGTGCTGTAACCCCAGCCTAGGGGTCAGAGGTAGACAGAGAGATGAATCCCTAGCTCCCTGGCCACCCAGCCTAGCTGAATGATTAGCTTCAGGCTCAATGAGAGACCTTGACTGAAACAATCAAGGTGAAGAGTGATCAGGGAAAGACACCAGTGTCAACCTTGGACCTCCACACACAGGCACACATGCGCGCACACACGCACATACCACACACACACACACACACACACACACACACACACACACACACAGGCACACATGCACACACGACACATGCACACACACACAGGCACACACCAAACACACACACAGGCACACATGCACACACCACACACACACACACAGAATGCACATATACAAAAACATGAACAGGAATAAAATTTAAAATATATATTCTATTCCATATACTATACTATTCAAAATACTACTTTGGAAATGCCACTCTGTAGCAGGGACCAGTGACAGGCATTCTTCACTTGATAGGTTTATAAAATACACTGTATACAAAAAATTCTATCAAAATGATAAAAGTTTTAGTGTTGAAGCGACTGAGAAGCTTCTATGATAAATGTGAAGTTGTGGGGTGTTTGTTTGTTTGTGTACTTTTATTGCATATTTTGAGACAGTGTCTCATTCTTTGCCCCTGACTGACCTGAAATTCTCTATGTAAACTCTTCTGCCCCTGCCTGCCGAGTGCTAAAGTTACAGGTATGTGCCACCACATTTGGCTTAAACATTCTTTTTATGTAGGACAGAATCACCTATAAACACAATGTTCAACATGACAGGGAACATGACTTTCTCATACAGCACAGAATATATCTGGTCGCTGTGAATGTCCTGAGTGACAGACATGACTTTGGTGTGCAAATGAGGCACTCAAGAGAGCGAGACAGCGTCAAGATGGGGCTGGCCACGTGAAATGCCATCCCGTGATTCGTGGGCTAGAGCTTTCAGTCACCTGGACTCCAGGGGCAAAATGGGTTTGGAGATCGAGTTCATTTATTTGGTCAATGAGTTATTTAGTCATGCCTGTGTAATGAAAACCTGATAAAATAATCTAAACAGACCCAAGGACACTGGAGTGGGTTGGTAAATATACCAATGTGCTGGAAAGATGACAAGCAGATTCCACAAGGAGAGACACAGAAGCTCTAGAAGGATGGGGTCTCACCCTGACCCTCACCCCCATCCACATCCCCGCCCCACCCCCACCCTGAACTTGGCAGGTGCATTTCTCTCTTTTGGTTATTCTTAAATAGCATCTTGCATGCTAAAACTCAAATTATAGCTAGTGTTTTGGTGGATTTCATGAAATCACTCTAGCGCTCATTAACTTGCGGGTTCTGACACTAATTTGCTGATAGTTCATTTCAAAATTGAATTTTAGAACAGCAGCTGGTGCCAGAAAATTGTGGTTAGGACACATCCGTGCCATGACAAGGCTTGCCTTGAGTGGTTCTGATTCATCATAATACCAATGGCAAAGAGAAAGGCTGAATTCGGACAGCAGGAGGAGCCTTCGTTTTTGGATGGTTATCATGGTAGTCTGTAGTGGGTAGCTGTTCCAGCTTTGACCTGGAAGTACTCCCCCTAGTGAGGCTTCTGGTAACTGCCACGCCTACCTATGACTTCCCCTGGGGTGGGGCTGAGACAGGAGCCCTTAAGACCTGAGATCCAGACATGCTGGGCCTCTTGGTTCCTCATGATCCTGGATGCTGGATGGAAAACCAAGTCAGAGTTCTCCAGAGAACCCTGCTGGACTGCACCTCACTTCTCCAAGATCCTGTAACCAATCCCTTTACTGGCTGTAAACCTCAAAATAAACCTCCTTTTTAACTATGTGGAGTTACCTTGTTAAATCCCCACATTAGTAGTCCACTTTCTGTTGCTAATCACCAGCACAGCCTGGTTTACTCACCCCTCAGTCTTGGAGGCTCCAGGGCTCTTGGCTGGCAATGGCCCTCCTGTTGTGTGAAGCCCAAGACATATAGGACATCACACAGCATGAGACAGGGAGTGTGTATGTACGTGTTTGTCCCCTAGTCTTTGCCCCATTCTTATAAGGAACCCCCACCACCAAGATGCCATGTTAGGGATTTCATCTAATCCTACATCCCAGCCCCCCTGTAAATCCCAGCTAGGTTGTTTTCACCCTCTAAATACATAGCAATGGAGGTTAATTTTCAATACCTGAAGCCTCCAGGGACCTTCAAACCATAGCACATAGTCACTGTCTATACCGAACAGTAGGGATTAAATTTCTACATATGAAACCACAGAAGGAAAGTAGTCGTCCTACCTGCATACCACCATGTCCCACCTTGATGATAATGGATGGAACCTCTGAACTATGCTACACCCACTGATAAAGGTAAACTGTAATTTTATCAATGGAATTGAGAACTGGTGGCAGATTCAGCATTACAGAAGGTAGCTCATTTGGATATGTAAGGAGGTGTAAAATAAGAAACACATATGTGTGTATGATCACGTACTGCTATTATATATAATAGTTCAAATGAGAGTAAAAGAGAACACTAGGAACACCTTGACCCTAAACCAAGGTCAGACTTTGGTAAGTCTGAGACATGATCACTTACCATATCAAGAGACCTTGTCCTGGCACAGCAAAAGGGACTGCTAAGGCCTCTGCTCACAAAGTGCAAAACCAAGAAACCAGTGAAATCAGCAGATATTAAATGAAGATGTGGTCTCATTTTGTGGCTACATGGCATCAGCTCCCAATGAAATCTCTAAAGCTTTGCTTTGGCTTTAGTTTATTGAGACAAACTCATTATGTAGCTGAAGTTGTTCTGGACATTGCTTTGTAGCCCATGCTAGCCTTGAAATCCTCCTGCTCCCACAGGCCCAGCTAAGAATCCTTATGTTAACTGGACTGTGAAGGCTTCTGTATGTCTTTGGTTTCAAATTCAGTTATACTAATTAGCTGTCTTAGATAGAGTTTCTATTGCTGTGAAGAGACACCATGACCACAGCAATTCTTATAAAGGAAAATATTTAATTGGGGTGGCAGCTTACAGTTCAAAGGTTCAGTTCATTATCATCATGGTGGGATGTGGCAGTTTGCAGGCAGACATGGTGCTGGAGAAGGAGCTGAAAGGTCTACATCTTGCAGGCAACAGGAAGTGAATTGTCTTCCTGGGCATGGCTTGAGGATATATGAGACCTCAAAGCCTGCCTTCACAGTGACACACTTCCTCTGACAAGACCATACCTACTCCAACAAGGCCACACACCCCATTAGTGCTACTTACTCCCTTTGGGGGCCATTTTCTTTCAAACCACCACAATAGCCTTAAAGAAGTTATCCATGTCCACAGAGTTCACTATGGCACAATCACAGATAGCTACACACAATCCAGTCATACAGCAGGTTACTCTTCTAGGGGGAATGACCATCCTGGTGGACTGAATAAAAGCTGGTGAAAAGTGTGAAGTGCCCTTGATGAAGATGCTTTCCAGTTCTCCATATAAATGCTAAACAGAACCCTCAATGAAGCTGGTATGTGTTGATAACTGGACTTAGTTTTATGGTGATCATATCCACCAAATATGTCTGTCACCCAGGTCATAGGAAATGCTGTTTAGGGGCCTCATTTGCATGGCATCCCACCAAACCTTACTTCTACAGAAGTCATCAACAGTTTGAGAAACCTCATCAGATCTACTGTCTTAGCTTTCTCATGTGGGCCCTTGAAAGCCTAAGAACATGACGGTAATTAACAAGAAAACGAGAAGAGGTAGATAGGAGAATCAAGGAACTCATCCCACAGATAGAAGTCTAGAACACGGATCCTCCAAGCAGAAGGCTCTACAAAGAGCTGACAAGTTAACTGATATCAATAGATCTGGAAAGTGGAGGGTGGTGGAGGGCTACAAATGGGTCCTGACAGGAACTGACAATCTGAATTGGCTTCGTTTGTCCAGGAATCTATGAAAATGTTGAGAGAAAAAACCAGAAGAGAAGATGCCACACCGATTCAACCATGAGTCACTTTACTTTAAACCAAGGGATACCTACAGCCAGGCATTACACTGAGATGTTTGACAGAGAATGTAACTGCGATTGAAACAATTACTAATTGTATAAAGTCAAGAAAGATACTGCATGAAGGGCTAGCCTTCTGGCCTTCTCCATGAGTGTCTGCATTAGACATATCCCTGTTTTCCTGCTGGCCCTGGGGAGGTGGGTGGAGAGGAAATGGGGAAGGATGCTGCTGTGACTATACAATTCTCATAGCAGGAAGGATGCTGCTGTGACTACACTTTCATTGTCTTTCCTGCTTTTCTTTATTTTTCTTCTATCCTAGTTAGCTTTAACTGTCAACTTGACACAACCTAGAGTCATTTGAGCAGAGAACTTCAAACGAAGAATTGCTTCGATCAGATTGTAGGCATCTCTGTGGGGGATTGTCTTGTTAAGTGATGTAGGAGGGCCCAACCTGCTGTGGGTGATACCATCCCCAGGCAGGTGGTCCTGAATTGTATAGGCCAACTAGCAAGCAGTATCCTCCATGGTTCCTGTTGTACTTCATTAGTTGTGATGTGAGTTTCTTGGTAAAGAGTAGTGCTGTGTGGACTAGCAATCAGGTCTGTCTGGAGTTCCTACCTTATTTCCCTCAGTGGTAGACTATGACCTGTGATTGTGTCTTAGTTAGGGTTTCTATTGATGTGAGGAGACCTCATGACTATGGCAACTCTTACAAAGGAAAAGCATTTAATTGGGGGCAGGAGGTTACAATTTCAGAAATTTAGTCCATTATCTTCATAGCAGGACATGGCAGCATGCAGGCAGACATGGTGCTGGAGAAGGAGCTGAGAGTTCTCCATCTTGACCTGCAGGCAACAGGAAACAACTGTGTGCCACACTGAACTTAGCTTGAGTATAGGAGACCTTAAAGCCCACCCTCCACAGTGACACACTTCCTCCAAAAGGCCACACCTACTTCAACAAAGCCACACCACCTAACAGTGCCACTCCCTTTGGGGACCATTTTCTTTCAAACCACCACAGACTGTAAGACAAATAAACCCTTTATCCCTCAAAGCTGCTTTTAGTCAGGGGTTTTTATGATCACAGCAACAGAAATGAAAGTAGAACACTACCAGATGCAGTGGTCAGGATCAGTACTGCAGCCCCAAGTATGGGAAGCAGCACTGCTTCCTAAGAAATCAAGCCTTTAAACCTTTGCATCTAAATCCCTTAGTATCTGATGAGTGTGTGTATGTGTCTTAGTCTGCTCTCTGCTGCTATAACAAAATACTTCAGAATGGGTGGATTACAAAGCAATTTCTTTCTCATGACTTTGGAGGATGAGGAGCCCACTATCAAGGTGCTGGGATCTGGTGAGGTCCTTCTCTTTGCATCCTAACTGGGTGGAGGGCATGACACAGTAAGAAAACAAGCAGAGTGGGTGGGAGCAAGGGAACACACTTCTGTGTTGTGAGAGAAAACTTTTCTAACAACTCCACTGTCTTGTTAAGGCACCAGTGTATTTGTGAGGGTGGGGTCCTCATGTCCTATACACTTCTTAAAGGTCCTAGCTCCTAATACCTTCACTGTGGCAATTACATTTCAACACGAGATTTGAAAAGAGCATTCAAGCCATGGCACTCCATAGGTTAACCAGTACTGTGTTGCTTATTGATAGAAATAGCTCTATAATTCTATATTTAATGTAATCTTACACTGTATGGAGTGGACAGAGGGAGAATTACTTGCAAGACCAGTATCATCGCTTATAATCTAGATCACAACAATGGTCAATGTCCTTTCCAGAGATGGGAAAATGGATGATACAGAGAAGCAGGACTGGTACCTAAGGATACAGAAATGAATCAGTAGATTAAATAGAGAATGCCAGGATTTTATTAATGCTTAAAAGGAAGTTTAGAGGAGAACATGATAGTGTCTTATTTCAGTTATACCTGATGATTGAAGGAGTGACGCCATGTGTTGCTGAGACCTCTCCTGATTTTGGAAGCTTACAAGATCTAGCTGATGCTTGTAAACCTGAGGGAACCTATCTGAGAGGTATGTTGGTCATTAAAATGATGAAAGTCTATACTAAGAGATTAGATGGGGCTTGGGTAATACACCAGTATCTTCTTTAGTTACATTTATCATATACAATTGGTGATTCACACTGGCCTGGTTGGCTGAGAGTCGAATTCAGTGTTGTCAACTTCACTGGGAAATTACAAAGACCAGGGGTGGTCTATAATAGAGTCTACCTGGGCTTTGGGGGATGAAGAAGGGGGGTAACTGGGACAGAACTTCCAAAGTCCCAGAACTGTCCTGTTTGATAGGGTGTCTGTTACAATAAATGGGGTGATTTTTGGGAAAGGAACCTAGACAGCGTGCGGTTGCCAGAAGAACCAACCATAGGGAAGAAGTAGGTGGGGCCTGGAGATGAATTTCAACTGCATGGCTGTCCTGGCTAGTTTGTATTGTCAACTTGACACAAGTTATAGCTATTTGGAAAGAGGGACTCTCAACTGAGAAGATGCCTCCATGAAATTTGCCTGTTGGTAAGCCTGTAGTGTGTTTTCTTAATCAGTGATTGGTATGGGAGGGCCCAGGCCACTGTGGGTGGTACAACCCCTGGGGAGGAATTAGTTCTGGGGTGCTATAAAAAAGCAAGCTGATCAAGTCATGAGGAGCAAGCCAGTAAGCAACACTCCTCTGTGGCCTCTGCATCAGCTCCTGCCTCCAGGTCCCTGTTGTGTTTGAGTTCCTGACCAGACTTCCTTCAATGATGGACTGTGATGTGACATAAAAACTGAAATCAACCCTTTCTTCCAAAGTTGCCTTTGGTCATGATGTTTTACCACAGGAATAGAAATTCTAAGACAAAAGCCGATGTTTTAATTGATAATGCATATATAATCAAACTTTGATTTTAAAAACAAAACAGAAAACTCCAATGTTGTTGGCTGTTTTTCACTCTTACTCTTTTGGCTCTTTGTTCTTTTGGGGGGCCCATAAATAAATCACACATGGAGGCTTATTATTACTTTAAATGCCTGGCCTTAGCTTGGCTTGTTTCTAACCAGCTTTTCTTAAATTATCTCGTCTACCTTTTCTCTCTGGGCTTTTTCCTTTTCTTCTGTATATCTTACTTTCATTCTTACTTGCAGCTGGCTTTGTGGCTAGGTGGCTGGCCCATAGCATTATCCTCTCCTTGTTCTCTTGTTCTTTCTTCTTTTCCACCCAGATTTCTCCATTTATTCTCTCTGCCTGCCAGCCCTGCCTATCCTTTCTCCTGCCTCACAATTGGCTATTCAGCTCTTTAACAGACCATCAGGTGATTTAGACAGGCAAAGTAACACAGCTTCACAGAGTTAAACAAATGCAACAAAAAATAATGCAACATATCTATGCATCACTAAACAAGTGTTCCACAGCATAAAAAATGTAACACATCTTAAAATAATATTCTACAACATTTCCCCCTTTTTGTCTAAATAAAAATGAAAAGTTTTAACTTTAACATAGTTAAACTATACACAACAAAAGTTATCAAAAATTACATTTACAATATTCTGTTCATTTGTGTTTAGCAAATTCAGAGAAAATACTCCACCATCATCCCATCTTAGTCGAAATTTTTCTACCTAATTCACTTTCTATCATAACTAAGGAAAACTGCAACTATACCTTTCTAGTCTTCAACTCCATCAAAGGCCCCAGAAGGATATAATATTATCTGAGTAAACAGAAAGTGCATTGCAAGCAACTTCCAAAATTCTAGAAATGACAGAGACATCTGACTGCCTGGACAGTCACCCAAAGTTCCTCTGCAATGTTGGGGCATCCATCCTCAGCCTACAGGCCCAGAGTATCTGGCAGACTTTTCAATGAAACAGGAAATTTCAAGGACTGTCCTGCCACCTTGTATTGGCAAAGTTCATCAGCTGCTTTCCTCTATGTCCTGCAAAATGTCTGGCAAACTCATCCATGAAGCAGGAACCCTGAAGGACTGTCCCACCTTGTTTTGATAAAGTTCAGCAGTCACTTTCCTGTTGGTCCTGCATGTCCATTTTATACCACATACTGTCAAACAGTCAAGGCAAAAGTAGTTTCTTCCCCAAATGGCTAATCTTGCCACAATGAAAGCAAATTTCTATGGGGTTTCTTTGATGCCCATCATCCTTATATAAAATAAATTGGTACTTCCAGGAGCAGATGTGTCTCATTGTCATGAAAAGCCTATGTTAACAAAACATTTTAAATGCCATATTCTGTAGGTCTTTGAAGTGTTTGAATGCCATTTAATCTAAAATATACCTATTTAACCTTAAACACATACCTAATGTGACTACAAGCTTAATTATACATTAACTACTAACCTCATTTCTTATTTATACATTGTACTTTTAAATGAACTGTATAAGTACAATACCCCAAACAAGAGTAGAAAAAAAAATATATATATAGTAACAAAATTAACTTTAAATTTTTACCAATATACCAAAATCCATGCTAATGCAAAATATCTGAGATTAATAGTTATCTTTTTGTCCTATATTCCTCTAAATTACAACAAACATCACAACCCACTAAAGAACCAAAAGCCTCCCACACCCCTCTTGGGAATGTGGGTGTTTTGTTCTCCAAACTGCTTCCTGCTATCTGTGGGTGAAGGCATCTTTAGGGTCCCTGAGGAAATTTGGCATATTGGCCCAGTCCTGGGAAGACCAGCTATAACCTATGTTGATGTCACCTGTCAAGATTCAGGAGGTCTCCCCTGATCAAACCTGATCCATCTCATTCCTGAAGGAATCCACAGCCTCTTGTCTTTTGTGGGAACAAAACTCCAAAGCATTTTTTTATTTCCATTTGACAAGTATATTTTTTAAATTCTTTTTTAAAGTTAAGATAGCCCTAAAGTATCTAAACTGGTTCAACTTTGCAGTCCTGCTCACAAGCCCATGTCTGCCAGCAGATGTTATTTGTTTATTAGCATTCAAAGAATTCAAAACCAACATAACAACATTCAGGATCCAGACTCCCTGTGTATTTCCCATCTTTACATGGCTTTTTTCTTTTTACTGTCTCTTTATTAAAGACTTTATTTTTAAACTATTTGTTTCTATGACTGTCTATACCCATATTTTTCTTTCTTAAGCCTACATGCAATGAAAAACACACTGGAACCTGTTCAGAGATTTTTTTTTCTGTCTGGATCTCTTTTATTGCATATCTCTAATCTTTTTTGACCCTGTGAACAAACTGTAAGCTGCTAAGCTACAGCTGAATCCTCCAAAAGCAGCTCTATCACCTGGTTCCACCCACTTCTCAGGTCGTGAAAGCCAAGCCTAAAGCTCACAGCCCTGTTAGAAATACACGAGCAGGAACTGCATTCAACCTTCCTAGCTGTAGGAAGCTGGTATCTACACTGCCACAAGGGTTTTTTTACTTAGCTTGTCCTTTCTATTTAGTGCTGCCAGCTGAATAGCAACATCTCTTAAAGGAGCTGTGTCCTTTTTCTTTTTTCTTTTCAGCTTTCTCAGGCCCTACATGGAAATATGGGCCCACATTGGAGCACCAAAATGTTGTTGGTTGTTTTTCACTCCTACTCTTTGGCTCTTTGTTCTTTTAGGGGACCCAGCATCCAGCTCATAAATAAATCATACATGGAAGCTTATTATTACTTTAAATGCCTGGCCTTAGCTTGGCTTGTTTCTAACCAGCTTGTCTTAACTTAAATTTATCTCATCTACCTTTTCCCTCTGAGCTTTTTCCTTTTCTTACTTCTGTAATCTTACTTTCATTCTTACACATGGCTGGCTGTGTGGCCATGTGGCTGGCCCCTAGCATCCTCCTCTCCTTGTTCTCTCTCACTCTTGCTTTTTCTTCCCAGATTTCTCCTTCTATTTATTCCCCCTGCATGCCAGCCCTGCCTATCCTTTCTCCTGCTTTGCTATTGGTCGTTCAGCTCTTTATTAGACCAATCAGGTGTTTTAGACAGGCACAGTAACACAGCTTCACAGAGTTAAACAAATGCAACATAAAAGAATGCAACACATCTTTGCATCATTAAACAAATGTTCCACAGCATAAACAAATGTAACACATCTTAAAATAATATTCTACAACACCCCAAGACATCAAGACCTGGGGAAGAAGCTTCCTGTTGAAGACATTTATGAGAGGGGAAGATGGCCAGTCTCCTGACTTCAGTAAGGTCAAGATGTGGAAGTTCTGTTGTGACCTTCCTCTTCCCCAGGCCTTACTCCATGTGCCTCTTCTACATGCCTGTTTACATTTCCATTTACCCTCCTAAATAAAACCTAAGTAAAGACTTCCAGTGAGTTCTATAAACAACTCTATTGAATTATCAAACCTGAAATGGAGGGGTTTTATGGGAATCCCAGATGTATAGCCATATCAGACACAAGTGCAGATAGCCTGTGGACTCCAGAACTCAAGGCAATCCAGCTGTGGTCCATGGCATTTGTGGTGTCTATTGCTAACTCTAGGCAGTTAAGTGTCAAAAGTGAATTATATCAAAGAATACAGACTTACTTCATTATTTTTTACTTTTTTATTGTGGTAAATATACTAAACATAAAATTTAACCTTTGACCATTTTTTTTCTTTTTAAACATTACACTGAAATTCAACAATGTAGAAAACATGTATAACATATAAGTAAATTCCTTAGATTTCATGAACTTAACACACACTCTTGTATCCAAATTCTGGACCAAGAATTGAACAGTCCAACATTTCATAAAAGAAAAGGAACACATTGAGAAGGAGCATTTCTATGAAAGAATCCTACATGAGAATTATAATGGATGGGAAAGAGGCAATGTTTCCCAGTGAGTGTGCATGAGCTCTGTAACGCACCAAGAACAGGTTCAGGGACACTTGAGAGTGATGTCTGTGTCACTGTTAAAAAGCTTTGGTGGACAGTAATTTGGGATATACTAGATCAAGGCCAGTCAAACAGGTTTACCCACTGAGGCAAGCTTTGAAAATTCAGATTCTAGGTCTTACGCCTAAACATTCTTAAGTTAGAAGAAGAATGAAGAAAAGGGAGTTTGCCTACTTCCTCTTCAATATGGTAAACAAATAAATAACATTCATCACTTTAACCCTTTGTAAGAGGACAGTTGAGATTCATTAACATCCACAATGTTATGCAACAATCATCATTCTCCAATTCTAGAACTTACTCACCCCAAACAGAAACTCTGCACATGTTACACAATAAGACCCCAATCTTCCCTCCCCCAGGCCTTGTTCCTTTCTTCTCTTTTGTGCCTGGAGGAACTTGCATATTCTAGGTGCCTTCTGTATGCACAATCTCCCAGGACTGACTTCTCTGGTATGTTCACTGCACAGAGAGTAAGTTTCCCAAGGCACATCCATGCTGCAGCATGTGTCTCAATTCAATCCTCTGATGAGAGAATAATTCCACTGCCTGAGACTACCACATTGCTCTATGTAACTGCCAGTGGATGGACACCTGGGTTGTTCCCAGCTTTTGTTATTTGAACAACACTATCAACTTTGGTGTACAAGTGCCCGCATTGTAACATTTCTCCAAACCCATCCTCACGTATTTTTGTTTTACAAACTATGGGAGATACTTTACAATTTACAGATCAAATGAAAATTAACAATAACATACACTATAAATAACTCAAGGCTTTATTATAAGCATTAATAGCTACTCATACTAAAGAACCAGGAATAAAGAAATAAAAAAACTGGAATGTAATCAACATTACTCGGGCATAGATAAGCATATAGAAATATTTTGTTAATTGTTAGACTAGAAAAATATAAATGATGGAATTATATCAATTATTTTGTGCTTAATCTTCCTGAACGTACTTTTAGTATTAAGTACATGGAAAGTGCATACAATAATTTAAAGATAATGCCTTTTTCTTTTGACAGTGCTAGGAATCAAACCCAAGGCCTCATGCATGCTAGGCAAGTACTCTACCATTCAGAGACAACACTAGCCTTAAAATTATGCCTTTTTTAAAAGCAAACAAAACATGCATATCTTTGGTTACTCTGAACTAGTTTAGCGGTCAGCATGGCATTCAGTGCTTTAAGCCCACGTTCTTGACAGACTGGCTGCTGGATGATCGGTCTCGTTCTTTAGTAATTTCCATCTCGATTTTGGCTTTGATTTTCTCCCAGTCTATTTGGAGCTACAACAGAAGGGAAAAGAGAGTCGTGCTTATACCCTATGTTTCATTTAATCCAAAGTAACCAAGAATAAACAAAACAGAACATATGACTTCCAAAATAGAGAGAGAGGAGTATTAGAGAAGTAATGTTGACAACCCACCAGCTACCTTTAAGATCAAGAGAGCAATTACATAGCACAAGGAAGACTCCTACTGTGACTGAGAAGACCACAATTCTGTGCAGCTCTTTACAAAGCACATGGAAGCAGTACACAGAACCTCAGGATCCTGCACAAGACCTTAGAAACAACGGAAAGAAGCCACTCTGCTCTGCTCTGCTCCCCACAAAAGCAAACTGGGCCGGACAGCAAGTAGGGTGTGTTTGCATCAGCTCTGCTCTGGCCATCTCATAAGCCGAGTTTCCCAGAAGAAGCCCAGCCGCAAGGAAGACAAGGGAATGTTGTTTCACAGATGGCTCCATTGCAGCCACTCTTAAAGTGACAGAGGGATGTGTAGTCACAACTGATGAAAGCCATCAGAGGAAGCAGAGGACAGGCAAGACTGGGAGACACGTGAGAGTAAGAAAAGATTTATATCTGTTTGTTTTTGTCTTCTATGACAAGGGCAAGCCTACCCTAGCCTAGACCTATCCCTTTCTAAGTTTCTTAGACTTGATGCTGGGAAAGGACTCCTCTGCCCCTGAGTCCTATGAGCAATTTCTTTAGAAATACTTATTTCTTTAGGAATACTTGTTTATTTAGGAACCTACCGTTAAAGAAATTTGGAGATCACTTATTTAGGAATGTGTGTCCTCTGAGGCAAGGCATTGGAAAAACTGGGTCCTAGACTAAGCTGAAACTATGAGACAGACCCAAAGCTCTAAGACTTGGTCAGAAATGAAGAGGCTCTTCCCTCCACATAGGGGCAAACAGACCAAAGTAGTGCCTGCCACCTGAGCAGATTCATCTGAAGAAACAGGGAGGTCAGCTTCGTCTTAACAGAACGGCACACCTATTTTGTGGTAGTAGTTGACTGAATCACTTGGTTCTTTTTTATTCCAATAAGCTATGTCTAAATTTCCTATAAGTAATTTGTTGATATTTTGATGACCTTAAAAATAATTGTCCATATGTATCTATAATATATAAGATAGACTGGTTAATAATTAATAGAATTTCTTTTAGCCCAGAAGATAACTGTCTGGACTAGAATCAAATGACAGCCTGCCGAAAAGCAGGGCAGATATTAGATTATTGAAGACTGACTCTCAACTGGGCCACAGCTGAATTTTCAAATGGCAATGCGCACATTTCCATGTCTAACCAAGCACTTATTAAAAGGGAAGGGAAACTTTGCTGACTGCCTTGGCCTTCTTCCAGCCTTAAACTGACTTACGTTTGGTTCCCTAGTCAGTCAGGACACAATGACACCCGCCACCTGTTGCAGTAGCAGTCATCTGTCCACTGAACTGATGACATCGGCAGTCACTTGTTGAAAATGAATGCAACGACGGACCGTCTCCTGCAGACCCTGGCTGCTTCATTTCACCTGGCATTGATCCAGTTTTAGGACCATGTTCTACAGATAATTTAGTCCTAAATAAAAATACTCTTAACAGTATGTTTTAGGTAAAGGTGCTGTTCTCTGACAGTTTCAAGTGACTTCTACATCAAAAGCCATACTTTCTACTATAGGGAGAGCCAAACTATTTGGAACTTCTTATTTTGATCCCTTGTCAATTCTTAGTCACATAAAAGCATTTAAAAATCCGTATCTAATGGCTCTGTCCAGTACCCAGCTTGCCTACTCTTAGTAAAGATTGGCTGCCTACTTGAACAGAGAATAAGATGGCAATCGGGCATGAATTCATGGGTCTCCATCCTCATAAACTTACCTATACTGGCCATCACCCCATCTGCTTTCCTTCTGCCTCAGGCTAAGCTTTTCACATGGGTCTCTGAGTCCACTTCTCTTGACTCCTCTAGGACACTGCCTTCGGTAATCACATACTCAAGTCCTTTTTGGCTTCCTGCCTCTCTTAATTCTGTCTCCGGAGCTCCCACCTCATTCTTCTCACTCAGGGTACTGTAATATGACTGTTCATCAGCTACCCTTCAGAAAGCTTTGTTTAACGTAGAGCTGGGGATCAGGCCCAATATCTCACATAGGCTAGGCAAGGGCTCCATCACTGAACTATATCCTTGGGCCTAGAGACTTCACTGAAACCACTATCCGCTGTTTTCAGTTCTTATCCTATATGCCTTCTCGTTCAACAAATACTTAACACTTGTTTATGTTAAGCCTTGTCCTAAGTACAGGGTTCAATAATGAATGAAAATATTATATAAAAAAAACCCTATCTTCATAAAGATAATAAAGGCAGATCATGGTGAAAGAGACAGATAATAAACAAATTTTTTAAATGTACATGTCACACATGGTAACGGTTTTGAAAGCAGAGAAGGAGACAGTGCGTGCCAGGTGCACAGTGGGAAACACGGCCATCTAATCACGAGATGAATTTCTAGGTGGTTTTCAAATGTAGTGATCAGAGAAGCTGGTGGCCCCGAAAACTGACAGTAAGGAAGAAGGGATGACTTAGTAACAGAGGCAGGGAGGAAAAGGGCCTTGAGATAGGAGCATTCTTGGAACCTGGTTCACGGCCACCATTGCCATCTCTATCGCAATGCACCCCACCTCTCTTCTCGTTTCTGCTCCTTCCAAATGCCCCTCCCACAGGCCCTTAGATACTGTCAGAAAGGGCGATTTTCCCTCAACTCTCCTAAATTCATAGTGGTACAGATTCCAGCAGCAAAGGGCAGAGAAACAGGCCAGTTTATCAGTATATGCAGTGACATGTCTCAGGGGACGTCAGCGAAAGGTGACGCAAAGCAGTGGCTTAAAACTCTGCCTAACCCCAAGGGAGGCCTTCCCCTCTCTGAGGAGTGGATGGGGGTGGGATAGGGGGAGGTGGGGAGGAGCGGGAGAAGGGAAAGGGAGGGGAACCGGGATTGGTATATAAAATGAAAATAACTTTTAAAAATAAAAAGAACACTCTGACTAATATGACATCTCCACAAATAAGAAGAGACTGTAAAGAAATGACAAGATGAAGAATAACGGCTTTTAGAGTCCAGAGACAGGAAGCCAAGGAACAGTAACAATGTGGGAGCAGACCAATGGAGTGACGATGGAGTCCTCTTTCTGGTGCCATCTCTAACTTGACCACACATCGTCTCCAGGAGCCTGAAGAGGTGGTTCAGCAGTCAACACAGCTTTCTGCACTGGCAAGGACTGGAGTGCAGTTCCCAGCACCCACATCATGTGATTGCTGTCACCCACAACTGCAGATCCGGGTCCCAACGTCCCTTCTGGGCTCCACAAGTACTTGTACACACACACACACACACACACACACACACACACACACACACACACACACACTGATGATGATGATGATAATAATAGCAAATCTTTTTAAAAAAGAATTGTCTTCAGTAAAGCAGAATTTCTATCCTGTGTTCTGGTGTAACGACGGGCAGAGAACAGAACTCCACCTCTACTGGCGACTTCTCATGCTGTTAATGACACATCTATGAAGTTCTTAGTTCTGAAATAGGAGATATGGCTATAATTTTGGCAAAATAGATAAATATGGATGATAGATTATGATAGATCCAAATGATACCAGGCAATCAGCAAGTAGATGTCAGCCACATAAGCTATTTTCCTAGGGTTAATTTTTGTACCACTGCTCAGAAATTTTTAAGTAACATTTTCTTCTTTTAAAAACACTGTTTTGTGATTTTGTTGTTGTTGTTGTTAACTTTCACATGGCATCCATGAGGAAGAAAAGCAGAAGACTAGAACACCAGAGGGAATCAAGGTTCCCTGTTGCCTTGTTTGAGGAAAGAAACACCGAGAAAGCCCTGTTCCTCTGGCTGAGCTATCACTTACACCTGAGGTATTATGCTTTAGCAACTGCTAAATATTACATAGACCAAGAAAAAGAAAATAAGGATACTAAGCTTTTGCTATTTAAAATGTAATTTGAGCTGGAGATGGCTCAGTGGCACTGGATACTCTCACGGAGTTTGGTTCCTGGCACCCATGTGGGGCCACTCACAACTGCCTATAATGCCGGCTCCAGGAGATCTGACACCCTCTTCTGTCCTCTGCAGGCATTGCACTCATGAGCACAAACTCACACACAGATACACACAGACACATAATTCAGAATAAAAATACTTTACAAATAAACTAAAACTTCACTGAAGGAAGGGCTGGATTTTGTGTGTATGTTTTCTCAAATGGGGAAAACAAATTTAAGAGTTAGCTTTCTTCCTAGACATCTACATTATTTATCTAAAATATCAAGTAACATACAACCCCAACACAAATTATCATAAAAACTGATATCAAAAAGAAAAAGCTAAAGCATCTAGAAAAAAACCCAAACCACCAGAACTGATGTCTCATGCTTGTAATCCCAGCCTTCAGGAAGTTGAGGCAGGAGAGGTCCTCCAAGTTAGATGTTATCTTGAGCTAGACAGTGAGCTCCAATCTAGCTTAGACTACAGAGTAAGAACCTGTTAACAAACAAACAGACAAGCAACAACAACCAAGATCCTAGAAAAAAGACTACAACCATATAGTCACAAAGCAAAATGACAACATCACAAGAGAAAAAATAATGCTTTTATAAATTAGAGTATGAATCATGCAACTTTCATCATAAGACGAACATTTTATATAGAGCATACACATTGCTATAAAACACTGTGCAATACTTACACCTTCTGCATATTGCAAATATCGTTTATTAGTTTCCTGTTTACCAAATGTCTCCAAAAATTTCTGACGATAAGCAAGAACTGTATCAACATGGGTTTTGTATTTTACAGCCAACTCCAGTGCCCTATAATGAGAAATTACACAGATTATCGGTATCACTGTGTCTAAACAACAGAGTTTTGAAATTAGAGGGAGGGCCAATGGCTGTTGTGCTTACCCTACAATCTGGAAAGCCCTTTTCTGTTTAGCCATCTATGTGTTTTTTCAAAGCCCAGATGAGACATGACCCCTTCTTGCTGCCCAGCTACTCTTGTACAAATACAACATATAAATGCTGTGTCATTTTTGTCTACTATTGTGCTAGCACTACTTACGAGGAGTGTATTATAGACCCTACACTCGCCTATACGTGTTCTGAAGGGAGAGCTAGTCTTTACTTCCTCCGGTGAGTACTGCAGAGGACATGGAAGAAAAACACTCAGTAAAACTGGAAATCTTCAAAAGAAAATACTTGACATTTTGTGAACCTATAATAAACTTTTGGAATTAAAAAGTGGCATTACTATGTCGAATTTAAAATCTTATACAATAAAACATTAATATTAAACCAGTATGACAAATGCTATTACTATTTGAGTCTTGGAAAATAGCGTACTAGGGTGGCAAGGTGTCTTAGCAGGTAAAGGTACTTGCCACTAAGCCTGATGACCTGGGTTTAATTCATAGGACCAATACGATAGAAAGAACCAACTTCCCCAAGTTGTCTTCTGACTTCCACCCATGCACATGTACACAAATTAACCAATCAATCACTTAATGAACTAAATTTTAAAAATTTAAAGAAAATGTTAGGAAGCCATTAAAATTTTATGTATTTATAAATTCAATAAATGTATCTACAAAATTATGCTATTTTAAGTTAAGCCTTTATTTAATACTAAGAGAATTACTAAAAACAGTGAAAACCTGCAAGGAAGTGAACATATTATCTCAGCCCAGGCTTCCATGTAAGTTTGACTAGGGCCTGTGCAGGACTCATAGGACTTGAGTCAAGACAAGCCAAGTGGAGCATGTGTCTCTACACTGTCTACATCATCTTGTTTTAAGGCATGGGTAACAGTTACAAAAGTAGTCAAAAGTGCATCAATTATCAAGTTCTCATGCATTCTATTATACCATGACATGATCAGGACAACTATGATTTATCTGATGCAACTATTATAGATCTGTTATTTTAGATAAAACTAAACATTAATATTTTATAACTTGTGACTCTTCAGTATTAGCCAAACTAAATAATATCTTTTGAAAGACTTTTTGGAGCCAGAAAGACAGCTCAGCAGGGAAAGGTACTGGCCATGCAAATCTGGCAGCCTGTGTTCCATCCCTGGCACCAACATAAAGGTGAAGAGAAAGAACCAATTTCACAAACTGGTCCTATGACCTCCATGTTTACACTGTGGCATGTGAACTCCCCCCACATAACACTCTCTCTCTTTCTCTCTCTCTCTCTCTCTCTCTCTCTCTCTCTCTCTCACACACACACACACACACACACACACACACACACACACACACACTCTAAACTTAGAAATTTAAAGTATTTTGGATAATAGTGTGTATTGACAATTGATAGGCAATTGAATGAGCTATCAAAAACAATATAAAAAAAAGTGAATGTAACTCAGTAATACCACAAATGGGAATGCCAAAATAAACAAACATGATTTCTTAAAAACCAGATCAAAATATCAACATATGTTACATATTACTGTGGTGGATTAAATGAGAATGGCACCCCATAGGCTCATAGATTTGAATGCTTGGTCACCAGGGATTGGCACTATTGAAAGGAATAGGAGGTGGGGCCTTGTTGAAGTAGGTAAAGTCCTGTTGGAGGAAGTGTGTCACTGGGGATGGGTTTTGAGGTTTCAAGAGCCCAAGCCAGGCCCAATGGCTCACTCTTCCTACTGCCTGTGGCTCTGGATGTAGAACTCACAGCTATTTCTCCTGTACCATGTCTGCCTGTATGCCACCATGTTCCCTGCGATGATGAAATGGACTGAACCTCTGAAACTACAGGCATGACCTAATTAAATGCTTTCTTTTATAGGAGTTGCTGTGGTCATGGTGTCTCTCGACAGCAACAGAGCACTGACTGTCATAGACTCCAGAGTTCTCTCATTTTGTGTAACTTTAAGTCTTTTACAGAAAAATGAGCCAAGCAGATGGGGATTGGAGTGAAAAATAAAAGGCAACAATTAAGTAACAGAGACTCTGACGAGCAGAGGTAGTACAGATGTCTTATTCCTTCTAGCCCTCCATCTACCCAAGCCTCTGATACTGCTGGGCTGTGTGTCAGTGGAGACTCTGGTGACTCACACTACTGGCCCCTTACAGTAAGTGACGGGCTGGGACATCTGCCTGCAAAAGAGAAAGCAGGCATGCATAGGCAGCCATTCTGTACCGGGGCTTTTCAAAAATTCTAAGGAAGTCATTTGGTATGCAAACATCAATACATTTAGTTATGCAGAAAAGACAATGTAATGTCTAATCCTGTATTCAGAGGGTAGGTCCCAAGTATTATCTACATTACTGTCATTATTATAATAATAAAACATGCATTAATTATTTTAAGAGTAATGGCTGAAAGTATTTTACATATGTGCTATTTTAAGTAGTCTCTAAATGCATACACACTGGGTAAAAATGTTTCTCCACCACATTTAGGAGGGAACTTACTTCAAATTATATAAGGGTTTTGGGAACAGTGTGTCTCTAGTTTTAAAATGGTTTGGCAACCAAACAAATGTGACATTAGATTCTAGGGCTGGAATAAGTCCATGTATTTTAAATAGGAAGAAGTTATATAAAAAGATATGATAACTTCTAAATATGATCTTTTGCATAACTTGAACAAATCAAAAGCACTTTATATAACTGGTAGATGATTAGGAATTATTTTATTAACACTTATACACAGGGTCAATGTGGCTACTTGGAGCTTTCATTTCTTCCTCTCCTAACTTCAGTTTCTCAGAGAACATTAACTCAATGTCCAAAGTAGACACCAAACAGCTAAGCTACCTACCCACAAGTCTTTAGGCTCTGCATTCTACTAGGATGCAGGCAGTCTCCAAATTCTAACATGAAACACAGACGCAAAACCAGTAAGAGCATGTTTCTCAAGCAGAGTAACACATGAATGAATTAAAACCTATCCCCTTCCAGATGCTCTCAACAGAGGTAGAGTTCAGGGACCTCAGAAGTAGTCTACTATATTATCCAACACTTCCTTTTATCCTTCAAGAATTAAGAGATCTAGCAGTGACCATCAATGCTTGCTGATATCATAAAACCACAAATGACCCAGTCATTATAGAAATACACATACCACCAGCTACATTATTTCTTCTCCCTCTACCCATTTCCCAACTAAACTTAAACCGATAAGGCTCTAGATTCATGACTAATTTGTTGCTAATTCAGGAGACAGTCACCAAAGAGATGTAATCAACAATGTCAAGATGATAGGAAATTCTAAAGGTCCAGTATCTTCAATGGGAAAATTATATGCAAACACAAAATGGAATAGAACCTATCTAAGAATGTAGCAACTAATCACAGCATATGGGTCTTTTTGGGTCTCCATTCAAACCATAAAACACTTATAGGTAACAGAGAAATAAGAACACTCGATATAATTTCTGATCATTTTTAAGTGTGATCATGGTATATGGCTACTAAAATCTTTTAGAGATACACTAAAATACAGATAAAATGTGACAACTGTAGTCTGTCTTAAAATAAATGGTAAGAGAAGGGAGGATATAAAGACTGTACAAAAGCTAATCAGTGCTGAAGCTGACTGTTATCACACTATTTTTATGTGCTTTTCCATAACAAGGTTTTTTTCAATTTCTTCTGTTTGGTTCCTCCTGACGTATTTTGCTAAATACTCTTTTTCTCCCTTGCATACACTAGGCAAGCACTGTATAAATCAAGAGCAACTTCAAAGCACAGTCTTGTGTGTGTGCGTGTGTGTTTGTGCGTGTGTGTTTGTGTGTGTAAGTCAGAAGGTGACACTGGGCGTCATCCTCACTTGGTCTCCACCTTACTTTTCAAAATGTTTTCATAATTAACTAGACTTGTCCTCTGACATGTTCAGACATGTATAAAATGCACTCTGTCATTCTCACCTTCCATTCTCTCATCCCCTCCCACCCGTCCCCCTCCTACAAACCTCTCTCGCACATTCACGTCTTTTTGTTGTGTTTAGTGACCCACTAAGTTTAACCAGGGTCCTCTGTGTTACCTTGGTGAGATTTATTCAATGACTCCCCAAACCCCAGAATCTTTCAGTAGCCTATATTAGAACCAGAAGAGGGGCCACAGAACCCCTCCCTAGCCATAACTGACTGCTGACAGGGCCAGTTTTGAGCAGGTAACCAGAGCTGCAGTGAGATCAAGATTGCAGTGTCTGTCATACCCTGAAGAGAGCAGTTAGAAGCAGTTCTCCCTGTCTTCCGGCCCTGTATTCTTCCTGCTCCCTCTTCTGAGATTTCCCCAAGCCTTGGATTGGGATATTATAAATGTCGTGTTAGGTCTGAGCACTCATCTGACACTCTACCTTACTTTTTAAAGATAGGGTTCTAACTGAACACGAAGCTTGCCAATTCAGCTAAATTGGCTGGCCAGCAAACCCCAGGGATCCTTCCTCTCCACCTCCCCAGCACCATGATTACAGCCATGCTGCTGTACCCAGGTTTTTATGTGGGTGCTTGGAATCCAAACTCAGGTCCTTACACGCTTGAATGGCCAGCACTTTTCCAAGTGAGTTGTCTTGCTAACCCCACTGAATCCTCCTCCTAAGCGACCCTAAAATATGGGCATTCAGGAAAGCTGCACTGCCCTCTACTCTTTGTAGACGTTCATCAGTAACCCATGGCCTCATACTCTCCATCGACTGACAGCTCCTTAAAGAATTTACTCAAAGTCTGGAGCACCCTGGAACTTGACACCTGTAAATCCTACTCCTTATAAAGCTTCATGACCTTGACAAAGGCAATGCACAACCATCTATAGTGGGATTTGATGCCCTCTTCTGGAATAAATGCGTACATGCAGATAGAGCACTCATACACAAAATGAATAAATGAATCTTAAAAAAAAAAGACTTTGTACAGATTAACCACTACCTCATACTCCCCACAAAACGAATAATCCACCATGAAGTAGAGTTCAGGCCTCCACAATGCTTCACAAAAGTATGGGCTTTTCTGCTGCTAAAAGTACATGACTAAATGTATGCCCTAATTGCTTTTCCTTTTAGACACAACCCCTAAGCATTTTTTAAACCATCATTTGATAGGGCACCTCAACTACAGAGAGTATTGTTTGTGAGGATGGCCGCCTGCCCCGTCCTAAGAAAAATCAGAAATCTATGTGAAGTAAAAATAAGATCTTTCTGAAAAGCTGACTGAGCTTTAGTTAGCTGTCAGCCCGACACAACCTCCAATCACCCTGGAGGAGTTTTAATTACAGAGCTGTCTGCATTAGGTTGACTGTAGGCATGTCTGTCAGGTATCTTCTTAATTGTTAATTGAGGTGTGGGACGACTGACTCTGACTGTGTGCAGCACCGTTCTATGGCTGGGCCTGAACTGTAGAAAAGTGAAGAAAGCTGCCTGAGCATGAACAGCAGCAAGCAAGCAAGCAAGCAAGGCTGTCTAGTCTTGCTTTGCTCTGACTGTGGATGTAATAACAGAGCTGAAGTTTCTCTCTTCACTTCCCCAAATGATGAACTGTAACTTGGAAATGTGGCCAAATAACCCCTTTCTCTAAACACACACACACACACATCACTTTATCCTTAAGCTGCTGTGAGCTTGAGGCAAGAACAGGCTATATAGCAAGACCATCTCAACTGCTCCCCTACCAAATGAATTTTGTTACTTCTAGTCAAGGGAAATGTGAAGATGAAATAGCTACAGAATCTGTTGTCTGAGAGAGTTACGAATCTTACTAGTGAAGGATATGTGGGTTATTATTGGATCTACAATGGTATCCTGCTTGTAAGATATTCTAAGAACAACGGTGTATAATGTTCTATTAGTTACTCAATATAGTTCACTAATATAACTCATATCCTATCTCTAATTACCTTACAATTGAAATGGGTTGTTCATTCTTCCAGAATGAACATCTTTCCTGATCTTCTATACACTATACAACAGTAACAAACTCATGTAAATAAAGCACAAAGATAGAGCAGCTGAGTTATACAGATGGTTATTGCATGAGAGTGTAAACAGACTAAGGCATATTAATCACAAAATTAACAACATATATTTTGTTGCTTCTATTCAGGGAAATGTGAAGATGAAATAGCTATAGAATTTGTAGTCTGAGAGTTACGATTTTTTTTAATTTTATAATTAATTTAATTTTACATATCAGCCATGGATTCCCCTGTCCTTCCTCCTCCCACCCCACCCTCGCCTTCCCCCCAATCCACCCCTCATTCCCACCTCCTCCAAGGCAAGCACTCCCCTGGGGAGTCAGCTCAGTCTGGTAGAATCAGTTGAGGCAGGTCCTGTCCCCTCCTCCCTTCACCCAGGCTGAGCAAAGTGTCCCCACATAGGCCCTAGGTTCCAAAAAGCCAGCTCATGCACCAAGGACAGGTCCCGGTCCCACTGCCTGGGGGCCTCCCAAACAGTTCAAGCTAAACAACTGTCTCACTTATCCAGAGGGCCTGGTCCAGTTCGGGGCTCCTCAGCTATTGGTTCACAGTTCATGTGTTTCCACTAGTTTAGCTATTTGTCCCTGTGTTTTTTCCAATCATGGTCTCAATATCTCTAGCTCATATAATCCCTCCTCTCTCTCGCCGATTGGACTCCTGGAGCTTGGCCATGGGTGGATCTCTGCATCTGCTTCCATCAGTCACTGGATGAGAGTTCTATCACAATGGTTAGGGTGTTCGGCCATCCAATCACCAGAGTAGGTCAGTTCAGGCTTTCTTTCAACCATTGCCAATAATCTATTATGGGGGTATCTTTGTGGATTTCTGGGGACCTCTCTAGCACTTTGCTTCTTCCTATTCCCATGGGGTCTTCATTTTTCATGGTATCTCTTTCCTTGTTCTCCCTCTCTGTTCTTGATCCAGCTGGGATCTCCCGCTCTCCTAAGCTCTCTTTCCCTCGAACCTTGCCCTTCATTACCCCCACTCACGTCCAGGTTGCTCATGTAGATCTCATCCATTTCTCTGTCATTGGGCGATCCCTATGTCTTTCTTAGGGTCCTGTTTCCTAGGTAGCCTCCCTGGAGTTGGGAGTAGCAGTCTAGTCATCCTTTGTTTTACATCTAGTATCCTCCTATGAGTGAGTACATACCATGTTTGTCTTTCTGAGTCTGGGTTACCTCACTCAGGATGATTTGAGTTATGAATCCTACTAGTGAAGGATATGTGGGTTATTATTGGATCTACAATGGTGTCCTGCTTGTAAGATATTCTAAGAACAATGGTGGCACAAAGCTTGTTGGAGTCACTAACTAAGAACTGGTGTGACTTATGGGCCACTCCACAAAATGGAACCTATACCTAACACTGCTGTGGTGACCAAGAACCAGAGGTTAAACAGCCCAGGCACCTAGGGCAAAACCAAATGTTTCTGGTCTAAAACAAGAAAAGGAAAAAGCTCCTAATGACATCCTGCTGTACGCATAGAGCAGTGCTTTGCTCAGCCACCATCAGAGAAGTTTCCTCCTGCAGCAGATGGGAACGAATACAGAGACCACAGCCAGACATTGTAAAGGAAGTGAGAGACCTTGGAACGCTTGGTCCTGAATAGGATGTCTCCATCAAATCCCTCCACAAAGCTCAGGGAATCCCATGGAAGAGGAAGCAAAAAGATTGTAAGAGCCAGAGGGGATGGAGGACACCAAGAAAACAAGGCCCTCTAAATCAACACGAGCAAAGCTCACATGAACTCACCGAGACTGAAGCAGCATGCACAGGGCCTGCATGGGTCTGCACCAGGTCCTCTGCATGTATGTATTATGGCTTCCAGTTTAGTGTTTTATGGGATTCCCAAGTGTGAGAATGAGTGGGTCTCTGTTTCTTGTGCCTTCTCAGGCTCTGTTTATTTTTGTCCAATTCTAATATGTTAGTTTTTGTTTTATCTTACTATATCTTACTTTGTTATATCTTAATATTATCTCATAGAAGCTGTCCTTTTCTAATGACAAACAGTAAGGGAGTGGCTCCAGACAGGAGGGGAAGTGGGTGGGAAGGAACTGGGAGGCAGAGAGGGAGGGAAAACTATAATTAGGATATATTATGAGAAAAGAATCTATTTTCAATAAAAGGGGGAAAAAAGGAAGATATGTGGGTTATTTTTGATCCCAGAGAAAAACAAGTCCAGAAAAGACATTTTGGACATGTAAAAGTATGTTTCATAATACAGTAATTTCTGGGTCACAGAGTCACACAATTTTGTTCACTGTGAGACACACATATAAGGGAGTGATAGGAGGTACTAAGTGTATCACAAAGAACAGCTGACACTTTCTCAGCAGGGGTGAAGGCTGCTTCTGAGCACTCCTTACCATAAGCCTTTCTTCATCCCTCTCAGCACTTTACCCCTCCAGCCCGTGGTTCGCCCTTTCTCTGGTCTATGGGATCATCTGCAGTTTCTCTTTCATCTACCCGCAAGCACAGTTGAGATGGCCTCACTCTATACATGCTCCAATGATTGCTCCATTTGCTTCTGAGTTCTCAGTCTACAAGTCTACTTCCAATCTTTGGAGTTCAAGTCTTCAGCTGATCATTACTACCTAGCTCATAATAAGTCTTTCAAATTCAATTTGGCTAACATGGGATGCACTGTCTTCCCTACCAAATCCACCATTAGTACCACCTCTCCAGTACTAAAATTACACATTTGGGAGGCATCTTTTTTTTTTTTGGTTTTTTTTTTTTTTTTTGGTTTTTCGAGACAGGGTTTCTCTGTGTAGCTTTGCGCCTTTCCTGGGACTCACTTGGTAGCCCAGGCTGGCCTCGAACTCACAGAGATCCGCCTGGCTCTGCCTCCCAAGTGCTGGGATTAAAGGCATGTGCCACCACCGCCCGGCTTGGGAGGCATCTTAAGACTCTTTTCTTCTTCAGACCTCAACTTCTAATCAATTACAAATTCAGACAAAACATTAATTTCCACAAATGATATTTTCCAGGCTTGAAAATGTTAGTATCTACCAGACAGAATACTCACAAATCTTCTTGTAGCATTAGAAAACTATTAAATATACCAGATACTATAATTATCTAAGTTGCAGACAGAACACAGGAAGGTCAAAAGGGTCTTGGAACTGAGGAAGGGTTCTTATTACCTTTCCCAGTTATAGAGATTAATGTTGATCTGGATTGCTTGATAAATGAGGCCAGCCTGGAGAAGTAATGTCTCAGCCTCCTGTATGTTCCCACTAAACATTAGTATGTGGGCCATTTTTGACTCTTTAGATGGAAGATCTTTTATAGCATTGATGTATCGAACTTTATCAATCTAAAAAAGGAAGAGAAACATATCACAAGTCAATAATAATACAAATATAATAAATTATGTTAAAAAAAACTCATGTGGCCAGGCAGTGGTGGCGCACGCCTTTAATCCCAGTACTTGGGAGGCAGAGCCAGGCAGATCTCTGTGAGTTCGAGGCCAGCCTGGCCTACAGAGCGAGATCCAGGACAGGCACCAAAACTGTACAGAGAAACCCTGTCTCAAAAAACCAAAAAGAAAAAAGAAAAAACTCATGTGCACATACACAAATATGATTTCCTTACTTCACCAATTGCTGCGTAGGCTATCTCCGCAGTAATCATATCTCGATTAGCAACCGCCATAGCCGCCAGGCAAGCCCACATGCTTTGCTCCTAAAGTGAAATACAGAGGAGGTATCTTAAGTAGGCAGCCAAACTACCTGGAAGCAGTGGCTTGAATTCTAAGGGTGATACAACTAAGTAATTAATTTACCAACAAAAAATTATGAAACAAGACAATGAAAAAAACTAATAATAAGAAAGTTATATAGAAGCTAGGCATGGTAGCACACTTTTAATCTCAGCACTTGGGAGGCAGAGGTAGGCAGGTGTCTGTGAGTTCAAGCCCAGTCTGGCCTACACAGCAAGTCCAAGGCCAGCTGGGGCTACACAGTAAGACCCTTTCTCAAAAAAAAAAAAAAAAATTCACTGTACGTTTCTATTTAAAAAACATTGTCATCATACAGAGAACTTCTTTTGAACATAATTTTTTATTTCTAGTTACTAAGGATTTCTTTTCTAGTTTATAACTCAAGATGATGAGTTTCCAATTTTTTTTGAAGAAGTGACAAGAAATATAACTTACAGGGAATAAGAGGAATATTGAAGTTCTCACACAATGCCACCAATAAGCCAGTATAAAGAAAAACATCTAAATGCCATTTCAGAAATATATATTCTAAGGAATGTTACCTGACAGTCAATAAAAAGGGCTGTGTTCAAGCATGTTTAGAAGATACTGGATACAACCAAGTTAGGAAATGGTGATCTAAAACAAAGATTTTTTTGTTTTGTTTCTTTCAAGACAAGTTTTCTCTGTGTAACCCTGACTGCCCTGGAACTCACTCTGTAGACCAAGCTGGACTCAGACTCAGAGATCCACCTACATCTACCTCAGGAGTGCTGGGATTAAAGGCACAGTACTTATAAAATAAACACTTTTAACCTTAGCTATAAAAAAGAATATTTGAGGAAGCTGAGAAGTATGTAACCCAGCTTCCACTCAGATCTCGTGAGTCAGAGCCCCACTGAGGGGAGAACTTAGGAACCTGACTTCTGGAAAGAGCCACAGAATGGTTCCATGTGCAGTGGAGAGCACCTACTCATCTAGAGACAGCTTCTTCAAAGGACAAGGCAACATCTACTCCTCTGTACTCCACAAGGTGTTCGAGGAGAGAACGGAAGATATGGTCCTGTTCACAGTGTTCCTAACCCTTAATTGTTATTATTGCTCATCTTTCACAATGGAAACTGAAGCATAATGTATACACAACATGCACAGTACCTTAACAAAGCGGCAAAGCCTTACAGCATCTTCCCATTTTGAGCTGCTCACATATTCATGGAGGATGGCAGGATACGGTGATATGCTGATGTGTACCAGGGAGCCATCAGCTTTCCTTATAGTCACCTGATTTCCAACAAAACTCACTATATGGGGGTTTTTACTATATTCACTGTTGAAAACAAACAAAGGAAAACTTACAGCTCTATTCTGCATAATTTTTATATGTATTAAATTTGGGAAATAACTCTAACATACATAATCTTCAAATTCACCCCCCATTTAACTCCAAACAGAACATATATTCAAATAAATATTTCAATATAACATGTAGATGATAGATATACACTTGAAGCAAAATATACCAACAATTTAGAGTGGCAAAAGTTATTCCATATTCGATTACTCCCCTAACAGCACCTGTTTGGATCCCTGTGGTAAGTAAGGACTGTTCCCCTATGGAGTTCGTTAGAAGTGGAGCCTGGTGAGATCTGCTCAGGGAGCAGGGACTGCCTGGGAAGGCTCTCCCAGGACCAGTTCCTTCACTCATCCCCTTCCCCGCCTTCAGTGAGCAGTCTGGCTCCTCTACTGCCCCTGCCATATACACTCTATTGCCACAGGCCTACAGGCAATGGGGCCATTTGATCATGGACTAGAACCTCTGAAACGCTGCCCAAATACCTGTTTTCTTTTCCTAAGCTGCCTGTCTCAAGTACTGTTATAGTAACAGAGCGTGTTATATCTATTTCCTTGAATCTTAAGATAAATTATGAAAACAAATAATTTAGCTATAGGTTTTTCAAAATATTTAAAGGGAAAATAGGTTAAAAAAAATTAAGGTGAATTCCAAAATTATTTCCTCCTAGTAAAAACAGATGAAGTTTCAGTAAGGAGACTGACATCTTTTCATGACTTCAGCAATACTTTTTGTTGTTGTTTTACTGAGGCAGAGTCTTACTGTGTAGTCCTGCTGGGCCTGAACTCACTCTGTAGCTCAGGCTGGCCTAGAACTCACAGAGATCCTCCTGCCTCTGCCTCCTGAATACTAGGATCAAAGGTGTGTGCCACCATGTCTAGATAATTTATAAATACTTTTTAAAATAAACTTTTGCTTTGGTGCTTTTCTAGTTTTGTTACAGTTGTGAACTTAAACACTAAAAATAAACTCAAAACAGATTTGAAAATCAAAGTAAAGCTGAGACCTAAAAAAAAATCTAACTTGCTGCATTTTGAAGAATAAGAAATTTTTCTCTTGAGAATTTAGGAATAATTTTCCTGACACATGTAAGTTTTATTTTTTTAAAGCTTTTCAATAACTTTCATTTAACCTATCTTTAATATCACCCAAAAATTCAACTGAGGAGATACATAGTTGTCACGAGGGTTTATATTGGTGAAAAATCTTCAGACTTTGGTGTAAAAAATCACTAAATCACACTGAAAAAGCTCACCTGAGCTATCATTAAACAAGACCAAACTTGAAAACTATACTCATGTATAAAGGATGAATAAATAGTTCATATATTATTTTCAATTTAAGTCCATCCCTTAAATCTCAACAAACCAACTTTAGCTGAACAATTTATTCAGCTGAGTCTGATTAAACTTTAAAAATATACCCAGAAAAAAGCATGGCAATTAGAGCTTTATTTTCAACACAGAATCCTGTGTGACACAACATTACCTTGCATCTCTTTCATACAATGTTTTAGGCAAAATTTCTCTGTCCACATAAATGGTATTAGGGTAATACCATACTGTGAATCGAGTATCTTGAAGTCCACAGAGGATATTGCATGTATCACACCATGCTAACGTATGCACCATGGTTCCTTAATTTAAAAAGAATAGTCATGGTTCATTAGTGTTAACAGATATTAGAATCTATCTTTAAAATCAGCTAACAAATAAGATCCTAATTAATGTAATAGGTATATCTCTACTTTCTGCCTATAACAGTGAACAGATGCAAAAACTCAGGAAAATGAAAATACTGAAATGTTCTACCTAGAACCATTCTGTTTTTAATCAACAGGTGTTTCAATGCTGATTTAGTCATAAAACTAAAATTTGCTATTAAAATTGAGTTACTAAGTAGTGAAGAAATGCAGACTCAAATTCACACATTTATTCAAACATTAAGGTAGTTAGTACATGACAGACAGTCTAAGAAAATTGACAATAATTACAATTTTAAGTGTGTGCAAATTATTTTACCAAGTTTAATAATCTGTTCTTCTTTCCCAAATCGTTTCACTGAGGTGATGTAGAGGTCTCTATTTTTATCAATGAAAGCAATTTTTCTGTCATTGGTAAGTCCTTTTTGATCCAGAGCAATTTCTGAGATTTCATTCTAAAATTCCAAAAAGTATGTAAGTAATGAATTCATTTTAGTGCTTGACATATGATCATTTACATTAATTACCAGTACATTTCTGCTCTTAAAGGTCAATTAAACCAATTGTGGTGGCAACTGCCTATACTCCGAGCACTCAGGAGCCAGAGGCAGAGGGTAACAAGCTCGAGGACAGCCAAGGAGACAGTGCAGGATCCGGTACTGAGAGTAAAAAAATGAAACAACAACAAACACATCAATTAAATGTCAATTATCTACTCAAAATAATAAAATGTCCCTATTAAATTATTTTATTTCTTTTTTAAGCCTAGGGAACATAGATGTAAGGAAAAGTGAGAAATAACTCCCAAGAATGGGACGGGGTCCCAGAAAGGAATACCCCTTATAAAGTAATTTTAAGTTGGTAATAACCACTAACTCAAGAGCAGCACTGAATGCAGTTACTTTACTGGCAACCCCAGGGAAGGGGGTTCCTTAAAATATCCTAAAGCAGTATCTACACTGATGCTCTAACAGGCCCTTTGCCCTGTCCTTAGCTGGCAGAGTGACAGAGTGGAGGAATAAGACAAGTCGCAGTATCACATGAGATCTACGTTAACTAAAAGGTTTCTTATAAAATTTATTCTAAGTAGATTGCCTCACACCTGTATTTTAAAGATTTGTTAAGTAAACTTTAGAAATACGGGAATATCTCGTGTTTCTAGAATATTAAAATTTACAGAGTTTTTTTTTTTTTCATGTCCTTTCCTGTGAAACAGAAAATGTGATGTGGACATTATACTTCCCAAATAAGACTTATAGTCATTCAGTTATTTTGGGGGGGTGGGGGTTGGGGGTGGGTGTGGGGGAGTTGTCAGAAAAAGCTAATAACAAGTACATCCAGAACTTATAATTTAGACTTCTAACTTCAAGATCTTTGCTTTTCTACAATAGAATATTTCTGAACTATTGAATTAATCTATTCTATTAGCTAATAAGATGAAGTTTCTTAGAACTCAAACACTTTAGAATGGATTCACTTCAGTCCAATTGATGAGTGATTTGTATGCTGTCTACCATGTCTGAAGACTTTGCTAGGAACTATGGATTCAACAAGCATCAAAATTATACCGTCAATTGTTGTATCTACGTTTATATACATAACACCTTTAAAAAAATACATATACCTTTATTCAATTGGTGGACCAGTCATTCCACTTCATAATATATATTTAAAAGGTAGCCCCTCTGGAGCTTAATTCATATTTTAAAGAAGACAATAATTCATGGAATCTTTTTTTTTCAAGACAGGGTTTCTCTGTGTAACCCTGGCTATCTTAGAACTTGCTCCATAGACCAGGCTGGCCTCGAACTCAGAGATCCACCTGCCTCTGCCTCCAAAGCATTGGGAATAAAGGTGTGCCTCACCAGTGCCCAGTTTTGTTTCATGAATATTAAAGCACTCGTGAAGTACTACGATCCTAGTACTTTAAAACCAGAAACCTTTCAAGTCAATTACCTTTACAAGTAAAGGAGAAAGATGGTGGGGGTTAAGAGTGCTTGCTGCGCGAGCCTGGGGACCAGAGTCCCATCCCAACACCAGCCGCACACATGGTACATGCTTGTAACCCCAGATCGGAGGCAGGGTGTGGGCAGAGAGGTCTCTGGGGCTCCGGCTTTTGGCTTACTGGAGAAAACTCAAGGCCCAGGCCCATGAAAAGATCCTGTCTCAAAGGAATAGGTGTGGGATGATAGAAGAGGATACCTGGCTACCTCTTCTGGCCTCTATGTTCAAGCACACACGCTTGAACACACATACACAAATAAATATGTTTTAAAATGAGTACTTATCATCACCACCAAAAGAAGGTAATATTGGTGTAGTATTAGAAATAGTTACACAGACGATTCTGGTTTCTAAGAAAGTTAAATTCAGACACAGACAGCAAAGATGTCTGGGTACAAAGAGGCCGGGGATGCTCTTCACACAGCAGAGTGTCCCTGTTCTCTTGCCCAGCCCCCTCTCTGCTTCTGTTCTAGTCCTCCTGAGCCACTCCGCAGTGGGACACGAAAGCAGGTTGTGTTCATTCAGTTCCTCCCTTGCCCTACATTAACTGATCATCATCTAATAATGCACAGACTTAATTTAGGTGTGGTGCACATGCCTGCAATCCTAGCACTTGGGAGGTAGAGGCAAGAGGATCAGGAGTTCAAGGTCATCCTCAGTTACACAATGAATTTGAGTCAGCCTCAGCTACTAGAGATCCTGTAGCCAAAAACAAAATGAACACCAAACTTGAGTTCTACTCTGAATTTTCTGTTCTTATTTGGGACGCTTAAGTTTTGGTTTCTTCAAATATAAAAATAAAACTGATAGGATGGATTATTGTTGCATAGAATGTAAAACATTATTTTGTTGCTGTTGTTTAATTTAATTTTTAATTTGTTTTGCTTTTTGAGACAGGGTCTTTCTACAGAACCTTGCTGACCCAATACTAGCAATGCAGCCCAGGCTGGCCTTGAACTTGTGGTAGTCTTCCTGTGACAGCCTCTTGTGTGGGATCACAGGCATGCATCACGATGCCCAAGCAGAATGTAAAACTTAACATTTCATGTGTTATATCCACATGCACTGAGTAAGTTATGAGATGTAAAAGAAATTACCTCCACACTTATAACTATAAAATTGTAAATTCCTACTCTTAGGACATATGCTCTACTGAAAAAAGTCACCACACTAAAACAAATGCTTAACAAATGTTATTAAATAATTCTCACTTTAACCTTTCTTACAAAAAAGATTATTTTGACAGCTGAGAAATTTGCTTCTTTTTATATACTTGGTTCTATTGAGAAGGAAAAATTCTGCTTATATAGTCTTGATTTAAAATGATGATAAACAGGCATCACAATCACTTCTGGGGGAAAGTAAACCGACACAGTCTTTGGAAGCTAATACTTCTTAAAAACCACAAATGCTTAAGCCCTTTGACACAGTATTTCATGAAGTAATGTTGCAGTTATAACACAGCATATGCCTGGGCTGGGAAAACACCAGGAGCTTCTCCCGCCTGTCTTTGGAGGGTCTCACTAGCTCGAGCCAGCCTTCAACATCCCATGCTGGGACGACAGATGTAAAGCACCATGCCCAGCTAGCCTGGGAACTTAGACACCCAGCCACTGGGCAGATTAAATAAACTGATACTGCCAGACGATGTTACATTGTAAGACCGGTGTTGGGAGAAAGAACATTATGTATCCACATGGAAGGACCTCCAAAAATGGTGCTCTGTGAAGAAAAGCAAGGTGCAGACCTACGGGCTGCACTGTTGTGTAAGCAGAGGGAAGACATACCAGTGCTGTTTGTCCATGCACTAAGAATCTCTGCAAGGACATATAAGATATTAGTAACTGTGGGACTTATCTGGTAGAATATTGACAATTAGTATGGTAGGGACAGACTTTTTTACAACATATTTGAATGTTTTTTACATTTCTGATTTACATGAATTTATACATTACATAAATGTTAAACAAACAATGACTGAGGAGGAAATGAAGTAACAATTCAGTAGAATTGCTAAATAATGTTAAAAGCACCCTTATGCTCTGAAATATCACTTGTTTAAAAGGGTAACTGTAATACAATGTGCTCCTTTCTTTAAGACTAACAACCAAAACCAATACACATTACATTTCAGGGTGCTTTGTATTTGATAGAGAATAATTTCCCTCTATAAAATAGTCATTGAACTATAGTCTTAAAACCTAAAGAAAATGCTGCCTAAGGACAAATCAGTAAGAAAATGACTACAAGTCTATAAAGACATTTTTATCTGCAAAGTTCAGTAAACTAGAGCATGTTACTGAAAAGCAGTAAAAGCCTGATCGACAGACACTCATCACATCATTTAGTCACTTAATGTGCCCGGAGATTGTCCTGTGTCAGGGCTTCCCTGTGCTTAGTCTTAAACTATGGCATTTTTAGGGAAAATATGGAGGATATACACTCATTTTTAAATATTAAATTAGTCTGTTTTCTTCCTTAAAGGATAGCTACTAATTTTAAAAGAGAATTAACTAAACAGTGGTCATTTATACTAGACACAGCAAATGTTTATTACCTTATGAGAAAGAAGTTTCCCATCCCCTAAGGGTTTTCCAGTTGATGCTTCAAAGAGGAAGATTACTTGAAAAAAACAGTAGAACATTAGTGTGTTACAGGAAAACCACTGTTGGTAAATTTCAGTGGTGCTATCATAATTCTTAGGAGAATTTAACTTTATGACTCACAGAACCTCTACAGCCCAGAAAATAAGCAACACCAAATTTCTAATTATTAATGAGGTCGCATTTTTTATGAAAACAGTAAAACTAAAATTTTTCCTGACATATATTGCCTAATTAAAACTGTTATTAAGGATTAATGGCCCATGGGTTTATCAGTGGCAAGTCTAAATGTGGATGTCATGTTAAATTCTGGTATCTCTGATTTAGACCTGTGTAACAATCATATTGATGAAAGAAAATATGCATTAAGTAACTACCTACCATGAGGCCAGGCAATGTACTATTTGCTGTTTCTATAATACATTCATGTGGTAAAATAAATAATTTATCCTGGGTTCTTGGCTGGGAGCTTCAAAATCCCTTAACATTTCCAGAAAATAGGAGTTTCTTTGCTATGTTAGAACAACAGATTCTTCATGGGTACTTTCTTTACTACAAGATAAGGGTTCACAATCAGAAAAACCAAGCAGCAATTAATAGGATGGAACTTTTAGATCTCTGACTTCTGTGGATGAGAAGGTCTAGAGACTGAGTTCAAGTGAGTGGCTGATGATTTAACCAACTACACAATGTAATAAATCCCCGAAGTTCAGTCAGAAAAACAAGCAGGGGACATGGAAAGTGACGGCAATCTCAGGAAGAGTACCCTCAATTTTGGGGGTTGTATGAATTCTGAATATTCAGGGTTTGAACGAGATCACAGTATACCAGGTTTGAGAGGAAATGGATTGCCAATAATTGAGATGCTCTGCAAGTCATTAATTTTTTACAAATTGATGGCCTTGTAAAACATTCAACTCATAGCCTCAGAGTATCGGCTGGCTTGCCTCAGAACTATGGGGAGGTCATAAGCAACCTATATTTATTATAGACACATACTTTGGGAGCTCAGCCAGTTCTCAGTCCGAGAACTTCCCTGAACTCTTTAGGGAAGGCTCCAGAACTGTGCCTCCCATATTTCTAGTGAATTCCTTAATTTTAGAATTAACTTGGAGGCAAAAAGATGAGTGCTATCACGGTTTGGATCATAACTGCCTCCCTGAAGCTCCCCAAAGCAACGCTTACAAGTTTGGTTGCTGGCCTACAACAGGAGGCGCTGGAGGCTAAGGAAGGAAGCCAGGTGGTCAGGGTATGCCTCTGGGGGGAATGGTGGGGGCCTAGTCCTCTCTCTCAGCTTCCAGACACCAGGAGGTGAGTGGCTTTGCTCTACCATGTGTTCCCTCCCATAATGTTCTGACTTGCCAAAGGCCCAAAGCAACAGAATCACATGACCATGGACTGATGCCTCAGCTACTGTGAACACCAAGAAACCTTTCCATCTTGTAATTGATTATCTCAGGGATGTAACTGATCATCTCAGGGATGTAACTGATTATCTCAGGGAGAGAAAGCTAACACATGTCTAAGTAAGATGCAGTTTATAAAAGATTTACTTTCTACTGGGTGACTATTTTAGAATTATTTCTTAAGTAATTTTCTTTTCAAAGGTTGTTACAATGACTTATTTTCCTAAATGCTAGTTAGGAGAATTAGCTCCCATGATGAAATGGGGAAGATACTTCAAGATTAAATAATTTCCCTAGATCAAGAGTTGTTTTTAAGACAGGACATTTTCTAGGAAACAGTTCTATGAAAAGAAATTACAATTTCTGAAAATTCCAAACCACCATATCACTTCATATCTGTTAGAATGGGTATTATAAAAGCCACAACAATAGAGAGAGAAAAATGTCAGTGAAGATGTGGGAAAACTGGAAATGAGAATATTTATACACCGCTTGCTGTTAGTAGTAACGCAGAATGGTGTTGCTGCATAGAAGAGCATGGAGGAATCGCAAAAAATTATAAATAGATCTCCAAGTGAGCGAGGAATTAACCCCACTTGTGGGAAGCACTGGTTTCAGCATCTCAAGGAAACATTAGCATTCTCATAGTCATTACATCACTACTCACAGAATGTGGAATCAGTCTGATGAGGAGATAAAGCAAATGTGGTGTATGTGACTCACAGCATGACAAATGGGGGAGGGAGGGAGGGAGGGAGGGAGAGGTCATTTAGCCTTAAGAAAAGAATGAAAGACAGAAAAGAAAGCCCTGCACATCTGGAAGACAGACTAGGTGAAATAAGGTGGCCACCAAAGGATAAGTATTGCAGAATTCTACCAGTGTGAGGTGACCGGAATAATGAATCTTACAGAAGCAGACAGCAGGACAGTGGTTGCCAGAGGCAGGGGGAAAGAAATGGATGTAAAGTTTCAGTAATGCAAGATGAGTGAGGTCCAAAGCTCTTCAGTGTAACACAGTGCCTATAGGGAACCAGTTACCAATTTGAGAGCAGAGGTTTCGTGTTAAGTGTTACCACAAATAGAAACAGTAAGAGTGCCTAGCATGGGTGAGACTGTGTCTTGCCCATCTCTCTGTCAGGACTTCTGGTAGATCCTCTAATATGTCAATCATTCCCACCCCAGAGTCTTTCTACTTGTCTGTTCTGTCACAGTTAGTTACCCACACGGCTACTCCTTCAGAGCATGTGTCATTAGCCAACGTTGGCTTTACATTTGTTTACTGACTTGTTCTTATGTACTGCATTGTTTATCTTGATCACCAAGATGTTGTATTTTGTACTTGTATTTTGAACTTCTAAAAAAGTACTTGGTCAATAATATCAATAAAAGTACTGCACTCAATAATATCTGCTTAATAATTTCATCTGTGGAATAGTGATGCCTTAATAAAATAGTTTGATGTACCATGGCATTACAAAACACTGGACATATTTATTTTTTATACATACTAATATGGGCTAGATTTTTACATGTAAGATTAAAACTATTCACACCCTCCTTTTATTTCATTAACTTAAAATATTAGTTGAAAAATACATAAACAAAGTAAGTGACATAATGAATAACATTTACCATATTACTAAATGAATAGAAAGGGAGTATTAAACATGTTTAAAAACTTAAGAACTAATACATATTTTGGAACCATAATCTTGAAAAAAGATTCTCTGATGAATACCTAAAGATTTATTTACCACTGGTCTTAGATATTGAAACAACATATATTTGTTCTGTTAGTATAACAATTTTAGTTCTTATTTAACTTGTTTAGAACAAATCATGGAATTCATAATTTTTCCATATAATGCTAACTTATTAAGAGATGAAGAGGGCTCGAGAGATGGCTCAGCAGTTAAGAGCACTTATTGCTCTTCCAGAGGACCTGGGTTCAATTCCCATCACCCACATGGCAGCTCACAACTGTCTATAACTCCAAGCTCTGACACCCTCACACAGACATACATGCAGGCAAAATATCAATGTACATTTAAAGAGAGAGAGAGAGAGAGAGGGAGAGAGAGAGAGAGAGAGAGAGAGAGAGAGAGAGAGAGAGAGAGAGAGATAGAGATAAAGAAATGAAAGTTCATAAAAATCTCATAGCGTTAAAACTGCATGAAAATTTGACATGAAAAACTGTAAAGACAGACTTACTTTTTTCATCAGCCTTGTCTTTGATTGCTATGGTGTCATTACTCAGGGACACGGTCTGTGCATTCAGAATATCTGTTCTCATTCCAGGAAACTTTGGAGAAGAAATGAAGCGCCCTTCATAAGAATGCAAATAGATACCACCACCATCTACCAGAAGAAAATGTCTAAAAAAAGAAACAAAAGGCTTTTTTAAAAAAACAGGAAGATACTATATTTCATTTCTGTATTAAAGAAGAGTTTATCCTTTGGGGAGAAAATCTAAATCCTACAATTATAATAAGTATATAGATGAAGACTGAAATATTAAAGAAATTGAAAGGATTTGTTTTGATTTGTTTTCTGGGCTTTTTGTTTTGTTTTTTAAATAGAAGTAGAGAAGAAAATAAAAGTGTTCAAAGTCACAAGTCTAGCTACTAAAATTTTGATTTCATTTACATTATGCCCTCAACTCATTTCTTTTCCTGGGAAGGAAACCCCATGCAAAGGCAATTAGAAAATCCTCCAGTCTTCCAGTCATGTATGTTAATGTAAGACGCCATTTGCTCCATGAAACAGTACGGATATGTATTTCATAAACACCGATTATGTAAAAGATAAAAACCAAGTGCTGGTTAGAGTCAAAACCAAAAATGACTCAAAAAATAATTTCAGTGCCAGCATTTATGAAAGTGAGATGCTTCTGATTTTAAAAGTATGTATTAATCATCAGTATGTATTCATATCTAAACACTCATCCATTTTTGCAACAGGCATTCAGTTCATTCATAGGGTACAGCTAAGGGTCCTTGTAGTTCATTTTTTCTTAAACATTTTATGGCCAATATAGGTTTCTTTGAAAATTCACATACTATAAACAATAAAGAAGAAAACAAAGACCTCAATGTACAGAAATCAATTCAAAATAGATCTCTACCTGATAAAGATAATAACCGCAAACAAGGTATGAATATACCAACATTTTTAACTATTTTTTTTTTCAGCATTGGGGGTTGAACCTGGGCTCTCCATATATGAGACAAGTGCTCTACCACTGAGCCGTTCCCAAAGCTATTAACTCATCCTGTGTCTGTGCGTGCATACAGACATGCATGTACTACAGCTCACCATATGTGAAGGCCAGAAGACAATCTCAGGTGTAAGTCCTTGCCTTCTACCTTGTTTAAGAAAAGAATTCTTAGTACTGTACAGCTGCATACACCAGGCTAGCTGACCCACACACCTACGCAGGTTCTCTTAGCTCCACCTCCAATGTCATCATAGGAAGGCTGGAATTACAGATGTGTGCTACCACACTCAGTTTACTTGGGGTCTGAACTCCCATTTGTGTGGTACGCATTTTGTCCATGGAGGCATCTCTCCAACCCCTAACTCCTTTTGAATAAACATTTTGTTTCAAATTATTCACTGTTGTTCTTTGTGGGGAACAGAGATTGTGAGACAGGGTCTCTCTATGTAGCCCTGGCTGTGAACTTTCTGTGTAGATCAGACTGGCCTCAAATTCAGAAATCCATGTGCCTTTGCCTCCCAAACACTGGGATTAAAGGCATGTACACGTCTGGCTATTATTCGGTTTTAAATAGTATCTATAATGTACATTCATTTCTGTCTACTTATTTTAAAATATACTTTCTAGAAGTATAAAGGATCAAAGAGCATATACCTCTTAAAATAAAATATATATCATCAAATGGTCTTAGAAAGGTTACATGGATGGATGTACACTACAACTATATTTGTATTCCTGTTTTCTTAATACTGAAAATAACACTTTTGAAATTTGATATTAAACATCCAAATGTCTAGATACAGAAGTAAGTATTGATTTGAGAATTGCTAATTGCTCTAAGTATAGGTTAGTGGCTAATGAATACCAAGTGTACATACACACTCTGGTTAATACTTAAGGATGGGTATTAATTTAATTAAAATATTTGGTCCTTATGAATCAGTATATGGCCACACATTACTCAACGAAAATGGTATTTTCCAATTTTAACTAAGAGAAACATCATTAATATATTCTTTCTTTGTGTCATTACCGAAAGCATTTGTTTCTTTTTTTGTTTTTACACTGTACCAAAATCAATTCAGAACAGACCGAATACCTCAGCGTGAGACCTGTCACTTTGAAACTGCTGTACAAAACATAGGGAAATTACATTAAGATATGGTCATAGACCAAACCCTCTGAAAAGGCCTCTGATGACCCAGATAGTAATAGTGAGAACTGACAAATCAGGAGGGGCGGGGGTGGCTGTTGGTAAACTGCTCTTCCCGTAGGCATGAGGACCTGAGTTCAAATCCACAGCACAGAAAATGCTGGGCACAGCAGTGTGCTTCGTAATCCCAGCACTGGAGAGGTAAAGACAGGTGAATCTCTGGGGTGCCCTGGCCAGGCAACCTAGCCAAATTAGTACACCCCAGCCAGGTTCAGTGAGAGATTCTATTTCAGTATGGTGCAGGAAAGCCCAGGAGGCCTCAATCCTACACAAACAAGTACAAGCAACTAAGGAATGCTGAGAGTGGGGGAAACAGTCTTTCCTCAAGGAAAAGCACACCAATTGGTTATCCAACACCAAATGGTCAGCCCTGAAAACATACATACAAGTAACATCATACAGATAGCAAGATGTATTTAGAAATGTGTGTGTGTGTGTGTGTGTGTGTGTGCGTGCAGATGCACTTGCAGCACAAGCACTATATGTGTGTGTAATTATGTATAATATATACATACACATGCAAATACATGCAGCAACAATTAATAAAAAAGATCATGAATTTGAAAGAGAGCAAAGAGGGATAGATGGGAGGAGTTTGGAGGGAGGAAAGGGATGGAGAAATGATGTCATTATATTATAATCTCAAAAATAAAAGACATAATAAAAAGTATGGCAGAGAACATGAGATGAAGACACTAGGCATGAACAAATGTGCACATGCATCTGAATGCACCCACTCCTACCTACACACACACACACACACACACTCATATACACACATATGTGCATGTATACATGCATGCACATGTGCACACACACCACACACACATACATATAAACACCACCATGATCAACACTACAAGCATTTCCTATCATAAATAAGACATCAGCATTTAAACTTCTCATGAGGAAATACTCTTTCAATGGGTAAACATCTCTGACTATATAATAAGATCAGAGGCAGGCAGTAACTAAACTATCTTTTACATAATTATTTATACCATCAACACATACTTAAACTATGAACATATTCAATAAACTTATAAATAATATATAAATTTATTTGGAACTGTTGGGATAAAAGACAGTTGGGAAGTAAGACTTTTAGATAGCTGGTCTCTTACCTTCTGAACAGCAAAATGACTTGTATTTAAAAATTACAACATAATGAAAGCATGTTTCAATTTCATTAAACATGTGACAAAGCTCGATGTTGCATTTCCTTGATCACTCAGGATCATCTTTCTGATGACCATGTTCCTCAGTAACTAAATGACAGTTTGGATCCTCCTGAGAATCTGCTGGAGCTCAGAAGAAGACAAGACAGCCACCGCACTGTGCCTTCGACTTGCTCGTCAGTCCCCTCCCTGTCTGTGAGTGTAGCAGCTAGTGCCCAGAGCATCAGGTCCTGCTCTGGTTTATTTACAAAAGGATCTAGGTTGGAAAACCTGCTAATGAGCAGTGTGAATGGAGAAGAAAACCTGCTAATGCCTAGGTGATAGGAGAAGAGAGGAATAAAGGGTGTGGTTTTGGTGCAGAGGTTTTATATACGTTTGTTTTAGGTAAATAGCAACTACATTTCCACTCTTCATTAAGTCTTATTGTATAGTTTTTCGACACTTGACCTTGGCCAAAATGTGTAGAAGCAATTGTCGACCTTTTCTAAGTTTGATCTCTGATTCAGTAGGGAATCATTGTACTTAATAAAATGATTGACATTTTTTATTTTTTAAAATTGTGGCTCCTGCCACTTCCTAAATATAACACCAGTAGCACAGACACTGAAAACAACAATTAATAAATGGGACTTCCTGAAATGGAGATGCTTCTGTAAGGCAAAGGACACAGTAAATAAGACAAAATGACAGCCTACAGAATGGGAAAAGATCTTCACCAACCCCACATCTGACAGAGGGCTGATCTCCAAAATATATAAAGAACTCAAGAAACTAGACATCAAAATAACAAACAATCCAATTAAAAAATGGGCTGTAGAGCTAAACAGAGATTCGCAAAGGAAGAATTCCAAATGGCTGAAAGACATCTAAGAAACTGCTCAGCATCTTTAGTCATTGGGGAGATGCAAATCAAAACAACTCTGAGATACCATCTTACACCTGTCAGAATGGCTAAGATCAAAAGCACTGCAGACAGCTTATGTTGGAGAGGATGTGGAGCAAGGGGAACACTCCTACACTGTTGGTGGGAATGCAAACTGGTACAGCCTCTTTGGAAATCAGTATGGTGGTTTCTCAGAAAATTGGAAATCAATCTTCATTAAGACTCAGCTATACCACTCTTGGGCATATACTCAAGGAATGCTCAATCATACCACAAGGATATATGCTCAACTATGTTCATAGCAGCATTATTTGTAGTAACCAGGACCTGGAAACAACCTAATGGCCCTCAACTGAAGAATGGATTAAGAAAATGTGGTATATATACACAATGAAGTACTACTCAGCAGAGAAAAACATTATGAAATTTGCAGACAAATGGATGGGACTAAAAATATCATCCTGAGTGAGGTAACCCAGACTCAGAAGGAAAAACATGGTTTTATATTTAGGAAGTGGCAGGAGCCACAATTTTAAAATCCTCATAAGTGGATACTAGATGTAAAGCAAGGGATAATCAGACAACAACCCACAACTCCAGAGAAGCTAGCTAACAAGAAAGACCCAAAGAGGGACTCATGGATCACCCTGGGAAGGGGAAATAGTTGAGCTCTCCATGAGTAAAGTGGGGATGAGGGGTGGGCAATGGAGGGTAAGGGATAGGGGATGAGAACATAAGGAAATGGGATAGTTGAGCTGGAACAGGGATGGAGAGGGAAAGCAATAAGAGATACCATGAGGGAGACATCATGGGGATAAAGAGAAACCCAGTGCTAGGGAAGTTGCTAGGAATCCCCAAGGATGACCCCAGCTTGGACTACTAGAAATAATGGAGAGTGTGCCTGATCTGAACTAGCTTATCCCAGTGATCAGACCGGTGAATACCCTAACTGTCATCATAGAGCTTTTCTCCAATGACTGATGGAAGCAGACACAGACATTTTATTTTCAATATCTTTTTAAGAATATAAAGAAGTTCTAAGAATAAAACATTTCATTACCACTGATCTACTTTGTTTTTAATTCTTAAACATATAACAGAAACAGACTTGTAGTGGGTAGCTGTTCCAGCTTTGATCTGCAAGTACTACCCCCACTGAGTCTTCCGTAACTGTCACGCCTACAAGGCGGGGCTGAGACAGGAGCACTTAAGATCCGAGATCCGGATGTGCTGGCTCTCTTGGTTCCTGGATCCTGGACACTGGAGGTAGATCAAACAGAGTTCTCCAGAGAACACTGCTGGACTGCACTACACCTCTCCTGGACCCTGTAACCTATCCCTTTATTTGTAAGTTACCCCACAAAATAAACCTCCCTTTCAACTATATGGAGTGGCCTTAGTACTACAACCAATACAGACTGATCCCAAATGATGACTATATCATTTTGTGAGATTTTTTAGAAAGATGTATTTTGCCAGGCATGGTGCTGTACACCTTTAATCCCAGCATTCAGGAGGCATCACTGTGAGTTTGAGGCCAGCCAGGTCTACAAAGTGAGTTCTTGGACAGCCAGAGCTGTTACACAGATATACCCTGTCTCAGAAAAAAGCAAACAAAAAAACCCAACAACCTTAGATATGTATATGCATGTTTTGTCTGCGTGTATCTAAAGGTATGACATGCATGCAGTTCCCATGGAGGCCATCAGAGAACACTGGATCCTCTGGAACTGGAGTTACAGATGGTGTGAGCTGCCATGTGGATGCCGGAGATTGAACCCAGGTCCCCTGCAAGAGCAGCCAGTGCTCTTAATCACTGAATTATCTCTTCAGCCCTTATGAGATATTTTAAAGAGTGTTTTACTGCTGCATGAGGTATCCAATAGTTAAAATATAAACAAATTACCTTTCTGCCTGGAGAATTAAACTAACAGTTCCTTCTTTGAGATCAAATATAAGTGGTGTATTCCAGTTCTTCGTACTAAAATATGAATAAAAAAGACGTTCATTAGCATTTCAAATACTAAACACATTTTAATAAGCAAGCAGTTACTTATCTTAAATGGTAAGTTTAATTTCACAAATTATCACATATATATTTCTATTAAAGCACCTGACAGATTACTCTAAGATTATTCACTCACATGTCTGTATCCTCAACTAAAAAGCAGAGATTCTGTGTCCCCAGCAATAGCACATAACAGGCTTTCAATAAAAAAGCACTCACTGGAGTTGTAGTTCATGAACTTAGGAATCCTAAGAACAGCCCTTATCCTGCTGGCTATTCCCTCTGTGTTTGGGCAGGCCATCTAACATCTCTATTCTGAGAAACAACAACAGCATAGCATAGGATACCATACTGAGGATGGGTTAGGCAGACCTGGATTAAATATCAGGCTGCACCATCTCACTCACGTGACTATAACAAGCTTAGCTTCTGTAGACTAAGAGCTATATAAGTGTCTAACAAAGTGCCTGATACAGATCAGTCACTGAACAAAAGAATGTCATAAGAGCATGATGGCACTAGGTGTAGTGGCACACACCTTTAATCCTAGCACTCAAGAAGCTGAAGCAGGTGAATCTCTGAGTTTGGGGTTAGCCTGGTCTGCATACTGAGTTCTAAGCCAGCCAAATCCACATAGTAAGACCCTGATCCACCCCCACCCCCAAAAACGAGAAGAAAAAAAAAATGCACTGAACATAATTATTTTTCCTATAGCTCTTCTAGTGTTTTGTTGGATTAAAACAAAATTATTCCTGCAAAGTACTCTATAAATGTAAGCTATGACCACGCTTACTCAATAAAGTGACACACAGGTGCACAAATAATTCCTTTTAATAAGATAATATGATTCAAAGACTTGGAAAGCCAGACAAGAAAACAATCCACAGAACATCAAGCCGCTCGCTGGCTTCTTTCTTGACTCTCTGTTGCCTCTCATGCACTTCTGTACTCCCGATGTGACCCCCGCCTCTCCTACTTCAGTACTCCCGATATGACCCCTGCCTCTCCTACTTCAGTACTCCTGATGTGACCCCCGCCTCTCCTACTTCAGTACTCCTGATGTGACCACCGCCTCTCCTACTTCAGTACTCCTGATGTGACCCCTGCCTCTCCTACTTCAGTACTCCTGATGTGACCCCCGCCTCTCCTACTTCAGTACTCCTGATGTGACCACCGCCTCTCCTACTTCAGTACTCCTGATGTGACCCCCGCCTCTCCTACTTCAGTACTCCTGATGTGACCCCCGCCTCTCCTACTTCAGTACTCCTGAGGTAGCCACCGCCTCTCCTACTTCAGTACTCCTGAGGTAGCCACCGCCTCTCCTACTTCAGTACTCCTGATGTGACCCCCGCCTCTCCTACTTCAGTACTCCTGATGTGACCACCGCCTCTCCTACTTCAGTACTCCTGATGTGACCACCTCCTCTCCTACTTCAGTACTCCTGATGTGACCACCGCCTCTCCTACTTCAGTACTCCTGAGGTAGCCACCGCCTCCCCTACTTCAGTACTCCTGATGTGACCCCCGCCTCTCCTACTTCAGTACTCCTGATGTGACCACCTCCTCTCCTACTTCAGTACTCCCGATATGACCCCCGCCTCTCCTACTTCAGTACTCCTGAGGTAGCCACCTCCTCTCCTACTTCAGTACTCCTGATGTGACCACTGCCTCTCCTACTTCAGTACTCCTGATGTGACCCCCGCCTCTCCTACTTCAGTACTCCTGATGTGACCCCCGCCTCTCCTACTTCAGTACTCCTGATGTGACCACCGCCTCTCCTACTTCAGTACTCCTGAGGTAGCCACCGCCTCTCCTACTTCAGTACTCCTGATGTGACCACCGCCTCTCCTACTTCAGTACTCCTGATGTGACCACCTCCTCTCCTACTTCAGTACTCCTGATGTGACCACCGCCTCTCCTACTTCAGTACTCCTGAGGTAGCCACCGCCTCCCCTACTTCAGTACTCCTGATGTGACCCCCGCCTCTCCTACTTCAGTACTCCTGATGTGACCCCCGCCTCTCCTACTTCAGTACTCCTGATGTGACCCCTGCCTCTCCTACTTCAGTACTCCTGATGTGACCCCTGCCTCTCCTACTTCAGTACTCCTGATGTGACCACCTCCTCTCCTACTTCAGTACTCCTGATGTGACCACCGCCTCTCCTACTTCAGTACTCCTGATGTGACCACTGCCTCTCCTACTTCAGTACTCCTGATGTGACCACCGCCTCTCCTACTTCAGTACTCCTGAGGTAGCCACCGCCTCTCCTACTTCAGTACTCCTGATGTGACCACCGCCTCTCCTACTTCAGTACTCCTGATGTGACCCCTGCCTCTCCTACTTCAGTACTCCTGAGGTAGCCACCGCCTCTCCTACTTCAGTACTCCTGATGTGACCACCGCCTCTCCTACTTCAGTACTCCTGATGTGACCCCTGCCTCTCCTACTTCAGTACTCCTGATGTGACCACCGCCTCTCCTACTTCAGTACTCCTGATGTGACCACCGCCTCTCCTACTTCAGTACTCCTGATGTGACCCCCGCCTCTCCTACTTCAGTACTCCTGATGTGACCCCTGCCTCTCCTACTTCAGTACTCCTGATGTGACCACCGCCTCTCCTACTTCAGTACTCCTGATGTGACCCCCGCCTCTCCTACTTCAGTACTCCTGAGGTAGCCACTGCCTCTCCTACTTCAGTACTCCCGATGTGACCACTGCCTCTCCTACTTCAGTACTCCCGATATGACCCCCGCCTCTCCTACTTCAGTACTCCCGATGCGGCCCCCGCCTCTCCTACTTCAGTACTCCTGATGTGACCACCTCCTCTCCTACTTCAGTACTCCTGAGGTAGCCACTGCCTCTCCTACTTCAGTACTCCCGATATGACCCCCGCCTCTCCTACTTCAGTACTCCTGAGGTAGCCACTGCCTCTCCTACTTCAGTACTCCTGATGTGACCCCCGCCTCTCCTACTTCAGTACTCCTGATGTGACCACCTCCTCTCCTACTTCAGTACTCCCGATATGACCCCCGCCTCTCCTACTTCAGTACTCCTGAGGTAGCCACTGCCTCTCCTACTTCAGTACTCCTGATGTGACCCCCGCCTCTCCTACTTCAGTACTCCCGATGTGACCCCCGCCTCTCCTACTTCAGTACTCCTGATGTGACCACCGCCTCTCCTACTTCAGTACTCCTGATGTGACCCCTGCCTCTCCTACTTCAGTACTCCTGATGTGACCCCCGCCTCTCCTACTTCAGTACTCCTGAGGTAGCCACCGCCTCTCCTACTTCAGTACTCCTGAGGTAGCCACCGCCTCTCCTACTTCAGTACTCCTGATGTGACCCCCGCCTCTCCTACTTCAGTACTCCTGATGTGACCACCGCCTCTCCTACTTCAGTACTCCTGATGTGACCACCTCCTCTCCTACTTCAGTACTCCTGATGTGACCACCGCCTCTCCTACTTCAGTACTCCTGAGGTAGCCACCGCCTCCCCTACTTCAGTACTCCTGATGTGACCCCCGCCTCTCCTACTTCAGTACTCCCGATATGACCCCTGCCTCTCCTACTTCAGTACTCCTGAGGTAGCCACCTCCTCTCCTACTTCAGTACTCCTGATGTGACCACCGCCTCTCCTACTTCAGTACTCCTGATGTGACCACCGCCTCTCCTACTTCAGTACTCCTGAGGTAGCCACCGCCTCTCCTACTTCAGTACTCCTGATGTGACCACCGCCTCTCCTACTTCAGTACTCCCGATGTGACCACTGCCTCCCCTACTTCAGTACTCCTGATGTGACCCCCGCCTCTCCTACTTCAGTACTCCTGATGTGACCCCCGCCTCTCCTACTTCAGTACTCCTGATGTGACCACCTCCTCTCCTACTTCAGTACTCCTGATGTGACCACCGCCTCTCCTACTTCAGTACTCCTGAGGTAGCCACCTCCTCTCCTACTTCAGTACTCCTGATGTGACCACCGCCTCTCCTACTTCAGTACTCCTGATGTGACCACCGCCTCTCCTACTTCAGTACTCCTGAGGTAGCCACCGCCTCTCCTACTTCAGTACTCCTGATGTGACCACCGCCTCTCCTACTTCAGTACTCCTGATGTGACCCCTGCCTCTCCTACTTCAGTACTCCTGAGGTAGCCACCGCCTCTCCTACTTCAGTACTCCTGATGTGACCCCCGCCTCTCCTACTTCAGTACTCCTGAGGTAGCCACTGCCTCTCCTACTTCAGTACTCCTGATGTGACCCCCGCCTCTCCTACTTCAGTACTCCTGATGTGACCACCTCCTCTCCTACTTCAGTACTCCCGATATGACCCCCGCCTCTCCTACTTCAGTACTCCTGAGGTAGCCACTGCCTCTCCTACTTCAGTACTCCTGATGTGACCCCCGCCTCTCCTACTTCAGTACTCCCGATGTGACCCCCGCCTCTCCTACTTCAGTACTCCCGATGTGACCACCGCTTCTCCTACTTCAGTACTCCTGATGTGACCACTGCCTCCCCTACTTCAGTACTCCCGATGCGGCCCCGCCTCTCCTACTTCAGTACTCCTAATGCGGCCACTACCAAGCTGCAGATTAGTTGCAGATTTATACATATTGGGTGGGAACTGGAGCAGTTGTTAATTAAATTGAGTATCACTACATTATGAATTACTGGGACTTAGGATATCAATGCAACACTATATTTAATATACTTCATTTCTTTACTCAAAATACTTAGCGCCCACCACATGTTGAGCTAAGCATGGACAGACAGTAGTAAACAAGACACACAGTCTATCTCTACCCCCGAATTTATCAAATGATTAAACTATAAATACATCACAGTATAAATGCAAGCATAATTTTTTAAAGTCCTTATCATAAACTCTTGAGGGTATGAGTGGTCACTTGAGTTTTCTGGATAGTTTAGATGGTAGCGTGCAAAAGCTGGTTTGTGGTAGTTAAATTTTTAAGGATTTTCAAAGTTGACTATTGAATACATCCATTGTCTAAAATAAAATTATATAAACTTACTATGATAGACAAATTATGTTCAAAACAAAGGTAACAAACGCTCAGGACTGATCACCTCAACTTCCTTTATCCCAGTCAACTATACGTATTCCAAGTTCTCTACATCCGTCCTAACTGTGTGGTGGTGATAGTGTACTCTGACTCCAGTTCTCTACAGCCATCCTAACTGTGCAGTGATAGTGTACACTGACTCCAGTTCTCTACATCCGTCCTAACTGTGTGGTGGTGATAGTGTACTCTGACTCCAGTTCTCTACAGCCATCCTAACTGTGCAGTGATAGTGTACACTGACTCCAGTTCTCTACATCTGTCCTAACTGTGTGGTGGTGATAGTGTACTCTGACTCCAGTTCTCTACAGCCATCCTAACTGTGCAGTGTTAGTGTACACTGACTCCAGTTCTCTACATCCGTCCTAACTGTGCAGTGATAGTGTACACTGACTCCAGTTCTTTACAGCCATCCTAACTGTGTGGTGGTGATAGTGTAAACTGACTCCAGTTCTTTACAGCCATCCTAACTGTGCAGTGATAGTGTACACTGACTACAGTTCTCTACATCCATCCTAACTGTGCAGTGGTGATAGTGTACACTGACTCCAGTTCTCTACAGCCATCCTAACTGTGCAGTGATAGTGTACACTGACTCCAGTTCTCTACATCCGTCCTAACTGTGCAGTGATAGTGTACACTGACTCCAGTTCTCTACAGCCATCCTAACTGTGCAGTGATAGTGTACACTGACTCCAGTTCTCTACATCCGTCCTAACTGTGCGGTGATAGTGTATACTGACTCCAGTTCTCTACATCCGTCCTAACTGTGTGGTGGTTATAGTGTACACTGACTCCAGTTCTCTACATCCGTCCTAACTGTGTGGTGGTTATAGTGTACACTGACTCCAGTTCTCTACATCCGTCCTAACTGTGTGGTGGTAGTGTACACTGACTCCAGTTCTCTACATCCGTCCTAACTGTGTGGTGGTAGTGTACACTGACTCCAGTTCTTTACATCCATCCTAACTGTGTGGTGGTTATAGTGTACACTGACTCCAGTTCTCTACATCCGTCCTAACTGTGTGGTGATAGTGTACACTGACTCCAGTTCTCTACATCTGTCCTAACTGTGCAGTGGTGATAGTGTACACTGACTGCCAGTCTGTCTCCACTCACAGCACAATGGCTTAAAATTGGTCACTGTATAAGTTCTACATCATCATAATCACAACCTGCAAATGAGGTCTGTCTGCTTCCAGAAAGCTCCTCATCCAGTGCTTATGAGCACACACTGATACCAAATGTGTTCCAAACTTTCAGCCAAGTTCTTAGTACATTATCATTCTTTGCCTTCTAAGAAGGAGGGCACTGAATGTATTTTCCTTCACTCTTTCTGGACAACTTGTGTCCTCAGTGCACATTTATGGTTACTATAACTCCATGTCCTTACTGAATTCTTTCAGCCTGCTAGCCATCCTGTTACAGTGATCTGCTGGCTTCCTTCTGGCTGACCTAAGCCCTGGGCTTTGAGTTAAGATTATACCAAAGTCTTTAGAACTGCAAGTAAACACCGTATGATGTGAGATACTTCCAGTTTTAAAGTGAGTATTAATCTCCGAAGCACAAACTTCATTACATCTATTTTTATTGCATATAGTTCAGAGTTTTACCTCATTTTCCGCTCTAAAATATGGTGCTAACCAGTAAAGTTTTGAGAAAGTTAAGGCTAAAGCAAACTGTATTGATATGAAAACTTAAAAAATAAATCCCTCATCCTGACAACAACTCTGGATTTTTAGGAAATACAAGATGCTTACGAGAACACGTAGCACTGGAGGGACGTTGAGACGACTAAGTGTGCATGGTTCAAAGACGCTTTGATAACCCTGTCTCGGAACTCCAGTAAGTCCACTGCATCATTGAGAACATTACGAACCTAAGCAAAACAAGAAAAAAAAGGGAAAGAAAAAAGAGGAAAAAGAAAATAAAATCAACTTTAAAAAAATCAATAAGCTAGTAAGAGTTTAATATGCATGAAAAATTCAGTGTACCCTTAGTTAGCTAAGTATATAAAAAAGATTCATCTAGGCATAAGCTGATATACTTTGGTATAAAAGTCAACTAAGAAAGTAGAGATACAAAAAAAATTCTGTTAGAAATAAATAGAAAAGACCTATAAGGATTTTTAATCTTCATGCCAAAGCAAGCGATGCAGGAATGGGATGAAGTTAAAAATGCTCCAGCACTGAGACGCAGTAAGACGAGGATGACATATAGAAGTTGGAAGGAGACCACATGATTTCTGTCCAAAAGAGAAAGACTATCTCCTCTCTGCTTAGACTTTACTTCAAACTTCAAGTTCTAAAAAAAGAGATACAATTGCTTTCAAAATCAAAAGTGGAGAAGGTATCGGTTTTATTTTATGTTTTTTTAATGTATAGTAAAGAAGCCAAACCACAGAGGGAAAGTCCTTCCATAGGTGAAAACAGGTTAAGAAGCCAGGTGTGGTGACGCATGCCTTTAAGCCCAGCACTCAGGAGGCAGGGACACACAGATCTCTGAGTTCAAAACCAGCCTGGTCTACAGAGTGAGCTCTAGGACAGCCAGGGCTCCACAGAGAAACTCTGTCTCAAAAAAACAAACAAAGAACAAAAAACAAACAAAGAACAAAAAAAACAAAACAAAACCACACCTGCGAAGGGGAGATTCAAAACACTAGGGAAGAAGAGAGTAATCCCACTCTGTGCATAATGCCCTACAGGAGTCCTGAAGTTGCGTTAGTCTGCCATGGCTAGTACCACTGTCCCTTACATCCAGTCACTGAGAGCCTGAGCTGGCCTATCTGGAGTCAACCAACGCCATTATCTTGTGTCTCCTGACCACCAGTCCATCGCCACCATTACCCGACAGCCTGCTTTCAGGGACTTGAGCTGACCTGCCTATTCCTCACTTCTGACCTTTGGTACCCTGATGGTTAGTCCTTCTGGGAACTAATCTGCCTACACTCATCAGTGCTGAATCTGGGCAGTCACCACTAACCACTGGAAAAGAAGCTTCTCTAGCAGAGCTGAGAGTAGCGCGGACCCACTGAGTATTTTCTGCTCCATTCACTTTCCTGGAGATTTCATCATTTCATTTTCTTTACAGCTGAATAAAATTCCATTGTGAAAAAAAATCTTACAAACATTTATAGCAGACAAGTTTGCAAGGATTTTAGCATTTAACCGTATTGGTCAAAAGTTCTGAAGTCAATGGACAAACTATAATAATCAAGGAAGAGTTTGGATGAGTTAAGCTCTCTAAGCTCTGGGTGAGATCAAGCAAGATGCATGAGGTGGCAAGCGTACCCTGAGGTAAAGAAATAAGGAAAACAATGTAATGATACCTGCAAACTAGTCACTCTTGAAATTCTCCTCAGAATGTTACCATTTTTTTCAAATAATAATGCAAAGCATTAATTAACAATGAAAAGAAAGGACAGGAGGTCATTCTTCTAAGTATGTCTTCAGATTTCTGTGTTCTGAGTGTTTGTGGCCCCCTCAATTCCTGTTGTGGGATATTCAGGAAATCAATATGCCTTTAAAAAAAGAGGCGCGTGCCACTTTCCAATGAGGACACAGCTAGAAGTTTCCAGCAATGAGACAGAGAGTACCCTATTTGGACACTACATCCACTGGCATCTTGGTTTTGTATTTCCCAGATTCTAGAACTATAAGGAAAAAAAATCTGTTGTTTACAAGCTACCCGATTATGGCATTCTGTAAGGCCGCCTGATAGCTTGGACAGCATGCTACATATGTGCTCCCCAAATATCATCATGACACGAGATAGCAAAAGTGCATGCACATACACTCTTGGTTATAGCATTCTCAGTTCTAGAATCCTGTCTCAAATATATAAGCAAAACTATGGAACAACACCTGTGCAGGCTGCTTCCAACAGCACTCAGTAACAGCAAAAGACTAGAAACAGCCCGCATAGCTGCCAGCAGCTTGAATAAACCACTATGCATTTCCACATGCTGTATAGTTGGAAAACAAAATGAAGAACTATAAAGTGGCAATACAAGATACAGATAGCAATGTTCAGTATGTTATCTTCCATCCAAAAATGAAAGGAAATGCAAAAAATGACTCTGAGATTCTATCTTACACCTGTCAGAATGGCTAAGATCAAAACCACAAGAGACAGCTTATGCTGGAAAGGATGTGGAGCAAGGGGAACACTCCTCCATTGCTGGTGGGAGTGCAAACTTGTACAACCACTTTGGAAGTCAGTGTGGCAGTTCCTCAGAAAACTGGGAATCGCCCGACCACAAGACCCAGCTATGTCACTCTTGGGCATATACCCAAAAGATGCTCAATTATACCACAAGGACACTTGCTCAACTGTGTTCATAGCAGCTTTATTTGTAATAAGCAGAACCTGGAAATAACCTAGATGCTCCTCAACTGAGGAATGGATAAAGAAAATATGGCACATTTGCACAATGGAGTATTACTCAGCTGTTAAAAACAAGGACATCATGACATTTGAAGGCAAATGGATAGAACTAGAAAATATCATCCTGAGTGAGGTAACCCAGATGAGCAAGACAAACATGGTATGTACTCACTCATAGGTAGATATTCACTGTAAAATAAAGGATAACTGTGCTATAATCCACAGCCCCAGAGAGGCTAGGTAACAAGTAGGGTTCATTGGGGGGACATCAAGACCTCCCTGAAAGGGGAAATAGAAGAGATTTTGTGAGTGTACTGAGGGTGAGTAGGGATGGAAACATGAGTGATCAAGTTGGAGGGGTAGAGGGAGAGAGCACTGAAAGAGACTATTGGAAGGGGTGGTGCATTTCAGGGTGAGGTAAATACCTGGTGCAAGGGAATCTCCCAGGAATCTTCAAGGAAGACCCCATCTTAGACTCCTAGCAATAGCAGCTACGTAGCCTGAACTATCACCTATGAACAGATTGGTACCTAGCCCAATTGTCATCAGAGAGGCGTCATCCAGCAACTGATGGAAACAGATGCAGATCCACAGCCAAACATTAGGTGGAGTTCAGGGAACCCCCCAGAAGAGGAGAAAGGACTGTAGGAGCCAGGGAGTTAAAAACACCACAAGAAAATTCACAGAATCAACTAACCTGGGCTCATAGGGGCTCACAGAGACTGACCGACAAACAGGGAGCCTGCACGGGACTCCTAACAGTGGGAACAGAGGCTATCTCCAACTCTTATACTGGCTTTTGGGACCCTACTCCTCAAACTGGGTCACCTTGTCCAGTCATAATACACAGGGAGGTGCTTTTTCTTACTGCAACTTGATATGCCATGGTTTAATGATACTCATGGGAGACCTGTCCTTTCTTAAACAGATACAAAGAAATGGATTGGGGGAGGGGGCAGAAGGGAGGTGTGGGGGGAGCTGGGAGGAGAGGAAGAAGGGAAGACTGCAGCTGGGATGCAAAATAAATAAACAAATAAATAAATAAATAAATTTATTTTAGAAGAAGAAGGAAGAGAAGGAGAAGAGGAGGAGGAGGAGGAGGAGGAGGAGGAGGAGGAGGAGGAAGAAGAAGAAGAAGAAGAAGAAGAAGAAGAAGAAGAAGAAGAAGAAGAAGAAGAAGAAGAAAGAGCAATTGGCCAAAGACATAACAATTTGAGCATTAAACCAGGCTGTGGTGGCACACTTAGGAGGCAGAGGCAGGACAATCTCTGAGTTCGAGGCCAGCCTGGTCTACAAAGTGAGTTCCAGAACAGTTTAGCTACTAGCACTCATGTTTGGGTGTCTCACAACCTCCTGTAACTCTAATATCAGGGAATCCAACACCTTCTTCTGGCCTCAAAGACACTCAAATATAGGTGCACAAACACACATACACATAACTAAAATAAATAATTTTTCAATGAGAATCTCGCCCCCTCCACTGAGAACTGGGCCCGTGGTTCCCACTGCTTGAGATCTGCAAGCTGTATTCCCACAAGTGCCCCTTGGACTTTTGCAATCAGAGACAGTAGCAATGACATCAAAATGGAGGACTGTTGCATCTTGGTATTCTCACCCAATATATGGCAGATACTGGCAACATTACCATCATGCACTTGCTTGGATGTGAAGCCACCAGAGTGCCTACAGAAAGTCCAGGGATTCCTATCTCACTTCCCCATGGTTCTCCCCTCATGGAGTTCTTCTCTGGAACTCTCTTGCTTATGAGGCTGGACATCTTTCAAGTCCATCACATGGCCTAGCAGTTGCACATCTCAAAAGCTCTGGACAACCTCTGTACGACAGCAGTAGGACCCAGGCATCTATGAGAAGATGAAGCTCCACATGAGGAGGAAGGGCTGGAGTCGGATTCAGATGATGAAGCAGAATGCGACCTGAGCAATACGGAAATCACGGGGGAGCTCTGCCAGGACTTTGCAGAGACCGAGAGGCCCAGAGAAGAGCGGCAGTGACAAGCAGCAGCTTGACGAGGCGCAACTGGCTGACTATGTGAATGCTGACCACGGCCTGTCCTACAACTACCACCAGTCAGCGGAGCCTCCATCTGAGAGGCCCGGGGAGCAGCGCCAAGCCGAGATGAAGGGCTTATATAAGGACAGTTCTCCCAAGATCCTGGCCATGGAGGCTGCTGTGCAGCTGAGCTTTGACAAGTACTGGGACAGAAAGCAGCCGAAATACTGGCCTGTCATTCCCCTGAAGTTCTCAGTCCTGGGCATAGGGTCCCTAGGGAATGCCTCCTGAACAGAGTTCCCAGCCTTTCCCTCTTTTGGATGTATTCTCTTCATCTCTCCTGGACATCTTTCAGAGAAAGAGGCCTGTATACCGGCAAGGTGGATACAATCTGTCAGTCACTTAGAATTCTGTCAGCAGGAAGTATACCATTGCCAACACAAGGAAATGTGTTGACACAGAGTGATAATGGTGTGTATGGCACTGCCTCTTCATTTGCTCTCTAATAGAGTCCAGTGCACTGAGATTCTTGCCTAGAGATACTGTCCAGTGGTTTGCGTTTTTAATTTCCTTCCTGGATGTCACAAAAGTCTTAAGCCACGTGTGATTCCTTTTTTTTTTTTTTTTTTTTGAAACCACTTCTCACATAACCCTAGCTAGCCTCAAACTCTTAAATCCTCCTGCTTCCACCTTCCAAATGCTAGCTTACAGGTGTGTGCCCCATTCTGGGCTCTAATCCACATATTCTCTCTCTGAAGATGATGCAAGTGTAGAGTAAGACAAATGCCACCTGTCACTCAGAGAGTGCATGTCAGCCTACATGCTCTATAAAAGACCTGAGAGTAAATATTTTGGGCTTGGTGGGCCATGTGGTCTGTGTCATAACTGCCTAACCCTGTCTTTATAACATAAAAACAGTCATAGATACTGAGTAACAAATGGATGTGACTATGTTCCAATAAAACTTTATTTGTAAAAGACAGGCCATGGACTGGATTTGATCTACAACTACTGCTGTAACACAGTGAAAATTGCCAACCTGACATTATTGTTATCATGTTTTCTGTCCAGAACTTGAATGTCAAACAGAATTGATAGCAAAGAACAATAATTCCAAAAAGAAAGAAAGAAAGGAAGGAAGGAAGAAAGATGCCCCATCTCAATGGGGCTTGGTAGCCCAGGCCTTTAATCCAAGCACTCGGGAGGCAGAGGCAGACAGATCTGTGAGTTCAAGGCCAGCCTGGTCTATAGAGCGAGTTCCAGGACAGCCAGAGCTACATAGTAAGAGCCTGTCTCAAAACAACCACAAAAATAAAAAATGAAAAAGAAATCTCACACAGCAATGTCTTGTGATGAATTTTAAAAAGTGTCCATTACTCTGTTCAGTTCAAGGCTTTCCCAGGATTAATTCCCTGACACTTCCTCACAATACTTAGATGTTTCAGTTTGACATAAATAAAATTTCTGCAATCCTCTATTAATCCCATACCTGCCTGTGCCGGCAGCAGGAGCTACGCTTCTTTTTGTTTCATGTCCATAATCTCCGTTAATCCTCTACGACTTGCTCTGGGATTCACTCTTTCTTCACAAGAAATGAAATGACTAAAAATCAGCTCTTGAACTTTGGCTGCTAATAAACATCAAATCTGTACTCTGTGCCAAAATTAGGTGAACAGCAAAGAAAAGAAGGCAAGCTTCCCAGGAACCGCCTCATCCTCTATGCCAGTTCCCTTTCCCTCCCAGGCCCTTCTTCCAGACAGAGACAGCAGCTTCCTCCTTGGGAACTAACGACCTGTTGGAATGCAGCCTGGTGTATAAGACCTAGAGGAAGTATTCTCATTCTACCCTGCTATGTCTCATGAAAGCTGACAGCAGGAGACAGAAGCCTGTTACTGGGAAGTAGCAGCGGCCAGGTCAAAGACTGCATTTAACAGTAACAACTCAACATGATCTCTAGTTTTTGACTAAGTAAAACACAGTCAATCACAATTCTACTGCACATCTAAGGAAAATGTTCCTAATAGAAAGGCAAACTGGAGTTGCCAAACTGACCAAGTATATTAGTGTCCTTTCCTGCTGTTGTGAGACTCAAAGGCAAGGGGTTTATTGCAGCTTACAGTTCAAGGGTACAGTCCATCATGGTCAGGAAGTCAAGACAATAGAAGCCTGAAGCCATTGGTCACCCACACCCAACATCGGGAAGCAGAATAATGACTATATTCTGGGTTCAGTTCACTTTCCCTTCTTACTACAGTCTAGCATCCCAGCCCGGGGAAAATGGGGCCACCCACAGCGAAGGGGTCTTTCCACCTAAATTAAGCTAATGAAGATAATCCCCCACAGGCATGTCCAGAGGCCCATCTACCAGGTGACTTTAGATCCTGGCACACTGACAATTAACACCAATCATCACACCAAACAATAAACTCCACTGCAAAGAGTCGGTTCATAGGGAATTCTAGTTTGGCTGGATTTATTGTGTGGGATTGGTGATGGCTGTGTGCTGCCTTCTCTTCTCCCCACTTCCATCCTGTTTTCACGGGAGCCACTTTGTTTCCCCATCGTTATTTTTTTTTTTTTTTTTTTTTTTGGTTTTTCGAGACAGGGTTTCTCTGTGTAGCTTTGCGCCTTTCCTGGAACTCACTTGGTAGTCCAGGCTGGCCTCGAACTCACAGAGATCCGCCTGGCTCTGCCTCCCGAGTGCTGGGATTAAAGGCGTGCGCCACCACCGCCCGGCTCCCCCGTCGTTATTTTAATCTGGGAATATGAACAAAAGAAAGGGGGGGGAAATAATCTGCACTTTTTTTTTTTTTTTTTTTGGTTTTTCGAGACAGGGTTTCTCTGTGTAGCTTTGCGCCTTTCCTGGATCTCGCGCTGTAGCCCAGGCTGGCCTCGAACTCACAGAGATCCGCCTGGCTCTGCCTCCCGAGTGCTGGGATTAAAGGCGTGCGCCACCACCGCCCGGCGTGCACTTTTAATTTTAATGTGTGTGATTGCCCTGGAAGTGGAGTTACAGATGGTGTCAATCATCATGTGGGTACTGGGAATCAAACTGGGGGTTGTCCTCTGAAGAGCAGCCAGTGCTCTTAACCATTGAGCCATCTCTCTAGTCCCTAAATCTGTATTTTATTTACAGTTTTGAAGTGCAGAAAACTGGAGCTAATCCAGAAGTGGGTGAATGTTGAGTATCTTCGTAGAGCTTTTGTATTTATTTTTATTTTGTGTGTGTGTGTGTGTGCGCGCGTGCGTGTGTGCGTGTGTGTGTGTGTGTGTGTGTGTGTGTGTGTGTGTGTGTGTATGTGTGTGTTTATCTTGTGTACCATGTGCATGCAGAAGCCCATGGAGGTGAGAGAGAGTGTCAGATCCCTGGGAATCAAACGTAGGTCCTCTATAAGAGCAGCCAGTGCTTTTAACATTGAGCTAACTCTCCAGGCCCTAAAGTACCTTCTTTGGAGAATGAATATGGATTTGTTTTTAATCGTATGTCGAATGGACTGAGTAGCTAAGTGGTGCACACATGAACTGTACATACACTTACAAGGTACTGATGTGAGGCAGGCAGCTTGGAAGACTGCCCCTGTGCAACGTCTCCACTTGCTACGGACTGGACCTAGGAGCTTGCTGCTACTCCACAGAATAAAGCAAGTGATATGTCACTTTTGATCTCAGGTTATGAGAAATGTGACTTATGTCTGGCCTGCAGCCTCTCTGGCTCCTCTCACCTGCCTGCTCTGCCAAAGCAAGCTGCCATGTGGAAAAGCCACATACACAGCACTGAAAGAAACCTGTTAATGACCAACAAGTAACTGAAGCCCTTAGTTCCAAAGACTCTACTGAAGTGAATCCTGCCAATAATGTCACTGAGCTTGAAAGTAAATGGTCCTTCAGATAAGCCTTAATCCTACCCACACCTTCACTGTATCATTAAGACTCTGAGCCATCCATGCTAACAAACCCATTACTCGATTTCCACTCACAGGGACTGAGAATGTATGTTCCAAGAAGTTTTTGGCTTTTCATGTAAGAACATGTGGGGGAACAATGTCCCCCACACTGGCTATGATAGTTTGAATGTAAGTGTTCCCCATAACCTCATAGAGAATGACATTATTATGAGATTTGGCCTTGTTGGAGAAAGTGTGTCACTGTGGGGGCGGGCTTTGAGGTTTCCTATGCTCAGGATACTGCCCAGCATCTCAGTTGACTTCCAAGGGCCTACAAGATGTAGGACTCTCAGTTCCAGCTCCGGCACCATGTCTGTCTGCATGCCGCCATGTTCACAGCAATAGAAACCCTAACTAAGACACTAGCCCTAGGGGTGGCACTGTTTTGAGAGGTCTTGGTGCCTTTAGAGCATAAGGCCTGGCTGGTAGATACAAGACTGTAGATGCAGGGCTGGAGAATTTCAGGCCAGCTCCACCTCTGCTTAAGCTCTCTTCTTCCTGACTGCCACAGCAATGTCACCAGTTACCTACAACTCTGCAGCCACACCTTCCCTGCCAAGAGTCTCTCTCTCTCTCTCTCTCTCTCTCTCTCTCTCTCTCTCTCTCTCTCTCTCTCTCTCTCTGACTAGACTCAAGAATGCCTTGATTTCCCTTGAGAACCCATTCCTTCCACTAGCCTCAGTTACTAAGCAGTTCAGCCGAGGCTGACGTTCCCCACACACACTCACTCACTTTAATGCAAACCGAGCATGTGAGACTGAAAGTTCGGGCTCCTGCTGCAATTCTTAGAAGAAATGAGCTTTCTGATAGACTTGAGTTGTTAGGATGTAACTCTGGAACTACCAAAGGCACAAAATAGAGAAGGCCTTTCTTAAAATGAAGCCAATTACAGGGAAAAGGAGACAAGAAGAGGAAGTAATGAAGTCCTGCTGATATTATTTGATCCACTGAAGCAGTAATGCCTCAACTCAGCCTATCTCCTGACTTTACATAAACCAATTAATTTCTGCTGTTTCTAATTTCTCACCTGAAATTAATTCGTGTTGAACATATGGGATGGTTTGAAGACACTAACTAGGAGGGCCATGAGAACAGAGAACAAGTTGTTTTATCTGATGCTACACCCCTCCTTGCTTAGCCTCATACCTGGAAAGCATGATAGATAACTCAGAAATAGTCACTGAATAAACGAAGAATATTATCCTAACAAAAATACTGAATGGGTCCAACTTAACAAAAATGCAATGTTTTATAATCACAGTATAAAACCCTTTATAAATTAAAAGGCTCTATAATTCCATTTAATTTATTAACTTTTCCTCTCAGGATAACTTGCATTTAACAAGCTATTTAAAAGATTCCGTATGTAAGCTTACATGTACTTTATCGAGTCACTGAGATGAGCCTTTCTTATTCCAAATTAAAGCCATCTAGAAGCATGCCTATGCTCTCAGGAGAGTTTCATAAATAACTCTAGAACTTTTCTGATAATGCTATACTGCCTAGACCTCATGCACACATGAATAAAATAGTTCTGTCCCAAATCAATCGGTTAAAACTCTCAATGCATTCTTTGTCCTGGAGACAATGCTGTGTTTTGGTTCCAAGTTAAATAACAGAAATGCATTTTTATGCCATCACTTTGATACAACTGTCAGTCTGCAGGAAGTTCAGAAGACAAAGGGGAATATCTATCCAGCCCACAGATGGGATGGGTCTTGGCTCAGGAGAGTGCTTGCCTAGCAGTTTATGAGGCCCTGGGTCAATCACCAGCATTGGAAAACAAAAACAAAACAATGCACCATAGGGATACAATCAGCAAAGTCCACCTTATGAAAAACTCTGGGACACATTATCTGACTTCCTTCCTAAGAAAAATATGAAGTATGGTAAGAAGAAACAGAGAGATGGGGGGAAAAAGGAAACTACAGACCAACGTCAACTTAAAGGCTGCACCAAACTCACTATAATCACTTGAACCCTGACTCAAACAAACTTTAAAACTGTGGCATGTAGGAGACACCTGAAGATCTGAGCATCATGTGGACAGTTTCTAAAATTAAAGAATTATTATTATTGTTGTTGTATGATAATAGTATTATGGTTATATTAAAAGAGATGCCCTTATTTTTAAGCTCTATAGATTGAACATTTATAGGTGAAGTATGATGTCAGAATTTGCCTGAAACTCGCTGCAGAGGTTGGAAAGCAGATGTGCCTGTGGATGGGGCAGTATGGATCCCCAGCTGATGACTGCCATGGCTGGGGAGCAAGGATAAGGAGATTCTATATATTACTCTCGGCTTTAAAAAAAAAGAAATTGGGGCTGGAGAGATGGCTCAGTGGTTAAGAGCATTGACTGCTCTTCCAGAGGTCCTGAGTTCAATTCCCGGCAACCACATGATGGCTCACAACCATTTGTAATGAGATCTGGTGCCCTCTTCTGGCCTGCAGTCATACATGCTGTATACATAATAAATAAATAAATCTTTTTTTAAAAAAAAAAAAAGAAATTGTTTTCCACATAAAAATTTCAAAAGAAAAAATCATCTAGAGCAAATAATCTAATTATTGAGTCTGGTGAACATATTACCCACATTTTAAAATCTTGATCCTTGAGCTAACGAAGTCCTTTAATAGGTTAAACTCCTAATATATGCTTCTAAACTCTTACAGGAATTAAAGTCACATGACTATGAATACAGAAGCTAGAAGCAGCTGATGAGGATGAGAGGCTGAGGAGGAGAAGGTAGAGTTCCTCTCTCTTTGGCCAAGGATTTTCATGGGTCCACAGTCCCGGCACTCCTCCTCCTCCTCATGCCTTTCTTCATCTGAGTTTTGATAGATCTGACCGACACTTATTCCATGCAAGGCCCTGAGCAGTGGTGGCCCTGATGGGAGAGCCAAACGGGGCCAGAGCGCCCAGTCCTCAGCCGCTTACAACTCATCCACAGACATTCTCGGATCTATAACTAGCCCCTTCCTTCTCCTGTTGACATATCCCATTTCTGCAAATTAACTACAAGGTATCCCACTTCAGATTTACACACTAGCCCCCAAATATGCAGTTGGTGTATTAAATATTGCCAGATAAAGGAATGCGAAGACACAGGAGGAGGGGGTCACTCTGCCTTTCCTACAAACTTGCCCTCGGCAGTTATAATAGAAAGTTTCTGACCTTTCCCTGGAACAGGTCAAAGACCCTTCATGAGAAGTGTCTTCACAAAAGGGTGTGTGACAGCCCTCTCTGAACGCAGAGGGACTGGACATGGAGGAGGATCTGCACACAGCAAGCCTCCTGATTGCCCAGTCCATGGCCATTCGATCAGACCTTTGACCCCTACCACTTTTTCCACAGCTGTCTGCTCTTCATCAAACCTACAGCGCCATGGGAAACTTGCATTACACAATGTGAATGCCGGCTAGGAGGTGGTGACACTCACCTGTAATCCCAGCCCTCGGGAGGCAGAGGCAGGCGGATCTACAAGAGTCCCAGGTCAGCTACACAAGGCTACACAGAGAAACCCTATCTCAAAAAACAAAAACAAAACAACAACAACAACAACAACAAATGTGAAATGTGAATGCTTGTTAATCTGTACTTTGTCATAGAGGCCTCAGTCAGAAACCTGAATATGGAAAAAAAAAAAAATTCCCCTCTTTTATACTGCCTAAATGCCCAGAGCAATTTCCTAAATCTTCCCCATTTTGACTTGCCTTACCTAATTTTTAAAAAGCAATTTTAAAAAAGGTTAAGTGAATAAAAAACTTTGAATTTAACCCTGTCAGTAAATAGCAGGTTGGGCCTGCCTTGGATGAGATTCTGGTGTGAAATCTGACATATTTGTCTGACTTCTTCCGCTCTCCTTCCTTAACTGCAGCGACACTCCCTGAAAGCTTCAAATGTCACTAGCCCACGCCTACAGCTAAGGTACTTCCAACGGTGCCTGGACAGCCGTAACCACCCAGTCAGTGTGGCCGACAAAGACGATCCTCTGCTCTGTCTAGGGAGCAGCAGATTCAGTCGACTCTGGAACACGATCATACCTGCATGGTCCTTCTCTTCGTCAGGGTTACCTGGAAGTTCCTCCACTCCCAGCGCTGCTCCACCACGTGTGCAAAGACAACATGGCCGTTCCCACAGGCCCCAGCGATCTGAGTGCCGTCAATGGACCACGCGATATTAAATATGCTGCCGGTGTTGGGTTTTTCTAAAGCATATGACCACTAGATGAAAAAAAGAAGAGGAGGGAAAACTGATTTATTACCAAAACAAAAACCAACAGAACTTTTAAATTGGGCACACATTATATACTAAGATACTAAGGTGATTTTAAAGAATGTATTTGGGGAGCATTGATAGTTTTTATTTCTTGGAATTTAAATATTAGGAGCGAAGCTAATGGTAAGATAAATGTCTGTTCGGAACACACTAATTCCACATTAAGGAAGGTATTGATGCCTTAGAGTAGTGGCTCTCAACCTGTGGGTTGCAGCCCCTTGGGGGTCAAACGTGTCTTTCACATATCAGATATTTACATTACAACTCATAACAGAAGCAAAATTACAGTTCTGAAGTAGCAATGAAATAATTTTATGGTTGGGGGTCACCACAACATGAGGAGCTGTATTAAAGGGTCTCAACATTAGGTAGGTTGAGAGCCCCTGCCTTAAAGGAATTGCTGCATTAAAATCTAGAGACACAAAACTTCCAAAGTTGACTTAAGATACAATGTATGCTAAAATCTGTTTATGCTTGTGACTCAGTGCCTTATCTTTAGGGAACTGATCACTGTCATCTTTTGGGCCAAAGGGGAAAAAAATGTATTTTTATCTGAAATTATTAAAAGTGCTTTTCTTTTTCTTCTTTTTTGGGGGGGAGGGTGGGAGGGTGAGAGAGGGTTTCTCTGTGTAGCTTTGGAGCCTGTTCTGGAACTCGATCTGTAGACCAGGCTGGCCTCGAACTCACAGAGATCCACCTGCCTCTGCCTCTCAAGTGCTGGGATTAAAGGGGTGCGCCACCACCGCCTGGCAAAGGTGTTTTTCTTGATACAATTATAGTATGAATAATGAAAGATACAGATAGAGTTTTTCAAGTATACACTAGCAACACAATAAAACAGTTTATTAAATAGGCCAAGAACTGCCAAAAAACCCACTTTAATTCAAATGATTGCTTTTAAGTAATAATGTAGAAAAAATTCTATAGGAAAGACGTTTTACTTCAAGGTTTTCTATAATCTATTTTAAAAGTTCTGATTGTAATATTTCAAGAATGTCACTACAAAAACATTGTAAGACACCTGGCATGCATTCTAAATCATAAAAGTATTAGGTGCACAAGCCTATTTTTTCCTGTTGTTTTTTTCAGTGTAGTAATATAACCCCTCCCAGGACTTGAGAGAACTGTGTAGAAATCAGTAGTCAAGAATCAAGGACGGAAGAGTCTTCTCTGTGCGTTTCAGAAAACAATCATTTTTGGCAGACTATATCAGATGTATTTCCTTTTACTTCCTGAGATGTAACATAATTTTTTCTAGAATGATTAATTTATTTGACTGAACTTCCATATTCTCTTCCCATCCTTCCAACCTTATAATCAAATGAAGTCTTGCATTTTGCTGTTGTACTTTTCCTAGGTGTTTCTGCTTTGATTCGTGTTATTACTTTTCAGAAATATTCATTATTTGGGGTTGAAGGTGGAGCTCAACTGCAGGACACTTAATCAGCACAAGTGTGGCCCGGCATCCAATCCTCAGTACCAAAACCACAGAAAGAGTGCAAGCAGCAGTGCAACACTACTGGCTGCGGCCTCACTCTAACAACCGTGCAGGAAAAGAGAACACACACACATACACACACACACACACACACACACACACACACACACACACACACACACACATACACACACACACACACACAGACTCAGTAATTCATACCGCCGTAAAATAAGCCTTTCTAATAAAGGTGCTGTAGAGATGGCTTGGTGGTTATGAGCATACTGCTCTCCCAGAAGGCCTAGCACCTTTTTTGGTTCCTAGCACCCACATCTGGTGGCTCATAGCACCTGCAACTCCACCTCCGGGGATCTGGCCCTTCTCTGACATCTGAGGGTACTGTATTCGTAAGCACAAAGCAACACATACACACAAATAATAATAATGGGGGCTGGAGAGAGAGATGGTTCAGTGGTCAAGAGCACACGGTACTCTTCCAGAGGATTGGGGTTTGGTTCCCAGCATCCACATGGCAGCTCACAACCATCAGTAACTCCAGTTCCAGGCAATTCGGCATGTGTTCTGGCCTCCACAAGCACCAAGCATGCACAGACATACATGCAAGCAAAACAATCACACACATAGAACAGATGAGTCTTTGTAAGAATAATAATACTGAGGCTGGGGAGATGGCTCAGTGGTTAAGAGCACATGCTTCCAGAGGCCTTGAGTTCAGCTACCAGAACCCCTATCAGGCAGCTCACAACTAACTGTAACTCCAGCTCCTGAAGATCTCACATCCTCTTCTGAACTCCCTGTGCACCTGTACACATGCAGCACACATTCACACACATGCTTAAAAACAATTTTAAAAATGTAATATTTTTAAACTATTCCCAATAAAAGTTCATACATTAAAAAATTACGAAATGACTTTTTTATTACCTAGACTTTTTTTTTACAACTTCCCCCACAATAAACTGTGCTTAAAGAAAAGGTTTAATAACAAGTTATCAAGGAAAAGATAATGAACAAACCATAAGCTGTCTTTCACATTATTAAGTAATGTGAAAATATTACAAAGTTTCTTTTCTGAAATTCTAAATAAAATTTTAAAGGATATATATGAATACACACCACACTTGAAGAGATCTTTTTAAAAAATAAGTGAAAACTGGAAACTTCACAGATTAAATATAATCATCTTTCTGCAAGAGGGTGTGGTGGTGCACACCTTTAATTCCAGCACTCAGAGGCAGAGACAGACAGATCTCTGAGTTCTGGGCTAGCCTGGTCTACATAGTAAGACCCTGTCTCAAAACAAAACAAAGCAATCATCTTCTAGTAGTAAGAAGAAATTAACTTATTTGTGTTTAATAAATAAGAAACTAGGAAATACTTCAGGAATACTACATTATATAAAAGTAGTCAATACAAAATAATTAGACTTCATTTACACGTACAGTATTTAATGTTTTGGATCAAGCACACATCTACTCTCAAGTATACCTAGAACAAAGATCTTACTTTAAATTGTATTTTTAGTGTGTGTGTGTGTGTGTGTGTGTGTGTGTGTGTGTGTGTGTGTGTACATGTACCAAGTATGTGCATGAAGGTCAGAAGACATCTTGCAGGAATCTGCTCTCTTCTCCCACCATGTGGATCCCAGACATAAAATTCAGGTCTTCAGGCCTGGTAGGACACACCAGCCCAAGATTGTTTTTAAGTTATCCAATCACAAAGGAGACTGACTTAAGTCAACTTAGTCCCATAAAATATACAGAGGGCCAGCAAGATGGCTCAGCAGGTAAAGGCATTTGCAACCATGCCTGACTACCCACCTGAGTGCAATCCCCAGGCCCCACATGACAAAAAGAGAAACTCAATTCCAGAAGGTTGTCCTCTGATCTCCACACAAGCATCATGTGTGTGAACCCCCAGTAATTTACACATAGCAAATAATAAATAAATGTGAAAATATACTAAAATGCGCAAATATATCCTAAAAAATTACCATTACTCTGTTTTTTCTCTCTTCTCTAATAACAATGATCAACATGTCAACCCTCCATTGGGGAAGGGAGGTTGGTTTTTTGCTTTGCTTATTTCTCTCTTTGTATGTGCGTCAGTGTGGTGGGCATGTTTGTGTGTTCGAATGTGTGTAGGGCATGTGTGTGTCAGTACAGTTGCACATATGTACATGTACTTATAGAGTTTGAAGCTAGCAGGAGTCTTCCTTGACTGCTTCCTACCTTATTCATAAAGCAAGATCTCTCCACTCAACCCAGAGCTTGCCTATAGAGACTAATCTGGCCAGCTAGCTTGCTCTGGGGACACTCTGTCTCCATCTTCCAAGTGCTGGAATTTTAGGCAGGCCGCCACATCCACCTGACATTGACTTAGGTTCTGGGGATCCAAACTCTAGTCCTCAGACCTGCTCGGTGACTAGCACTTTATCCAGTGCCAAAGCTACTCCCACATTTTAGCACTCAGAAGGGTAAGGCAGGAGGATCTCTCACTCAAAGCTGGTCTGGGCTACATAGCAAGATTCAGTTCCAAAATAAAGACAGAAAACTAATTAGCCATCTCAAAAACAACACCGAAATTACTGCCTGGGTCGATTTCACTAGTGAGCTGATCAAAATGCTTCAAGTGAAACTCTTGGAAAACAAAAACAATATAACTGTGTATACAGCAATCCACTAAGATGGAACATTTCTACAATGCCCATTATATGATGTGTTCATTTTATTTATTTATTTAAATATTTTTGTTTAAAAAATTTTATTATATATATATATGGGTGTTTTCCCTGCAAATATATCTGTGTACCATGTCCATGCTTGGTGCCTGCAAAGCCAGAAGAAAGCATCAGATCCCTTGGGACTAGAGCTATAGATGGTTGTAAGCCACCTTATGAGAGCTGGGAATCAAATATGGGTCCTGGAAGAACAGCCAGTGCTTTTAACCATGGATCCATCTCCCCAGGCCCTAAGTGTTGATTTTAAAAATAATGAAAGTAAATTCTGCAATAGAAATCTAATTTAGAATAATTTTTTGAGTCTCTTATTCCTGGACAGCAGAAAAGAATCCTTTTGCTTTGTGGTTTATATTTTATGGTTTCTAACGAAGTTGCTTTTATATCAAATATGAAAATGTAACTATAAATTTCTCTTTGTCTTTAATTATAAAGTTAGAAATTCACTTACATAAATAGGACATCTCAGAGGATTAAACTAAAACCTTGTGGTAAATCTGAAATGGTCTGAGATAAAAACGCCTGCCTTGGCTGCCTCCTTCACTACTAACACTTTGCCCTTACCAACAGCTCGAGTGGCTACTAGGCTTGAGTCAGGCCAGTTATGTTCACACCACCTTCCCCAGCATGCTTGAACACATATGATTAGAACAGGCTTACATTCCTAACCTAGACAAGGCTACCAATCTCTCCCCTGGGGACATGCAAAATTGGTACGTGGATTTTTGATGCAGTCTACACTCTTCAATGTAGGGGTTATACACTCTATGTCACTGTCCAGGATGTAAATTGGGGGGTCAGGGGAGACAAGTCAGTTCACTAGGAAAGAAAAAAATGTCTCTGGATACACACACAGAGGTAAAGACAAAAGAGACAAGGATGCTTCAATTTTCTTAGCAATCTACCTTGTTTCCTAAGGCCTACCTACAATTTTCCCTGAGCCTCTAAAAGATGTCCCTGTATCTTTATAACCAATTCTTCTCTTTGTTTAATACTTGCATACAGCTACAATAAAATGTAGAAATCTAAAGGCATGGATCAGCCACATTGCTCCAGCACAGCTCGAGATTTTGGCATGTTTGGTGTGCCCTGTGCAGGTTTGTTTCTTGTATTAAAGAGCAATAAAACAAAGCTGGCAGTGGTGGCACACGCCTTTAATCCCAGCACTCGAGAGGCAGAGCCAAACGGATCTCTGTGAGTTCGAGGCCAGCCTGATCTACAGAGTGAGTTCTGGAACAGGCTCCAAAGCTACACAGAGAAACCCTGTCTCAAAAAAACAAGAAAGAAAGAAAAAAAAAAGAGCAACGAAACAATTAGTACTCATAAGAAGAAGTAAGTGACAGTCAGGTGACCGGGGGAAAGACGGCACAGGACTGTGGAGTTAACCGAAGAGAGACGATCATTTAGCCCTGATTACTGACTTGGTACATGGGGATATAAAGGCCCAGAAACCTTTAACTTTGTACCTTTGCCACTGGAGTTTTGACCCCAGAACTCTAGAAATATGCCAAAGCTACTGCCACATTAAGCAAAATTTTAAAAAGTAATTTAAATTTCAAAATAAAAGTTAAATTAAATTTTAAAATAAAATAGGCAACCATACTGAACAGCACTATATATATATATATATATATATATATATATATATATATATATATTGCAGTAGCTGAGAATGCCTCTATAAAAGGTTAAGCTACTGGGGCTAAGGAGATGGCTCAGTGGTTAAAAGCACTGGTTGCTCTTCCAGAGGACTCAAGTCTGATTAGCAGTACCCACTTGACACCTCACAACCCTCTATAAATCCAATTCCAGAGGACCCAATGTGCATAGTGTATGTATGGATAGTCTCCAAGGGCATAGTGTATATATGTGGAGAACAGATAGATATACATGTAGACTAAACCCCAATACACAAAAAATAAATAATTTTTAAATGTTATGGTATGGAAGGATGATATATCCCTTTGAAGAAAAAGATGGGACCTATTTTCTTGTGTTCTCTGAAATTGCTTGTTGAAGCTATTTTCCAACAAAGAAATATTTATTTAAATGTAAAACAATGACTTAACTGTATCCTCTCTGCACATTCCTTGTACACATACACCACACTGAAAGGATCCTCAAAAGTACTGTTTGCCTTAGTTCAAAATTTTCAACTCATAAAATTACATACACATAAATTTGGCTTAAGACAAAGAGACAGGAGAAGTAGTTCCTACACTCTTTATGGAAGACTGGTGTTTATGAATATTCTCATATATTACCTCTAACATGCTACAAATTGTAATTTATATGCAACTTTGACAGTGAAAAGCTACATAAGACAATAAGACAAGTTCCTGCAGGTAGCAAATTATGAAATTTATTTTAATTGAGTGGAAGAGTGAATGAACAGAAGAAAGTCTGAATGTTCACAGAGAAAATGAGAATCACAAAAAAAGCTGTCTTCTGCATAACCAATAGCGCCCCCTACTGATACACAAAAGCTACATTGCAGTTAATTAAAAAGCCAGAGGTACCTTGGATCCTCAGATCCTTCTCCTTGAATCCTGTCCTGTTCAATAACTAGTGTAATTCGTTAACATATTCTAAATATTTACTTAAAATACCTGTTAATTTGAATCACAGTTTTAGACATCAAAGATAAAAGTAAAGTTTATTATAGAATCTAGAAAAAAATATGGCACCATAAGTCTAAATTGTATTCCACAAGCAATTCACTTAGACCATGATTTACTTTACTGATCATCCAGTAATGTTCATCTTCCTTACACATTTATTTTTGTATTTCTTGATCAGTTCACTTAAACTAATGCTATCTCAGACTGGAGAACTACCTCAGTGGTTAAGAACACTTGCTGAGACTCTAGTTCAGTTCTCAACACCCACACTGGGTGGCTCAGAACTGCTTATAACTGTCCTGCTCCAGAGGACCCAATCCCTCTTCTGGCCTCTGCAGGCACCCATACACATGCGGCATATACATACACAGACACATACATACACATAAATAAATAAAAATAGTTAAAACTTTCCCAGCTTAGTTTTTAATTCTTTTATTATATTTATTTGTGCGTGCGTGTGTGTGTGTGTGTGTGTGTGTGTGTGTGTGTGTGTGTGTGTGTGTGTGGAGGTGAGAGGACAATGTATTGGTTCTCTCCTTCTGCCTTGTGGGTCTGAGGGATTAGAGTTAGGTCTCCAGGACGGGCAGCAAAGACCACTGCCCGCTAAGCCATCTCAGCGTACATTTAGACTTTCTTGAATGCACAACAGCTATGTCAAGTTATACTTGTAAGAAGTTATACTGATTAATGTTTCCATCCATGTGCTACAAGGAAGTCCATTTTCACATTTCTGGAAGTGAAAAATGTATTGCTCTGCAGATTTTAGATGCATGACACTTGTTACTAAAGAGATGGTACTTTGGAGTTCTGGGAGTGTTTATATTTCTTTAAGATTTGCTTATATTTTAACTATAGAATTTCAATTAGGTTCTTTTAAAACAGTTTCTTTGGTTGGGTGTAGTGGTGCATGCCTTTAATCCTAGAACTTGGGGGTCAGAGGTAGGCAGATCTCTCTGAGTTTGAGGCCTGGTCTTGTCTGATCAACAAGAGCTACACAATGGGACCCTGCATCAAAAAAAATTCTGTTGATTTATCCATACTTCTTTAATTATTTTGAGCACATAGTCTTTGTCTAACAGGTTCAATGTTGGATATCTTGGGAATGTCTTTTGTCAACTTCTTTTTTCCCCCTATGAATGGGCCACTGTGTTCTGCTTCTCAGTATGCCTTATATCTTTTTTTCTTTAAACTAGATATCTGGAATCCACCATTTGGGTAACTCTGGAAACCAGACTCCTCTCTCAGTCTGTGGAGTTGCCTGATGGTTGTAAAGTCATCTGCTCATTTAGTGACCTCTGTAGACTGTTTTCCCAGAGACTATTCCTCTCCTATGTAGTAACTGAAGTCTTCATTCTGTTACTCAACAGTCACCCAACAACTGATACAGCCGAACAGCAAGAGAAAAGGCTATTCACCAACCCTTGGCTTATGGAGCACCGTAGAGAGCCGTGCACGGCCGCGCCTCAAAGATGGCGCAGGCGTCCGGCTTCCGCCTTCCGGATGGCAGGTGTTCTCTGGGATAAACAACTCCTTATTTGGCTAAGGCTAGGATCTGGCTTGCTTCCACACACCTGGACCTAATCTGGCTTGCTTGCGTATGTCTGACCCTATCGGCATTGTCCACGTGGCACTACAGGGTTGGTTGCCCAGTGGCTATAAAGGGCATGGGCTGGCTTTCCCCGGGGTCAGAAGATTGTCTCAAGGTTCCTGAATAAACTGCTTGGAGAAGAGCTTGGTGTTGCGTTTTCCTTGCTGGTCAAGGCAGACGCAACAAGTGGTGGCCCGTATGGGGAACCTCAGCCTCTTTGTGGAGCTCAGAACTTTTGCTGTCAGGGTGGTATACCGGTAAGTCCTCAGGTAATTTGGGGAACCGTGATAAAAGCGGATTTTGCTCTCATCTGTAGATAAAGAGAGAGCGGGAAAATGTAGAGCCGCGACAAAAGCGGACGGGAAAATTAAAGAAAGTGAATGCAGGTGAAGGCAAAAGTGCTGCTAGTATCATGGGCGCAACTTCTTCGCACCCAATTTTTCTGGCTCTTAACGAGCTGCTTCTTTCAAAGAAATTAAAGATTAAGAAGAGTAACCCAGAGGTTTGGAGACAGGTTAGAACTGAAATGCAGCTAGCTCGCCCAGTGTTTCTCAATGCCCAGACTCAACAGAGATACCATGAACCTTTGGATTTTAAGGTCATCAAGTCTCTAGTGGAATCTGTCCGGGATGAAAATAAGATATGTGAGTCTGTAGAAATTCTGTCTTGTTAAATCTGTGTTAAGAAATCTTTAGGTGTTTGCTAAGTTAAATATATGCTAATGGTAGCCCTATATAAGTTTGTAAGATAGATCCATAGAGTTCCTTTAAGAATATAAGCTTGCAAGAAGTATCTAAGATAGTCTTAAGACATGTAGTAATAAGCTTGTAAGAAGTAAAGATGTTAGTTGTAAATGTAAGTTTAAATAAGAAATATAAGAAGTATATAAGAAGTAATAAGAAATATATTTGCTAAAGTAGTTCTATAGTTTCATTAAAGAGTATAAATAAGTAGATGTTAATATGTCATATGTGAGTTTGCAAAAATGTGTAAATGTTTAGTGTGAGTTTAGGCTTAAGCACATGTTATATGTGAGTTTGTGAAATGGTGTAAATGTTGATTATGAATCTAAGCTTAATGTATGTGGTGAAAGAACCTGAGATACAAAGTTAGTGTCCTAGGAGACTGCAAAGCAGGCAGTCTGAGTGGTTTCCAAAAGCTCCAAAAGCCGCTAAGAAGCTAAGAATGGCGGACGCCAGAACCAGCACAACAAGGCATCCGCAGCTGAGATCTGTGGAAAATCAACGCAACACAGAAAAACCTGAGCTAACAGCGAAAATGCTTTATTAACTGGGGCCCTCGGCCTCAGGTCCCGCAAATATATGGGGCAGTGGAGAATCAGGAGCAAGGCGGGAGGTTCTGTTTGTGTTTTCCCACAGGACCAGCTAGACCCTATCTGGGTACCTGAACGATTGGTGCGACAGGCCCCTCAGACGGAGAGACGTGATGACACCCCAGAAGCTGATGTGCCTGATCCTGATAGCCCTGATTCTGACAAGCGTGCCAGCGGGAGCAGCTGAGGATCAACTCACGAGCGGAACCTGGTCGGTGGAGTTTGATAACCTGACCCAGATCCTGCGCAATGAGATCATTGCGGTCAACTCCACCCGTGTGCACCTGGCCTCCGCTTCGGAAATGATGTCTTGGCTGCGAAATTCTATCACCTTTTTAAAGGAGTGGGCAGGATTAGGTGCCCTGGTAGGCCTACTGGTACTTGTCTCCCTGATGTGCCTGTGGTGCATTGTTCGTTTAAGGGTTTCTCAGCAGCGCAATGCAGCCATGATTATCCAAGCCTTTACAGCCATAGAGGCTGGACAGTCTCCCCAGGCCTGGCTGGCCGCATTAAAAGCTTGATTGCACAGGATGCGAGTCTAGTGCACTGCACTTGGGTCTAGCTGTATTGCAAAACCCAAGAAGAGCAAGTCTAATTGCATGTGGGTTGATACCCTAATTCCCACCTCTGCAAAAAAGGGTATCGGACGGGTCAAGTGTCATCCACCACCTGGACTAACACCAGTACAATGTCCAAGTTGTATTTTGGCAGAGATTAGACCTCTGCTCTTGCCTGCTGCTTAAAACAATAAAGGGGGAACTGTAGAGAGCCGTGCACGGCCGCGCCTCAAAGATGGCGCAGGCGTCCGGCTTCCGCCTTCCCGATGGCAGGTGTTCTCTGGGATAAACAACTCCTTATTTGGCTTGGGCGTGGAATCTGGCTTGCTTGCGTATGTCTGACCCTATCGGCATTGTCCACGTGGCACTACGGGGTTGGTTGCCCAGTGGCTATAAAGGGCGTGGGCTGGCTTTCCCAGGGGTCAGAAGATTGTCTCAAGGTTCCTGAATAAACTGCTTGGAGAAGAGCCTAGTGTTGCATCTTCCTTGCTGGTCGAGGCGGACGCGACAGAGCACCACAAAAGCTAGGCTCCAACCTGTCCCAGAAGTCAGGAGGAGAGGCAAGACCAGGAGTTCAACATCACCCTCAGCCATGTAGCAAGTTTGAGGACAGCCTGGGCCACATGACACCCTGTCTCAAAAGAATAATTAATTGATTGATTAAACTACCTTTCATAAAGGGGGAGTTTATTCCTTGAGGACTGGACTGACAGGAAAGGAAAAGGAGAAAAAACATCACTCTGACCAAGAGCCAGGATAGTAGAGGGCCATCCATACTCCTGTAACTAACTCCAATAAACCCACTGGTTTATTAAGACAGACCTAAGTGCCACCCACCCTCCTTCTGATGGGAAATTAGATTACAAAGAAGTCCACTGGGAAAAAAGAGTCTGGACACTAAGGTGTTAAGACCATGGAACACTATCAAATAACCCATACATGAAAATACTAGAACCGACAGCCTAAACCTAAGAAATAAGTTTCTGAAGGAAGACTTCACTTCATCATATTGCAAATAAGGCCTAAAAGAACCCATGGTTCTGGATTCACAGGCCCCAGTGGGGAGCATACTATCACTGTTTTGCTAAATAGACATCAAAGTGTCTGCTAAATTTGAATCTCTAGACTCGTTGACTTATCTAGTGCAGCCCTGAGCCCTCATGAGAGAAGTTTCTTCATGCGATAGATGGCAGCAATTTCAGAAACTCACAGCTGGTTCAAGTGCAGAGAATAAATGTCTGCGGAGTGCTCAGCCACAAACTGGACATCAATATCACACCCTCTCCCCGAAAAGCTCATTGTGGAAGAACTATAAGAACCAGAACGGGGAAGACTGGAGTGAAACAGTAGCTTCTGGACAGTCCGGGACAACTCACTCATGAGCACAAAGCAGCGGCACAAGCTCAAGCCAATCAACACTTGAGCGCACAGGGAGGCGGGCTGAGCTGCACAAGCTCAAGCCAATCAACACTCGAGCACACAGGGAGGCGGGCTGAGCTGCACAAGCTCAAGCCAATCAACACTCGAGCACACAGGGAGGCGGGCTCAGGAACTCCCACCTCTAGCCAAGGAGCTACTTACATTGATGCTTCTAGGGGAGGGGGAGTCAGTTTTCCTTGCAGCTGGGCCCCAGGAGTTGACCATGCTCCAGAGTGCAGACCCGAACCCCTGAGTATGGACAGCACCAATTGGACTCGGTAGGCTACTTAAACATTTTTTCTTAAAGGGACTAGAGAGATGGCTCAGCAGTTAAGAGCACTGGCTGCTTTTCCAGAGGACCCAGTTCCCAGCACCTACATGGCAGTTCACAACTATCTATAAATCCAGTTCCAGGAGCTCTGACACCCTCACATAGATACACATGCAGGGCAATACACAGCAATGCACATAAAATAAAAACAAATCATTTTTTAAAATTTCTTAAACGAGAACACACAAAGTGGGGAGGAGGAAGTGAGAAGATGGCAGGTGGTTCTGCAAGGAATTTAGGGGTGAATAACATAAATATATTGTATGCATCAATTCAATTCCCAAAGAATTAAAAAAAAATAATATTTAAAATACAGAACTCAATAAGGTACCTTTTAGCAACATCTAAGTAAAGCTATGCATGCTAAAATGTAGGTAACTTGATTACTATAATGTTCAAACAAAGTATCTAATAACACAAAATTAGAATAATTTATGTTATATTAGGGGGTTATGTTCAAGAAAGCATGCAAGCAGTAATTAAGATGGTAAAGTAGTCAGAAACGTAAATGAGTACACATGGCTCTTCCCAATATATAGCAAAGATCTCTCTCCTGAGCCTAGCCCTCTCCAGCTCACCTTGCTAGCTCATTACTGAGACCCACTGCCCTCATCCTTCTCTTCTCTAGTCTGTCCTCCACACTGACCTCGGAGCACACCCTCTTCTGCAATGACCACTCTTTGGAAGGTCACTATCTAAAACGCAGTAACCCACCACTGTCCCTACAAAAAATCCAAATTGCCACCCCTGGGCTAAGCCTTTACTTTTTCTTTATCTTTTGTTTTTTTGAGACAGGGTTTCTCTATGCAGCCCGGCTGTCCTGGAACTCGCTCTGTAGACCCGGCTGGCCCCAAACTCATAGAGATATGCCTATCTCTGCCTCCCGAGTGCTGGGACTAAAGGCGTGTGCCACCACCATACGGCAGTTTTTAATTTTTCTAATAGACTTTCATTTTTGGCCTTTGCTTGGCTTGCCTTCTTTCCATATATCAAAGCAACACTTCTAACACTTGAACTCTAGTGTTACTACCCACCAGCCACAGCTCTTTAAGAACTAACATACTATGCGGGATTTCCAGCTTCATGGCTCCAGCTGTTCCAAAGATTCTTATAACAGAGGCTCCCATGGTTAAAACAGATCAATATGGAGCTTCTACTAACTGACAGGAACATATCCTGAGCTCAATCTTATCTTTCCCACTCTGAAGCTGAGGGGGTCCACAGAAAGGAACTAGATCTTAAAGGACTAAAATGCATCCTCTTCTGCACAGCCATAGCTGGCTAGTTAGGTGAGTATCTCTTATCTCTTCTATATCAACAACTGATAATATCCTATGCATGATCTACTGACATTGCACAAAAATTGCCATACTCTCTCACACGTGGAGACACAAGAGGTTTCTTTTGCCTAAACTCACTTCCTTTAACTTATCTCCTTAGAGAATTACTTATTCACCAAGCCTCGGCTCTCCAGTCAATGTCCACAGGGAAAATTAGACTCACACACATCGTCACATGCTTAACAAACCTCCTATAGATCACTTAGTGACTATCTATATAAGTCTTATAATATGAGTCTCTACCAGACTGTTAGCAACTTGAATAAAAGTCTTTATATGCTTTAATGTCTAAAGCCCAGTTTCACAAACACTGTCTGATCAATAATATATATCTGATGACTATCAAATAAAAAGAATACATACATAAAATGTTATCATCTCAAATCTCTAAGATATTACAACATATTCAGTCAATTCAGTTTACTTTTCCAGAATTAATACTAGTCTAAAAAAGGATATGGTGCTTAAAGAGGTGAATTTTGAATTTAGTTATTTGCATAAGTTAATTTTTAAAATTTTAATCAAAATGATACATTAAAATGATTATGCACAAGCTGACTTATGAATAACTTAACTGAATATCTACTTACTATATAGATAATATTTAAGCTATCGGATCCTATGCACTAAAGAGTCAAAAATAATATGCATAAAATTAAAAGATAATATAAAAGCATAATGTATAACAAAAATGAGTCTATATGTTCTTTAGACACAGTCACTGAATGGACACCTAAAGTAAAGGTCCTTACATTTGAAAACAAAGCAAAACAAAACAGAGGTTTTTAAGTGATTAGATAATCTACATTCCGATGTTATAGCTGAGAAAAGAAAAGATCAAAGTGAGAAGTAGGAAAATAGACTTTAAACATCGTTTTACACAAACTTTAGGTTGTCTACACAGGACATGATAAAAAGAAGCCAATTGTGAGACAGGCCTTAAAGAATGTGTACAATTCACTACACAGAAGATGGAAATGAGAATATTCTATGAAAAGATAAAAATGAAGTCAGGAGGCTGGGCAGTGGTAGTACACGCCTTCAATCCGAGCACTGAGGAGGCAGAGGCAGGCGATCTCTGTGAGTTCAAGGCCAGCCTGGTCTATGGTTCGAGTTCCAGGACAGGCTCCAAAGCTACACAGAGAAACCCTGTCTTGAAAAAACAAACAAACAACTGAAGCCAGGTATGGTTGGTGCCCAGCTGCAATCTCACTGCTTGGGAGGCTCACAGAGAAGAACGTATTTGAAGAGAGTCTGGGATGCTTAGCTAGGTCCCGTCTCACAAAAAGGAAGGAAGGAAGGTGGGAAGGAGGGAGGGAGGGAGAGAGGGAGGGAGGGAGGGAGGGAGGGAGGGACACAAGAAAAGGAAAGAGAACAACAGGAGTGAGGCTTAGGAACCAGCACCCAATTAGGAGCTGTGGGGGAGTGACTGACAGATTTGACAGCACCAGATTTCAGCTTCTACTGGCAGGCACAAGGCTAAAATTTTATGTGATGGAAAACGAGTAACCAGAAAGGTTAACAGGTTGTTTATAAAGTTCAACGATTCTAACTACCCAAACGTGCACTTGAAAAAGGAAAGCCATAAAACAAAAGGAGAGCCCCTCATGGCTAAGAACAGTAGGAATCATCTCACTGTTACAGTTCAGACCTTCAGTGCCCCTGATGTCCCTCTGCTAATGGCTTGAACAGTCTTCAGCATGGCCCCTTTAGGAGGTGGTGGAACCTGTAGAAGGTAGAGCACTGCAAAAGGAGTTCTTAGTCACGTGGTGCATCCCTTGGAGGGATTGTGGGACCCCTGCCTGTGCTCTTCCCCCTCACTTCCCAGCATGCTCTGCCACACTGTTGATGTTGCTCCCCACACTCCCAAAGGCATGGAAACAAACGGCAGTGGACTAGGAACTCCAAGAGTGGAAACAGATCTTTTATTCTACCAGCTGACTTCCTCATCCATACTGTAATGGTGACAGAAAGCTAACATAACAACTCAGACTGTCAGCCACATGATGCTACTGCTTTTGGAGGACTTCCATGGACAACTCATTCTTTGAGAGCAATGGGTAAACGCTACCAAGCTCGGCATTTGCCAGAACAGGGGTCCATTCTAAACACCATGTATACTCCTGCAAAGAAAAACCTCACATGAATCCAAACATGAACATTCATGCGCTCTTCTTTCTCTCTCCCTCTGTGTGTGTGTATGTGTGCATGTGGGTGTGCATGCACATATCTGTATATGCATTTGGAGGACAGAAGTTGACATCAAATATCTTCCTGTATCTCTCTCCACTCTGTTTTGACGCAGGGTCTCCTTGAACCTGGAGCTTAGCTATTCAGCTGGACCAGATATCTAATGAGCTCCAGGAACCCTTAGGGCTCCACCCCCCACCAGTACTGGGCACAAATGTGTACCATGCTGGGCTTTTGTGTGTGTAAAGGATCCAAACGCAGGCCCTCATGCTTATGCAACGGGCACGTACCAACCAACCCACTCCCCCAGCTCCCTAAACATGAATCCTTAAGAAAGAAATATATAGCCAGGTGGTGGTAGCCCATGCCTTTAATCCCAGCACTAGGGAGGCAGAGGCAGGAGGATCTCTGTGAGTTCGATGGCCAGCCTGGTCTACAAAGCAAGTTCCAGGAAAGGCACAAAGCTACACAGAGAAACCCTGTCTCGAAAAACCAAAAAAAAAAAGAAAGAAAGAAAGGAAGGAAGGAAGGAAGGAAGAAAGAAAGATAGATAGATAGATCCTTTGGGGACTTGGAGAGATTTGTGTTTGTTTGCTTACTTTTTGAAACAGGGCCTCACTGTTCCTGGCTAGCCTGGAACTTGCTGTGTAGACCAGCCAGACGCAAACTCACAGAGATCTGCCTGCCTCTGCCTTCCAGTACTGGATTAAGGGCATGCGCCATCATACCTAGCACTAAAATCAACTTTTAAATTTACTATTAAGTCCTACAAAAAATATGCAACTAAAAATTTTAATGAAGCATATTGATAGCAGAAATAAACTTAAAGCTGTCCTCTCCACACTAAGGGGGAATAAAGTTGAACACTCACACTGTTTTACCATCCTTCAGAGTCATGCTCAAAACAAATATTTCCCAAAAGATAAATAATAGAGAATATGTCCACTCTTCAATTGTAAACCATTTAATCTCACAATCAGGAACTGACTGAACCACCTTACTAAGACAAATAAGAGAGGTTAAGTCAAATGCTTTCATTGAAAACATTTCTCACAGCATGAGCGCTGGGTGTGGTACATTACCACCTCTACGGCAGCACATCTGTGAGTACTCATCCCTGCAACTTACCCCAGTTTTATCACACAAGCGTAAAGTATGAAACGAACCAACAGCAAACAACTCTCCATCCGGAGCCCAGGCAACCGAGGTAATAGGGTGCTCATGAGGCTGAGAACTGTACAGCACGCGACCATAACTATCCCAAACCTACAAAATCAAAAACTTTTAAATGTTTTATAATATCACCACATTACTACAAGAAAGTTTGTCCTCCAATAAAATATCAAGTGAAGATAAGAAATCATAATCGTGCAGCATTAGCAACTAGAAACTTAATGATCATACAAGGAGGACAAAGCAGCAGTTCTGGAAATTTACATGCCTCAGAAAGGGAAATTTCACAACATTACTAACCCAGATTAAACATGACATCTACCCATTTTAAGTACTTTAAATTTAGTAGTAAAATCTGGTGATGGTTGGCCTTTCCGAGAATTTCTTTTGGCCAAATGAGATTTCTATTGACTTTGTGTAATAGTTTATTTCAGTTAAAGTCCCTGAAATTACAGTTACACTAAATTTTACTGTTGGAGCTAGGGATATACCTCAATATAAGTAACTTTTGCCTAGCGTATCAATGGTCCCAGTACTGCAGACAGGGGGAAACATCTTAGCACCCACAAATGATTTTGGTCTGTAATGGACCAATATTTAGGAAGCTAGTAGGACTGAGTTCTAAAAATGTAAATGAATAAGGAAATGAACTGATTTAAAGCATGAAACAAAAGAAGCTGAACTGATATTGCTGCTTATTAAATAAAAATTTTATTATAAGAACTTTAGGCCAGGCAGTGGTGACGCATGCCTTTAATCCCAGCACTCGAGAGGCTTAGTCAGGCAGATCTCTGTGAGTTTGAGGCCAGCTTGGTCTACAGAGCAAGATCCAGGACAGGCACCAAAACTACACAGAGAAACCCTGTCTCAAAAAACAAACAAACAAACAAAAACAAAGAACTTTAAATAGCACTTAAAGTTGGAAACCAATTTTCTCAATTATTACGAAAAAGAAAAAACTAAAAGATTAGTCTTATATGCTGAATACTTTTCCCTTAATTTTATTCTCTTAAGCCAACCATAAGTCTAAACATAATATATTATCATGGTCAGTTTTATTTGTCAACTTTAACACAGTATAGAATCATGTGAGAAGAGATTCTCAGTAATGGACTGTCTAGCAGGTTGGCCTGGGGATGTCTGCTGGGTTCTGTCTTATGTGAAATAAAGTAGGAAGACCCACCCACTGTGGGTAGCATGACTCCCTGGGTCTGTGTCCTGGACTCTGTAAGAGCTGAAGAATGAACTGAATACAAGCATGTGTGCATCCATCCTCTCTCTGCTCCTGACTGCTGGTTTACTAGCTGCTCAAGCCCCTGCCCTGACTTCTCTGCAATGACGTAACCTCTAACTCTAAGCCAAACAAACCCTTTCTCTCTTGAAGCTGCTTCTGCCAGGATACTGTATCCCAGTAACAGGAAACAAAGCTTATACTTATGCATACCTTATACTTACAGTCTTCACCAGCAGATAAAATAAGATCGTTGACTGAGTTCCAATCGACTTTTAAAATAATGCCTTCATGGGCTTTCCACTGTGAAGAGGAAAAAGATATTATTTACATCTTTAGAAGTGAAATTTTTTCTATAAAAAATATTGTTTTCTGTTTCCTTTTTGTTTTTTGTTTTGTTTGTGTTTTAAGAGCTGAGGGTCTTACTGTGTTGCGCAGCTTGGCCTAAACTATTGGACTCAAGCGATCCCCCGCCACCCCCTGCTAAGTAGCTAGGGTGACTGCAGACCATTCATGCTCAGCCTGTGGCCTCTTTCTGGTGCACTGCTTTCTTCTTTTCTTTTTCCCCCCTCACCATCCTCTCATGGATTCCGATCTCCCTTCAATACCCACTGTACAGCTCTTCATTTGCTCGCTTCAGTCCAGTTGCCAAGGAAAGCACCTAGCACCACGCCATCCACTTTACAGCCTACATCCCAGGAATCTGCTCAGTTGCCCGGACTCCAGGGGCAAAACTGCTTGCTGCTACATTGTTTCCAGCTTGACTTCAGCATGATAAGCTGGAATAAATGTGATATAATCTAAGGCATCAGCTGACTTCAAATCTCATTTGTCCTGCTGGTCCTCTCACTGACACTGTCTTCATGCTTACTTACAAAATTCTCTCTCCTCTCTGTTTCCTGGGGTTGGGGGCAGGAGAGAGGACTAGAAACTGATCCTAGGGCCTCACACATCAACTATGCTTTACCAGCTAGCTATATGCCAGACTGGGTTTTTTTTTTCTTTTGTTTCAACCTCTAGTACATAAACATCTTTAGTATTCTCTCTCTTTTTTTTTTTCCTGTACATCTCCTAAGCTTTATTCTCTTTAACTTTGTGGGTCTAGGTCACAACTGGATTTATTACAAATCCTCTGTTGATTTACTATATAATGAAGCTGTGTTTTCTGTAATAAATATATATTCTATACATACAAAATGCCTATAGACAGACATATACAAGTTACCTAGAAACTTGCAATCTATAAAGCAAGCATGTTTTTCTTGCTTTTAAACATAAATGATCCAGAGACACATAGAATATATATCCATCCATGTATATATGTCACATAATATATGTCACACAGAAACTGGCAATCTAGAAAATAAGCATGGGCATACTGCTGTTAAATATAATTCATGTTCCCATTTGCTATTACCACTCATGTAATTAGACATTTTTAAAATTTAAGATCCACTTGAACAACAAGTTCCTTATGGCAGGAAACATCTTCTGTTTCTCTTTCTTTCTTTCTTTCTTTTTTTAAAGATTTATTTATTATGTATACAGTGTTCTGTCTGCACATATCCCTGCAAGCCAGAAGAGGGCACCAGATCTCATTACAGATGGTTGTGAGCCACCATGTGGGTGCTGGGAATTGAACTCAGGACCTCTGGAAGAGCAACCAGTGCTCTTAACCTCTGAGCCATCTCTCCAGACCTGTTTCTCTTTCTTATAAAATAAACTGAGGACAAGTTTTGTTTGCTTGCTTGTATGCATGATGCTGTGGTCAGACCCAGGGCCTCACACATGCTGATCTACTTTGGAATACATCCCAAGCCCTGCTCTATGCTATTTAATATCCAACACTCCACATACTGGCATACAGCCGACACGTAGTATATTTATACTGAACAAATAAATATGCTTCCTCACATAAAACTAGATTCTGAATGTGTGAACTACCTTAAGGACATGCGGCTTACAGTTCTAAACTGCACTCCTTTTCGTGGACCATCTATACTTGCATACACTTACACTCCTGGAGACTTTGCTACAAGTTCACATTCCCAAAAGGAATGGGTAATTTGCATTACATTTCTAATTATACTCTAACTCCTCTTTTGCTCCACAGAATTGTGATAATGGGTTTCTTTTCTTTTCTATTCTATTCTGGCTTACACAGAAGCTCTAAAGTATATTTTATGATGATGTACAAAACTTCCAAGTTTTATTTCTATAGACCTAATTACAGATGTCTTAACGCACATGAATATAAACCAAAGGTATAAATGAAAAGATTTCACGTCCCTGCTTTTGCTGTCTAATTTCATTGCAGATGTATTGGCTAGTTTTTTGTCAGCTAAATGCAAGCTAAAAGAGAAGAGGGAGCCTGCATTGAGAAAATGCCTTTATAAGAGTAGCCCTCGGATCTCTGTGAGTTCGAGGCCAGTCTCGTCTATAGAGCAAGATCCATGACAGGCACCAAAACTACACAGAGAAACCCTGTCTCCAAAACAAAACAACAACAACAAAAAAAACCAACCAAAAAAAAGAGTTGCCCATACACAAGCCTTTATAAGAGTAGGCTGTAGGCTTGTGGGCTATTTTCTTGATTAATAACTGACATAATTAATAGATAAGTAATAGAGAGACAAGAGATAACATACATTGTCTATACAGAAATTACAATATACAACATCAAAGTTTTCTTAACCCCTTTTATTGCTTGAAATCTACATTTATCCAATTTCTGAAACTGATGCTTTATGTGTTCAATGGTCTGCATGTACATATGTGGACTACATGTGTGCAGTACCCAAAAAGGCCAGAGGAGGCATTGAATCCACAAGAACTGGAGACGTAGACAGATGCTACCTGTGCTGTGTGGGGGTGCTGGGAACAGAACCAGGGTCCTCTGCAAAAGCAGTAAGTGTGCTTAACTGCTGAGCCATCTTTCTAGTCCCCGAACTTATGCTTCTGACAACACTCTTATACTTGATGTAGCCTGTCAATCTCCATCACCAAGTTCTTTATAATTTTTTTAAATAATTTTTAATTTTTTATTATTTTATATGTGCTTTCCTGAATGTATGCTGGGTACCACATGAATGCCTGGAGGCCAGAAGAGGGCATCAGACTCCCTGGACTGGAGTTACAAACAGTTGTGAGCCATATGGATGCTGGAAATCTAACCTGGGTCCCCTACAAGGGCAGCTAGTGCTCTTAATGGCTGAGCCATTGCTCCAGCCCCCCTTACATCTTTTTTTTCTGAGCTCTCTAGCTTATTAAAAGGGAAAGAAGGCATATTAATTCATAATAACATAACAGCATCAGTAACAGCTATTCAGTACCAAGTGCTCACTACATACCAGACACTAGTTGTCACAATCATAGTGAGTAGGTATTACTGTCAGAGACAAGAAGGCTGAGATGAAAGAGATTAAAACTTTCTGTCATCACACAGAGGTAAGCAAGTGAAGGCCTGACCACGTGCCTCACTCCAAAGCTGTGCTAGTGTAAATGAGAGCAGTCGAATTTGGCAGTATTGTCCCCATGGGTCTGCCTTTAGAGTCCTGAGGGATACATGAGTAAAGGATTGTGGGAACTTCTTCTATGGTTAAAAAGTGGTGCTGCAGTCGGTTTTGTGGCAGGGCCTGTGTGGAGACCCTGAGAGGCTACTGCATGGACGTGTGAAAGTGAAGCCTGGTCTGCCATGGAGACTCCAAGATGTTGAAGATGCCAGAGCCAGGCACCATCCGCCCAACAGAGCAGCATACAAGGACTGGAAGCAGCCCAAGACAGAGACCTGTGCTGCAGTGAGCCATCTCAGCCCTTTGACGACGGACATGGAGCTGCAGGAGTTGGAGTGTGCCCTGCTGGTTTCAATTTTGGTTTTTTGGTTCATCTAGTATTTTCTCACTATGCCCCCATTCGCCCCTTTTGGAATGGTAACGTATATTCTGTGTCACTCTATATTGGGAGTATGTAATTTACCTTTTTATTTTACAAGGAGTTATAATTAAAAGATTGCCTTGAGTCTCAGAAGAGACTTTGAACTTTTAAACTGTGTGGAGACTGTGAAAAGCTATGGTGACTTTTAAAGTTGGACTATGATATGACCATGAGCCTATTGGGGCCAGTGAGTGGGATGTAGTAGTATGAATGGGAATGGCCCCCATAGGCTCATATGTCTGAATTGGTCTCCAATTGGTGGAACTGTTTGGGAAGAATTAAGAGGTACAGTGCCACTGAGGTAAAGCTTTGAGGTTTCCAAGGACTTACAACATTCCCAGTGTCTCTTCGTCTGCCTCCTACTTACATATCAGGACACGAGCTCCCAGCTACGGCTCCAGTGCCATGCTTCTCTGCCTGCTGCCACGCTCCCCGCCATGACAGACATGGTAACCCTCTGACACCGTAAGTCCCAATAAACCCCCTTTTCTATAATGTTACACAGTCCAAGAATGGAGTCGTGTGAGAATTTTGAGTGCTTGTGAGAAAATTCCAGGAAAACAAGACAAGAGTTACCTCGGTTTCTTCAAAACAGAGTTGTTCTTGGAATGTGTTTTTACACTCCTCCAGGTGGAGTGGACAGGAGTGAGTTGACTTCAGCTGTTGTTATTTATGTGCTTCTAAGGAAAAACATGTTTTTGCCAAACGTGGCGTGTCCATGTGATTATATACTTTACTCGGGCGACTCTTTTAAACCTTCAGAGTATAAACTGTCTAGTGCTCTAAACAAAGTTGGCTATTCCATGAGACTTTAGTCCACCTCATTTTTAGGCCCCTACTCTCCAAGGTTCAAGCACCAACTAGATCGGTAAACACTGTAAGTTGCCTTTGTCATGGTGTGTTATCACAGCAACAGAAAAGTAACTAAGACAAAAGACAAACTACACTATGTCTTTATCAAAACGTAAGGGAAATCATTCTGTCTTTCGGTAGTAGAATAAATAAACAATTCTTGCATACTAGCTTAAAAGTGTGTCCTTCATTTGGCCCCGCCAAAGCTGTCTTAACAGCCATTGTTGCTTTGTTCACTTTTGTGTGATTCTGTTTACCCCTTTCCCTCGCATTTATGAATAACCAGTTTTTTTCTCCCCCCTGGGTTTAGGACCACCTCCCCACCTATTCTTTAAGACTTAGCTCTAACAACTATTCCTCCTTTCTGAAGAGCACACAAGCAAATGTCAGCTCAACATCTATCCTTATGCCAAATGTGCTCTATATTCTTCAGAAAGTTCTATGCACACAATTGCTTCTAAGTCTCGTACCGACTCCTCCACCATTCTAAAAATACTAAACCAGTTCTTGGCCTTCGAGAGGGCACACATGTTTGAACAGATGATAATGATGATTAAAAACAAATCTAAACACTCTTAAGAGTTTCATTTAGTTTTCTTTCATCTCAAACCTACACACTGGAGGCTGACTCTGTAGACTAAAGGATGTTCACTTGTGCTGAATCACATGACAACTCAGTAACTCAAAACACCTGCATGACTGACGAGAACAATGTGAACCTTTTGGAAAACATGAACAGATCCTGATCAGTAATGAAGTCTGATAAAAATCAAACTCAAAGCTCTCAGATGTCAGGGGACCAACCAGAAGGAAGGGACTGCAAGGACCACCCAGCTTCATAGTGACACAGAGCTAGATAGCAACTTAAAAAGGCCTGAGGTATACCTGTAAAACTTTAGCATTTGGTTGAAGAGGTTTAATGATGAGCTGTTTGCCTGCTGTATAAAGAACCTTTTCTGAATCAGGGCCCCATGCTACTGAATACACTGGTATTCCTGTAAAAAAGAAAGGGGAAAATGATAAATGTACATTTTCATGACTTTAAAAAAAAAAGAGTAATGTTAAGAGGATCAAAATCTTGGCATGGTGGCAGAGGACCGCAATCTGAATACTAGGGAGGCTGAGGCAGGGTAATCCTAAATTCAAGGCCAGTCTGAGCTAAATGAGATGAATAAATCATCTGTGTGTTATTTCCATTTCCCCTCAGTAATCCTTTCATATTGGAGAATAGTCTGAGACTGAAACACAAACTGATCTAATAATATTTCAAAATAAAAATATTAAAAATTTACTGTGAGTCACCAACCCGCTATATTTTGTATTTGTATGTTTTACTTTTTTTTTTTTTTTTTTTTTTTTTTTTTTTTTTTTTTTTTTTTGAGAAATGAGCCTACTGTGTAGCCCAGACTGGCCTCACGAACTTCCTTCCCGACTTTTCCACTGGGATTACAAGTGTGCCCCACCTTACCAATGGCATAATATCTTTCAACCAGTTTGGATCTTGCTGAGAAAATACAACATTTTTCAGACATTCTAGATACTATGCTATTTAAATCTAGGATAAAGGTCTTATAAAATTCATTGTTCTTCACCTCCCATTAATAGCCAATGGAGCTGAAACTATCTCGATGTATGAGGTAAATGTATAATTTATACACACACACTCATTATATATCTATATAAACACTATATATATTCTATATATCATTATATATGTAACATTATATATATATGTATATGTGTGTGTGTGTGTGTGTGTTTTTTTTTTCTCTGTGTACCCCTGGCTGTCCTAAACTTCCTACATAGACTAGGCCAGCCTTGAACTCATAGAGATCCTCCTACCTCTGCCTCCGGAGAGCTGGGATTAAAAGCATGCACCGTCACATTGGGCTGGTTTATTCTTATATACACTAGGTGTTTACTGCTATCATTCTCCACCGTGTTTTCTAAGACTAAAGTTCATTCGGTCTTTCACTGAACCTAGAGCTCATCAATCGGCTAGACTGGCTGGCCCAAAAGTGCCATGGATCCTCCTGGGCAGAGGCCTCCACAGGGATGGGATTACAGGTGAGCACCACTACACCCAGCTTTCCTGTGTGGGTGCTAAAAATAAGAATTCAGGTCTTCTTCCCCTGTGTGGCCAGCACTTTACCAAATGCAGCATCTCCCTGTGATTTCTTACATTTCAGATTCCTGGAGGAGGGTTTGCTGTTTATCGGATGGCGCCGATAACAAGGATAGCAGTGTACCGCAAACAGAGCCAAGGACAAGTTTCCTTACTCTTACGGTCTGAATGTGAAATGCTCACCACTGAGGGCTGGGCCTCAGCTGGTAGCACTAGTGGAGGAGATTCTGGACACTTGAGGAGGGAGGACCCAGCTAAAGGAAGCACAGCCCTGGGCCCTTGAGCCCCACCCTCTTGTCTCCACTTCCTCACTGTCATACTGTGAACTACCCTGCTTCTCCATGTTGTCGAGGTCTAGATGGCCCAAACTTCTGCAATTGTGAGTACAAAGAAAGCCTTCCTCCCTTGTTCATGACAATGTTCTCTCACAATAACAGAGTCTGACAAATATATCTACCACAAGCCACATTAAATTTGATACGGATTTTAGTTTCTGACAGGAATTTACATAGTATTCTTTTTTTAACTCAGTTACATTTAAGGGCATCTTAATTTTTAAAAAAAAGATGCATTTATTTTATGTGTAAGTGTTTTGCCTGCATGTTTATGTCTGTGCACCCTGTGCATGCCTGGTACCCATGGAGGTTAGAAGAGGGTGTCAGGTTCCCTGGAACTGGAGTTACAGACAGTTACGAGCCACCGTGCGGGTGCTGGGAACAGAAACTGGGTCCTCTGGAAGAGCAGCTAGTGCTCTTAACCACTGAGCCATCTCTCTGCCCTACCCCGCTTTTTTCTTTACACAGAATCTTGCCATATAGCCAGGCTGGCCTCAGACTCCTGATCCTGCCTCATTTGTACCCCAGGCACTACGATCAGAGATGCGCATGCATCGCTATGCTTGGCAAGGACAGTATTCTTAACTTGATCACTACCTGCGCTACCTAATATCTTCTAGAAATCTATGCTTTATGTGACCTTCACTTTAAAAGCTGAGTAAAATAGCCAAGTAAGTGGTACGTGCCTATAATCTCAGCACTCAGAAGGCTGAGACAGGAAGATTACAATTGTAGGTTATGCTGGGCTACATAGTTATCGGCCAGTCTAGGGTACATAGCAAGACTTTATCACACACACACACACACACACACACACACACACACACACACACACACACACACACGAGATATCTATATACGTATACATAGATATAAAATCTATTGAAAGCATTGTTTATATAGTAATAAATAATCCGTAATCCTCTTGCCTTGGCCTAGCTACCTATTCATTAGAAAAGTGTATCAAGGTTTTATAATTAATCTATAACACATTAACCCATTTCTAGTTATAAAGCCAAGCCTTTGAAAACTAGGGTCAGACTGATACAGCAAATGGCTTCTATGAAGAAATGAGTGAATGAATGTTCAAGAAGTTGAGATTCCCAGGAAAATAAGATCTGAATTTGATGATTCAGGCAATCAATACGATTTAATTACTTTTTTTTCCTGGTTTTTCAAGACAGGGTTTCTTTGTAGCCAGCCCTGGCTGTCTTGGAATTCACTTTAAATACTAGGCTGGCCTCGAACTCATGGAGATTCACTTGCCTCTGTCTCTCTAGTGCTAGGATTAAAGGCAAGCATCAAAACCACCCATCATGATTTTATTTAGAAACAAAATTCAACATGCTATAATCAACTAAGACAAATATATACTATTTTGTTCATTTTCCCCAAATAAGTGCATAAGTGAGCAAGTCTCAGTGGTTGATGGAGGTTGGATAGTCTAGTTTACACCTGTCCATACAAACTCTTCAGGTTGGCTTCTACAGCTTACATTTAATGTTATAAAGGCTCTAATCATCCTATTTAAGAAACAGCCTCTGGGCTTTATCTGTATTGCAGCAACCCATAAAACTCAGCCCAAGGAGGTGATCCAACTCAAAGGTCCTTCTCCTCCTCCTCCTCCTCCTCCTCCTCCTCCTCCTCCTCCTCTGTACTTACAAATATTCTCTAAGAGTACCCTGGAGCTTGCCTTCCATTCAAAAGTAAATTCCCAGCCAGGCTGGACGGACTAATGCCTATAATACAGCATTTGGGAGGTTGAGGCAGGAGAGTCACAGCAGGACTGTTAGCTTGGACTACACAGTACTAGCAATGTAGTCCAAGCCAGGCTAGGCTAAGACTGAGACCCCACCTCAAAAATAAAACAAAACAAGACACCCCCAAAAAAAAACCAAAAAAAAAAAATTAAACACAATCTTCAACTCTAATAAACTCCCTAGAAAACATAAACCGAAAGGATTGGAAGCGGGGAGAACAGCCAGGGATTTAGTTAGAAGGTATTTAGTTAGCAGTACCAGCCAGCTAAGTGCAGCTCTCAGCCCTCATCAAAGAAGCTTCTTTCTGCAGATGAAAGCTACCACAGAGAGCCACAGATGGTCAAAATGCAGAGAATAAAGAAGCATGGGGTGCCAGGCCCCAGTTGGTACACTGACAGCAGAGTTCCTACACTACAGCTATCCTGGCTAGTTTATGTCAACTTAACACAAGCTAGAGCCCTCAGAGAGGAGGATGCCTCAGTGGGCTGGAGGCAAGCCTAAAAGAAAGACCAAATAAATTTCCTTAATTTGTGATTGATGGGGGAGGACCCAGCCCATGATGGGTGATGCCATCCCTGGGCTAGTGGTCCTGACTTCTATAAGAAAGCAGGCTGAGCAAGCCAGTAAGCAGCGTCCCCCCATGGCCTCTTCATCAGCTCCTGCCCCTGCTTGAGTTGCTGTCCTGGCTTCCTTGGATGAACAGAGCTGTCAAATAAAGCTTTTCCTCCCCAACTTGCTTTTTTTTTTTTTTTTTTTTTTGTTTTTTCGAGACAGGGTTTCTCTGTGCAGCTTTGCGCCTTTCCTGGGACTCACTTGGTAGCCCAGGCTGGCCTCGAACTCACAGAGATCCGCCTGGCTCTGCCTCCCGAGTGCTGGGATTAAAGGCGTGCGCCACCACCGCCCGGCCCCCAACTTGCTTTTTAGTTGGTGTTTCATCACAGAAATAGAAACCCTAAGATGACGGCTGAGGGGAAATTAGAAAAGAAGAGGTAGAAAGATTGTAAGAGCCAGAGAAACAGGACACTTGATGGAAGAAATTGTCTTCTAGACATGACTGCGCCCATGAAATCTCTGCAATATGGTTGCCTAAGCATGCCAATATAGATGACATTCCACCCCTACAAGAGCTACAAGGCAGTCAATGGCTGCTGAGAGAAAAATATATTTTCTGCAGGGACAAGCCCTCTTGATGGGTTATACAACCTTGAGTGGTCAGCCCTAAATACATGTGCATACTGGCAATACTAACCGGACTTAGTAGATTGTGTACACACACAACAACAGTAGGTTGTTTTATACACACACAACAATAGTGTCAGGTGTAGTGGTGATATATACTTTTATTTCCAGCACTTTGGCAGTTCTCTGTGAGTTCAAGACCAGCTTGATCTACATATCGAGTTCAATGCCAACCAATGGTACACAGGGAGACCTTGTTTCAAACAAAACATAACAAAACAAAACTAACAATAATTCTAGAACAGGTCATGACCTCAAGGTGGGGAGGCACAGGAGGAGGAGAGGGTAGAAGGAGAGGGGAAGAAATACAGTGTACTCATGTAAAAAATTCTCAAAATTTTTAAATTAAAAAATAACGTAGTTAGGATTATAGTAAACTGGTATGTGATTTCTAATTTCCATGATTATAGTTACATTTTTATGGAAAAGAGAAATTAACATATTTTAATTTGTAAGTTATCAAATATTCACAACACTCAGTCAAAGTACACTTTGCTGAGTTATATACTAACCGATAATGAACACCTGCCCCAAGGAAACAATTCTGTAAGCAGCGCTCCCATTGAGTTACACAGGATGTGACTTGAGGCCTTCAGTTGTGGTCAAAGGCACAGCTGGGGTGTAGGATGAGGAGCCAGGGATGTTTTCATCCTCTTCACTTTAGCATCTGAATTGAGGCCCTCTGAAGCTGCCTGGGTCACCACTGCCTTGTTTTCAAACCTTCCTTCAGAATACTTATCTATCATGTTAGGATAAGGAGACAATAGATTTCCCGCCTATACAGTTTTTAAAGTAATAACAGTGTTTCAGAAACATATGACTTATAGAATAAAAACAAAGTAAGCTTAGAAAGCGAAACAAGCAGTTTCTTTGTTACAAGTGTTTAAAGCACATTCCTTCAATCTGGTATTCAGGAACTTTCCATCCGGGTGCTTTGGATGGAGATCATTTATTCAGGAAGATAAACAGCTTCACAAAGAAAATGGTTTCTTTTATGATGAATCTCTCTACTAGCATTTGAGACAAATTCATAATATTTACACTGCTGTTTAAAACATATGTGTTAAAGCAAGAATCAGTCAAGCATGGTAGTGCATATGTGTGATCCTAGCACTTCAGAGGCCACAGCAAGAGGACTACTCCAAGTTCAAGGCCAGCCTGAACTAGACAGCAAGTCTGGGCCAGCCAGGGCTCTAGATCAAGAAAACACAAACAAAGAAAGCACTAACCATCCCTAGTGCTGTACTTCATTTTGCAAAGTAGAAAAACAAGACCTCTAGACTCCAGACTGAATTATTCTAAAATAAGAATTTAGTAAATTATATAACTATATATAATAGTAAATTATATACAATTATATAAATATATAATTTTATCATTAACAAAAATAGAAACACAATCATTTTATAATGATTTCTGGCTTTTTATATAGGAAATTTTTATTTATGCTCCATTTCAGTTAAAACATTCAAGAAGATCTTGTTTTTCTGACTTGGCACACTAAAGTCATGTGATCTTTTTGACATTTTTTAAGAAACCACACGCACCTGGGGTTGTGTTAAATGTCAGACCCTTATCTCTCTGTAAAACAAATTATCTAAATTCTTTCAACCCGTTGAAAGCATTTTAAACCACAGAAGAGTCAAGAAAAGTGTATTTGGATTGTTTTAAGGAAGTACCTGGTCAAATGTACTATGTTTTTCACATTCATACCATAACAGCATCACCTAAAAGTGTTGTTTTTCTGTTACTAAAGGATGTATTAGAAACAAAATGCTCACTACTAATGTGATGCAATGTGGATCTATAGAGTGGGTGGAAACACTTAGAATGAAGTCTAGCTCTAAATAAACAACATCTGTTAACCACTATTAACTACTAGCAATGGCTCTGGAATACAGTAATCGATCAGCAGCTTCCTTTGCTGCTCACTGCAGTGAGCACTCAAGAATTAATTGCCAGCTGGACAACAGCGGCCACACCTGCAATACCAGCCAGCACTGCTGGACAACAGTGGCCACACCTGCAATACCAGCCAGCACTGCTGGACAACAGCGGCCACACCTGCAATACCAGCCAGCACTGCTGGACAACAGCGGCCACACCTGCAATACCAGCCAGCACTGCTGGACAACAGCGGCCACACCTGCAATACCAGCCAGCACTGCTGGACAACAGCGGCCACACCTGCAATACCAGCCAGCACTGCTGGACAACAGCGGCCACACCTGCAATGCCAGCTGGACAACAGCGGCCACACCTGCAATGCCAGCTGGACAACAGCGGCCACACCTGCAATACCAGCTGGACAACAGCGGCCACACCTGCAATGCCAGCTGGACAACAGCGGCCACACCTGCAATGCCAGCTGGACAACAGCGGCCACACCTGCAATACCAGCTGGACAACAGCGGCCACACCTGCAATGCCAGCTGAACAACAGTGGCCACACCTGCAATACCAGCTGGACAACAGCGGCCACACCTGCAATGCCAGCTGAACAACAGTGGCCACACCTGCAATGCCAGCACCACACCTGCAATGCCAGCACCACACCAGCAATGCCAGCACCACACTGGCAATGCCAGCACCACGCCTGCAATGCCAGCACTGGAGAAGTGAAGCAGGGCTGCTCCACAGTGCATTCAAACAAGCTGGGGTCACTGTGTGAGATCCTATCAAAAATAGTAATAATTTTTCCTTTCATTCTACTTATAGAAGACATGTACTAACTACAGATAATCAAGTGGGACTCATTCCAAAAAAGCAACTTCTTGTTTATATATGTCACTGGATGGGGGGGGGGGGGGGGAGCTTAAATAAAAGCATTTGTTTCTTCAGTTTCTATCCTGACTTATCTCCCAATTTCCTCAGAACTTCACTTTCATCTTGTACCTTGCTCCCAAGTTAAATTTTAGCCTTTACTTCTGATCTTCATCACATTTCCACTGGCCCCAAAGATATCTTCCTAATTTCACCATATACAGTTCCACCTTTTATTATTCCACTTCTGTTTGAAAACAGGAAGAAATGTCCTTACATCTTTACTTGAACATCTCAATCCATAATCAAAATAGACAATATAACACAGATAGCACTTAGTATAATTATGTACAACTTACATATTTTTCTCAAATAAGGATGATAACTCCTCATAGGCACCACTAAGAATCATTTCTAAGCCAAGTCAAACTGCATCCCACTCAAGTTAGGATTCATCTTTAATATTCAAAAAGAGAGTTATGACTATCGTTTTCTATGTAAAAATCTAGTAGTCATAAACTTTCTACATAAAAAGCTCTAATAGTCAACAAATGAAAACAGGACCAGCTTTGGTGTCATGCACTTTTAATCCCTATATTCCAGAGTCAGAGTCAGGAGGATCTCTGCGAGTTCAAGCACAGCCAGGGCTAGAGACCCTGACTCAAAAAAAAAAAAGAAAGAAAGAAAGAAAGAAAGAAAGAAAGAAAGAAAGAAAGAAAGAAAGAAAGAAAGAAAGAAAGAAAAATGAATTCAGGAACTAATTTCCCTTCATCAACAATAAATGTAAGGGCCAACAAGAAGGCTCAGCAGGGAAATGCACATACTGCCAAGCCTGATGACCTGAGTTTGATCCCCAGGACCCATATGACTGAAGGGAAGAATCAACTTCTTAAGTTGTCCTCTTGTGAGGTTAGCACACCAGAGATGGCCACATGGACACTCTTAAAGCCAAAGAGAAGTCTTTATTGCCGGCTGGTGACTACATGGGGAAGCTTGCCCAAATCATGCAGCCCCGAACCCCCCAATTCTGTCTTTTATGCACAAAAACCACATCCTGGTTGTTACATTTCAGTTAATAAGAAGTGGAACTACAGAAGCCCAAAAAAGCAGAGTTAGTACATTTGGGTGTTGTAGAATATAATTTTAAGGTGTGTTACTTTTGTTTATGTTGCATTTGTTTAACTCTGTGAAGCTGTGTTACTGTGCCTGTCTAAAACACCTGATGGTCTAATAAAGAGCTGAACAGCCAATAGCAAGGCAGCTGGCATCAGAATAAATAGAAGGAGAAATCTGGGAGGAGAAAAGAGAAGGAATGAGAGAGGAAGGAGGAGGACGCCAGGGGCCAGCCACATAACCACACAGCCAGTCATGGAGTAAGAGTGAAAGAAAGATTACAGAAGTCAGAAAAGGAAAAAGCCCAGAGGCAAAAGGTAGATGGGATAATTTAAAGTTAAGAAAAGCTGGCTAGAAATAAGCCAAGTTAAGGCCGGGCATTTATAAGTAAGAATAAGCCTCCGTGTATAATTTATTTGGGAGCTGGGTGGCGGGCCTCTCAAAAGAGCCAAAAGAGCCCAGAGAGTAAAAAACAACAACATTTGGGGACTTTCCTGGAATCACTGACTGAGCCTTTGCTCCTGTCTTGGCAGGTGCTGCAGCCTACATGCTGGGTTTCAAGGCCTGAATGGTGCTTCTAATATGGCATTGGTTGTGCTAAGGTCTGGGGGTGTCTACTAAGGCCTGAGGACCTGTGGCACTCTGACCTCCACATGTGTGCCATGGCATGCATTCACCCACACACATACACATACACTAAACAAGTAAGTGTAATATACATATATATATATATGCATGTATATGTGTGTGTGTGTATATGCCAGAGAATAAACTTTTCAACAAAAGAAATATAATTAACATAAATGTGTAGACAAAATAACAAGGGTACTCTCAACACTGTTCATAGAATTCCGAGTTTTGGAGTAATTTGGATTTGACATATTTTTGTATCAAACTTCCAGACCCTGTAAAGGAGGCTGACTTGCCTAGCTTTCTGGTTTAAGACATTAGCACCTAGCCTTCAAGTAGTCTAGATTTACAACTGCTCTCAAATCTGGTTTCTAACTCACTTTATCAATCATCAGGACCTGTTCCTTCTGAAATAGGTCATTAGGACAAGTTAACTTCTCTAATGATTTTCCAGAGACGAAAGAAGAAAAGTCTGCCTTGCTAGAAAAGTACACCAGTAATTAAAAACTCAAGAATTAAATGCACGGTTTTGTAGTATTAATTTTTTTTAAAAAGCAGATTATTCAACTGAAATATTAACAGGATAACTGAAATAGGAAAATAAAACAATATTATTTATCAATTTCATAATGACTATAAACCTTTAATGAGAATAAGATTCAATAAGGTAAAAATGATTAACAGTTTCAAAGTCGTCGTTGCCAACAGGGTTTCTCTGTGTAGCCCTAACGGTCCTGGAACTTGCTCCGTAGACCAGGCTAGCCTCAAACTCAGAAATCCGCCTGCCTCTGCCTCTGCCACCATCCGGCTTTCAAAGTCACTTTTCTACCAAGGAAATTAATGCTATTTAGAATGCTGATGAATAATATCATTACAAATTTAAAACATTTCTTTGTTTGTGAACTAGGCAGTAGGTCGGTTTCTAGATCCCTAACATACAAAGCACAGCACAGAACAGCTAAATAGCACTATATCACTACTCTCTAATGAATAATGTTAGTATTAAGCAACTTATTCCAGGACTCTACTTTAGACTTGGAAAGTCTGAAATAAGAGACCCAAGGGTAGTATGTGGCAAAGAAAACAACCAGGAAGGGGCTGGAGAAATGGCTCAGTGGCTAAGAGCAGTTGCTGCTCTTGCAGAGGACCTGGATTTGGCTCCCTGTACCCACATGGTGGCTCACAACCATTTGTTAACCCCAGTTCCAAGGGATCTGACACCCTCTTCTGATTGTTGATGGCATGGTAGAAGAAATCTGTGGGGCCTGGAGCTATAGGTAGCGTGGTAGTAACACTTGCCTACAAGTTACAAGGGCCTGGAGCCTTTGTAAATGTATAAAGCCAAAAGAAAACCATTGTTCCCACTAAAGTAAGACTTACTTTCTAAAGATACATTTCATCATTTTACTACTAAAGTAACAATTAATCAACTTTAAAACATGAAATATACCTATGACTGTTCCTAAGAATTCTAAAAGTTTCTATACTCATCGATGAACATTACTTAAAAGATTATGGGTAGAAACAAATTTTACCTCAGAAGAAAAAGAGTACTTAGCATTTCTGGTCATTTCTGTTAACATTTGCTTAACAAATAACTGAACAAATGTAACTTTAACATTAGTCTAAAAGTAAACACCATTTTTAAAGTGGAATTGGTTACAGATGCTTCATACTATATCTTTATAATATAATTCCAAACAATCATCTGCAAGTGTTTTGGCAGCCTGTCTACAGATCTGCTCATACATGCTTAGGTAAACATAAGACCGCTTTGTGTTCTACATCATCAACCTGCTCTACTGCTCTAAGAATTGAGATGTAACTGACACCTCACCAGGAATGGCCACCACACTGATTTGCTGCCTCTCCCTTCCCCACACACAGCACTGAGCTACTCCTTTAAACAGTGTCAGTTACCTACTTTCACTCATCACTGTGTCGATTCCCTTTTAGTAGGACAGAAATCAAAGTTCAACGTAATTTACAAGGAGAGCTAATATTATCAAAGTATTGGGATTTTGTTGTTGTTGTTTTGAGACAGTATAGCCAGGCTAGATAGGAATTGGCTCTGTAGAACAAACCTCGAACTGCTGGGCATCCTCATGCCTCAGGATCCAAGTACTAACATTACAAACATGGTCCACTACTCCACACATTTAATATTTTCTCTTACATGGTTTTCATTCTTTCCAGTACCATGGATTGAACCCAAGACCTCCTGCATACTATGAAAGTATTCTACCAATGAGTTGTTTTTGAGAAATGTCTTGCTATATCTTCCAAGATGGCCTCAAAATCCCAATCCTCATTCCTTTATCTCTTAAGTGTTAGGATTACAGACATGTACCACCATGCCCAGCTAGACTGTTTTAATTAGACACCCAGACATACTTTATGTGCAAAATGCTCTATTTCAGAATCATTTAAAAAGAATATTTAGCCTACAATTGCCCTTATATAGCTTCACTAACATAAAGAAAAAGCCTGTCTGTCAATAATGTAGCTCTGGATATCCAGGAACTCAATGTGTAGACCGGACTGACTTTGAACTCACAGAGACCCACCTCCTTCTACATCCAGAATGCTGAGATTAAAGGTGTCCACCATACCATGCCTGGCTTTTTTTTTTTCAAAGACTTATTTATTTATTATGTATTCAGTGTTCTGCCTACATGTATGCTTGCATGCCAGAAGAGGGCACCAGATCTCATTACAGATGGTTGTGAGCCACCATGTGGTTGCTGGGAATTGAACATGGGACCTCTGGAAGAACAGCCAGTGCTCTTAAGCTCTGAGCCATCTCTCCAGCCCCACCACCCTCATGCCTGGCTTTTAAAATATATCTTAATTTAAATAATATTACCATGGTTCACCAGGCATCACAGAAAGTGAAAAAAGGTATAGGGCCAACGAGATGACTCAACAGGATAAGATGCTTGCCACCAAGCCTGTGACCTGAGTCCCATCCCTGGAATCCACATGGTGGAATGAGAAAACTAACTCCCACAAATTGACCTGTAATCTCCACATGTGTACCTTTCTGGGTGAAGACATGTGACCCCACAAATAAATGAATACATAAATGTAATAATAACAAAAAAGTATAGGGGATGGAGAGATTGCTCGGCCATTATGAGCATTTGTTGCTCTTGCAGAGGAACCAGGTTCAAGTCCCAGCACCCACAAGGTAGTTCACAACCACTCGAAACTCTGGTTCCAGGGTATCTGACACCCTTACCCTCTTCTGACCCACGCAGGCACCAGGCATGCATGTGGTGCACAGACACAAGCAAAACATTCACATACATAAAATAAATAAGTCTTTGGAAAAAATGTTCCTAAGTCCAAATAGAAGTAAGAGAATTCAGGTTTTGAATGTGACCAAAGTCAATTTCAACCACTATAATAGATTCTTTTTTAAGAAAATCTTTTTTTTTAGATTTATTTTTTTATCATTGTAAATGTCTGAGAATTTTGCCTACATGTATGTATGTGCACCATATGCATGTCTGGTGCACTCAGAAATCATACAAGGGTGTCAGATTCCCTGGAACTGGAGTTACAGACTGTTGTGAGCTGCCATGTGGGTGCTGGGAATTGAACCCAGGTCTTCTGCAAGAGCAATAAGTGCTCTTAAATTCTGAGCCATCTCTCTAGCCCTATAATAGATTTATTAAAAGAAAATGTTGAGACATGTGTGTTGTCCAATCTTAGGAATTAAAAAACCAGTTGCAAAGCATACCTTGCTGAGCTAATGTTGACCTGAGCATCCCCGTCTTTGACCAGATTTTCACCTGTCCATCTTCTCCAACTGTGCAGGAAAAAAAAAATTTTTTCTCTGTAGAAAATAATCTCAAATTTACACTTGCATATATAAATAGACATCTATATTTTTAAAATTCAGATACAATTAATTCTAAGTATAACAGAGTATGTTTCAACAGTAGATTTAAATAGAAATTACATGAAAAAACTTTCATTAACATAAGCTAACTTCCATTGCCAAAATTTTATTTTTGCCTTAAAATTTAGGAATATGTCACTACTTCCATGGTCACTATAACTCCACTTAGAATTCTAAGGAAAGTATTCTCAGGGTAATAGCTACCGCAGTTGACCACCAGGGAGCAGGAGAAGAAATGGGTCAAATAACGAAATCCACTGATGACCATCTTAGCTGAAAATGGAAAAAAAAAAAAAGCCTGGAGCTACAGAGAGTCATTTAAGAAAGGGATTTATGTTTGGTTGGCTGGTTTTGTTTTGGGTTTTGTTTGTTTTTTGAGTTTTTTCAAGGCAGGGTCTCACTATGTAGCTCTAGCTGTCCTGAAACTCACTATGTAGACCAGTCTGGTCTCCAACTCACAGAGATCTACCTGCCTCTGTTCCCAAGTGCTGGGATTAAAGGTGTGCATCACTACACCCGGCAGGATTTTTGTTTTTATTCACTTAGTTATTACATTTTATTTCTGTGGTGCTAGTGATCAGACCTGGAAGCTTATACATAGTTGGCTCCATTCCAGCCTGGGATTTATATTTCCTGCCTAAGTTTTAAAATAATTCACATCTAAAAACATTTATATACTGAAAAAGAAGCCATGAAAGAAGAAGTTAAAGGGACAGGTGGGACAGAGGACATGTGACTAAAATAATAATAATAATAAATTTTTCTAAAATCGTCCTAGAGAAGGCCTAAGGGATAGATTACAAACATCTGCACAGAGTCCTTGCCACTCCTCTCTTCAAGGGTGCAGCTTTTCCCCGCTCTCCTTCAGTGTGGTCTGTACTTAGTGACTCGCTTTTAAAGAACAGAGTGGGAGAGAAATGGCAGAGTATAATTTCTGAGGGTGAGTCAGAAAAGATACTGTGGCTTCTAACCTGCTATTTTTTGGATCCCTAGGAAGCCAGATGCCATGTCATAAAAACACTCCATCAGCCCTATGGAATCGCCTATGTGGCAAGAAATTAAGGTCTCCTGCCAAAGCCAGAGAAGAACAAAGGCCTCCTGCCAGCACCCATGTGTGTGAGCCAAGCCGGAACTGGACTTTCCAGCGCAGTCAAGCCTTCCTATGACGGCAGCCACATGTTACAACTTGAAGGAACCTCGTGACACACTAAGCCAGAAATCCCCACCCACGAAAGCTGCTCCCAGACCTACAGAAATAGCCACATATTCGATGTTTATTGTTTAAGTATTGAGCTAACTCATTATGCAGCAATCTGTGACTAATACAGCAAATACAGTAGTCCTACCTGGAGGAGGGCTGGGATGGAAGAGAGATAAAGCTAAGTTATATGAGAATATCATCAACTTTGGAATTTCTTTAAAGTTGTAACTTTTACCTACTCTAGGGACTTGATCATTTTTTTTTCCCCTTAGTTTTTCGAGACAGGGTCTCACTATGCAACCCTGGCTGCTGTCCTGGAACTCACTTTGTAGATCAGACTGGCCTCGAACTCAGAAATCCAGCTTCCTCTGCCCCCTGAGTGCTAGGATTAAAGGCATGAGCCACCACGACTGGTGTGGATCGTTCTAAAAGCCTTCTTTGATAGAACATTCTCCAAAAGTCACAAATAAAAGTAACAATATGATACTCAAGGAATGGACAGAGTGGCACTGTCCTGTAGCTCCAGCATTCACAAGGCTGAGGCAGGAGGATTGCTAATATGAGACCAGACTAACCTACAAAATGAATACCAGGTCAGCCTGTACTACATATCAAGACTCTGTCTCAAGAAAGAAAACAAAGAAAAAACTAAAATATTCTCAATGATACCATCTACACAGCAGTCTAGACTGGTACTGTGACAATCAGTTATTTGTTACTAGGTAGTGAAATATACTACTGCTAAATGAATGTGATGGTTAGTTTTAAATGTCAACTTGCCTCCTCTAGAGCCACCTTTGAGAAGCATCTCAATTGAGAAATTATCTAGCTCAAGTTGGCCAGGAGACATGTCCAGGGGGATTATCTTGATTGGAATTGGTGTGGGAAGACCCAGCCCATTGTGGGCCCACTTCATCGCGGGCCCAGAACTACTAACAGCAAAAACAGCTGGTCAAGTGTTTGTTATCTCTCTGCTCTTGATCATGGGTAGAATTTACTGAGTTCCTGCCTTGCCTTCCCCACAAAAGCAGACTATAACCTGGACTTGTAGCTCAGCCAAGCCCTCCCTGCCCAGATGTTGTTTCTGGTCACAATATTTTATCACAGCACAGAAATGAAATGAGAACAATGAAAAGTATTCCTTTGAAACTTCTTCTTTACAAATTCATTTAAAATGTCATTTTGGAGCTCAGAGGTAGATAACTTCCCTAACGTGTGAAGGGCCCTGGTTTTGATCCCAGCACAGCAAAGAGGCAAATCTACCGAGAACTTACCTGTCACTAATGCGGTCCCCTCATAGTTCCATCTTCCTGCAAGCACAGCTCCACAGTGGGCTTCTACACTTTTTTCGACTCTTCCTAACTTGGAAATCAGATGAAACTTACCTAAAAGAAATGATTTGTCAGAATCTATTTTATTAAATTAATTTATACTAAAATACTTATTGAATTCTGTTGGGAAATATTATTTTAAGGTGGGTTACTTTTGTTTATGTTGCATTTGTTTAACTCTGTGAAGCTGTGTTACTGTGCCTGTCTAAAACACCTGATGGTCTAATAAAGAGCTAAACGGCCAATGGCAAGGCAGGGGAAAGGATAGGCAGGGCTGGCAGGCAGAGAGGATCTATAGAAGGAGAAATCTGGGAGAAGAAAAAAAGGAGTAACCAGAGAAGGAGGAGGATTCCAGGAGCCAGCCACCCAGCTACACAACCAGCAATGGAATAAGAAAGAAAAGTATATAAAAATAGAGAATGGGAAAAGCCCAGAGGCAAAAAGTAGATGGGATAAGTTAAGGAAACCTAGCAAGAAACAAGCCAAGCTAAGGCCAGACAGTCATAATTAAAAATAAGCCTCGCCGGGCGGTGGTGGCGCACGCCTTTAATCCCAGCACTCGGGAGGCAGAGCCAGGTGGATCTCTGTGAGTTCGAGGCCAGCCTGGTCTCCAAAGCGAGTACCAGGAAAGGCGCAAAGCTACACAGAGAAACCCTGTCTCGAAAAACAAAACAAAACAAAAAAAAAAAAAAAAAAAAAAAAAGCCTCTGTGAGTGATTTATTTGGGAGCTGGGTAGTAGGCCCCTAAAAAGACCAAAAGAGCAAAAACAAACAACAACAGAGTTCCTACTACTAGATTAATTAGCAATGATTAACTAACAACTAGTTATTAGGCACTAGAGGCTTAAGAGCAAATAACGTCACAATTCTTAATCTTAAGGAATACAAGTCTAATAAAAAAGATGCAAAAAAATCTCCCATGTAGTATAGTATATTTCATTTAATAAGCAAAAAAATTAGGTGATTTGGATTTAAAAACATACTTAAGCTCTGCATAACAAAAACCATCTCTTATTAAATAAAAAGTAAATTAATCTTAATTAATCTTAACTTTTTGGAGTAATCCAAATTAATTAGAAATGAGAAGATAGTTATATACATTTGAAAGATGTAAAACACATTTTTAAAGATCACAAATGCCCACAAATGTCCACAGACTGGGACACATCTGTAATGTCAGCACATAAGAAGCAGAGGCAGAAGGATAGTGAATTCCAGAACAGCCTGAGTTATACAGTGAGTTCAAGGGTAGCCTGGGATACATAGTGAGACTCTTGTGGGGTGGGTTGACAGGGAGAAGAAACAGAAAAGGAGAGGAGAGGGGAGGGGAAGACAGAACTAAAGAGAAAAATAATAGCAAACAAATACTAAACAGGTTAATTTTTACAGTCATCTAGTCTGAGTTATTAGTTTTAAAAATTATATATTATAGAATTAAACAAATGAGTGTATATATTGATAGTGATAACCATAGTTCCTCATTGTTTCCAAGTATCAGAAAAAGAAAAACTAAAATAAGCCTGTGGTATTGAATTAGAATTGGTATTACCAAAATATATTCAAGGTTTAGTGGTAGAGAACTGGCTACTGACATGCATCTAAAAATAATTTTTACATGCATTTATTTATTGGGGGAAGGGACATGCATGTACCGAAGAACGCACGTAGAGGTCAGAGGACAACTTGCAGAAGTCAGTCTCTCCTTCCCACAATGGCTTTCTAGTGATTCAACTCAGACCATCAGGCTTGGCAGCCTTTACCCACCGAACCATCTGAACGGCGGCCCTAATTTTTTAAGTATGCATTTGTAATCCCGTGTCTTAGTTCTGTTTGATGAAGAGTCTGAAGAGTAGACACACCCCATTAGAACGAATACTGCTAGCAGTGTCCCTATCTTGGCTCTTAAATATCATTCACCATCTAAAATCAGGCCTGATTTGGAAAATGGCTGAATTAGAAAATGGGACTAAGAACTACAGATTAGTTTGGGACATCTTGTGTTGGTAAGGAAGTGCTCAAGAAATGATGAACACATGTACAAAAACAAAAATCAATGTACCTGGGTCCACTGATGGGGCTCCCAGTGGCCAAATATGGGACAGTTTCCAAATCAAGACTAAGACATTATAGTAACAGAATATTTATGAAATCAAATCAAATCTGTGAGGCTAACCGAATATTAAACCAAGTAAGGCAATGGCATGAGACAGAAAGTTTCTCCTTGAAGCAGAATACCAATGTTTAACATGGGATAGGATTAGAGAGACAGAAGAGCTATCATTTGGCAGCTTCTCTGGGAATAAATGATCTAGCCAAGAATCATCAGTCGATTTTTAGAAATGGGAGGAAATCTAAGCAACAGAATACCTTTTTATAGTCTCAAAATATGTTTTCATAAACAAGTTATTAAAATGGAGAAAATAGAGGCTAGAGATGGCTTAGTGGTTAAGAGTACTTGTTGCTCTTGCAGAGAACCAGCTTCCCTTCTCAATATACCCTCATGATGGTTCACAACCATCCATAACTCCAGTTCCCGGGCATCGGACACCTTGTCTAACCTCTGCAAGCACCAAGCATACATGTGGTGCACGTACATACACACATGTAGGCAAAACACTCATAAAGTAAACCAAATCGAAAAGTTGGGGAGAAAATAGTAACATCATGGTAGATTGGCTTACAAAGCAGTTGCTGTCAGGTAAGGCATTAACATCACAATAATGTGTCAAATCAACACCATGAGTCTCCTAGCATTCCCACTAAAAACTGTGTAAGCCAAATCAAATCATAAAGAAACAGTGAAAAAGACAGGTTAAGGGGCTTTCTATAAAATAACAGGCCTGAATCCTTCAAAATCACCAAGGTCATACAGGAAAATAAAATGTGCAGCTGACAGTATCCACAACAAATAGCAGTTTTGTAAAACAACTCCAGGCACAAATCATAATCCTATACTGTATTTTCAATACATAGATGTGCATAGGACATTCATTGAAAACTTACCATCAACGAGCTGGAGAGATGACTCAGTGGTTAAGAGCACCGACCGCTCTTCCAGAGGGCCCAGGTTCAATTCCCAGCACCCACATGGCAGCTCACAACTGTCTGTAACTCCAGGATCCAAACACCCTCACACAGACATACAGGCAGGCAAAATACCAATGCACATAAAACAAACAAACAAAACTTACCATCGGAACTTGTGAGGACAAAGCTTTCTGCCTGAGTCTGTTTCTTCATGCCTAAACTTTTGGGAAACCAGTGAAGATCTATGGGGTAGATGTCATCAGGCAGCTTTACTATTAGACTGGTCTCACTGGTTAGCAAGTTCCACTTCACTATCTGGTGATCATCACTGCAGGAGTACAGCTCCTCGGCAGTCGTCCAACCCACACAGCTCACTAACTCCTGATGTGGCGTTACGTTAAGGAGACATAAGGCACAGACTTAGGGTGTAAGTCTTGAAAATCATTCAAGATGTGGGTCATGAAAAGGAAATTAGCCAAATGTTTTCAAGCTTCTAAATTGTATTTTTTTCATTGTTTGGCTTTTTCTTTTTTTCTTTCTGAGACAGGGTTTCTCTGTGTAGCCTTGGCTCTCCTGGAACTCACTCCATAGACCAGGCTGGCCTCGAACTCAGAGATCGTCTGCCTCTGCCTCCTGAGCGCCGGGGTTTAAGGCTTGAGCTACTACTACCCAGTTCATTGTGTGACTTTTAATATTTTTTTTTTTCATAAAAAGGAAAATGTCAGCTGGGCGGTGGTGGCACACGCCTTTAATCCCAGCACTCGGGAGGCAGAGCCAGGCGGATCTCTGTGAGTTCGAGGCCAGCCTGGGCTACCAAGTGAGTTCCAGGAAAAGGCACAAAGCTACACAGAGAAACCCTGTCTTGAAAAACCAAAAAAAAAAAAAAAAAAAAAAAAAGGAAAATGTCTTCCAAATAGTTGTAAGGATAGAAATCAAAGAAAACCAGACAGAGAGGAAATAAAATTTGTCATAAAAATATTCCTTAAGCATGGTCAAAAGATATAAACACTCAAAATCAAAATTTGTCATAGAAAATATTCCTTAAGCATGGTCAAAAGATACAAACAAACACTCAAAATCAGTATGTAAAAAAGTAAAAAGTCAGGCCGGGCAGTGGTGGTGCATGCCTTTAATTTCAGCACTCAGGAGGCAGAGCCAGGTGGATCTCTGTGAGTTCAAGGCCAGCCTGGTCTACAGAGCGAGATCCAGGACAGGCACCAAAACCACAAAGAGAAACCCTGTCTCGAAAACACCAAAAAATAATAATAATAATAATAATAAAAATAAAATAAAAAGGTAAAAAGTCAACAGGTAGAAAAGGATGTTGTGAGATAGGCAGGAAGAAAGAGGGACTAAAGATACATATATTTATGTATATAGCTTATTATTTATTAGAATGCATATATTGCTATAATTTTAAATTGTTTTAGATTTATCTAACGTGTACTATTTACTCAATGTGCATGAGTGTTTTGCTTGCATGTATGTCTATGCACCATATACATGCCTGATACCTGTGGAAGTCAGAGAGGGCTTCAGGTCTACTGGAACTGAAGTGTGCTGGCTAATTCTACGATAATTTGACACAGCCGAGTCATCTGATAGGAAGGAACCTCAAAATTTTGAGAAGATGACGCACCAGATTGGCCTGTGGTGCATTTTTCTTGATTGATGATAGATGTGGAAGGGCCCTGCTCACTGTGGGCAATGCTTCCTCTGGGCTGGTGGTCCTGGGTGCCATAGGAAGGCAGGCTAAGCAAGCCATGAGACAATCAGCAAGCAGTACCCCTTTATGGCCTTTGCCATTAGCTCCTGCCTCCAGGCTCCTCCGGTCGGAGTTCCTGCCCTGACTTTCAGTAGTGATGGACTCTGATGTGGAACTATAAGGTGAAATAAACCCTTTCCTCCCCAGGTTGTTTTTGGTCACGGTGTTTTTTCACGGCAATAAAAACCTAACTAAGTTATGGAGTTATGGATGATTGTGAGCCATGTGAGTGCTGGGAATTGAACTGGGTCCTCTGCAAGACAGTAAGTACTTAACCTCTGAGCCATCTCTCCAGCCTGCTCCCCCCCCTTTTTGAGACAGGGTCTCCCTATGTAACCATGGCTGCTGGCCTAAAACTTACCCTGGAGACCAGGCTGGCCTCAAAATCACAGAGATCCATTTGCCTCTGCCTCCCGAGTGCTGAGATTAAAGGCATGAGCCACAGTGCTTGGTAACAGGTACTATTTTAGTAAGTTAAAAACAGTAATGTTTAAGAAGACTGAACTCTAACAGTGAACTGTCTTTCAGTTACATATTATGATGGTAGTCCTCTAGGGATGCTGAGGCCTAACAGCTGGAACTACCATCTTACTGTATCTCCTGCTTTCATTTTAGTTCCCTATTTTTATCTTTTCACTTATGGTCCTAAGAGCAAACCTAGGGCTCTGTGTATGATGGCTACAGTCTCAGTCCCTAGTTATTTATGTTTAATTAACAATACAGTGTTTTAAGTTTGAAAATTGTATTTATTATTTATCATGAGTGATTGTGTGTGTGTGTGTGTGTGTGTGTGTGTGTGCAAGCACTGCCACAGTGCTTATGTAAAGGTCAGGACATCTTGCAGGAGTTCGAAGGAGTCGGTTTTCTCCTTCCACCATGTAGGCCCCAAGAACCGAACTCAGATAAGGTTTGGTGCCAGGACCTACCCAGTGAATCACCTCACCACCCCAGCAATCCAAATCTTCTGACTCTCAGGTCAAAAATAATTCCGTTACAATTTACTGTAAGATGCACAGGAATAAATGAAATACAATTCCCCAAATTCTTCATTTAATTTTAGTCTTTAGTCTCACATCCTAAGCGAATGAAAATGTAAGTGAAAATCCCACATCTGTCTTCAGGACAACCTGGTTACCCTAGCAGAATTGTGTACCTGGAGAAAGTATCTTTACTTGTCACTTATATAAGATGCTTATTCTTGTTTATCCCTCTATTTCTACATCACCAGGTCCACCCCAGGTAGGTAGTCTGTTCTCTTAGGGTTCTTATACAATCTTCTCACCTTCTTTTTGTTCAGCAACGTTCTTTTTACCTTATGTGAACAAACTTTTTCTCAGGAAACAGAAAAAGACTGAGCCATAATCAGTATGATATGTTCTAAGATTTTTTTAATTAATTCAAAATATGATGGATTAAGCAAGATATAGATACAGATATATATATAGATAGAGATGTTAAGCAACATCATAAGAAAGTAAGGAAGTGGTACTGGACTATTCTGAACCAAAGCACAATGTACAAGAAAGGACCACTACCAAAGAACCCAGTACAATTGCTGCCACCTAACAATGTTTCTTTTTTTTAAGGGTTTATTTGATTTTTATTTGCGCATGAGTATGTATGCCACATGTGTATGTAGGTGTCTCCAGAGGCCAGAAGAGGGCATCAGATACCCTGGAGTTGGAGTTACAGGTAAGCCAACCAAACTTGGGTCCTCTGGGAGAACAGCAAGTGCTCCTAACTGCTGAGACATCTCTCCAGCCCCTAACACTATTTCTAAAACCAAAAGAGGCAGCTTAGATAAAACCTACATCACATACATACATCTCAAAACAAAACAACAGTAGTTTACATATGGTTGTTTACATGTGCATGTATAGTGTTAACTAAGAGTAGGAATGAGAGGACTGTTAGGTGAGGAAAATCTAAAAAGGGAGTTACTCGTCAGCTTAAGGATGTAACCACAAACACCAGACACCTATAGTGGTATGAATTCCTGAGAGCATCCTTTGAGAAGATAGGAAATTGATATAAAGAGAAAAGAAACTATATCTTTATTAAGAATTAAAGAAATAAATAACAAATTAAAAACAAAATTTTAAATTATATTTATTATTGAATCAGTATTTCCCTATTTCTGATGAAGGACCAGATTTTCTTCATTTCACATTCATGGCAGATTGACATCTGGTAAGATAAAAATAAAAATGGAGACTGGGAATATAGTTCCATGGTAGACATGAGCTTAATATGCTTAAGGTGGGCCTGGGTTCAATCCTCATCAACAAAATAAATAAATAAGCAGGAAAACAAACAAGCCTCAAATAAATTGCTAAAACATGATTTTTGAATGGTGCAAGGATGATAAATTCAAACAGTAAGTCTCACCCCGGATTAAGTTTCTTATTCCCTCACAGACCTGCAGTCGAGTCCACAGGGACTAAAGACCTTGAGAACCAACTGAAGTGATGAAGAGTGAGGAGACAGGGACCAACCGTACCTTCTTGAAACCCACTGAAGGCTCTCTCTGACAAAACAGAATACGAGAGTTGTATATCGAAGAAGAGATTAATAACTGCCACCTTCCTTTGTGAAGTAATAAAGGACTCGCTGTTTGGATTTCCCTAATTTGCCTTCTACTTTATCAGGAGTACAAAGAAAAAAAGCAAAACTGAATGAGCACATATGTGTGAGATCACATTAGCAGATTATTCAGACTTTTTTTTGTTGTTTTTTTGCTTTTGAGACAAGGTTTCTCTGTCTAACAGCCTTGGCTGTCCTGGAACTCACTCTGTAGACCAGGCTGGCCTCGAACCCAGAAATCCACCTGCCTCTGCCTCCCAAGTGCTGGGACTAAAGGCGTGCACCACCACTGCCTGGCTGATCATTCAGTTTTGTTAAAGATTCTTTTTAAGATTCTATTAGATTAAACAAAGGATACTTTTTAAACACTTAAGTAGAGTAATAAAAATATCTGAAATAAGACTTTTGGGCTCACAGTATACTTTGGGGAAATAACTACAACTGGGGTCTTAAATATTTTGAAAACAATTTGTCTATAAAGTACCATTCAAGAAATGAAAAATAACCAGTAGACTTAAAAAAGCAGAAGAAAACCTTTGACAGTATCATAACAAGTTGAATGCAGTGAGGTTTACAGTACTAAAAGGATATGCTTTGGTTCTTTTAAGAGCGATATCTTCAGCCTCATGTCTCCAGTTCCAGAAAGATTTTAAATACCACTTGACTATATCCACTGTAAAGATAAAAAGAAAACATATAGCAACATGAACAACTGTGCTCATGCACACACACATACATACAGGCACATGCACACACCAATGTCCTTTGCATCCCAAGGAACACAATATAATATAAATACATGGAAAGAAGAGGAAAACTGCCAGGCATGACAATAAGGCCAAGAATCCATGGCGCCCTTGGATTGAGCACCCAGGGTTCTCTATAACATGGCTGCAATGGCCTACTATTCCAGAACACCACTAAATCAATCTGTTTGAGGCTGGAGAGATGGCTCAGCGGTTGAGAGTATGCACTGTTCTTGCAGGGGACCCAAGTTTGGTTCCCAGAACCTCGTGTTGGTGCCTCAAAACCACCTGTTACTCCAGGCTCCAGGAGATCCACCACCTCTAAGGGCATTTTGACTAGTATGCACATATCCTACACAGACACACAAACATACATAATACAAACTAACGAAGAAATCTGGGTGATAAGGAATTCCCAGGACCAGCAAGATGGCTCAGTGGGAAAAGGTGCCTGCTGCCAAGTCTGACAGCCAGAGTGCAATTCCCAGGACCCGTGGTGGAAGGAGAGAACAGACTCCCACAAGTGTCCTCCAACCTCCCCACACATGCCATGGAACATACAATAAATAAATGGACTTTTAAAAAAAGAAAAAAAAAATGAATCTCCAGAGGCTGTCCTGAGACCACACCAAAAGACTTGGCAAACCAGGAAATCCTCAATCACAATTCAGTTTTGATCCCATCTAATGAATGTATCAGTTAAAGTCTAAGGCTAAACTACATTTTTAAGGGCCTTAACTCTATAATCTACATGGAAACAACACAGTATTATCAACCACATGGCTCGGTCTGGGGCTTACAATCTATCGTGGGGAGAAAAACTACCCAATGGCTACAGCTACCACAGAAAGAACAACTGAATTGCGTGAGGACAAGGTGATAATTATTTTAGAAGCTTTGCAAGTTGGGTATGGGGGTGCTACTACTTGGAAGAATGAGACAGGAAGGCTACTTAAACCCATGAATGAGGCCAACATGGGCAATATAAGGAAACCCCACTGCAAAAAAAAAATTTTTAATTTGGGCAAAATTCAGCATGTAGATGGACATTGTGGTTCACACCTTTAATCCCAGTACTTGGGAGGCAGAGGCAGGTGGATTTCTGTGAGCTCAAGGCCAGCCTGGTCTACAGAGTGAGTTCCAGGACAGCCAGAGCTACATAATAGAACCTGTCAAAAAAAAGAGCATGTAATTATCAAATGAAATTTTAAAAAACTAACATAATAAACATTCTCCAAAGAAATGCATCATCAAAAGATTCACATGAAGAAAAACGTAAGTTGTCTGACTCCAATTTACATTTATATTTTTTGAATATAGTATCACTAGACCATATAGAAGACAAAAATCAAGTGAGAATGTAATTGAAAGGGGCGAAAATCTCTTCACCAGGTCTAAAATTACAGGCAACCACATCAAAGAGATTAAAAAAAAAAAAATTGCTGGGGCTCACTGAGATCACATCTCATCCCCGTGAATTCCGGAAGTCTTCTGGATAGGCAAGGTGTAAAGTACTCTTCACTTCTCTCTTTGGGTAATTTCTCTGAAATTTTAAAACTATAAAACTATATGTGGCATAGACAGGAACAAATATGATTTACTTCAGGCATACTTCATAGGTTCGTTTTTGGTGCTAAGGAGTTCTCTAGCTTTCTCAAAACGCCTTCCTCCCTTCCATCAGACCATTCCAATAAGCATTAATCCCAAAGGTGCCAGGAGAAAGACCGCTGACCCAAATCATCAGGGCCAATTAATTAAAGCAAGTAATTCATTAAAGCAAGCTTTCTTATTCATGTACATGGGCTGTCTCCCCCTAAGAGCGGGGGTTCAAGAGATCAACATTGGACATGGGAAAGATGGGGCTTTTATTGCTCAGGGGTAGAGGGATTCTCAATGGGGGATTTGGCAGGAAAAATAGTTACAGAAACAGAACATAACAAGGTTGTCATTACAACAAGTAGTCATAACAAGGTGGTCATAACAAGTTGTTTTTCTTTTAATTTAGCAGCTACACCAACTGAATTTACCGATATGTTAACTACTGTCTGCCTCCCACAGTGCCACAGTCAGCACTTCACCATTCAGACTGTGACCTGGTGGGATTCCCATCACACTAGCTTGGCCGAGGCCACCAATTGTAGGTTTTAACTAAGTCTCTATTGTTCTATTTACCAATAAAGACTTGGGAGTCAGACGCTGGGGTGAAAATCTGCTAGATTTGAGATGCCAAAAACCAACCAGTTGACCTTCCTTTTTGGCTAAAGACCCAGCAAGAGACCCATCTCTCCACTTGTCCCAAACTAAAAAGACCATGCATCTCTAAGTCCCTCCCTACTCCTTCCTGTGCATCTCTCTATCCATATTCCTGAGTCTTCCATATTGTCTATGGCTAATTCTTATCAACTAGTTGCTGGCTCTGCCCCCGATCCAAGGTTAATTTTATTGACACAGTGTAGCAGTGCAATCAAATATCCCACAACAACCTTTTGAAACAAAGGTAGAGTTGCAAGATGGTCATTACAACTTTTTGAAACATAGACATGGTTGTCATTTCCTGAATGGGCAGTACAGAACCATTTGTGGTTAAGGTTTCAGGTTAGAAATAGCCCAATCCTTGAGAAATTGATTTAATCATAAACAGGAATGAGCCTAGTTTGTCTTTACTATAAGATGGTTTTTAAACCTAAGATGGAGGCAGGCTGGTTCACCATTACGAGAAGGAAAAAGGGGAATAACACATTATAAAGACCTGGTTCTTCATATTTACTCAAATTTAAAAAGTACAAAAGAATTACAGAATTCTTCTTGCTTCTGGAATTGACAAACTATGGATAAGATATTTACATATTACACTACTACAACCAGAAACCCAAAAGATATTTGGAATGGTGAAATGCAATTACATCCATAATAATTTCTTCACAAGAAGAAATCAAGATCAATCTTTATACAGTAAAAGCAGTACGTTTTTGTTAATGGTTCGCCAGTCATTCAGAAATATGGTGCCAAAGAGTCAGAGGAAAGTGACACCCAATACAGGGAAGATTTCCCTGGCTCAGAAGGATTTCCTCTATCTATTCCATGTAGTTGAAACTGTCTCTATGAAGCACATGTACATTTTAATACAGTACTGAGTAAGAAAATAAAGGAAATTAATACTAGTGCATAGCCTAATTGAAGAAGTGCAGAACAGCCTGAATGCTACAAAGAGGTATTTCTATCTGCCCCTGTGTGATGGTTAATTTCAAGTGACAACTTGGCTGAACACCTAGGAACACCCAGGGCATTAAGGAGGTACACCTAAAGGTGTGTTTGTGAGGATGTTTCCACAGGTTTAGATGAGGAAGGAAGTCCCACCGGAACGCAGGCTTGTGGTACCTTCTTGTGGCTTGGATCCCAGACTGCTTTTAAAAAAAAAAGGTTGGAAAGGAGAAAGTCAGCTGAGTGCTGCATTCCCCTTTCTGTTTCCTGGTCAGTGGTGCAACACAGCTGCTCTGCTAACATGTCTTCCTGACCATGATGGAATGCATTCTTTTAATACATGAAGGATCTGACCAACCAATGATATCTGGGGAGTGGGGCAGGGAAGGCTCTGACTAACCAATGATATCTGGGTAGAAGGGTAGGGAAAAAATCTGACCAACCAATGGTATCAGGGGAGTGGAGTAGGCAAGGATCTGACCAACCAATGATATCTGGGTAGTGGGGTAGGGAAGGATCTGACCAACCAATGATATCTGGGTAGTGGGGTAGGGAAGGATCTGACCAACCAATGATATCAGGGGAGTGGGGTAGGGAAGGATCTGACCAACCAATGATATCAGGGGAGTGGGGTAGGGAAGGATCTGACCAACCAATGGTATCTGGGTAGAGGGGTATCTGGGGAGTGGGGTAGGGAAGGCTCTGACTAACCAATGATATCTGGGTAGTGGGGTAGGGAAGAATCTGACCAACCAATGGTATCTGGGGAGTGGGGTAGGGAGGAATCTGACCAATGGATGATATCTGGGGAATGGGGTAGGGAGGAATCTGACCAATGGATGATATCTGGGGAATGGGGTAGGGAAGGCTCTGACTAACCAATGATATCTGGGTAGCGGGGGTAGGGAAAGATCTGACTAACCAATAGTGTCTGGGGAGTGGGGTAGGAATGAATCTGACTAACCAGTGGTGTCTGGGGAGTGGGGTAGGGAGGTGGTAGAGAATTTCTAGAACACAATGTTAAACTTTACATAGGAAACAGACAACAGCAATAGCAATGCTTTGCGGGGGGGGGGGGGGGGGGGGGGGGGGGGGGGGGATGCTGAAAATCATTTACAAGTTGTTGGTCCAGTGTGGGTCAACATTTATAAGGCTCAAGAAAGAGGAAAAAATGTGTTCAGCAAAACTTGACAGTACCAGGTAGGGGTGGTGGCACATTCCTGTAACCCCAGCACTTAGAATGTTAAAGCAGTAGATAGAAGTTTTAAACTAATGTACATTACACAGCAAGAGCTCATCTCAAAACAAAAGTAGACAAAAAAAAAAAAAAATCCAACAGTTCAACAACCACCAGAGTAAACTCCAATCTAGTCACTCCCCAGCACCATCACAGTCGAAAGCCACCATCATCCCCGCCTCTACTGCCACAGGCCAGCCAGCCAGAACGGACCATTTTGTCCCTGATCTTACCCCTTCAGAGCCGCCTAAACACATCAGTCACAATGCTTTGATGGCTACCTCAAAGCACAAAAGCAGGAGTGACAGGCCTAGAGGGCAGTCGGGAAGGGAGCAGGGTCTCGGGAAGTCAAAAGCTTCCATTTTCTTCTAGGCGAACTGAGGACTGGAGACAGGGTGTATGACTGAAGGAATGACATGATCTGATCTACATTTTTAAAAAACTTACTTGCTTCATACTCTGGCTAAATTTATCTGACCTGAGTTCTATAAAGGTGACTATGGATGGTATATAAAACACAATGGGGGCAGGAGAGATGAATAGGACTGGGAGCCAGAAAACAGATAGGATTTCAGTAATCCAGAAGGAAAAGCAAGTATCAGGGCTAGGAAGTTCTCCCAATAGTGTCCAGGCCCTTGCTGATCTAGACTCCCAGTGAGGGTTAATATTATAAGTCAACTTGGCTAGATGATAGTCTTTTTTATTTTATTTAACAAACACTAATCTAAATGGTATAAAGGTACTTTTCACAGGTGATAGCATTTACCATTACCTTTTTTAAAGTTAAACAAATTCTTTACACTCGTGAGCTTAATCCAATCAGTTGAAAAAGTCCTTAAGAGTGGGAACAGAAGGGATTTGATGTTACACTATAGCACAGATTGATAGTGTCCATCCTTTGGACTCAAATGCGCAACATAAACTCTACTTCAACTTCAGCCCGCTAGACTTCAGCTTTCACAACCACAAGTGGCAGTTAGGACAGCGATAGATTGGTAATATGTCAGAGCATCATCTCTTTTTTTTTTTTGTTTTGTTTTGTTTTTTTGGTTTTTCGAGACAGGGTTTCTCTGTGTAGCTTTGCGCCTTTCCTGGGACTCACTTGGTAGCCCAGGCTGGCCTCGAACTCACAGAGATCCGCCTGGCTCTGCCTCCCGAGTGCTGGGATTAAAGGCGTGCGCCACCACCGCCCGGCGCATCATCTCTTTTAACATCAGTTAATCAAGGATGTTGAAGATGGATACAATCTGAGTATGAATGACCTCCCCCACAAATACACTCCAGAGGCTCGTGTGTTTGAATACCTGGTTCCCAGCTGTGGCACTCCTTGGGAGAATAAGGAAACCTTAATAGGGCAAGTTTTGGGGGTTATAGTCTGGCCCTGCTCCTGGCCCAGCTTTACTTCTCCATGTTCATGCCACCATGGACTGACCCAGTTATCTGCTGTGACAGCTGTCATAACAGCCACTATAACAGACAGCCTCTGGACTAAGAGCCAGAAGGAACTTCTTCCCCCTCAAGTTGCTTCTCTCTGATATTTGTTCACAGCAATGAGAAACTCTAATATAATTTGATACTTCTTGTTTTAGATTTATATATTTTATTTGTTTGAGTGTTTTGCCTGTACACACTTATGTGCACAACGTGTGTGCCTGGTGCCCACAGAGGTAAGAAGGCGGCCTTTGATCCCCTGAAACTGGAGGAAACTGGAGTTATAGACAGTTGTGAACCACCATATGAATGCTGGGAACTGAACTGGGTCCTCCACAAGAGTAAAAAGATAACTTAAGTTAAGGAAAGCTGGCAAGAAACAAGCCAAGCTAAGGCCAGGCATTTATAAATTAAAAAAAAAAGAGTAACAAGAGCTCTTAACAAGTGCCATCTCTACAGGGCAAGGTACTTCTATTTTTAAATAGACTTACAGTTCACTGAAGCATACACGTGGTAAATGGGCAGTGAAAAAGTAATGTCCAGCCTCAAATACAAATAAAATAAAATGACAACAAAATAGTTTTTTGGTTTTTTGTTTGTTTGGTTGGTTGGTTTGTTTTTGTTGTTGTTGTTGCTGTTTTTAAGACAGGGTGTCACTATGTAGCATTGGCTGTCCTGAAACTCACTATGTAGACCAGGCTGACCTCAAACTCAAGATTTCCACCTGCCTCTGCCTCTTGAGTGCTGGGATTAAAGGCGTGTGCCACCATGCCCAGCTAAGATAACATTTTGTACTATCCAGGTAGACAAATAAACATGCCCAGAATCCAGGGCTGGCATAGAAATAAATAATTTTATATCTGTCAAAGAGGAGGTAAATGTCCTATGTTTGGGAAATTCCCTACTTTGAGTTTTATTATAAAAGAACACGTTTCATTAAGAAAAAGAAAGAAAAACCTACTTCCTCTTTTTATAGTTGAGACACGAATACACTGACTCTGCTAATATGCTATACATACCTTATCTTGAATTAGAAAGTACTGACTCAAAGAAGGAGATATTACAGAAGAAATATACTCTAGGATGGACGCCTACTTGAAGAATTTACTATATACAATAAGATATATAGGTATAGATATATGTTCCTTACAAAGTCCTCTATGGTACAAGTTGAGCATCCTTAATCCAAAAATCTAAAATCCAAAAGTATCAACATAACACAAATAGAAAAGTCCATACCTACCTTCATGGGACAAATCAGTGAGAATAAGGATGCACGACAATGATTGTATGAAATTCCTCTAGCCTATGTTATGAACTATATAAATAATATCAGTTTTATGCTCAGACTAATCTAAAAATGTATCGTATATTGTGAGTGAGCCTGGGGGATGGCGCAGTGGGTAAAGTGACTGTGATGCATGAGCCCTGGGTTTGGATCTCTAGCACCATGAAAAAAGCCAGCATGTCTAACACTAGCATGGGGGACAGAGATAGGCAGGTCCCCAGAACTACCAGCAGGTCTAGCCAATTGGTAAGCTCCGAGTTCAATAAGAAGTCTGTCTTAAAAACTAAGGTTGTAAACGATAGAGGTGGACGCCTGGTATCTGCCTCCAGCCTCCATGTGCATGCACACACAGAGACATGAGCACCTGTACACACACACGTATATACAAACACATGAACGCACACCCCACCCACAAATACAGTGATCTTTAATTCAGGCGTTTAAATTCAACTAACTTAGAAAAATCACATTGCACCAACAAAATACAATGCTACGTGATTTTTTTTAATGGGCTATCTCTATGGAGATAAAAAGATGTCTATAACATAGAAATGAAAAACAAGAATGCCGGGTGGTGGTGGCACACGCCTTTAATCCCAGCACTGGGAGGCAGAGGTAGGCGGATCTCTGTGAGCTCGAGGCCAGCCTGGGCTACAGAGTAAGTTCCAGAAAAGGCGCAAAGCTACACAGAGAAACCCTGTCTCAAAAAACCAAAGATGAATAGCAATATTACATAACTTAGATGGCTCAGGTCACACGAGCCTGATGACCTGAATTCAATCCCTAGCTCCCACCTAAAGATTCTGAAAGGTAGGAACCTACTCCACAAACTTGTTCTCTGATCTCCATATGTGTGCCATAGCACGTGCCTACACACATATCATGTATATAACCAAAATTTTTGTAAAATATAATTCAACTCCTTTTGTACAAATGAAAAGTGATATATATTTAAGTTGGTAGGTACTAAAACACTTCTCTGGGAAGATATACATTTAATAATGGAGACCTGGAAGAACCCAATGAGAAGTGATGATTACTGCCCACCCCCTGCCCCGCCCTTTTTTTGGTACTAGGCAAGTGCTTTGCCACTGCACTATGCCTTTGCCCTACATACTGTTTGAAGTTTTAATCATACTCAGTAGTGTGCGTGTGTGTGTGTGTGTGTGTGTGTGTGTGTGTGTGTGTGTGTAGTAAATGATAAGATTATGACCCAATTATGTTTTATGTATTTATTTTTTTAATCTTATAAATAATATTTTAGTGACATCTATATATACCCCTCTTCCCAAGGTTCAGGGAACATCAAAAACGAGGAGGCAGAAGGTTGTAAGAGCCAGAGGTTAGAGAGAACTGGGGCGACACAGTATCTCCTGGACTTCGCAGGGCCATCGCACTGGTGGACTCAAAGCATCTGTGGTTGTCTGCAGTGGGCGGTCACAGGATCACGCACTCAACACTCCAGCATGGGGCCCAGAGCCCTCACCCCTGGCTGAAGCTACTTACAGTGACTGTTGCTAGAGGACACTCAGTTCTCTTCAGGGTTGTGGTCCCTGGTAGACTGACCATGCTCTAACAGATGGCTCCACACCCATGCATATATGAGCTGCATTAATTAGTCAGTGGGTTATAAAAGGGGGGGGCCTGTAGTTGGGAGGGAGAATGTAGGGGTGGATCCATGTGGGAGTTGGAGAAGAATAACAGGGGATACAGATGATAAAAAAAAAGGAAGAATAAAATTTTTTCATAAGATTACCAATCTCTGTACTTGATCATTTTTATTTATTTATGTATTGGGGCACTCTGTCTACAAGTACATCTGCCATGAGAAAAGGACATCTAACCCTTGAGCAGCCATGTGGGTGCTCAGGATTGAACTCAGGACCTCTGGGAGAGTAGCCATGCTTAACCTACTTGACAAGCAGTTATAATGAGATGTTTATAGAATGCCCAGTACAGTACCTGACACACAGTAAGCATTTAGTAACTGTTGTGCATTTGAAGTGAAAACTCTGTTTTGGTCACCCAGTATACACTCACTCTTTTCCTAGACAAAAGGAAATTTCCTATAGAAAACCCACTTCCCACTCTATGTGGGTTGAGTAGAGCCAGCATGAGACCCACACTTGAGCCAATTGGAGCCTTCTAGTCTGTCCGCACAGACACTGTTTCACAGGTGGCCCAGGACCTCCTCTAAAATAAAAGACGGGAAGAAAAATCCAACTTACCTGGGTCTTCAACTTCACAAGATTTTCAGCTATAGTAACTGTTATCTATCTTATCACAGGAAGCAGAGAGCCTGGAGGTACCAAATAGCACCATGAAGAGCATGAACATGCTACAACAGAATGCAAAGCAAGAAAGAAATCAAACAGTGGAGTGTAATTGTTACAGGGTGTGTGTGTGTGTGTGTGTGTGTGTGTGTGTGTGTGTTGCTGGCATGGAACCCATGGCCTTCTGTATTACTAGGAGAGTGGTCTAGGGCCGGCTTACATAACCTTCTAGTTAGAGGAGACAATATTTTTTTTCTCAAGGCCACTTTGATTGGGTCATCTGTCACCTGTAATCTAAGTAGGCCTGAGACACGACTTTGTTCTTTTTAGATTCTAAAGATGGTATTTCCTCAATGTGATTGTTCTAATGGTGCTAGTCTCTCTGTATTTAAACCATAAAACCCTAATCTATTTTTCCTCTTCCATTGTTTTGTTTTGATTTTGCCTTTGTTTCTGAAACAAAGCCTCATGTAACCCAGGCTGGCCTCAAACTTGCTACATAGCCAAGAATGATCTTGGACCCAACTGGCTTGTCTCTACCACTCTAGTGTTGGGATTACGGGCAAGTGACACCAGACTAGGCTAGTATCCAATTATAGGGTCCTATTTTCTCTTGTGAGCTATTCTCTAGTGCTACTGTTCCTCAATATATCTTTCCATAACACCCACAAATAGACACAATTCTATCTTTCAAATGAAATTTCCAGAAAACAACTGTTCTACTTCCTAGCTTCTCAGAGGTTTTTGTTTTTTGTTTTAAGGAGATGAGTTCTGTGAACACTTATTTCAGTATGATTAATATATTACAAAGCTTTGTTAATTCCCTGTGCTAGGGATCCAGCCCAAGATGTCAATCATCTCAGACAAGCACATCACCACTAAGCTACCTCTTCCAGGGACTTTTATTATCAACAGGAATGGTCATTCCTATTTCTAGTGACAATAATTTTGCACACTATTGTCTAACTATGCATTATTCAAATAAATTTGTTTATAAGCCAGTATCTAGATGATTTAAAGCTTATAATTACAAATTTTTAAAGATTTACTCCTAAACCTAATTTCAGACTTTTTGAAATCTTTTTAGAAGGTACACACAACACACATTATTGTAATTATGACAACACTCAACCAGACTCTTAAAGACTGAGAATGAAAATTCTTATTTCTTTCTACAGAAAAATCCTTACTTTTCTTCCTTTTTTTAACATAGGATCATTTACATAGCTCAGATTGGCTTTAATCTTAAGATCCTCATGTCTTAGACTACCAGTGTTGGGACTGTAGACAGGTGCTCCCATTTTGAAAAAAAAAAAAAAAAAAAAAAAGGCTTCTTTGGACCATCTGGTGCAGCAGATAAGGGCTGTTGGTAGATCACGTTGGAAGGTAAGAAGTGACCATATTTCCCAATATTTGGGTTATGATCAGAACTGATGATTGGTTATGATTGTAAGCTGGTCTTTTCTAGATGGCCTTCTCTTTAGAATGAGATTCTGTTAATTTCGGGAGAAGTGTCAGGAGTATTAGCAACAATTAGCCAGATGCCTTCACTTCTTGTGCTCCTAATATCTTCTAAAAAATTACATTAATGGAACCAAGAAATGCCTCAGTTGGCAAAGCACCAGATATCTACCTCTAGCCTACATAGGCACACACCTGAGCACAGCACAAATACAAACACCACACACACACATAAAAAAATTACACTCATTTTTAATGTCTTTTTGGTTTTGTTCTGGTTTTTGCTGTAGTTTTTGTTTTTTGTTTGGTTTTTGAGAGAGGGTCTCACTATGTAGCTCTGGCTGGCCTAGAACTCAGTGGATAGACCAGACTGGCCTTGAACTCACAGAAATTCACCTGCTTCTGCCTCCTGAGTGCTAGGAGTTAAGGCCTGGATGACCACAACCACACTTTTGTTTTGTTTTTTGAGACAGAATCTCAAAGTAGTCCAGGCTACCTTTAAACTAATTGTGTAAAATAATCTGGAGGTTATATCTACTCCTGCCTTTCTACCTGAGTGCTGGCATTACAGGAATTTGCTATCCATAATGGGTTGGTTTTTTGTTTTGCTTTTTGTTGTTGTTTTTTGTTGTATTTCATGTGCATTGGTGTTTTTGCCTGAACATATGTCCATATAAGGGTGTTGGATACCCTGGAATTGGAGTTACAGACAGTTGTGAGTTGCTATGTGGATGCTGGGAATTGAACCTGGGTCCTCTGGAAGAGTAGCCAGTGCTCTAACCACTAAACCATCTTCATTATGTAACTTAATTTTAGTTGTTACAAAAATGTTTATGCTGCTAGGCATGATGACGCTTGACTCTAATCCCAGAACTAAGTAGGTGAAGTCAAGAGAATTAGAAATTCAAAGCCAGCCCTGGCTAGTGAATTCAAGGCAAGCCTAAGCTATATGAGACCCTGTTTCAAAAAAAAAGAAAGAAAGAAAGAAAAGAAAGGAAGAAAAATATTTGTCTGAGAGGGCATGGTTAAGTTAAATTTGAGGCTGCCATTACGTAAACTGTTTATTGAAAAATCACTTCTTTCTACATTAGTTGTTAAAACTTTCCGTATTGACAGGAATCATCCAAATCAGTAAACTAGGATTTATGCTCTTCCTGTTACTCTGTCACTAATTCAAAGATTCACAAAGAGCAGTATTTGACTGTCTTGAGGGTTCATACTCCTAACCACCCAAATCTATATAAGCAATAGTCTGTCTAAAATAACTGAATTCTTTCTTTTCTATTGCAAAGGTACTCCTCACCTACCACACGAAAGACTGTTTAGTAACAGTCTAACTAAAGCCATTACTGATCTCTTTGCCTGTAACATATCCCACCTTAGTACTTGTTAATAATTTTTTTCCTTTTCCTCATTCCCCACCCCCACCCCCACCCCACCCCCGTACAGCACTGGCTCCAACTCACTATGTAGACTAGGCTAGTCTAAACTCAAGGCAAGCCTCCTGCCTCATCTCCCAAGTGCTGGGATTACAGAAACAGCCACCACACCCAGTTTGTAGCTACTCTTCCTCAATTTGATATGGCATTATGGATGCTTAGCACATACTTGAAATATGTCATCACATAGTAACATCAAATACTTACAGGACTAGATGAACAATTACAAACGATTCTATGATAGGCATTATCTTTTGATTTTTATAAATAAACACTCCCAGACACACTTATGAGTAAACTGCTCAATTATATAGCCAAAGAAATAATAGGATTTGGATTGTTTTCTATTTTTTTTTTTTTTAAGATTTATTTATTTATTATGTATACAGTGTTCTGTCTGCACATATCCCTGCAAGCCAGAAGAGGGCACCAGATCTCATTACAGATGGTTGTGAGCCACCATGTGGTTGCTGGGAATTGAACTCAGGACCTTTGGAAGAACAAGCAGTGCTCTTAACCTCTGAGCCATCTGTCCAGCCCCTGTTTTCTATTTTTTAATGTGTATATTTGAGTACCTGCATGTATGTATGTATGTGTGTGTCTAGTACTATTGGTATCCAGAAGAGGGTGTCAGATCCCCTGGACTGGAATTAAAGGCAGGTGTGAACTGCCCAGTATGGGTTCTGGGAACCAAACCCAGCTCCTCTGCAAGGCAGCAAGTTTCTCTATTGCTAAATCATCTCTCCAGCCTTCCTGATTTCGATTTATATTTTTCTACTAAATTCTGTTCTGACTAGCACATACACCTTTCAATGTGGTCTAGTTTACCCTTTTATTGTATTTATTTTACATGTATGAGTGTCTTATCTGCATGTATGAATGTGTACTACAAGCATGCCTCCTGCCCAGGAGGTCAAAAGAGGACACTGAATCTCCTGGAACTGGAGTTACAGATGGTTACAGCTGCCATGTGGGTGCTGGGAACTGAGCCTGGGTCCTCTGCAAGAAGAGTAAGTGCTTTTAACCACTGAACCATCTACCCTGCCCCAGTCTACTTTTTTCATAGTAGGTATCTCTTCCACTCAATTTTGTAGTATTTTACAACATCTGAAAATACAAAGGACTCCCGAAGCCCCTAAAGAGAATCCCTTTACTCTCTTGGTATACCTACCAGTCCTTCACACACCCCAAAAAAACTCATTGAGCTTTATGGTGACATTTGTTTTATGAGGACAATTTATTTTCAACTACAAATACAAAGGTACATTATAGTCGTAAGCGAATGCTTATTCAAACCACACCAATCTCCAAGCTCCAACCAGATTTTTACACTTGGGTGTCCTCTGCTCCAGCACTTCCTGGGAATAACTGAAACTAAGTGTTATTTATCTAAGAGCCATAATACATTTCAGAGCAACAATGTAAATTCATTCATAAAACAGGTTTATTGCTGCTCTAATATGCCAGACCCTAAATAGGTAAAGAGAAAAAGAGAGGCTAGCAGTTCTGAATTTAAAAGTTGCTGTATAAATACTAAAGGCAGTCAAACCAATCAGTCGTTCTTTAACACTTCGGAGGGTAGCTGATTCAGACCGTTTTTTCAAAATTAAAGGAAAACTAACCCTCCAGGAAAACAAAGCACAAACACACAAAACTTTGTATACAATTTTCGGAGAGTTAGAAACTCAGTCCCAACCACCATCATCCTCAAACTCAGGTTAAAAGTCTATTAACAAAACTACATTCTCCAGGAATTGGAATTGTCACATCTGTTTAATAATCCTGGTTATACCTTTCGCAGTGCAATGCACACATATGCTACTTAAGAACTAATTCCACCATAATGGTAACTAGTTAACACCAGCAAATCGTTTCTCTATTAGGAGCCCTGTTGCCCAAATAATTATTTTAAATCCAAAACCTTTCGTTAGTGACACTAACACAAAACAGTTCAAAAATCATTGCTATTCATATGTGGACTACAAAATTACTCACTAATCCCAGGCTCCTCGCTTTACCGGTAAACTCCACATCCCAAGATCTACACCCACAGAGAGCCCTGAGGGCTGGAAGATGGAAAATAACTGATCCCCCGCAAAGCTCATGCCTTCAAAGCAAGGGAAGGTGGGTTCCAGTGACCGCCACGGCTTCCAAGCCCTTTCTTCAAAGGATCTGGAGGTGAACAAATTTACCTCAAGTTCCCGGAGAGCGGTGGAGATTGCTCTCAGAGATACGACCAGTTACCAAGAAGCCTCCCGACCTTTCCGTCACCATAGTGATTTCTAAGCGCTAAAGAGCGTTCTCCCCTTCCCTGTTCCCGCGATACTTGCCAGATGCCAGTCACTCGAGCGGGCCCTAGACCCCGCCCCTAAATGAGCCCGCCCTCTCACTGAAGGGTGTGATTGGACAACGGGGCCCCGCCTACAGCTGTGGGCGGGACCCTGCCGGGTATTTTTTTTTTTCCCTCTTTATCAAAATTCCCCAGTAAATTCCCCAGTTTTCCAAATGCTGTCGTCCCAACCATGCAAAAGGCTGTCGTTTCCATAGCTTTGTTTCTGTTAAGGACCATAGGAAAGGCGTTAACCCCCCCCCCCCTCCGCTTGCTCTCCCTCCTCAATCGAAACTTCCCCCTCGCGCCACTGCCCCGGGTAGAGCCCGCGCATGCGCCCGAACGGCCCGAAGATGGCGGTGGGAATCGCCGCACTTTTTTTTCAAATTCGCGGGTCCCAGAAAGCATTGCGCGCATTTGTAACGAATTTCCGTTCGAGTTTGGATTTTAGGCGCCATTTTCGAGTGAAGGACCCGGAGCCGAAACACCGGTAGGAGCGAGGCGGGGGGCGGCCGTGGCACGGTTTGCAGCCCTGCTCGGAGTAGACCTGCCGACAGGTACAGTACTGCTCTTCTGGATCAGGAGGGTCACACTTTTTCTTCCTGTCCCGCCGTTGTCGGGAACGGAGGCCTGGAGCCGGAGCGGCCAAGTGCGGCGGCGGCGGCTTGGGGAGCGCGGCTGCCTGTCACCCCTCCCCCTCGGCCGCCGGGCGGCGGCTCCAGCGCCTCTTCCTGGGGGAGGCTGCGAGCCTGCCGGGGCCGGGGCGTCCCCCCAGGCCTGCCCGTCACGTCCTCCAAGGGGACCGCAGTCCCAGCTCAGCCTCTTCTGGGCACTTGGCATGGTTTCTACTGTTGAACGGGACTCCGCCCCGGGCCCGGGAGGGATAGACCCCTGCTAGTCCGGAAAAGTGACCCATCCGGAGCGGACGCCGCCAGAGTCCCCTTTAACAGTGTGTGGCGGGCGACTCCGGCTTCGGCCAGCCGTTCCGCTGGGGCCAGGAGGAGAGGAGACTTCGACTCCCCCCGGCCGTCCGGGCGTCAGGACCTAAATGGCGGGGAGAGGAGAGCGGGTCGCCGGGCAGGCGCTGCTGCTCTAGAGAGTAGCCACGCAGACCCGAAGCTGGACGAACTCCTCTGTGTAATCCCGAGCGCTAGCATCCGCAGCCCCGACGGCGTGGGGCTGTCAGCAGATGTCCTCCGCTGTGAGCGATGGCCCCGCCGGGGCGGGTGGCCTGAGCGAGCGGTCCTGGACGCGTTTGCAGGCGCAGCTAGGTTTTCCCGTTGACCTGGGTCGTAGGAAAACCCGTCCCGCCCGGTGGCTACCGCGGTGTTCATGGTAGCCACTTTCCGGAGGACCCCCGCTACCTGCTAGCGGAGTTGGGGGGACGCGGTGGCGGGTGGGTCATGGGCGGAGCCCGTGCGGCGGCGGGCCCTCGGCGGCGGCGAGCTGCGGGCCGATCTGACTCCCGGCTCTCTCCTGCCGCAGCCACCATGCGGCGTAAGGGCACCAAGCCCTCCTCGGTCTGCCACCAGGAGGAAGGGCCGCCGCCCTCCCCGGACGGCGCCCACAGCAATGGGGACCCGGAGCAGCCGGACGGCGGAGCGGACAGCGCTGCAGCAGCTGCAGGTGAGTGACCGACCGGCCGGGACCTGGGTGCGTCGGAGGCCTGTGGAGACCCGCTGGGGTTGCCGGGGGAGCAGGCGACAGGTTGACGTCGGAAGGTCGGGGTTGTCAGAAGTGCAGCTACGGAAAGCCACTCTGCGGTTTTCAGAGGAATTCCATGCAGTTTGGCTGTAACGGTTCTGGAAGGGCTGAGGGTGAGCGGGAGACGTGAGTTGTGGATTTCTGTGATGTTTTGGAGTAGCACTGACGTCTTTATCGTTTTTTCGGCTAAAAGCGGCATGGTCAGCCGAGTTAGGAGCGCCTCTCCGCCCCTAATCTGGACTGAATGTGATGCAGAGTTGCTTCTCTCCAACCTCACCCTTGGATCGCCTTTTTTGGTGCAATATCAATTTTTACTTTTTAAAGTGTGTCTTTTTTTGGGGGGGCGCACATACGTGGAGGGCATGGACTTGGAGTTATAGACAGTCCTGAGCCGCCCATTGTGGGTGCTAGGAACGTAACGCGAGTCCCCTGCAAGAGAAAAAACAGCTGGGCCCTTTAGATTGCCTTTAAAGAGAAAATATAATTTGAGCGTATAGCATTCCGAGTGTAGGAATTAAGAGCTACTGTGGCCGTGTTACTGAAGCTTGTGAGTTTCTTAAGTGCTGAGCCATGTAGAGTTGCATTTTCTATCGTTTGGGTTGCATCGCCTGTTTTACCATAGAAAGCAGAATCATTCGTTGCGATATTCGCAGGTTTTCTTTGTGGTGGTGTGTTTTGACTTCTCTAAGAAAAACCGTGAATTTTATGACTGGTGGTATTTCTTTCACGAATTTTATTTTCCATGAAACTTAAGCTGAAAGATTATCCATCACCGAGAGTTTAGGATATATTTGTGTGGAAAATAGATTCCTAGGTTTCGTAAGTAACGTCCCTCCATTCCGTCCTTTAAATGCTAGCAGGCAGTAGGCCTCCAGCTAATTACACTAATGTAGGCTTTCCCTTTCTGCCTTTCCGTTAACCTAGAGACTCCAGGTGAGGAACTTGATAACAGAAGTTTAGAAGAGATTTTGAATAGTATTCCTCCACCCCCGCCTCCAGCAATGGCCAGTGAAGCTGGAGCTCCTCGGCTAATGATAACTCATATTGTAAACCAAAACTTCAAGTCCTATGCTGGAGAGAAAATTCTGGGTCCTTTCCATAAGGTATTTGCCCATTTAGAAAACTTGTAATGCGTCTTTATTGCAAGATATTTCAGTTTTCTAACTGTCCTGACTCTTTACCACCCCCACACACACCCTAATAGACACACATACAATATGTTGCCTATAATTTCTACAGCAGGAATTAGTTTTTCTTTATCTTATATCTTTGGTATCTCTTTAGCAATAACGTTTTCATGTCGAATAGAATCTATGTTTTTATTAGAAAGGAATGTTTTCCCCGTTGGCCTTTGTAATGGTTTGTAAAATGTCAGGATTAGAATTTGAATATGGTTTTATTTAAGATGTTAAAGCTTGTGCTGGAGCAGATCATGATGTAAGAAAACTCAAAGTGGGTTTTTTGGGGTGCATGCTTTTCCCTCAGCTCACTAGCCCACTCTCATTCTTGGAGTGCTTTCCTTTTCTTAATAAACTGCTTTTATTTCTAAAGAGAAAATTATATATTTTCTAATAACCAAAACTTTTGAATGCCTTTAGTTTTTTACTCTAAATTAAGGTATCTAGTAGTTTAAAATTAGTAGTATTAGTGTGACTGTTTAAATTTAATTTTTTTAAATTTATTTTTATGCAGCGCTTTTCCTGTATTATTGGGCCAAATGGCAGTGGAAAATCCAATGTTATTGATTCTATGCTTTTTGTGTTTGGCTATCGAGCACAAAAAATAAGGTCTAAAAAGCTGTCAGTATTGATACATAATTCTGATGAACACAAGGATATTCAGAGTTGTACTGTAGAAGTTCATTTTCAAAAGATAATTGATAAGGTAAGAAATTATTTTCTACTTGCAACTTCAAGCAAGAAAGAGAAATAGCATGCCACATTTTGTTATTGTTGACCTGAATTGTTTCCTTACATTTTGTGTATAATTAAAGCAAAAGAAATATTGATTACGTCTGTGACCATATTTATTTCAACTTTTTTTGAAAGAAAATATTGATTTTTGGGAACCCTGAGTGCTACATAAGCATTCATTCACTATAAATACAGGCTTCATTTTTAAAGTTACATTTTTTATTGCTTTAGAATAAACATTCTAATTTTTAAAATGTAATAATTTACTGATTTTTGCCACCCCCATTTTTTCAGTGTACATTAAATATGTTATTAGTAGCTCTGTGTGTGTGTGTCTGTGTGTGTGTGTGTGTGTGTGTGTGTGTGTGTGTGATCTGAAAAAATTTTCTAAGGCTTGAACTACCTTGATCCTTCTTTTGAAATGGTAGGGGGCAGGCTAGTGTTTCTGTTTTCTGGAAATTTATAAATAATGACCAGGTTATTTACATGGTTCTTTGGGTGTTTTTTCTCATCTATTTACTTATTAGCATAGACAATTAATGATTCAAAAAGCAACTGAAAAGAACCTTAAATATAAATGCAAATAATGAAGTGGTTAGATAATTTAGGTGCTGGGGGATTGTTCTTATTTTAAACATAAAGAAATTTAATTACACAAAAGCATCTCTTAATTTTGCTTATTCATTCTGTTGTACTTTTAAGTTAGAGAATAGATTGCCAATAAATCAGATATTATTCCAATGCTTGTTAAGTTTGAGTCATCTAAAATTGACAGAGCCTTTAAGAATAAAATAAACTATTGCTAAAACAGAGTTATGATTGATTTCTTTTACCAGGTATATAATTGTGAGATTTTTACAGTTTGCTTTACTTTCAATTAATGATGATAGGGATGCTGTTCAGGAAGGTACAGAGGGTATCTTGTGTCCTGCCACCACCGCGCGCGCGCACACACACACACACACACACACACACACACACACACACACACACACTGACTGACAAAACCACCACCAAAAAGTATTTCCCCTTAATATGTTCCTTAGATCATCTCTTCCTTTTATAGCCTTTTAACCAGTCAACGTGGTTATTAGTTTGAGTGTGGTGGGGTTGTTTTAGATACGGTGGAATTCTTGTCCACCTTCTTTGGCTCTTATTGAAATATATTTTGGCTTGTTTAGAGGTAAAGTTTTATTTGCTTCATTTGGCTTTTTGGTTTTGGAGATCTTTGAGAAAGAAACAGAACAACTTGGAGAAGTAGCTAGTCCTTGCTAAAGCAATATTTTTTTATTCATTTTAGAACAATTGTCAGTTTATGTGCATATTTACTTCAGGGAAGATAAGGGCTAAAATTTGTTATACGTGTATGACTGAATTTGTCAAAAAATACAAGAAAAAATTTTAAGAAATATTTAATCCATTGAATTAGTTTCAGTGTAAAATAATAGAATCTGGATCGGAGCTATGACTTAATACCAACTGTTTTCTGGTTTTGTTTTTTCTAAAAACAGGAAGGGGATGATTATGAAGTCATTCCTAACAGTAACTTCTGTGTATCTAGAACAGCCTACAGAGATAACACTTCGGTTTATCATATAAGTGGGAAAAAGAGAACATTTAAAGATGTTGGAAATCTTCTTAGAAGCCATGGAATTGACTTGGACCATAATCGATTTTTAATCTTGCAGGTAAGTTTATAAACACTTCCAAGGTTCTTGGTTTTTAGTTTTTGTTTTGTAATAAAGCTTGAAAGAGTGTTCTGTTTGATGAATCCTGTATTGGAACCTTAAAGTACTGTAGCAGCACATCATGGTTTACATACTAAATCAAGATGCGAATCATTATTTGCTGCTCTAGAAATTTAAGGAAACTCATTCAAAATTATGTGGTTATCATCGCATGTTCATTTTATATTTGGATATTTGACATACTTGTTCCGCTCTAGCAGCACGTAAATATTGGCGTAGTGAAATAAATATTAAACACCAATATTATTGTGCTGCTTTAGTGTGACAGGCATACAGCAACTATCATTTCTATTTGTATTCCCCTGGAAAATAACATTTTATATGAAATCTTTTAATAGTCTGCCCTTTTTGTTTATTCTCATTTTTCTCTAACATAAAAACTATTTACTTGATATTTAACAAATTTCTCTGAAAACCTGATATATTTATTTTTAACATCTATAATAATATTAAAGGTTTCCTCAAGATGGGTCTTGTTTTGTTTACGGTGGCCTAATTCTTAAACCAGTAATATTAGTATCAGCTCTTAGAGAAGTCTTTTTTAAAAGGAAGTATAAAATTTAAGTAAGTGCCTAGTGTTAATTTGATTTTTATTAGACCCTGCCTTTTGTTGGGGTTTTGTTTTTGTTTTTTTCTTTTGGGGTGTATGTGTGTATCTTGCTAGTATAAATAATTTGATGCAAGGAAAATTTTGTCATTTGAGATAGAGGAGTGGTTGGTTGGTGGGTTTTTTTGTTGTTTTTTTTTTTGTTGTTGTTTTTTGTTTTTTTTGGTTAGGGGGTTAGTTTGTTTGTTTGTTTTTTTGGTAAAATAGGCTTTGTTAGGTATTGTGAAATTCTTGATGTGATTTAAAGACATCTTATTCTTTTGTCCTATTCCAAGCTACTAAGGGCATAAATCAGATTGAAAAAGAGAGACATTGCTTGTTATGTAGAGACAGCTGCTGATAGGCTCTAGTGTGGCCTACTAATTTTCAGCTAAGTTAGGAGTTTTGATTGGACATCAACTATTTTGTTGTGGTAACTAAGTGTTCCGATTAACAACATAATTTTTCACACATTTTAGAGTATATTCTTAAGGGTTTTATTATTATTTTAAGCATACATTGTATAGAAGACAAAATTTTCTGGAATAACCATCAGTACCCCTTAACTATCAGAATATTGCATTTACAATACTTCAATGAACTGCTAAAAATTTTACTTAAAAATAAATACTGAAAGAAATCAGTTGCACATATGCATGTAACTAAGATTTGAATTTATATAGATGTGATCTTAAGTCATTGTGGGTATTTTTTGCTTTCCTTTTTGAAATGAATTTTACTGTCTTGTGGATTTCCATATTCAAGAATTTGGCTTGATTAATTATGCATAAAAAGTTGTATTCCTTTACTAAATTTAATGGTGGTAACATTTTTGCAGGAAGTTTTACTTGATCTTTTGTTTATTCTTTGCTATTTGCTTATTTTCTCCTGAGATGATCAGTTTTATGCCAGTGCAAAATAGACTAACTATATTTCAGGTCTTGTAAAGTTTTTTGTGGAGCTTATTTATACATAATTTGGTAATGAAGAAAGGTGATAAAGCAATTTCCCAAAGAAATAAATTACGAAGTGTCAAGTTTATATTAAAACCTATTCTTCTGAAGTACTTAAAATGCTTATTTGTTCCATTATCTGAACCCTTTTCTGTGCTCTTAAATTTCTCCATTCTTACTAAAGAATACTAAGTTAAACATTCCAAATTAATAGATTCAGTTTTATTTGATTGAACTTAGATCAGAACTTTAGCAACTCACCTTTTAGGAAGAAAAAGTGGAAATTGGACTAGGTAGGACTCATAGAATCCTATTAAATTTGAAGGCAAGTGGAAGTAGTTTCTGGTTTTTCTTAGCTCTTTATCAAAATCTTTGACTCTTACACTAATAAGAGATTTTAAAGCATGTGAAGGTAAGATTATAGCTTCTATTTCATTCTCCTAATCACTAACGTTTGTCTTAAAAATGACGCGTAGTTAGAATGGCTAGAAGATTGAAGATCATACATAATATTAGCATCCAAGACATAAGTATACAGACTGGGCAGTGACAATGATTACATCACATGTAATACAAATTTAGAGAAAGCAAAATTTTTGAGATTAAAATGCACTAAATTTTAGAAATTAATTTTTAAAACTTTTATAGTGTTTATGGAGTTGTGTTTTTTAAGTAAGCATTTTTAGTATATGGATCCATTTAAAATTTCAATAACCATTCAAATGTGTTTCTAATGAGGCACTGTGCTAAGAAGAATGTGAAGATGGTTAAAGCCCCTTTTTTTTTTATCCTTGAGGACAGATGTACTGGGCATGTATACTTCAAAAATAGTCGCTTACAGTTGATTGGCCATTGGTTTGAATGGTTTTATCAAGACTATTGGTCCCAATGAGAAAGGTTTTATTAGTCTGTGTTATTTCATAGGTGACTGTGACTTAATTGGATTTTATTGGTTTGCTCCATTAGTTAATGCTTCTGCTCTATTCAGGTTAGAGAAATGAAAATCCTCTACTTCTGTTACCCTTCAAATTTACATTAATAAATTGGTATATTAGGAGTGGTTTTGTAATTCCTTAAAATAGAAATTGGATTGTCAACATTCCTGTATGTTTTTTGTATTCATATTACAAAATAAAACAACATTTTTGTTACTGTTTTCTACTCTGGAGAATGGATTAACCTAGATTTAAGTTGTTATCCATGTTTTTTAATATCCTCTTACAGTTGGCATGGCATATAAACTATTAGTTGTAGTCTCTTGTTTTTGTTTTTGTTTTTGTTTTTTTCGAGACAGGGTTTCTCTGTGTAGCTTTGCGCCTTTCCTGGAACTCACTTGGTAGCCCAGGCTGGCCTCGAACTCACAGAGATCCGCCTGGCTCTGCCTCCCGAGTGCTGGGATTAAAGGCGTGCGCCACCACCGCCCGGCTAGTTGTAGTCTCTTAATCTGTAGAAATAAGGAAAAAATCTAAAAAGCAAATCTATGACTTAAGTTTTGAAAGAAACTTTTGACTGACTAGTAATTATTTCAATTTTCCAAAGGTGTCTGATCCAGTGTCTCAACTATGAAAAACAAGCTTAGGAAGCTGCTCCTAAGCACCTAGAATAGACATGAAAACCAACCATAAAGCATTCTGTTTTTCACTTGTATACTTTGGACACATACTAACCTTGGTGATTTGCTTGGGTAAACTGTAGTTGAGGAAGGTAGAAGTTAATGTATAGTGCAGCAGAAAGCAGGGAAAATGAAAATTATTTAGGCAACATAAAAATTACAAAGCCCCAGGGATTGGACTATTGCTCGGTGGTACTGATTGTCTAGCACACATGAGGCTCTTGGTTTGGTATCTAATAATGTATATAAGTGTTTTGCCTGCATGTATGCATGTGTACTATATGTGTGCTTGGGGCCAAGGTGGCCAGGAGAGGGCGTCAGATCCCCTGGAACTAGAGTTATGGATGGTTGTGAGCTGCCATGTCAGTGCTAGGAATTGAGCCTGAGTCCTGTGCAAGAGTAGTCAGTACTCTTTTAACTGCTGAGCCATCTCTCCAGCCAACCCACCCCCATCTGTATTCATTTTAATGAAAATAAAAGGACTTATTTCACTTGCCAAGTGCTGGGATTTCAGGTGTGTGCTACCATACCCAACTTTCTTTTAGGTTTTTTAGGTCTAGGTGCCTGTACATAAGATTATTAAAGAATGGTTTAACTGAATCACAATATCCTTGTTTGCTCCCCAGTAAAGTCTTCATTAAGTTAGGACCTAAGCCCATTTCTAATTTATTTTTCCTCCATCTGTTGCTAGGGATCAAATGCAAGGCCTTCTGCAAGCACTCTACCACTGGGCTGATATACCCAGCCCTAGCACTCTCATACAACAGTAGGGAATGTGTTCAGATTTTGTTCAGAGCTGAGTGGCAGTGGCTGAGGCAGGTGACTCTCTGAGTTCAAGGCCAGCCTGGTCTATGCAGAGAAATCATGTCTCAAAAAAAAACTTTGTTCAGGCACATGACTTTATTATTCTCAGCACTCAGGAGGCAGAGGCAGACTGATCTCCTGAGTTCTAGACCTACATGGAGAGACCCTGTCTCAAAAAAGAAAAACTGTCCAGTATGCTTTTAAGCAATAGAAAGTAGCAATAACTGTGAGAGTGTATGAAATTTTACATACAACTTCAGGTATAGTAACTTGAAGTGTCTTTTAGATATCACTGTTCTGTTACTATGTGATTCGTAACCTTGCCTTAAAGTTCAAATTGGCGCTATACATTTTTTCTGGATAATGGGAAAGATCTTTGGTGGTTATTGCTGTTGCAGAGAATCTTGAGATTGGTTCCCAGAATCCAGTTTACAACTGCTTGTAACTTTGGCTCCAGGGGATTCAGCACACCCTTCTGAACTCCATAGAAACCTGCATTTTTGTGGGTACACAGACACACGTGCACAATTAAATATCTTTTTCTTTTTTTTTTTTTTTTTTTTTAATTATTTCAAAGCTGGGCAGTGGTGGTGCATGCCTGTTATCCCAGCACTCAGGAGACAGAGGCAGGCAGATCTCTGTAGCTAGAGTTTTCCTGCCTGGCCCACAGTCAGGACAAATCTTTCTCACCCGCCAGTCCCACAGCCGCTCAGACCCAACCAAGTAAACACAGAGACTTATATTGCTTAAACTGTTTGGCCTAATGGCTCAGGCTTCTAGTTATCTAGTTCTTACAACTTAAATTAATCCATTTCTATAAATCTATACCTTGCCACATGGCTCATGGCTTACCGGCGTCTTTACATGCTGCTTGTCATGGCAGCGGCTGGCAGTGTCTTCCCACCTTCCTGTTCTCTCAATTCTCCTCTCTGTTAGTCCCGCCTATAGTTCCTGGCTGGCCACTGGCCAATCAATGTTTTATTTATTGACCAATCAGAGCACACATTTGACATACAGACCATCCCACAGCAGATCTCTGTGAGTTTGGGTCCAGCCTTGTCTATAGAGCGAGTTCCAGAACAGCCAGGACTACACAGAGAAACCCTGTCTCAAAAAACAACAACAACAAAGAAAAACAGAAAGAAGGAGGGTGGGGGTGCTCTACATTGTCATTGAAAAGCCACAGCTGGCACTGGAGAGATGACTTAACAGTTAAGAGGGAACCCACCTGGCAGCTTACAGCCATCTTTTGACTCCAGGCCCAGAGGATCGGACACCCTCTTCTGGCCTCTGGGGGCACTCACTACCTGTATGTGGTGCATAGACATATATGCCAGCACTACAACCTACACATAAAAGAATGAAATGGTATTTAAGCCACACAGTCCTAAACGAGATAAGTAAAGCCCTTACTGGTTGTGCTTTATTCCTCAGTCACTGGTCAGTCACTGGTCCGTAGGATGAATGCAATAGCAGGGGGTAGTGCCAATCTCCTTTAATCCTAGGAGGAGGAGACAGGCGCATTTCTGTTAAGTTCAAAGACAGGGCTACAAAGGAAAGCAAAAACAGTAATACAGTGTAATACAATCTAAAACATACCTTTGCATGAGACTTGATGTGAAACTATTTTGATTTATAAATGAACTTGTCTTTAACTCAACAACTATTACAGTGAGAGAAAATCAGCTCAACATCCTACCATGCTTTCTCTCAAGTTAGGTTACTTCGTAATAACTATATACACCTTCTAAAAGTAGTTTGCGCAGGAAACATGTCATGCTATTCAAACATTGGCTGCTGGGAACCAATCTCAGATTTCACTGGACCCCAGGTTTTGATTATTTGAAAAATGTAGATTTAATACTTAGTGGTCATTTAACTCATATGTGGGTTCTTTTGGCATTTTTTTCTTATTTTTATTCATCTTAAAATAGACATTTAGATCATTCAACTTGAATTAGGTAATGTACTTTATAAATCATGGGTACTGAGTATTTTATATAAATGCACAGCACTATAACCAGGAAAAAATCATTCTGCCTAAAATACCAGTAGTGCAACTATTGATAAACTTGCTTAAATAACTCTGAATAAGACTCTTTATTCAGTGACTACATTCACTATTATAATCCAAAGCTTTGGATATACTTCGGGTTTGGGTCCTGTCTAAACTTAACAATTGTTGGTGCAGACTTGAGAACCGACAGGAAAGCACTCATAAATACCTACATAATATAGTAGGAGAATAAGTCGAGGCATTTTGCTTCATAGTTTCACTCTATACTTGGTGATATCAAAGTACTGACATTATGGTGATGTCTAAAACTATTAAAAAGTATACCTGTCAGCCTTTAATCCCATAGCTCTTGGGAGGCAGTGACAGGTAGAGCTCTGCAAGTTGAAGGCCATCCTGGGCTGCATACAAAAACCCTGTTAAAAATCAACAAAGTGCAGTAGTGAGTAGATTTTAAAATGTTGAATTAGATTCTTTTCCTTCAATACATTTTAGCCTAATTTTTAAGGTTGAGTCATTCACTTATAAAAATGGTAATCACGCCGGGCGGTGGTGGCGCACGCCTTTAATCCCAGCACTCGGGAGGCAGAGCCAGGCGGATCTCTGTGAGTTCGAGGCCAGCCTGGGCTACCAAGTGAGTTCCAGGAGAGGCGCAAAGCTACACAGAGAAACCCTGTCTCGAAAAACAAAAAAAAAAAAAAAAAAAAAAAAAAAAAATGGTAATCACTAAAGTATCTCAACTTGTAATTCCTTTTCTTGGCCATTTAGTTAAAATTGGATTTTCCCCCCACTTGTCTGTCTATTCTTTGCTGTTAAAAATGTTTAAAGAACAAACGCTACAGAATGTTCTTCACTCAAATTAATTGGTTACCTGGAAATCAGCCTTGGGTACTGATTATGTATAGGTTCTTCTTTTTAGGTAGTCAAAGCTCTTAATTATAGTTCAAAGTTGATATATTGATTACAAACAGAAGTTTTCCTGTGTAGCATGTAACAATGCTATTTGTTCTCTGTAGTCAGAGTGTTTAGAGGGAAGAAGAATTTCCTTTTCAAGTTAAGACTCAGTTTATAAAATCAGAACTTGTGAGTTTTAGTCATTATGAAGTGGGTCATGTTAAACTCACTAGGTTTAGAGAGAAGTTGGAAAGCTGCATAGAGAGGGGAACTATAAGCACTCAGGCAGGGGTCCCATCACAGTTTAACTCTGATGAGATTTTTTGAAAAATTGTTTTAGAATGTGAGACCCAATTAGCAAATTGTTAGTAATAATTGGTAGTGTACCTTACCAAATTTTGCTTAACAGAAATTTGTTTACTTAAAACCACAATATAGGGTACCTTTGTGTGGGTCTGTGGGTCTGTGGGTATGTACTGTCAGTAATTTTATAAGAATATATATGAAAGGGGTTTTAGATCCCTTGCCTAAAACATCCTTAACTGACCTGATGAATGTCATTTAGTTGGGATTACCCTATTCTTGATGAAGAGATTTAGCTGCTGTTTACAATGAGTATGAATGTGACTCTCTTAAAGGGTGAAGTCGAACAGATTGCTATGATGAAACCAAAAGGCCAGACTGAACATGATGAGGGTATGCTTGAGTATTTAGAAGATATAATTGGCTGTGGACGGCTAAATGAACCTATTAAAGTCTTATGTCGGAGAGTTGAAATATTAAATGAAAACAGAGGAGAAAAGGTAAATGAATCTTCAGTAAACATTTGTTGCCAGTGAGAATATCTTATTTGTGGATCAACTGAATTTACCGAGTTGAAGACTTAACTTTTTATAATTCATACAGAAATGTTTGGGGTTTTTGTTGTTGTTTTGTTTGGTTGTTTTTTTCTTTACTGAACCCTCTATATTAGCCTTTGGATGAGATCTTTTACTTGGTGTTTATGTGTTCCAAATTGATTTTATATATGAAATATATTTTGACTCTTTCATTTTCGTAGTTAAACAGAGTTAAAATGGTGGAAAAGGAAAAGGATGCCCTAGAAGGGGAGAAAAACATAGCCATTGAGTTCCTTACCCTGGAAAATGAAATATTTAAAAAAAAGAATCATATCTGTCAATATTACATGTAAGTACTCTGATCAACTTTATATAAATTTCTAAACATCAAAGCCTTTTTTTCTATAATGTGAACACTTACATCTTTCTAAAAGTCACTGAGTACTTGTTTTTTAGTGTCCTATATTAAGAGTGGAAGGAGGTTGTACCATTTATGAGTAGTAATAGTGTGTGTGTGCACGCGTGCATTGTATGCAGTATCCCCTCAATAAGGGATAATATTTAGAACCTGGAAGAAATCGCAGGTAGTGCCAAACCCTTATATGTACTATTTGTTTCGATTATGTCCTATTGAGTGCCACAACATCAGAGTTAATCTGACCTTACAGGACATGCTTTTTGTTGTTTGTTTTAATTATTATTACTGTGCAAAGGTAGGTGAGTACTAACTCCCCCAGGTAGAAAGACAACTTACAGGGATGATTCTCTCCTTCCGCTGGGAGGTTCTAGAGATCAAAATCAGGTCATCAAGTGTGTCCTACAAGCACTTTTACCTTCTGAGCCATCTCCCAAATCCATTGTGGTTTGGGGTTTTGCTTGTTTTTGTTGTTGTTTTTCGGTTTGGTTTGGGGGGAGTAGATGTGTGCACACATGTACATGCATGTGCATACAGAAGCCAGAGCAAAATACGGAGTGTCATCTTCTGCCCCTCTCCACTTCATTCCCTTACAGGGTGTTTCCCTAAAGCAGAAGCTCACTGTTGCAGCTAGGCAAGCTAGCCACCAAGCTCTTGAGGTCTACCTGTCTCTGCTACTGCACTGCCATGTGCCCCTTCCCCTCCCCCCACACCCTGCTGATCTGATGTTAATAGCACACTTAGCCATGGTGCAGGAATTCCCACTCAGGTCTTCATTCTTGATAATCAAGTGTTCTTACTTAATTGAACCATCTCCTCAGCCCCTCTTTATTTTATGCCCTTTGCATTACTAAGAAATATAAGGAGAATTCCTTGAACAAAAGCCTAATGATACCTTACAGTTGATCCTGATAACCATTATGGCTACTAAGTGACTGTAGGGTTGATATGCACATGTTGGTGTACTGAATCAAAGGAAAGACTAATAGGCACTGTGCAATTTAAAATTGTTTATTTCTGTAATTTACAATTAATTTCATATGATAGTCTACCACAAGTAACTGAAACTATGAAAAGCAAAAACATGAGATACTACTATACACTGTTGAATAATAGATCTAATTTATTGACTGAACCAGTTTTGTTCCTAAATTCTATCTAGCCTTAACCTACTTCCCATAGCCGTAGCTTACTATAAATTGATGAATAAGAATATTTTTAAAGCAGCTAATTTTACTGATGACATTTTACATTCTCTTTCCCCTCTAGTTATGATCTGCAAAAAAGAATTGCTGAAATGAAAATCCAAAAGGAAAAAATTCATGAAGATACTAAAGAAATTACTGAGAGGAGCAATATGCTTTCAAATGAAATGAAAGCTAAGAATTCAGCTGTAAAGGATATAGAAAAGTAATAATCTTTGGGAAAATACTATAAGTATTTAAATTCAGTTTTCACATGTGTCTACATGTAAACTTACTGCAAACATATTGAATGTAATTCAGTTCCCAATAAATAGTCCTTTCAGGCACCGGCACCCTACCTAACTCGTTGTTACAGATTGCCCAACAGTCATACAGTAAGGGATGCCTTTCCCTCTAGTGGCACAATACATAAAAAACTAAAACATAAGCATTTTCCCTGACCCATTAGCCCTAATAGTTTACAAATTTGATTTTGAAATTCTATTTTACAAGTAGAATTTTGGTTATTTTAGGTGGACTTTAAAAATTCTCATGGCCCCCTATTCTATGACAACTTTCAATGACAATAGTATAGTGAGTTTTATTTCTTTAATTTTTATGGACAACATTTTATATACCTAGACATGGTAAACCAGTCTTTCCACCTTAGAAATGCAAGGCAGGTATCATGATTTTAAAAAAAAAAAAAAAAAGCCGGGCGGTGGTGGCGCACGCCTTTAATCCCAGCACTCGGGAGGCAGAGCCAGGCGGATCTCTGTGAGTTCGAGGCCAGCCTGGGCTACCAAGTGAGTTCCAGGAGAGGCGCAAAGCTACACAGAGAAACCCTGTCTCGAAAAACCAAAAAAAAAAAAAGTCTTCAGCTTTCAGGGAAGATCAGCTGGAAGTTTTAGGTTTTTAGAGTTTTGACATGTCTATAGATGAAATACACCAGAAAGACTATGTATCTGTGACTAATAATTTACTTTCCTTGATAGGAAACTCAATAAAGTTACAAAATTTATTGAAGAAAATAAAGAAAAATTTACACAGCTAGACTTAGAAGATGTTCAAATTAGGGAAAAATTAAAACATGCTACAAGTAAAGCCAAAAAGCTGGAGAAACAACTTCAAAAAGATAAAGAAAAGGTTAGTATTGGGGAAAATCAATTTTTGAAGTCTAGATATCAGATCTAGTTGTTTTCCTAAATTCACTTGACTTTGGTTCCCTAAGAAAATAAATTGATACACTTATATTGTAAGTATTTTATGTCTGAACACAATTTTGTCCCAAGGGATAATGTTATACATTATTAGTTTTAGAGCTTACGTTAATAATAATGTTGTAGTCAGCAATTCTGTTTTGATGGTGGTAATAATTTTCTTTTCCCTAAAATAGTAATATAAAGGGATTTTTAGATGTTTTTCTTGTTTTTCCTTTTGGATATAAGTTCTCACTATGCAGCACTGGATGTCCTGGAACTCCCTGTATAGATCAGGCTGGCCTCAAACTTCCTTAGATCCTCCTACTTCTCTCTGCTTACTTAGTACTAGATGGCTAAAGAGAATAATTTTGGTTTTTTATTATTACACTTTTTAAAAACACCCACCCCCCAAAAGTGTGTCTGCATACACGTGTGCTATTGCATGTATCTGAGTTCACAGGACAACTTAAGGGAGTTGGTTCACTCCTTTCACCTTGTAGGTCTCAAGTATCAAACTCAGGTCATCAGGTTTGGTGGTAAATGCTTTTACTCACTTAGCGGTCTTAGCGTCCCCATAAACTTTAAAGTGATACCTGCCTTCTGCAAAAGAGTCAGCAAAAAGAGAAGGCTTATAAGTGACACCCTATCTATTCTGAGGTTAAAGTTGGAAAAATGGATATTGTGGCCTGGGCAGATAGCTTAGTGAGCACTGGCTAGCCTTGGAGAAGATCTAGGTTCAATTCCCAGTACCCTGGTGGCAGTGCACAGCTGTCTGTTACTCTGGTCTCAGGTGCCCTCTTCTGACATCTGAAGGCATTGTATGCATGTGGTGCACAGACAGACATTCAATAAACACTCATACATACAAAATTAGAAGTAAGAAAATCTCAACCAAAAAAAAAAAATGGACCAAAATATAGAAATGCCTAATTAGGCTAACTCTGGTGGCTAAGTAATTTGGTGTCTCTCAAGCTGTAGTCATAGTTTTATCAGATAGTAATAGATACACAGCACCCAAGACTTGGTTTCTGCTTGACCTTTAAGGATTTTTCCAAATATTTTACTCACTAAAGCTTAACAAAGGTTTTATAAAATTCTGAAAAATAAAAGTAATACGAACTAATGCTCAAATTCAATAAAGATATTACCTTTTTATTTTAAAGATTTTGTTGTTGTTGTTGTTGTTATGTGCGTGTGGGGGTGCCAGAAAAGGATATTGGAGCCCCTAGAGCTGGAGTTAACATGCAGTCGTGAGCACCTGAGAGAGGCGACTGGACTTGGATCTAGGAAAGCAGCAAGTGCTCTTAACTGCCGAACCAGCTCTGCAGCCCTTGAGGCCTTAGTTTTTAAGAATAAAATGTTGACATATGATTACTACCAGAAGATATTTTGGATAAAATATTAACTCTACGTAGTACCTCTGAAAGGTTAAAGTTCTTAAGATTCTTATGATTAGGTTGAGGGAGCAAACAAAAATAATTTGGTGTGTGCTGTCTTCAGATAACTATAAATAGAGATCCTAAGAAATACTTGGTTGTTTAAGTAAATTTTAATAGTATTGGGTACCCTCAGGAATGTATTTCCATAACTAATTTGTTTTGTAATCTCAGGTCGAAGAGCTGAAAAGTATACCTGCCAAGAGTAAGAGTATCATAAGTGAGACAACAACTCAAAGCAGTTCTCTTGAGAAAGACCGAGAGAAAGAAGAAAAAAAATTAAAAGAAGTTATGGATAGCCTTAAACAAGAAACACAAGGGCTTCAGAAAGAAAAGGAGGTAAAAGTCTTTGTCAGTGATGGTTTGGGTATCTTTTTCCTAACTTGACTATTTTTGCAATAACGTTCAAAGGTGAGCTTCTAAAAATAAATTTCGGCCTAGTGCAGACCATGCCTATATTGTAAGGTCAGCTACCTGGGCAGGGAGGGGCTGTGTTACAAAGCAAGATTATATCTCCAACTGTTGAACCTTTTAGTTTAACATACCTAAAACTTCAGTCTACACTATTGTCCTTTTTCTGTTTTCTCATTTTGGAAGAAACTTGTTAAATGAAGAAGAATTTGTAATGGTTACCAATATGAGGTCAATACTTAGGATACAATATGAGGTCAATGGACATATAGCCATTCTGTGTAATCATATTTTCTTCATTTAATTTACACTGAGGTGTTTTTTTTTTTCCCTATCTATTACCCTTGTTAATGATGAGTCAATGAATGCAACTGGATTGAAATCTTCCCATAATGCAAAGATTTTTTTTAACATAAATACATTGAGGAAACTTTCTAAGTAATTCTTACACCTGGTAATATAGGACCATATGGATCTAGACCAAGGTTTTTCTTAATTATTACCTTTTTATTTTAATTTCTGAAATGAGCATGCTAATACCCACTTCACAAAGCTCATATGACATCAATTAGGAAAGACCATTGACTAATGTATGATGACAGCTGGGCATGGACTATTTTAATATATTCCACTTAGAAGAATTCTTTCTTTCTCCCCCCACCCCCACCCCCCCCCCCCCCCCCCCCCCCCCGGAGCTGAGGACCGAACAAGCAAGCCTTGCACTTTTGCTTTACCACTGAGCTAAATCCCCAACCCTGAACTATTTCTTAATTTGTACTGTATTTATAGACTTTCTTTCTTACGGTGACCTCAAGAAGTATAATTTTCATTTTTGTCTAAGCTTGAAAATAACTATATTTCATATTTAATGAACTCATTTTAATAGAGCCAAGAAAAGGAACTTATGGGTTTTAACAAATCAGTAAATGAAGCACGTTCAAAGATGGAAGTCGCTCAGTCAGAACTTGATATCTATCTCAGTCGACATAATACAGCAGTGTCTCAGCTAAGTAAGGCAAAGGAAGCTTTAATTACAGCTTCTGAGACTCTCAAAGAAAGGAAAGCTGCAATTGGAGATATAAACACAAAGCTCCCTCAGACTCAACGAGAATTAAAGGAGGTAAATTTTTGCTTCTGTATTTCATCTAAACATTGTCAACCCCAGAGTTATATGTGGATTTTTTGTTGTTGTTTGTTTGTTTGTTTTTAATATCAGGCTTTAAAGTGATTGACATAGAAATTTTTCTCAACATAATCTTGCATGAGAAAGTATTTCATCGTTTGAATGGATGAATAATTAACTAGGGTTAGAGGTGTAGGTCACTGGTAGAGAGCTTCTGTAGCATGTATATGGCTCCGGGTTCCATCCCCAATACATCCCCAAAAAAAAGAATGCAAGGAGACTAACATACTGTCTTTAGAAGCAGACAGTTAACACTGCCACAATCCCGTGGGAAAAATTTAATCTGTTTATTTTTGTTATTTAATCTGTTTATTTCTCAGGCTGCATATATAGCTCAGTTGGTAGAGTACTTGCCTACTCTACCTGAAACCCTGGTTATGATCCCCCAACACCACATCAAACCAGGAATATTAGTGTACCTGTAGCCTTAGCATTTGAGAGGTAAAGACAAAAGGGTCAGTTCAAGGCCAGTATTGCCTACATACTGGATTCCATGCTAGCCTGTTACCAAAAAAAAAAGTGTTTCTCTAAATCTACATATACAGGTAACTTACATAAAGATAAATGAAAATGAATATACAGACTTATTTTAGTTTCTTAAAGTTTAACCTAAGAATGCCAAGGTGGTTATTTGAGGAGCTGGAGCAATGGCTTAGCAGATACGGGCATTTGCTGCTCTTATAAAAGACTAGTTCCCATCACCCACATTGGGTGGTTCATAACTGACTCTAGGTTCAGGGGTTCCAATACTTTCTGGACTCCAGGGACATGTACACACACAGGTATACATAATTAAAAATAAGTTTTTTTGGTTTTTTTAAGATTTATTTGTCTATTTTATGTATATGGATATTTTGTCTGCATATACATCTGCACACCCGAAGAGGGCATCTGATCCCATGAAACTACGGTTATAGATAGTTATGAACTGCCATGTAGGTGCTGGGCATTGAATGGAGGACCTCTGGAAGAGCAGCCAGTGATATTAATCACTGAGCCATCTCTCCAGCCCCCAAAATAAGTATCTTTAAATTTTAGTAAATTTATACTGCTTGATCATCAGTTTCCTGATGTGTAAATTTTAACTGTAATTTAAAGTATATCTGTCGGGTGAGTATTTCTTTGTACTGATTTGTTTTATTTTTAGATTGTTTCACCTGTAATTTGAGCTTTTATGTCTGTGTAATAAGTAATAGGGGAAAATAGCAGATGCGATGGTTGTTTGTTCTTTTGTTTGTTTTTGGTTTTTAATGTGCATTAGTGTTTTGCCATGGGAAGTTTCGGGTCCCCTGAAACTGGAGTTACAGACAGTTGTTAGCTGCCATATGGGTGCTGGGAGTTGAACCCGGGTCTTCTGGAATCAGTGCTAGTGCTTTTAACCGCTGAGCAATCTCTCCAACCCCCAAGATGACTGTTTCTAAACTGGAAATGGAGAGACTAAATTTGGTTGTGGGGCTCCTCTGGTTGATAGCTGTCCCAATCATCTTTCCCCCTCTGTTTAGGAACTGTGCCTTTTTGTTTTGTTGTTTACTTAGCCAAAAAGTCATAACATAATTATAGTACTGCCTGGCTGTCCTACCTGGAATCTGGTTCCTAGATTTGGTTTTGTTTAGGGCACAACTTGAGAACTGGTACATACCTCACCTGTGTGGTGCCAGACTGGGATTTTTATACCTGTTTTAAGAGCTCAATTCCCACTTGTTGACCCAAATAATTTATGCCTCTTTTAAAATAGGAAAGACTCCTCCATATATTCAAAGCCAGGCCAAAATAGCAATATGGAAGCTTATGCTAGGTCATATGCTATTTGGGGGCCTCTCAATATTATTGAAGCATTACAAATAATTTTCTGCTATTATTGGGTGTATTTAAAATCATATGCTGATAGGTTTCATTTTCTTCTCACTTTTAGAAAGAAAAAGAACTTCAGAAACTAACACAAGAAGAAATAAACTTGAAAAGTTTGGTTCATGATCTTTTCCAAAAAGTTGAAGAAGCAAAGAGTTCCTTAGCAACAAATCGAAGTAGAGGGAAAGTACTTGATGCAATAATTCAAGAAAAAAAATCTGGCAGGATCCCAGGAATATATGGAAGATTGGTAAAGTAGTTACATTTTGCTCTGAAAAGATATTATAAATTATATTCTTAAGTATATATTGTTACTATGCCTAAATAACATTAATTTTTATTTAAGGAAGACATGACTGCACAGAAAAATACTGTGCTCTTACAGGTTTGGTGTCATTATTGATGTAGTTTCAGGCTGTTTATATTTATTTTATACATTACTGTCCTGTTCAAAACTAAGAAAATTTTTGAGTCAGGATTTCATATAGCTCAGATTGGCTTTAAATTAACTCTATAGCTAAGGTTGACCTTGAACTTCTGATCCTTTTACCTCTGCCTCCCAAGTGCTAGACATTTGGCACCACACAAGAAAACTTTTTTCCAAAAAGTAATAATTTAGAAGTTGGGTGTGGTGGTGTGTGTTTTAATCCCAGCACTAGGGAGACAGAGGCAGTCAGATCTCTTGAGTTCAAGGCCAGCCTGGTCTACATATTGAGTTCTAGGCTGGCCAGAGTTACATAGTGAGACCATATCTTAAAAACAAAAGCAATTTTAGGATATGAGGCAATACTTGTGAGATTAGTTGTCCCATTAGTCACCAGGGTTGGTTTGGCTGATCTTGCTGAATACGCTTATGCCTATTCTATATTTCTCCTTTAGCATTCCAAGTGTGTCCTTCCTGAAGCTGCACAACACAATCAAATGGGATGACTCATCCAAATAGAGAGGCCTGGATTTTTTGGTTGAGAGTGTACAGTAGTTGCTAGAACCTCTAGACAAAAATAAGTATTTAATATAGTCTAGGTTTTATAACATTATACTTAACAGTTTGCTTATGGTTTAGGAAGGTGAACTAGCTAATTTAGAACTCTGGTAATTCCAGTTGTGGGGACCATTACCTTTCTGAGCCTTAACAGGAAAGAGCAATATATAATTGAAAGAATGTAAGTATCTCAATTCTGTCATCTCTTGCCCTGCAACCATAACTGAGACTTCTTTTACTTACAGTTCTTGAGCCCAAAGATCCAGTTAATGGGTTGCCTACTCAGCCTCCTGCAAAAGGAAACAGAATGATCTGGAAGGACAAATAGAATTTAACCAGTATGGTTGCTTCTATATCTGACATTAGGTGGCTTCTACCTTATTTTCTTAAAGATAAACAAATTTGATAAATTTGCTGTGAAGAACTAAAGTCAGTCAGTGAAAGCTGCTTGATAGCTAAGTGATAAATTGATTCATAACTACTTATTTAATTCTAGATAGCTTTCAATATGAAAGTTAAAAGGTTTGTTTTGCTTATACGTTCTCTTAGGTCTCATCTACATTGTATGCTTTCATGGAATAAAACAATTCTTACATCCTGTTCCCATTAACAATTCACATCACATAACCATAAACACTAAAGGGTAGATTAGAAACTATAGGGCTTGGGATATAGCTCAGTAGTAGAATGCTTGCTTATAAGGCACATAGTAGCTTCTGAGTTGGTCCTCCTATAGAAAGGGAAAGATAGTTGGGGTGAGAAGGAAACATTGTAGTCCCCTTTCATGCTTCCTTAAACCAAGAGTTGGTGGCACACGCCTTTAGTCCTAGCAGTCAGAGGCAGGCTATAAGTTCCAGGACAGCCTGGTCTACAGAGCAAGTTCTAGGACAGCCTAGGCTATCCACAGAGAAACCTTGTCTCAAAAAACCAAAAAAAGAGACTAGTCTAAGAATAACATTCATCCTGGCGGTGGTGGCACACACCTTTAATCCCAGCACTCGGGAGGCAGGTGGATCTCTGTGAGTTTGAGGCCAGCCTCGGCTACAGAGTGAGTTCCAGGACAGGCTCCAAAGCTACACAGAAAAACTCCGTCTCAAAAAACCAAAAAAAAAAAAAAAAAAGTAACATTCAAGGGTTTGGGGACTTAGTTCAGTGGTACAAGGTCCTGTGTTTAGTCCTTAGCTATAGAAACCAAAAAAAAAAAAAAAAAGAATATTCAAAATCTGAATAGTACTGAAATGATCTGTATGGTTTTTATCTATTTCTTTCTTTATAAATTAACTTTCTGTTCCTTTTCATCATTAGGGAGACTTGGGAGCTATTGATGAAAAATATGACATTGCTATTTCATCCTGTTGCCATGCATTAGACTACATTGTTGTTGATTCTATTGATACAGCCCAGGAATGTGTAAACTTCCTTAAACGACATAATATTGGTGTCGCAACTTTTATAGGTTTGGATAAGGTAAGTATTCATAATACGCTTCCTATAATTTAACTTTGAGGTGCCATATATTTTTCCTTTAGAATTTTATATTTTTCTTCACCATTATTCAATTACTTCCTGATAAGTTTTGAAAATTATTTTAGATTTTGTGTGTACATAATTTTGGAGGTTAAAAATAAATTTTGTAATGCCTCCACTAAAGAAATGCCAGTGTTAGTGTGATGGCCATTGGATGTATGACTGTTAGTATGTTTCTTGAGGAGTGTGGGGAGTTTGAGACAGGGTTCCTCTGCTTAGCCCCGGCTGTCCTGTAACTTGCTCTGTAAAGCAGGCTAGCCTCTAACTCACAGAGATCAGCCTACCTGTGCCTCTTTACTTTTAGTATGTTTCTAATTTCCATCAGTAACCACTGTTTTCTTAATAGAACCTTTATTGAGATGTGTTATATAATTCTATTTAAAGTATAGAATTAAGTTATTTTTACTATATCCACAACTTGCTGATCTATAGCTGTTAATCTAATTCCAGACTAATTTTCCTTGCTCCATAGGCATTAACAAAACCACTGATTTGCTTTTGTTTCTGTGGATGTATTCTGGGCATTCATTGAATGAAATCATAATATGAGGCCTTTTACACATAATGCATTTACATAGTTTTTCAGGCTCGTCTGTTTTGTAGCATTTACCTATTCATCTTTTTTTGTCCGTTCTCTTGGTTGTTGATATGTTTTTGGCCACCTCGACAATAATGCTGTGGTGAAGATTCATGTACAAGATTTTGTGTGAATGTGGGATGGGATACCTAAGGATGGGGTTGATTACTGAATCATATGGTGTATCTTGTTTATTACAGCACATCTTGTTGAATGTAAAGTGATATCAAATTACTTTTATTTACATTTCTCTAATGTTAAACATATTTTGTGTGCTTATTAATCATTTGTTTATCTTTCTTGGGGAAAATGTCTGTCTGTAATCTTTGCCTGTTTTCATTGATTTGTCTTATTGAATTGTAAAAACCCTTTAAATTATATATACAAGTCTCCTGTCAGATACATGCTTTTAATGTATTTTTTAATTTAAACCTACCACTTGGTGGGTTGTATTTTCACTTTCTTGATTGTGTACTTTGCAGCACAATTGGCCCAGTTAACGGTATTTTCTTTAGCTTCTTGGGTAGAGGTGTGTATGTTTAGACAAGATCTTGCTGGGTAGAGGTGTGTTTGTTTAAACAAGATCTCGCTATGTATACCTGAATCACCTGAAACTTGGTATCTAGACTGACTTTGAACTTGGAGCAGTCCTCCTCTCTCGACCTTCCAAGTGATAGAGCTATGAGTGCTTGATGTTTCTGAGAGTTGTAGATTGTAGCTCTCTAATGTAGATGTAAATATCAATGCATTTTGATAGTTTAACTTAGTGGTGAGTTTTTGTTATCAAGTTGCTCATTGCTACTGTATAGAAATACAATTACTACTTGGGAATTTTATATAGAAACATGATAAGTAAGATTTTATTTAGTATCATAACACCTAGAAGACAAGGTTGTTTACTACATACACATTTTTTAACTTTTAGATGGCAGTATGGGCCAAAAAAATGACCAAAATTCAAACTCCTGAAAATACTCCTCGGTTATTTGATTTAGTTAAAGTAAACAATGAGGAAATTCGCCAAGCTTTTTACTTTGCTTTACGAGATACCTTAGTGGCTGACAACTTGGATCAAGCTACAAGAGTAGCTTATCAAAAAGACAGACGATGGAGAGTAGTGACCCTGCAGGGCCAGATAATAGAGCAGTCAGGTAAGTGGCTTGCCTACCCATCTGTCTTCTTTCTCTCAGTCTTCGGTAAGACAGTGAAAACTGACTGCCCCCGTGTTCCCCAGGTACAATGACTGGCGGTGGAAGCAAAGTAATGCGAGGAAGAATGGGTTCGTCAGTTATCGTGGAAATCTCTGAGGAAGAGGTTAGCAGAATGTAAAGTCGTGGTCACTTTATTTTTAGCTTAGTACAAAATTGAGCTATTGTAAACTGTACCACACCCAGTTTTTGGTTTTTCGAGACAGTTCTCTGTGTAGCTTTAAAACCTGTCCTGGAACTCGCTCTGTAGACCAGGCTGACCTCAAACTCACAGAGATCCACCTGCCTCTGCTTCCCAGTGCTGGGATTAAAGGTGTGTGCCACCACTGCCGGCCCATACCCAGTTTTGAGTTAACAGATGTTTCCATTAAGTGTTAGCTATTGTGTTAAGTCCTTTCTGGAGTGCAAAACACATTAATTAAAAAGTATATACTTACAGAAGGGTGACTGTCACAGTAGTAGAGCATTGGCCTAGCAGGCCCAAGGCCCTAGGTTTGATTCCCTAGCATCCCATTAGAAATAAATAAAAATAAGTGCATATGTCTTTTTTAGTTAGTATCATAAAGATTTTTCATAATTTAGTCAATTACTTAATATCATTTTTCACAGAATTACTTTTTTTTTTTTTTAAGCTTTGGGGACTTAGGGGTATAGATTAGTGATAAGGTAATTGCCTAGCTTTGGGGAGGCATGAACTCAGCCACCAAAATGTGTTCTTAGCCTGGATTTCTTTTTCCAAAATGTGCATTAATTTCTCCCCTATATTTTGAGATTGTTCATATCCTTCCACTCAAATGTTTGAATGTTATGTTTTCATTAAAATAATAGGTGACTGTCTTAAGCTTTAGTATTAGGGATTTGGGTTGTTTGGTTACATGTCTCCCTCTGTTAGGCCAGGCTGGCCTCAAGCTCATAATCTTCATCTCAACCTTCTGAATAGCTGGGAATCCACATGTGCACCACTATCTGGTGTTTATTCTAGTCTTTTTTTGTTTATATGTTCGAGTGTTAACGTCTGTGCACCAATGTTCATGCCTGGTGTCCCAGAAGGCCACAGAGGGTATTGGGTCCTGTGGAACTGGAGTTACAGGAGGGTTGTGAACCACTATATAGTGACTGGGAATCAAACTGTAGCCCACAGGAAGTGCTCTTAACTGCTGTGCCTTCTGTCCAGCCCTGGTTGTTTTCATTTCATGCCACTAACTTTGAACTGACTCTTGGAGGGCAGGCAAGATGGTTGAGTGAGTAAAGGCCCCTTCTGCAAAGCCTAACTACATAGTTCAATCCTGGAAGAACCAGCTCCCACAGGTTGACTACTGTCATGTGATATGCATGCCAGTCCATACATATGCCTATGTGTATACCACAATGTTAAATGTATAATGTAAGAAATTTGGGGGGGGGTGGGATGACCCTTGGAGAAAATTTCTTTCTTTTTTTTTTAAAGGTAAATAAGATGGAATCCCAGTTGGAAAGACATTCTAAACAAGCAATGCAAATCCAAGAACAGAAAGTACAACATGAAGAAGCAGTCGTTAAGTTAAGGCATAGTGAACGAGAAATGAGAAATACACTAGAAAAGTTCACCGCAAGCATCCAGGTAATGTGTTTATGTTAGTGTTTGAACATTAGCTGAGACTTGGAATTCAATTCAACAGGACTAGGAAGAAGCATTCTGGGTTTGCTTCCAATTTTGAAATATAAAGGATAACTGTTTTCCACTCTAGATATAAGACTATCTATCCTTAGCAACTACATTACCAATTATAGCATCACTCCTTGAAAAGTGTCCTGGTTTCTTTTTGTTATGAAAGAGTAATACATACCAATTGTTTTGTTTTATTCTTCTTTTGGTTTTTATCAAGATAATGGTCTCGTTATGTAGTTCTGCCTGCCTTTGCTGCCCAAGTGCTAGGATTGAAGGCATGCACCCTTATGTCCAGCAGCCAATTACTTCTATTTTAAAGCATCATTCAGTAAATACCTAAATGATAACCTTCAACGACAATGCACAAGCTTCAATTTTTATAATTTAGTTGCATGCAATGTATTTATATGTATCTTTATGTATTTGTGTATAAATAATATATACATATCTTTTTAATGTCATTAATTTTACTTTGCTTAATATCTAAATTTACTTGATTTGTCTGCCATATTTCATGTTTTTCCTTTTCTATCTCTTTTGTTTGAGGGGTGTTCAAGACGGTTTCTCTGTGTAGTCCTGACTATAGCTTGAGTTTTCCTGCCTGGCCCACAGTCAGGACAAATCTCTATCACCTGCCAGTCCCACATCCCCTCAGACCCAACCAAGTAAACACAGAGACTTATATTGGTTACAAACTGTATGGCCGAGGCAGGCTTCTTGCTAACTGTTCTTACAGCTTAAATTAATCCATTTCTATAAATCTATACCTTGCCACATGGCTCGTGGCTTACCGGCATCTTCACATGCTGTTTGTCATCATGGCGGCTGACAGTGTCTCTGACTCAGCCTTCCACTTCCCAGCTTTATTCTCCTCCTTGTCCCGCCTACGCTTCCTGCCTAGCCAATGGCCAATCAGTGTTTTATTTATTGACTAATTAGCAACACATTTGCCATACAGAACATCCCACAGCACCTGACTGTCCTGAGAACTAGCTCTATAGACCAGGCTGGCCTCAAATTCTGCCTCCCAAGTGTTTGGATTAATAGTTGTGTCTTTATACACATCTGATTATTTCCTTAAGATGAGTTCCTGAAATTATAATTAGTAGTGTTTCATTGTTTTAAAGCACTTCTTGCCTCGTACCAAGTTGTCTAAATATTGATTCTAACTCATTATCTTTGTAATGAATTCACATACATTTTGTTTACTGATCATTTTTATTTTTATATTGGTGATGTTTTCTATCGTTTTCCTGTTAGTCTTTTAAAAGTCTTTTGAAAAATTCCGTGTTCAAAGAAATATTTACTCTTAATAAGTTAAAATATTGACCATATTAATGCTAAATTATTTTTATAGGGTCTGTCAGAGCAAGAAGAGTATTTGACTGTACAAATTAAAGAACTGGAAACTAATGTGCTTACTACAGCCCCTGATAAAAAGAAACAGAAATTGCTAGAAGAAAATGTCAGTGCTTTCAAAAAAGGTATGTTTAAAGGTTTTTTGGGGGGGGGGGGGGTTGTTTTTTTGTTTTTTGTTTTTTGTTTTTTTTTTTTGTTTTTTTTTTGGTTTTTGAAGACAGGATTTTTCTGTGTAGATTTTGGAGCCTATCCTGGAATTCACTTTGTAGACCAGGCTGGCCTCAAACTCACAGAGATTCAAAAATAAATTTTTTTATCAAAGACTTTTAAAATTTGCTGTACTCAAGCAATTTATAGGATAACAAATTATAGTTAAGTCGCTTGCAAGCCATTATACTGATTTAATTTAACTTTTGGTATTATTTAATTCATATAAATCTAGTCAGTCACATGACATATGATGATAGGGAACTAGGTAACATGCTCTAATTCCAGAGCCCATGTCCTTAATTTTATGCTCAGTTTTTTTCAAGATAGTTACAATTAGAATAATAGATTGTGGGCTAAAGAGGTGGGTCAGTGATTCGAGCACTGGTTGCTCTTGCACAGGACCTGGGTTCGATTCCATTAACTCTAGTTTCAGAGGATCAGTGTCCTCTTCTGGCCTCTGAAGGCACTAGGCATGCACAGTACATTTATGTACATGTAGACAACAGACCCATACACAAAATTTAAAAGAAAAAATACATTTAGAAATCTGAAAAATTGAAGAAAGTAAATTACTCGAAGAAGAGCACACAGCAAGTAAACAGTAAACCTTATTTGAAGACTTAGCTAAAAATGCTTTCTTTGACTTTCTTATAGCACATGTCTGCCCGAATAGAAGCTTTAAGAAAGGAAAGCTGTGCATGTGCTTGGCTTTGTAGTCCCTTGTAGATGTGCTGGAAGTCCCTTGACCAAGTATTTCAGTATATTGTTTCTCTCTTGACTGCAAGGTTATGCCATACGCCTTCTAGCCTCACAGGATCTTAGCTGGTAAGCCCAGAATTTGTATTGGGTCTTCCTTCTATCATCCGTACTAGGCATCCCTGTCAGTGTCTGGTTCATGAGCCACGGAAGGCAAATACTGTCTGCCCCAAAAACCTGAGGAGAGCTCAATTCAGCTACAGTGGTACACATCTGGAGCTGTAGAGCTTGAGGCATAGGATTTACTTGAGCTCAGGAATTCAAAACCAGGCCAGGCAAGATAGTGAGAACCCCAAAGACAACTAATGAAGAATTGATCATCCAAATCAATTTCCCAGAATATAGGGGGCCTTGTCTTCCTCAACACAGAGATAAAAAGATATGCTGGGTTCCAGGAATTGAAATCAGGTCACCAAGTTTGGCTGCAAGGACTCTGCCTACACACATATATTTTATATAAATATGTGTATTCAACAAATTAAAGTGGACAGATCAGCTCTGCCCATCAAATACTCACTTAAAACTACATTTTACAAGTATGTGGCCATGTTTATCTGTTGTTGTTAGTGGTGGTGTTTGTTTTGTTTTTTGAGACAGTATTTCTCTGTGTAATACTCCTGGCTATCCTGGAATTCACTCTGTAGACTAGGCTGGACTCGAACTCACAGAGACCTGCCTGCCTCTGCCTCCCGGGTGCTGGGATTAAAAGTGTGGGCCGCCGCCACCAGGCTGTTATTATTTTTAATGTTGAGGCATTCCTTTGTCTAGCATCTACTATAGGCTAGGCTTTGTACTGAGTGCTACTAAGAATGGTAAATTCAATTTTTTTTTCAATTATTTTATATTTAAGATGGGCAGAAATCTTTGAGCAGAAGATCAAAGAAATGTGTTAGTATGTGGATACTTGTCAGAAAGCCACTCCAAGCAGAGTATAGAAAAGTAAATGCAAACACTCTGAAGTGGGGCTATTCTATAGTGTTTAAAGTACACAAGAGAAAGTCATCATGGCTAGAGTAAAGGAAGGAATGATCCAGATCCTTGGGCCTTACCTGCCAATGTTTCTGAGTGAAATAAAATACCATTGGAGAATGGTCTACAGACAGGAGGCAGAGTCTCCTCTCACAGAAATGCGGGAGATTATCAGTAAATTCTGTTAATGTATGATGTGAAGATGAAATAACTATTAAGATTGAGTAGTTAATTTTACTATAATGTAGGCTTTAAAAATACTCTGGCTAAAATGCAGTGATAAGACTAAGGGGAATAAAAGGATAGAATAGTTGCTATTGTTACAGTAATATATGCAAGAATTAACTACAGTGATTAAGTTCTTCTTAATAAGTAACTAGTTGTTTTGTTATTGTTTTTTAGAAGATTTGTTTGTGCTGGGCGGTGGTGGTGCATGCCTTTAATCCCACCACTCAGGAGGCAGAGGCATATAGATGGATCTCTGTGAGTTTGAATCCAGCCTGGTCTACAGAGCATTCCAGGGACAGCCAGGGCTACACAAAGAAACACTGTCTCTAAACTTTTTCCCCCAGGGGGAAAAAAAAGATTTGTTTGTATATTTTATGTATATAGGTGTTTTGTCTGCTTGTACATCTGCACACCAGAAGAAGGCATCGGATCCCATGAGATTACAGTTATGGACAGTTTTGAGCTACCATGTATGTGCTAGGAATTGAACTCAGGACCTACCTCAGGAAGAACAGCCAATGTTTCTAACTGCTGAGCCATATCTTCAGCCCCAAGTAATTTACTTTTTAACTCTTGAACGTATCCATATTTTTAAATTAACAATGGCACTAGTAAACATTGAAACTAGACATAGAATTTTAAGATAAATTTTTAAATAAAACCTTCAAAATTACAAACAATATATGCAATTTTTCCCTTCCTATATAAGTTGGAGACAAAGTCTCACTATGTAGCTCAAGGTGCATTTGAAGTCTTAATCCTCCAGCCCCAGGTCTGGAGTATTAGAGGAATACATCACCACACTATAGTTACCCTTGTATTGCTGATAGACATATTACTATTAATATTACTGTTGTGGGATATTTTGATTACACTCTGATACTCCCGAGATTGCCAATAAAGTTAAATCTTGAATAGAGGCAGAGCCATCGACCAGGTGACTAGAATCAGCCATAGAGAGGCCAGGAATTTGGACAAAGAAGACATAAAGGAGGAAAGGAACTATAGTTTGGCAAAGTCTTTCAAGACAAGGAAGAAATGCATCTTTTGCTGGGTCTCTGGCCAAAAAGCAAGGTCAGCTGGTTGCTTCTCAACTTCTCTGATCTAGCAGACTTCCAAGTCTTTGTTGGTAAATAGAATGATAGAAACTTAGTTTAAACTACAGATCACAGGCTGCACTCTAAGTGGCCAGCAAGCACTGACTGGGGGGGGTGGGGGGGTGGACCACAAATGGTAATTTAAATATCAGTAGATTCGTTTGCAGCTGCTAAGCTGAGAAAAAAATTACATTTGGTGGGGTGCCAACTGTAGTCTGACTTTCCTTTGGGCCACCAACTCACAAATAACAACAGACTTATTATGAAAGCTTGGCTTAGCTTAGGCTTTTTCCCAAGTAGCTCTTATAACTTAAATTAACCTGTTTTTATTAGTCTATGTTCTGCCAAGTGGCTCAGTTACCTCTTCTCTGTACTGTATGTCTAACTTCTTCAGTGTCTCACTGGCCTCTCCTCTCTTCTTCTCAGAGTCCTCCCCCCTTATTCTCTCCTGCCTAGCTCTTGACCATTCAGCTCTTTATTAAACCAATCAGAAGGCGCCTTAGGCAGAGACACATCTTTACAGTGTACAAAAAGATTGTCCCACAACATGTTACAGAGAATGTGTGGTAGATACATGAAAACAAGGAAAAGGATAAAAATCTTCCTAGGAAGAGATTCAGTGGCATACCTTACTTATTCACCAATTGCTATGATGGTGGGGCAGATATATTGGAGCTCTTGAGCATTCAGGCAACCTAATGGAAATTTAACCACAATGATCATGTAAGATCAACATAATTCCATCAACAAATTTGTAACTTACCCTTGAAAAAGGCAATTGCTATTGTTTAACTTCGCGTGCATATGGTCATAATGGATGAGATATGTAACAGGGTAATGTTTTGTTTATATAAGTTCCTAGATTCAGCATTAAAGAGTAGTTTCTATAGCTACCACTTAAAGTTCTATCTTTCAAATTGAGAAAGTTATCACTTCAACTGTCAACAAGCATGTGCAATCCACATCATCAAAATTAGTCACTGCTTATACTAAGGAACTGACTTCCGGCAAAAGCCGATCAGTTCATCATTCATGCCTTCATTGCACAGCTAACTTGAGTTGATTTGGCCTAAGAAAACCTGGGATGTGCTTTTAGAACAGGGAAGACCCACTCGTTCATCTTGTGTCCTTCACTTGGTAATATTGTGGAAGACTGTTTAGTTAAACAAAATAAAACACCCAGTTTCTCAGACCTGACAAAAGCTAGTCTTAGGGCAAAAGTCATGTATCAGATATTCAGTGAAGTGCTTTAGGAAAGGATGAGAAAGTAAAACCACTAAGAAATAAATGGGTTCAACAACTTAGCCAGAGTTTAACTTCATATGTTAAAAAAAGGCAGAGCCAGGCGGATATCTTTGAGTTCGAGGCCAGCCTGGACTACCAAGTGAGTTCCAGGAAAGGTGCAAAGCTGCACAGAGAAACCCTGTCTCGAAAAAACAAAAAAAAAAAAAAAAAAAAAACATTTTTTTTAAAAGGTGTTCTAGGTCTTTACCTAAATGTCTCATATTTGATACCATGTATCAGATTGAGTAACTGAAGAAATATGCATCCACCAAATGATAGTTACTTAACAGAAAAATGAATCCAGCTGTGTCATTTTTTTAATTTCAGAATATGACGCTGTGGCTGAGAAAGCTGGTAAAGTAGAAGCTGAGGTTAAGCGATTACACGATACCATCATAGAAATCAACAACCGAAAACTCAAGGCCCAACAAACCAAACTCGATATGATAAATAAGCAGCTGGATGAATGTGCTTCTGCTATTACTAAAGCCCAGGTAGCAATCAAGACTGCTGACAGGTAGAGTACCTCCCCAGCCCGTCCTCACCCCTTTCTGGACAGTGGAAAGAGTAGTTAATGCTGCATTGGATGCTACTTATTAAACTTAACTGCCATAATCCAGCAATACTTTGAGAAGGAAAAAGTTGTGATGAAGATTTATCATTTGTCTAATTTAAAAAGAAACACAAACTGGTAAACAGGTATACCTTACAAAAGTTGGAGTTGTACATCATAACCTAGTTGTTCAAGGCATAGACATTAGTCTCGTTTCTCTGGCATAGAGAAGTGAATGTAACAGAGCCAGGTCTTAATTAAAACAGGAAGTGACAAGAAAAGGCTCTAAATCAAATCTTTTAAGATCATTTTTTTTTTACTTGTATATTGATTATATGTTGATCCATTTGGCTGAAAGTAAAAAGCTAGAAAAACATTTGTTAGAGCAGAAAGTAGGCTTAAGAGAGGTTTTTTTTGGGGGTTTTGATTTTTTTTTTTTTTTTTTTTTTTTTTTTTTGGTGGTTTTTTGTTTTGTTTTGTTTTGGTTTGGTTTTTCAAGACAGGATTTCTCTGTGTAGCCCTGGCTGTCCTGGATCTCGCTCTGTAGATCAGGCTGGCCTCAAATTCACAGAGATCTGCCTGCCTCTGCCTCCCAAGTGCTGAGATTAAAGGTATGCCATGACTGCCTGGCTTGTTTTTGTTTTAATTATTAAACCAACCCACTGGGCTGGGTATGGTGGCATACTCCTGTAATCCCAGAGACCCCAGAACTCAGAAGGCAGAGTCAGGCAGATTTCTGTGAATTCAAACAGACCCTGTCTCAAAAAAGAAAAAACCTTGTTGGATGCTGAAAGAGTTTTGTAATCTAATAGATAACTGCAACAAAGTCTACTAGAAGCTTATGTGAGAAGGCTTTATGGAAATTTTTAATTTTTAAACATGCACCTTGGGCTTTAAGTATTTACATAAAACTAAAAACCAAGGATGGTTGGTTCAGTAATTCACAAATTTTAAAGTTACACATTAAATATCATAAATTTATGTTGTTTGCTTCTTTAGAAATCTTAAAAAGGCACAAGATTCTGTCTTCCGCACAGAGAAAGAGATAAAAGACACTGAGAAAGAAACAAATGATTTAAAAGCAGAATTAAAAAATATTGAAGACAAAGCAGAAGAAGTCATCAAAAATACAAATGCCGCAGAGGTATGGTTTGTTTCTGCTTTACAAGATAAATGACATTTGAAGCAATTAAAGTGTTGGTGTACGTTCAAAATTTCATGACTATGAACTTAAAGTTTATAACAAAATATGAGAATTTTCTGCAAATCAAAATTTTTATTAAAGTGAGACATGAAGAGAAATTGCTAACGATGTCTGCGTAATGTAAAAATACCTATTTCACTTGTAGAAATGGTATTTGTCACAGTTCTTCTTGGTTTTTAGGAGTCATTACCAGAAATCCAGAAAGAACATCGTAATCTACTTCAGGAACTAAAAGTCATTCAAGAAAATGAACATGCTCTTCAGAAAGATGCACTTAGTGTTAAGTTGAAACTTGAGCAGATAGATGGCCACATTGCTGAACATAATTCTAAAATAAAATACTGGCAAAAAGAGGTGAGATTACTCCCATTTAATTAATTTTAAACCTCTGCTCAGAGCTGGAGAAATAGCCCAGTAATTAAGAGCACTTCCTGCTCTTGTAGAGAACCCGGGTTCAATTCCTAGCACCATGCACCAAATCACAACCATCTGTAATTCCAATTCTGGGAAATTTAACACCCTTTTCCTGTCCTCCAGGGACACCAGGCACACGTGGTGCATATACGTACATGCAGACAAACACTTGTACCTATTTAAAATATATATATATCCTTTTGTTTTGTAGGGGTGAGTGTTTTTCTGGTTGGGGGGTATATTGTGATTCCATAATCACTTTATGTTTATAAATGATATAATTTAGAATTATTTAATACATAAAATTAGTAATCATTACAATAGGGCAAGTACCTTCTCAGCCTACAACTTATATGCAAAGTAGTCACGGTTTATTCCTATATTGTTTTTGTAGCTGTCAATTTTTATGTTTTGACTTAATTAAATTAACTGGGAGCTGGAGATAGCCCACTAGTTACAAGCACTTGAAATTTTTGCAGAGGACCCAAGGTTTGGTTCCCAAAACCTGTATCAAATGGTTTAAACCAACCAAGAGCTCCACAGAATCTGATACCCTCTTCTGGTATCTATGGCATCTACAAACATGACATGTGCGTGTGTACGCCTGCGCGCAGCGCGCGCGCGCACACACACACACACACACACACACACACACACACACACATCGATACACAAATAAAAAATTCATCCTGTTTTTATCGTCTCAATTCTCCTTAGATTTCAAAAATAAAATTGCATCCTGTAGAAGATAATCCTGTTGAGACAGTGTCAGTTCTAAGCCCAGAGGATCTTGAGGCAATCAAGGATCCAGGTTCTATAACAAATCAGATTGCACTTTTGGAAACTCAATGTCATGAAATGAAACCAAATCTTGGTGCCATTGCAGAGTATAAAAAAAAGGTATGAGTGAATTATTTCTATTAGGAATTTTGCTTAGTCTAAATTAAGGCCTTTCTTTGATTTTTGCATAATGAGCAATGCTAATTCTCAGATTTGTGTGTAAACTCTTTTTTACAATCTTCACAGGAAGAATTATATTTGCAAAGAGTAGCAGAGTTGGACAAAATTACTTCTGAAAGAGATAATTTTAGACAAGCATATGAAGATCTTCGAAAACAAAGACTGAATGAATTTATGGCAGGTTTTTATGTAATAACAAATAAATTAAAGGAAAACTACCAGATGCTTACTTTGGGAGGGGATGCTGAGCTAGAGCTTGTGGATAGTTTGGATCCCTTTTCAGAAGGAATCATGTTCAGGTTTGTAAGATTTGAATCCTACATATTTTCTAAATTGTTAATATTTCTTGGGAGTGAGATGTGAAGGTTGGAACTACAACTTCTTTTATTTGGTGATAAATACAACTTATGTACCTTGTGAGTTTACAGCATAAAAGATGTGCAAATTATGTTATACAATGGCTAGATTATCTTTTAAGGAATTTTTGTTTGGGAGCTAAAGAGATGGCTCAGAGGTTAAGAGCACTGGCTGCTCTTCCAGAGGTCCTGAGTTCTATTCCCAGCAACCACATGGTGGCTCACAACCATCCATAATGAGATCTGGTGCCCTCTTCTGGCCTGAAGGTATATATGCAGACAGAACACTGTATACATAATAAATAAATAAATCTTAAAAAAAAAAAAAAAGGAAATTTTCTTCAAAGCTAGATGCAGTATGCCAACATCTATAATCCTGGCATATCACAACAGGGAGATGGGAGCAAAAACCGAAGTTCACAGGCCAGAAAGCCAGGCTTAGGCAACATTGAAATGACCTTCAGACAAGGTAGTACGGCCTCCATCAACAGCAAAATAGTTTTAATCTATTACAAAATTGGTTAAGAGAAATTAACAAGTAGTAGCTAGCTTACTGTTTTAATATTAAAATTCTGGTAGATGGGGCTGGAGAGATGGCTCAAAAGTTAAGAGCACTGACTGCTCTTCCAGAGGTCCTGAGTTCAATTCCCAGCAACCACATGTTGGTTCACAACCATCTATAATGAGATCTGGTTCCCTCTTCTGGTGTGCAGGCATACATGCAGACAGAACACTGTATACATAATAAATAAGTCTTAAAAAAAAAAAATTCTGGTAGATGACCAGGCAGCAGTGGCACATGCCTTTAATTTCCCAGCACTCAGGAGCCAGAAGCAGGCATTTTCCCTGTCTCCAAAGAACCCTGTCTCCACAATCTAAAAAATAAAATTCTGGTAGCTATTCCTAACATGTTCATCTTCCAATAACATTTCTGTAAACTAACTAGATTAAAAAAAGGTCAACAGCCAGGCCATGGGGATGTGTACAGGTAATCCCAGCACTCATCTGGTTTAGACAGGAGGATCACAGGTTTTAAGAAAAAACAAAAGGTCATTACGTTGTGAAGACATACAGATTTAGAACACTTTTGAAGTTTTAGCCTTAGTTTTACAAGGCATTTAGTAACATTTCTTAATTATTTCAGTGTTCGACCACCTAAGAAAAGTTGGAAGAAGATCTTTAACCTTTCAGGAGGAGAGAAAACCCTTAGTTCATTGGCCTTAGTGTTTGCTCTTCACCACTACAAACCCACTCCCCTCTACTTCATGGATGAGATCGATGCAGCCCTGGATTTTAAAAATGTGTCCATTGTTGCATTTTACATATATGTGAGTAAATCTTTGGAAATTTTATTTCTTGCTATCGGGATTTTAACTTTACCCAAATTCCTCTCAACCTCAACATTTATGAATTGTCCTTTATCAGTGCAAATATGTTAATCATCTGTCAGAATTATTGCCCAAAACTTTGGAGTAATGCTTGCCTATTCACTATATGACTTAACTGTTCTTTTTCTTTTTAGGAACAAACAAAAAATGCCCAGTTCATAATAATTTCTCTTCGGAATAATATGTTTGAGATCTCAGATAGACTTATTGGAATTTATAAAACATACAATATTACAAAAAGTGTTGCTGTGAACCCAAAAGAAATTGCATCTAAAGGACTTGGCTGAACTTGTATATATTGAAGAGTCTTCAAATTTACCTAGATTTAGTATTTCTAGGTTTCTAACTGTAAAGAATTGTAAGGTGTATAAAGTACCTTTTCCTTTAAGTTGTATGACAAGTGGTTTCTGTTTTATTAGTGATAATGTCTAAAAAATTGTATCCAGTTCTGTATCATAAAAATGAGTCTAGCTGGTTTGGTCTTGATTTTTTTTTAACATAATTCTTTATTGATTCCTTGGGAATTTCACATGCAAATTCAATCCCGCTTACCTCCCAGTCCTTCCATATCTGCCTCTTACCCCCTTCAGCATAACTCCCAAAAAATTAAAAACAAAAATAACCATAATACTCCTCCATCATTCCAACACCTCTTCATTCATCCTAGTGCCATCAGGAGCTGTGGTGTGTCATGCATGCCCTTTTGTCCGGTAAGCCCCAGCTGTAAAACGTTCATTGCAATGAGTATTGGTCTGTTCCAAGGCCTCTGGCACACCATCATCACTAGACCCTCACCGAAACTCCTCTTGGACATCCTGCTGTAATCCTTCAGAGGGACCAGTCCCTTCACATACTCCAGCAGGTCAAAGATGGGGCAGATGGGGGCCTGAGAGGCAGAGCAAGCTCTCCTAGGCCCATGTCAACAGGGCCAACTCTCCCATGCCTGTGGTGGGGACCAGATCAGCATTCCTGTGAAGGGCACGCCAATGAGGGTGTTTTTGCTTGGCAGTGCTCAGTGTAACCCATCTCACCTTGATTCTCTTCTGCCATAATGGGCATTACAGGTATTCCACTATCTCTTTTAATAGAGCTGTAATCCAAGGGTCATGGAGGCAGGCCAGACCATGCCTGAGGATCATGGACTACCTATGTAGGCTAATCCATAAACTGAGTTCAGTGAGAACTGGGGATTGTGGAGGTGTCATGGGATGACATGAGACACAGAAGTGTAAAAGCAGATGTTTGCATGTGTAAATCTTGTAGTCAGAATGCCCCCACTACACTCAACTGTATTGTCTAAAGAAGGTTATGCTAGTAGAAATAAATTGGCATTTTCAGAAGGAATTTGAATTTAAAGTCTGCCATCACCAGGTGTGGTGGTGTATGCCTTTTAATCCCAGCAGTAAGAGGCCTGCATGGTCTACCTGGTGAGTTCCTATCTCAAACAACAAAGTATTTGTCTTATTAAATTTCTAGGTGCTTATCCTAAAGTAATTAATTAAATGCCTCCTACCATGGACCATGATTCATAATAAAGCCACTACAAATTAGCAGCACACAAGTAATGAAAATGAATGAATTATATCTTAACTTTTCAGGAAAGAATATTCAGAAGCCGTATGGAAATTCAAAGACACCACTTCCTAAGCCATTCACTAAAATACCAAGTTTATTCAAATATATTGTTACACATAAAACCCAGAATTTCCAAATGTGTGTGCTTTAAATTTTATGATCTTAACCGCCTGGGAAAAATTAAATAAAATAGTAAGTATAGTAACTCTTACCAGAAAACAAAGGGTTGTGTACTAAAAATGGTCCGGTATAAGGTAACACTAGGCATATACTTGTTTAGATTGAAATGTCAGTTTCAGTTAATAAACAATCTTAGCCTACTCCATTTTTTTTAAGCATATTGAGAATGAGTTCTCCTACCTGTTAACATGGCACTGCATTACTTGGGTTTCTCATTTATAGTTAGTAACCCCCGTGAAAAATGTCTTAGCTAACCTTTGCTTGCTAACATTTAAAAAGAGCACTCACGTGTGACACATGTGTCTGTTAACTGAACATTGTTCCCCCTCCCCTCCATTACCTGTTCCAAATGGCCTCAGGATATTGAAATTATGCTGGATCAAATCTGATTCTGTTAAGTAGACCTAATGACTTAATCTTAGTGATAAACTTCTCAGCATTGTTTTAACCTTGACTTGAACACAGCTTTATCTATAATGAATCAATAGGGCTAAAAGCATTCTTATTCTGACCTCTAAAATAAGGTCCACAGGTGGTGGTTCAAGGGATTTCTGGAAAATATTTCAATGGCAGTGAACCAGTTGTGCTGCAAATATCATTCTAGTAGTCCCTGTTAAGGGAATTAAAGGTTCTGACTTACTGAGCTCTTTTAAGACTAGCCAGTTATGGCAGCTCATACTTATAATTCCCAGCACTTTAGGGCTACAGAGTGAGACCATTTTAAGACAAATATAGCTTACATGATACCAGATCTATTAAATGAATCACATCAACATTATTGTCCTAATGTAAATGTTTCATATAGTTTAAGAACAAGACTAAAACACTACAAAAGCAAAATATATACTTGTTTTGCTTTGTGGTACTAGAGCCAGTAGAAAAGGCAGGGGCTCTGCCACTAAACCTTTTTGTTTGGTTGGTTTTGGAGATCTCAATATGATATCCAGGCTGACCCTGACTTAGAGATTCTCCAGCCATTAAACTCAGCTAGCTCCTAAATGCAATCAGTTTATATAAAATAAGTACTAGACACCCGATTTATCCAAAAGCGGTGGCTCTATTTGGAATGAATGCTCTTAAATCTTTAACAATTGTTTGACCAAAAAGATGTTTAAGCAATCCTGGCCTGATTTTTTATAACTTTTACCACCTCCATCTATACATTGAAAAGCTTTGTTTAATAACTACATATACAAAGAACTGCAATGCTAACTCCTGCAACATATAACAAAAAAAATTTGTTAAAGAATATTTAAAACACTACCAAGCAAATAAACTATTTCATATCAAAAATTATAATTTTCTAAGTGGATGAGTCATCTTTCAGATAATGTATCATTTCTGACCACCATTTCTATCCAATCATGGAAGGCTTATATTTCTATAAATTTGCTACTTTTGCTACCCTGACTTCCATCTAGCAATGGTTAGCCTCTGCTATACTGAATAAGTCCACTTAAAACTGCTGATTTGGGTTTTCAAACGAAAAAACTATTTTCCACATGAATTCCTTTAACAAATATAAAGTGTAGCATACCGTATTTTTTAAGTCATATAAGTTATTAGATAAACTTTGGTAAAGAGACAAAGAGACTTCAGAGAAACATGTTGAAGTGATTTCATTTAAGAAGGTGATTATGTGTTGGCTGAAAAAGAGTATCAACATTAATATCACTGAAATTAGTGACACTATAACAATATTTAAAATTTTAAAAAATTCCATTTCTTTTTCATCCTTGTCAGGCCAGGAATATGACATCCTTTTTGAAGAAATTCTCATTTCAGGAATGACAGCTTTCTTAATATGTCCAATTTCTGTTCTGCTCCACTCTTTTAGTACTTGGCTTACTCGAGGGTAAATTTCAACAGGCTGCACCTCAGGAAGTGGTCTTCGTTTCAACATCTGCACACGCTGGCGGACATCATCAATATTTTCTAGGAACTTCAGTGGAGACTCATCTTGTAAAGATGTTGTCACTGTCATTAGCTCAAGTTGTTGCTCTCTTATCTCCTTCACCCTTTCAATCTGTGGAGTGTATTCTTGACTAACCAGCTTGCCAACATCACAGAGAGCTGCCAAAAAATATTTTTTTTTCTGTTCCAATGTATCAGTAAGCTCCTTAAAATACTGGATAACAACTTCCTTATCACCTTGAACCATTTTCTCAGAATGGCATTTCTGTTCTTCAAGCTTTTCAATAAGACGAGTGATATCTGTCCAGTGTGTGTCAGTTAACTGTTTAAACAACTTCTGAGGTGTATCCTTTTCTTTCAGATAGGCACTTTGAAGGTCATCTATAGGGTGACCGTGATGTTGGCCGATAGTAAGACAATGGCCACAAACTAATTTTTTATCTAGTAGACAATAAACATTTAATGGTTGCCTGTAATGTTCAGGGCAGGTGACAACATCTGGGTGGTCTTCTTGCTGGTACTTTTCAATAATTGCTCTTAATGCAAAATTGACAGGTAAGGATTCTATACCAGTGGAAGCAATTTCAATGATACTTCTGCAGTTAGGACACTTGAGTGGAATTCGCAAAGGTCTCCATATATAAAAGTTACCAGATGCCTGGAGAACATTTTCCAAACAATTTCTACAAAATGTATGAGAGCATGGTAGTACTCGAGGATCTTCAAAAATACTGTAACAAATGGGACACGTTAACTCGTCCTCAAAATTGTGCATTTCCTGTCAAGACACACAGAAAAAAAAAAAAACCAGTAAGTCTACATATAACATACATCTGGCACATACTATGTAAGGTTTTAGGCATGACCTTCAAATTAAATACTGTATTTGCCAGAGATTTTTTTAGTTGACACTTTCTTTGTAATTGAATTAATAAGTGGATCATTATTCCTTTCCAACAAAATCCCAACTAATCTGTAATAAAATGCTTTAAATTAGTCAAACTAGTTTTATGTAATGAAAACTAAAATTCAGTTGATGTTCTACTTACACAATTACTATATGTAAGTCTTTTTGTAAAAACTGCACTTTGTAATGTGTAAAACACTAATGAATAGACATTTGTATAACATTATTAGGCTTAACAAAATTATTCAATTTAAAGGGAGGAAAAAAATGTACCTGATTGTGATCATTTTGGTTTTTTGCTGAGATAAATGCCAGAGTTGCAGGTATGAGGCATCACAACTGGTTCAATAATTCTTACAAATTATATTTAACTTCTCTAGAAATGACTATTAATTTAAGATCAGCATATGCAATTCCTATTTTTCTCTCTCCCTTTTGCCCTTCTTTTGTGGTGCTAATAATCAAACTCAAGGCCTCGTACATGCTAGGCAAATACTCAACAATGAGTTATACAGCCCCAGATCCAGACCTGTACTGCAGTTTTCTATAAAGCTGTAATCGCCCACCCCTGGAGCCGAGGACCGAACCTAGGGCCGTGCACTTGCTAGGCAAGCACTCTACCACTGAACTAAATCCCCAACCCCTATAAAGCGGTAATTTTAACTTGAAAATTTGAAAGGGAAAATGTAACACGAATTTTAAAAGGTCTTATTAATAAAAAAAAATAAAAACCCTGAAGCCAGATATTGGGTAAAATCTGAGAGATCAGAGAGAGCAAGCCAGCCACGTCTTACCTCTAGGAAATCCTCAGCCAAAGAGAGGGAGTGTTCCTGTTTCCTCAGACTGAAAGCCTCTGAGTCCTTACCTGGAAGGGTCTTAGCTGAACTACTTAAAAGCTTCTAGTTCCTGGTCCTCCCACCTCATATCATACACCTTTCTGCTTCCTGCCATCACTTCCTGGAATTAAAGGTGTGTGTCCTTCCCAAGCAAAGACAAGAGATCTCAAGGATTGGGATTACAGGCGTGTGCCATCATCACACCTGGCTCTGTTCCCAGTGTGGCCTTGAACTAAAGAGATGGATGGATCTCTGCCTCCTGATTAAAGGCATACGTGCCACTGCCTGGCCCCTATGTCTAATCTAGTGGCTGGCTGTCTTCTGATCCCCAGATAAGTTTTATTTGTTGGAGCACAAATAAAATATCACAACAGGAAAAAAGCTTTAATTATAATTAGCATTGGCAATAAAAATAGATTTGAAAGGTAAGAGTTGATTATGGTGACAAGTACTGAGAATCTAAAACAAATGGTAAAGAAAAGAAAGGATACCATTCATCTCTTCATTTAAAATGTTTGAGAGGCTGAAGAGATGGCTCAGTAGTTATGACTGCAAACTTGGTCTTCCAGAGGATCAGAATTCAGTTCCCAGCACATAAGGAAGCTCAACCACATACAAAACCAGCTCCGGGGTATCCAACACTTTCTCAGTACCTGCATATACCTGCCCCACAATGCACGCACGCACTAAAAATGACTCTTTAAAAATGTATTTTTACACTATCCCTAAAACAGAAAAAGAAACTCAGCAATAGTTCAGAGGCTCATTGACAGATGATGGACCCCCATAAGCTATTAATATTTCCAAAAGAAGCAGGCAGTTTTGCAGCCTACTTTTATAGTTTTCCTTTGTATCATTCTCAGCAAGCCATAATCCTCAAAACTGCCTAGCCTTTTGGCAGGGAAAAAAAATCAAGTACATCACTGTTTATAGAACCTTACACAAATCCTAGGTATTCTTTATGAAGAGTATAAAAAATGACAAAACCTATATAAAATTAGGGCTAGGGCTAGCTTAGTAGAGTGTGTTATCTAGATGCATGAGGTCCTGCATTCTGTCTCCAGCATTACCAAAAAAAGTTTGTAGCAACTGCATTTAAAACTAATTGTTCTTTAAAGCCCCGTTTGATCTGTTTAGTCCTTAGCTCTAACCATCTGTGAGACTGCTGTTACCCTAGATTAAGTAAATTGACATTTTTGCTTCAAGCACTTAAGATTTTGTAAGAAAAAAAAATTAAAAAAAAAAAGATTTTGTAAGAATTTTTCTAACATTTATGTTATGTATTAGAATGTAAGCCTCCTATAAGGTCAGAAATAGTATCTAAACAATAGCAGTGTTAACAGCAATCTGGGCTTTTTTTTTTTTTTTTTTTTTTGGTTTTTCGAGACAGGGTTTCTCTGTGTAGCTTTGCGCCTTTCCTGGAACTCGCTTTGGAGACCAGGCTGGCCTCGAACTCACAGAGATCCGCCTGGCTCTGCCTCCCCAGTGCTGGGATTAAAGGCGTGCGCCACCACCACCCGGCAATCTGGGCTTTTTAATAATAAAATCTGTTAGAAGCAATGAAGAGCCCATCAGAAAATGTATCATGTACTGTCTGTCTGACAATATTCAGGATCCATAACGAGCCAAGTTGTGGCAGGTAGAGACTAAGTTTTGACCTGTACAGGATTCCAGGAAACTAATGATTGGGCAACAGTACAGAAGACGACAGTCACTGCAAAGAAATGCAAGTGAATGCGTGTTTAGAAACCTTTACATTACCCCACACCCACAGAGAGCTATGAAGTCATACAAAAATTACCAAAGAAAAACAAACATGTTTCTCAGAGTACTTCAATGATGTCAAAATACACAATGAAGGAATACAGACAGACTAGTCCTCTGGAAGAGTAAAATTGAAGCAATCGACATACATTCGATCCACATTTAGTATCGTTAGCTATTTGGTGTGCAGGCAGCAAAACTGGAAGAAAATCAGATCTTAGGACTAGTTTGCTTACAAAGTAAAATAGCGCTAGTATTATTAACCTTCAAAGTTCTAGTCTGTATCTCTCACAGGAAGCTAGAGAGGGGCTGGGACATGGCTCAAGGAGCAAACCATTTCCCAATGCAAGCCTGAGGACCTGGGTTTGGATCCCCAGAACCCACGAAAAGCTGGGCATAGTACATATCAATAAACCAAGCACCCAGACAGCAAGATGGAGGCAGAGGTGGAAAAAAAACCCAGTCTCCAAGAAGTTAGGAGGTTGTCCTCTGACCTCCACACATGCCCTGGCAAGGGAGGGCGGCATACATATTTGCACAAACTCAAAGATTTTGGGGGGTGGGGGAAAGTATCTCTGAGAATCCATTTAATGACACACACACCCCCCCCCCCCCCCCCCCCCCCCCCCCCGCAAATAGCTCAACTTTTAAGTTGTAGAGTTTCCAAAGTATCAATGGCAACACTGGACTCTACAAGACAATGAAGCAATACCAAATATTAATTTACCAGATTGACAAAATTACACTGGAAGGTGGGATAAAGAAACCTAAAATTTTCCTTATTTAAAAAAAAAAAAAAAAAAAAAAAAAAAAAAGGCTGGGCGGTGGTGGCGCACGCCTTTAATCCCAGCACTCGGGAGGCAGAGCCAGGCGGATCTCTGTGAGTTCGAGGCCAGCCTGGACTACCAAGTGAGTTCCAGGAAAGGCGCAAAGCTACACAGAGAAACCCTGTCTCGAAAAAAAAAAAAAAAAAAAAAAAGCCACCAGTGGTGGTGGTGCACGCCTTTAATCCCAGCACTTGGGAGGCAGAGACAGGTGGATCTCTGTGAGTTCAAGGCCAGCCAGGTCTAAACAGTGAGTTCCAGGGCGGCCAAAGCTACACAGAGAAACCCTATCTTAAAACAAAACAAAAAATCCAAAGAGGGATGTAGTGGTGGCACATGCCTTTAATCCCAGCACTCATGAGGCAGAGGCAGGGGATCTCTGAGTTTGAGGTCAGTCTGGTCTACAGAGTTCCAGGACAATCAGGGCTACAGAGAAACCATGCCTCAAAAAAGAATGAAAGATAAGTCAATACTTAATAAAAATGTCAAATTTGTATTATTTTGAATGTGTGTTAGATATGAGTATATGCATATGTGCATCTCAGTAAGCATGTGGACAGAGAACAGCTTTCAGAAATCAGTTCTCGCCTTCCTCCATGGGTTCCAGTAATTAAACTCTGGTCATCAGGCTTATGTGACAAGCACTCAGTCACTGGGCCATCTTGCCAGACCAAAAAAAAAAAAAAAAAAAAAATGGGGTAAGAAATTTAAATACATTAAAAACGTATTATTTAAAATACAGAAGTGAAACTGGGCAGAGTCACATGCCTTTCATCCCAAGCACTTGGGGAACAGCAACAGTAGGATCCTCAGTGAGTTCAAGGCCAGCCTGAACGACACAGTGAGTCCCAGGACAGCCAGAGCTACATGGTGAGAACCTTTCTCAGAAAAACAAAAGAAAAAAGAAACACTGCTGTGGGATAATGCACTGGTTTAATAATACACTGGTTTAATACACTGCTGTGGGATAATACACTGGTTTAATAAAACGCTGATTGGCCAGTAGCCAGACAGGTGGGACAAGCAGACAAGGAGAATTCCGGGAAGTCAGGAGATGGCAGCCTGCTGCCGTCCAGGGAGCATGTAATTGCACACAGGTAAAGCCATGGAACACGTGACATATAGATTAACAGAAATGGGCTGAGTTTAAGTGTAAAAGCTAGTCAGTAGTGAGCTTGAACTAATGGCTGAACAGTTTTAATTAATATAAGCTTCTGTGTGTTTACTTGGGGGACGCAAGTAGGAGAGATTTGTCCCAACCACAGGCCGACCAGTACACAGGAACTCTTCAGCTACAAAACACAGAAGTAAAAACTAAAAGACAATGTTAGGAGATGAATGTCATAGGTTTTAAAGAACAAGAATAGGGAGTTCAAAGTATCTGCCAACTTTTATATTTAGCTGTTTCATTTAATCAGCATACAACTAGAACTCTAATAAACTATTAAAAGAAGATAGACAGTCCTCCAAGTGGCCAGGCAGAAATGCACAATGCAAACCAAGAAAACAGCAGCAGTGAGATACAGCCTGAGCTGTGTAAATTAGACTCCGTCAAGAACATGGTAATTTCTAAAAAAAACCCCAAACCTAGAAGACCCCAGTTACCCCTTATACATGCTGTTCTGTAACATGACCTAGCTGCTACTCTTTTTTATCAAGAGATGAAATCTATTCACCACCACCACGCCCAGAAAATTTTGTATAGGTCAAATGACTGCTTTGACCAACAAGCAATGCTTTGAGTTCTGGGTCTAAGCCTTTTACAATACACCATGACCAAGGCAACTTAGAGAAGACAGTTTATTCTGGCCTACAGTCCAGACAGCGGGACAGCAGAGCAGTGGGACAGCAGAGCAGTGGGAAACCAGGAGATTCACATGGCTAACAGGAGGCACAGGACAGAGAGAACTGCATGTGAGGTAAGGCTTTCCACTCTCAAAGCCAGCCCCACTGACATGTCCTCCAGCAAGGTTGCATAATCTCTCCAACAGTGCCACCAGCTGGGGACCAGTATTCACTTCAAATGCCTAAACCCATGGGAGACATTCTTCACTTAAACCACACCCTCGCACCCAGCGGCTATTCAAGAAGTCTAGGCTACCTGGATTTTAAAAACAGCACTGAGATGTCAGACATATTAGTAAAGAGGCCTTCTTGGCCAGAGCTAGCCAAGCTTTCAAACGTTATACAAAAATAGATAGCCAGAATACATACAAAGCAACAAGGAATGCTGCTGTAAGGCAGTATTACAAAATGTCTATATACTCTAAAAGGCAAAAGACACTACCCCAGAATTCTATACGTGCGTGATTTATTCACATGTAACAATAAAAGCATTAGCAAAACCTATAGTTAAAAAACAACTTTTTCTACTTAAAAAAGAGTTGTAACAAAGCACAGCAGGGCATTCTATGGATCACCTGGACTGCTCCAGAGGCAGAGATAGGAGGATCATTTGAGCATCGCTGAGGAACAGCTCCTAGGCCAGCCTGGGGGTGTTGGTTTTTGTTTTGGTTTTCAAGACAGGGTTTCTCCATGTAGCCCTGGCTAGCCTCAAACTTACAGAGATCTACCTGCCTCTACCTCCCGAGTGTTAGAGCTAAAGAGTGTGCCATCGCCAGCCAGCAACAGGTTGTATTTTAACACTGGGATGAATTCTGGGGCTAAACTATCTATTTGTAAATTATTTCACAAATTTCTGTGCTTTTGTATAAAACACTTTTAAATTTCTCATCTTTAGGTAAGAAAACTGAACTACAGTGTATAATCATGATACTAGATATAAATAGATTAAATATCAGCAGCATTAAGTATACAACTCCTGATCCTGCGCTATTGCTATTAAGTGTTAATTAACATTTACCTGCTCTTCATCTTTGAACATGAATGTTATAAAATATTCATTACGTTTTAGTTTTATTTCATTTTTTTGAACAGGGTCTCATATGTTCTAGGCTGTCCTCAAACTGACATGTACAAAAGGTGTCTTTGAACTCCTGAGCGCTGAGGTTGCAAGCTGTACTCCATCACACAGGGCCATATTATATTTCACAGTTTCTTAAGAAATTGAATGACTTGCCACAGGCCTTCTGGTGAGTCAGCCAAAGTCTGGGAAAATTCATATGGTGCTACCACCCCGCCAGGGCCTCACAGCCTTGTGGCCCTAACTGATAAAAGATCTTCATGAAATTAGACTTACTTAAGAATTACTTCAATTAACCAGGCATATACCTCTAAACCCAGCACTTGGAAGGCAGAAGCAGGCAGGACTCTGTGAGTTCAAGGCCAACCTGATCTATAGAGCTAATTCTAGGACAGCCAAGGCTACAAAAAGAAACGCTGTCTTGAAAAAAAAAATTTTCAAAGTGAAAAAATATTTGATGGAAAACATTCAGCAACACACTTGCTGAGAGGCAGTGTCAACATATACATTACCTAAAGTCAATCTGGTATTTTACCAGGCTAAATTCAGTGTCTTGGGTCACTAGAAATGGATGTAGATTAATGTTAATGCTGAGCAGAAAAGAATAATAACTCAAATAGTAAGTGCAGTCTGCAAATGTATCAATACCACCATTTGTGTGCATGCCTTCAGATGTACTGGCATTCTTGTAAAATTTCTGTTACAGAAAAGTGAAAATCTTGCAGGATGGTGGTGGTGCACGCCCTTAGTCCCAGCAGAGGTAAGCGGATCTCTTTGAGTTCTAGGCCAGCCTGGTCTACAAAGCCAGTTCCATGACAGCCAGAGCTACACAGAGAAACCCTGGTGGTGGGGGTGGGGGTGGGGGTGGGGTTGCCAGGAAGTAGTGTGGCACACACCTTTAATCCCAGCATTCCAGGAGGCAGAAGCAGGTAGATCTCTGAGTTTGAGGCCAGCCTGGTCTACAGTGAAAGTTAGTTCCAGGACAGCCAGGGTTACACCAAGAAACCGTGCCTTGAAAAAAACCCCAAAACAACAACAAAAAAAGGTGAAAATCTTTTAAGATTAAGTCAAATGAGAGTTGTTTATTTCTTGCATTACACTTCCTCCATAAGATGGTTAGAATTTTATACACCACCAGTATACATCTTTTTTCAAGATTATTTTACATTTTGCATCATAGCCCAGATCACACACTGTAAAAATTTCTTCATATAAACTTTACCTCCCGGAGCTTACCTGGTTTGCTGATCTCCTGATCTGGATACTGAATATACTTTATGGTCTCCAACTTTCCCAGCTCCTTCTGTTATTCTAAAATTAGAACAATTTTATATTTCAGATTTTGTAAAGTAAAGAAAAAAAAAAAGGAAGCTATGCTATTGCCCGATGGTTGGATTTTTTTTTTTTAACAGTAGTGACAAACAGCCAGTACGGCCTGCAAGAAATATCCCTTTCATCTTGAAAAGCCCAACGATTTTGCCACACAAAGGACTTTTTACAACACACTGCATCATCAGTGAGGAGTCTGGACAATGTAACCAATAAAACGATGTTCCCACTAAGCTCTCCTAGTGGGGCTGGATGGGTTTTCTGAGCCCAGGTCTAACTGTGTGTAGCCCTCGCTGAGGACCTGGACTCGCTGGTTTACCAGCATGGCCTTGAACTCCCGAGAGATCCCCGCTCTGTCTCCCGCGCTGGGACCACACGTGTGCACTACCATGCCCACATCGATTTCACCGGTTCCTAACTACTGACCTAAGTTTCTGCCCACGTCCCAGTTCCTGTCTCTGGAACGCTGCGGGACTTTCTCGGTCAGCTTTACCTAGGAAGGTTGCCATCTGTAAAATGGGCGTAAAGTTCTACGCGAACCCCCCCAAACAAAGAAGTAGTAGCTCAAGATGGCAGTCGTCCCCTCTCCTCCAGGATGTCCGGGGCTCAACCACCCCGCCTGCTCCTGCGGGGGTCCCCTCGGCTCACCCACCGACCGCGAAGGGCCGCGGGCCCGCCTGCAGCTCCACGCCGCCGCTCCACCCGCGCGCGTGGGGCGAGAGCATGCATGCCCGCCCGCCCGCCCGCCGGAGCCCAGCCCGCCAAGCCATCCTCCAGTCCCGGGCGGACGCAGCCGGGCATCGGGGAGGGGCAGCCGGGGCAGCCGGGGCTCGGAGCCGCCTCGTCGGGGCCGCCGGGAGTCCGAGGTACTCACCGCTAGGCTGGCGACGGCGCGGGCGGACGGCGCGGGCGGACGGCGCAGGGTGCCAGGCGGTCCCGGGAGCGCACACTGCGCGCCGCTCGCCCGACTCTTCAGGTGCCCGCGAGGGGGGGCGGGGCCTCGCGGCGCCACCGCCGCCTCCGAGCCACTTTCAACGGCGCCGCCTCCGCCAATGAGAGGGCGCGGGCGGCCTTTGAAAGTCAACGGCCGCGGGCGACGCGCCTGCGCACTCGGCGGGCGGGCGGGCCGCTGCGGAGGAGGGCGGCTGGGTCGGACGCGCCTCGCGCGGGGCCCGGGTCGCGCCTCCGGGAAGAAGGGGGTGGGTGAGGAGGGGGGGCGGGATGGCGCCAGGGCCTGGCGAGGGCGGGGCCGAGCGGCCGGGGACGCGCGGGCCGCCGGAGGCTTCGGGGTGGCTCGGCGGCTCTGCTGCTTCCTCGCGCCCGCGCCCGCCCGCCCGCGCTGGCGCTGGCCACGCGGAGCCTTCCATTGTTACCTCACGGGGCCCCGGCCCCCCGCCGACGCCAGCGCCTGGAGGGCACGGCCTCCGCCCGCCCCGCCGAGGCCCCGGGTCCGGGCACCCCGTTCCCCCCGGACCCTAGGCGCCCTGACCGAGCGGGCCAGCCGCCCGGCGCCTCCTCCTTGCCCTGCTGCAGCCACGGTGCCCGCGACGGCCCACCCTGGTCGGCTTTCCTGCGGCTCCGTCTCACACGAGGGACCAGAGAGCACCGTAACTAGTTGTTTTCACTTTCAGGGAGAAGGAAACTCCATGCCGCTGCCCAGACACGCTCCCTGGTCCCGGCCCCGGTCCCAGTTCGCATAAAAGTCGTACTCCTGTGCCAGGTAGACAGGGTTCCGCGCCCTGGGCATCGCCGCAACACTTCGATTACAGAAAAACATGAAGAACGGAAAACGGATAGTAGTAGTTGGAGGCCTGAGATCAGCTTCCTAAGGAGTTGTGAAGTGCGGATCCCAGGGACGCCCACAGATAACGATGCGTTTCAATTTTGCAGATCCGTTTTAAACGTTGAAGTCAGCCTGGTGGCTTTTTTAACGTCACCAAAATACTATGCTGTGACTCTTTTTTTCCATAGCAATACGTGCACTACACTTACATAATTTTTTTTTTCTTCTCTTAATAAAGTGTAGTGGTGACCTGGAGAGGTGGCCCATCTATGAACATTTGTTTCTCTTGCAGAGGACTCGGATTGGGATCCCAGTACCCACAAGGCAGCTCACAGCCCTCAGTAACTCCAGTGTCTGGGCATCCAATGCAGCCTTCTGCCCACCCACCCTGCTGGCGACAGGCATGCATTTGGTGCGTACACACACATGCAGGTCAACACACACGCAGATGTTTAAAAGATGTAAAGTCTTGTAAACGTGTAATCGCCTGTAGAGTGAATATGGCTGAGTACTGATGGGTAGTGATGTTGTGAGCTATAATTAATGCCACCTGTTTTCATCTCCATGCTTCCTTACTGCAAGAAGGCAGAAGCAGCCCTTACTGGCTGTCGTTTTCCCCAAAGCTCTAACACCTGAAGAAGTAGAAGGGAAAACGGATGATAGCCCCAAAACAGGTGCACAGACACAGGACAGACGCGCTGATTGAAGAAAGTGACATTATCAAAGAAGGGCAGCGTCCACAGTGGTGGTGTTAGCCTGTGATCCCAGCTCTTGGAAGACTGAGGCTGGGAGAGCCCCAGTCAAAGGCCACTGTGGGCTGAATAGCTAATTCCAGGCTAAGATACACAGCAAGACCTTATCTCAGACAGGATGGAAGACACGGGAGGGAGGGAGAAGGGAAGAAAACGCTACAATTGCGCCTTCAAGGAGTATGGCTTAAGAGGTCATAAGTTCTCAACGCTGCCAAAGATTTCTGAAACCAAACATGGGAGAGGGGCAGAGAGGTCGAGGAGCCTCAGAGACAATGCAACTCCACAATGCCCAGCATTCGGCCTTATGGATCATGACATGCACTCTTTAGATAATAGTGCTGGCCTGGAAAAAAGAGACAAGAGAATTAAGACTCAAACAAATTAAGATGAAAGCTTAAAAGCAATAAACCAAAAATATCCCATGTGGAGGTGCTTGGGCCTCACAAAAACTGGGTCTGCAAAAAAAGTTTAGCTGCTTTGGGTCTCTTTCTAGATTATATTTCCATTATGACATATGCAGTCCCAACAATCCCTTTGTGATAGAATATTGGAAAAAAAAGACAAAAGGTGGTAAGTATTTGTGTCTGTTAACAGGTATAATACCGAAAAGATGGCGAAACAAAACATGAATTCTGTGCTGGGGATGTAGCTCAGTTACAGTGCTGGCCTGCCTTCTTCAGTCCCCAACACTGATAAGCAAATCAGCTGTGTGTGTTGACTTCTTGGTGTTCCACAGGCTCCTTGCTTGACACCTTGTGTCTTGAGCACTGAGGCAGGAAGGTGCTCATCCAGAGGACAGGGTTCAGTCCCATCCCCAGCATGCATGGCAGCTCACAACCGTCACAGGGGATCAGATGCTCTCTTCTGACCTCCAAGATCACCAGGCATGAGTGTGGCACACACATACATGCATGTTACAAAGCACACCCAAACACATTAAGTGAACAGATAAATAGTTTTGGGGTTTTTTTGTTTTGTGTTGTTTTGTTGTTGTTGTTGTTGTTAACTGATCCAAGGCAACTGAGCAAATAAGAGCATTTACTATGCTTCCCAAATACCTGAGTTCAGTGCCCAGCATGGAAGTGGACCCTTCACAACTCCCTGTAACTCCAGCTCCAGGGGATCTAATGCTGTCACCTGGCTCTGCAGACACCCACACACATTTGGCATATACTTACACTGGCAATCACTCGTATACATAACCAAAATTAAAAACAATAGGAAGCGTGTATCCTTTCTTAGACAAAGAACAATACATTTGTGAAGGAATGGCAGAACAAACGCATTAGGTGGTAAATCCTAGAGCTGTTACTAAAAGATAATGGGTACAGGTAGAAGCCAGCAGAAGCTAAGGATTGCCTCAAAGAGCTTGTTTGTCTGAGTTCACTGTAGCCCCAACTAGCAATCTCAGGCCAGCAAGGCCATTTTCTGGCCTTCATACCTGAAGGAGATCCTTGCCACAAGAATCTGTTTGCTGCAGACAGGAAAACATGGGCCCGGTGGCCCCGTCTAAGTCCGAGTTCCTCCAGTGATTTCAGCTTGTAGCCATCAACATACCAATGCAGCATAACTTGAGATGGCACTGAACACGGAGCATTAGCTGCACCAGTGTGTGGTTAAGAATGTCCTCCATGTCAAATGCTGTGGTTCACATCTGTAAGCCCAGCATTTTGCAGGCTAAGGCAAGAGGATCATTGCAAGTTAGAGGCCAGCCTCTAACTGCATGGTGAGTCTGAGGACAGCCTGGACTACAAGATTGGGACCTTATCTCAAAACAAACATACATAAAAAGATTATGCTTCATCTGTAATGCTTTTCATCAGAATCACGGTGGGAAAACAGATTTCATAGTATCTGCCTGTAATGTCAGCACTTGGGAAACTGAGAAGGCAGCGGTGAATTACAGGACAGCCTGGATGCTACTGACACCTTGACTCTAAATAGATAAATAAACAACCATGGTTAAACAACTTTGTCATTGTGTCTTTGTGACAAATTTAAGATTTCAGGCCCAGGGCAAATGTTCCTTTTGCCTGTTCTGTTCTCTGGGGGCCATGAAGGTCACAGGATGATAACTTTGTTGCCAGCTCCTAAGGAATTGGGTACAAATCTTAGCAAGCTCCCCACCCATACATTGCTTGAAATAATGTTAGCATAGCTTCAGGATAGAAGATTTCCAATGTCAAGTGAATGTGAGGCAATCCTGGTTTATCAGCAGAGCACAGACACTCAGAATAGTGAGGGGATGCCTGGCCTCTCATCCTCAGGTGTGCAGGGTTAATAGAAGACTAGGGAGAACTCTCTTGAAAAGGGCTGAGGGGTTGCTTTTAGTCCTACCCTTTTCCCTAGTATCTGCCCTTCACTTCAAACCTAGTAAAAAGTCAAGGTAAGACTGTGGCATTCACTAAATCCTTGGTTAATCTAAGAGGAACACTTTAGCACTGGTGGGTACTAAAGTGGAATTGCCAAAGGTCCTACCCAATTGTGACAACTAGAGGGCTAAACAAGCCTCTGCAGAGACATACTAAGAGTCACTGCTGTCCTGGGTGCTGAGGCAAGTGTATGTAATGAGCCTACAGTACTGGTCAGCCACTAGGTTGGGTAATGTTCAGGTGTGGTCCCCCCCACCCCAGTGGTACATTACCTGGAAAGGAATAGGTTTTCTATACCCCGATAATACGTTTCTCCACCCACAGAGTAAGCTAGATCAAGTCGGGTTGAAAAAGTAGAGCAGGTTTATTTGAGCAAGGCATCTCCCAGGTGGGTTCTCCAGTCCCAGAGATGGAGGCTGGAGAAGGCACACACCTGAACTAAAGCAGGGAGATTATATAGCTGGTAGTTGAGGGGTGATGACGTGTCTGCCATGAGCTGGGTTTGTGCCCAAGTGTGGTCAAAAGCTGAACACTTTAGGCAGGGACTTGGGCCGCTGGCAACTTCAGGGAAGGAGCTACCACAGCCGCCAAGAAGGCAGAACCGGGCTTTTGGTGCCTTTTCTTTGTTCAGAGACTCTCTAAGTGGGTGAGGTTTGGAAAGACAGGATTGGGGCTTCTCAGACCATGAAGGAGCAATGGAGCAATGGAGGTTCCAACCAAACACAAAGAATTCTGGAGTCTCTAATTAGCCATAGAATATTCCCTGGAGAAAAGATTCTTTTTATTTATTTATTTATTTATTTATTTATTTATTATTTATTTTGGGTTTTTTGAGACAGGGTTTCTCTGTGTAGTTTTGTGCCTGTCCTGGATCTCACTCTGTAGCCCAGGCTGGCCTCAAACTCACAGAGATCCTCCTGCCTCTGCCTCCCGAGTGCTGAGATTAAAGGCATGTGCCACCACTGCCTGGCAAGATTCTTTTTAAAGCATCATCTAGGTAAAGAGAATGTGGACTGGGCTTCCATGGTGACTATGAGCTTCCATGGTGACTGTGAGCTTCCATGGTGACTGTGAGTTTCTATGGTGACTGTGAGCTTCCATGGCAACTGTGAACTTCCATGGTGACTGTGAGCTTCCATGACAACTGTGAACTTCCATGGTGACTGTGAGCTTCCATGGCAACTGTGAGCTTCCATGGTGACTGTGAGCTTCCATGGTGACTGTGAGCTTTCATAAGGATTGTGAGCTTCCATGGCAACTGTGAGCTTCCATGGTGACTGTGAGCTTCCATGGCGACTGTGAGCTTCCATGGTGACTGAGCTTCCATGGCGACTGTGAACTTCCATGGCGACTGTGAGCTTCCATGGCGACTGTGAGCTTCCATGGCGACTGTGAGCTTCCATGGCGACTGTGAGCTTCCATGGCGACTGTGAGCTTCCATGGCGACTGTGAGCTTCCATGGCGACTGTGAGCTTCCATGGCGACTGTGAGCTTCCATGGCGACTGTGAGCTTCCATGGCGACTGTGAGCTTCCATGGTGACTGTGAGCTTCCATGGCGACTGTGAGCTTCCATGGTGACTGTGAGCTTCCATGGTGACTGTGAGCTTCCATAAGGACTGTGAGCTTCCATGGTGACTGTGAGCTTCCATGGTGACTGTGAGCTTCCATGGTGACTGTGAGCTTCCATGGCAACTGTGAACTTCCATGGCGACTATGAGCTTCCATGGTGACTGTGGGTTTTCATAAGGACTGTGAGCTCTCTACTTCACTTTCTACTCCGGCCTCCACACCAACACACAGATGGATAGCAATCGCAGTTAAGAAACAGTTGGGATTAGGGGAAGCTTACAGAGGAAGTCATTTGGAACAAAGCCAAACCCCTATCTTCCCCATGAGCCAGACACCCCTTCTAGCGGGCCTCGCTTGAGGTGTGGGGTAACTATAACTCCAAACAAAGTGCCAACGGAATTAACTTCTGACATGTAGTTTATGGAGGCCTTAGGATTTGGAGTTACCAAACAATGACTAGAAAAGTCATGAACCTGATGAAGGTTCATCTCCTCAGGAGGAAATCTTTCTCTACTAAGTAGGGTTTTCTTAGTAGTTTTTTTCCCCCTAGAACTTCATAGATGAGCACTGCATCTACATTACTCCCACCCTTCCCACTTCCCTCTCCAACCTCTCCCTTGCCCCTCCCAGATTAATATCTCTTCTTTAAATGTATGTAAATACATATAGTCTCCTGAATCTATTTACTTTTGCTCACATGCACATGGGTCTAGGGCTGACCACTTGGAATTATGGAATGGGTTTATGTGGGAACTCATCCCTGGAGAAAACTGATTCTCTCTCTCTCAGCAGCCAATGACCACATGGAGCTCTTCATGGAGGGGTGGGACCTCGTGGAATTTCTATCTGCATTGGCATATCAATCAGTATGGTTATTATGCCATTCTTGTTCAGGCAACTGTGTTGTTGAAAGTTCATGGGTGCCTTGTCCCTGTTATGTCTAGGGGGCACAATCTCACAGCTGACTTCCAGGACCGCTGACTCTTACAACCTTTCTGACCCCTCTTCAACAATTTCCCCCGAGCCTTAAGTGTGGGTGCCGCACTGCAGATGTATCCGTTGAGATGGGGGACCCCACAGTTACTACTTCTCTGCATTTTGACCAGTTGTGGATCTCTGTAATGGTCTTCACCTGTTGCAAAAAGAAGCTTTTTTTGATGAAGGGTAAGAACTACAGTTATATGTGGGTATAAGGATAAATATTTAGAAAACAGTTAGAAATTATATTGGTTTCGGAAAATGGCAGTAGGTTCTCCTCTGGGTCTATGACCTCTCCAGTCACTGGTAGTTGGATAGGTTTCCAGGACCAGGCATGCATTTCTTCCATTAAGTGGGACTTAAGTCCAATTAGACAGCTGTTGGTTGCTTCCAAGATAAAAGTGCCACCATTGCACCATTGTGAATTTCTTTCCAGTTCAGTCATTCGTGTGGTTCCTAGGCTTTAGAGCTGGGTAGAACTACCAATTGCTCCTCTCCCTTGGTAGCTTGTATAACATATTCTGATACTGTAAGAGCCAGTCCTTAGGAAGGCAGCTTCCAGGTCAGTTTCAGCTCTATTCCTCCAAGTCCTATGTCCGAAGTGTGTGATGTCTTTAGCAATAGGCTCTTATCTTAAAATTCTGGGAGGCAACCAAGGGTAACCACATTAGCTCATATTGTTTTGTGGGTCTCTTAGACTCCCTTGACCAACAGTTCAAGAAGAATCTCCTCATGCCTGGTACTGAGGTTTTTGTTACACAGTCTATGGCTTGTGGCAGAAAGTAATTTAAACTATATAACTGTAGCCGGATTGTTTCTCTAGTCCTGCCAGGCCTCTGCAGTTCCGTGGCCCACTTATAAAATAATCACTCAGAAGCTTACATTAATTATAACTGCTTGGCCATTAGCTCAGGCTTATTACTGACTAGCTCTTACACTTAATTTAACACATACTTCTTATTTATGTTTAGCCATGTGGCTTGTTATCTTTTCTCAGTTCTGCCTTGTCATCTTGCTTCCTCTGTGTCTGGCTGGCGACTCCTGACTCCACCTTTCCTCTTCCCAGAATTCTCCTTGTTTGCTTACCCCACCTATACTTCCTGTCTGGCTTCTGACCAATCAGCATTTAATTTATCAACCAATCAGAGCAACACATATTCACAGCATAAAGAAAGACACCCCTGTTGCTTGAGTTTTCCTGCCTGGCCCACAGTCAGGACAAATCTCTCTCACCCGCCAGTCCCACAGCCGCTCAGACCCGACCAAGTAAACACAGAGACTTATATTGGTTACAAACTGTATGGCCGTGGCAGGCTTCTTGCTAACTGTTCTTACAGCTTAAATTAATCCATTTCCATTAATCTATACCTTGTCACATGGCTCGTGGCTTACCGGCATCTTCACATGCTGTTTGTCATCATGGCGGCTGGCAGTGTCTCTCTCACCCAGCTTCCGGTTCTCTCAATTCTCCTCTCTGTTAGTCCCGCCTATACTTCCTGCCTGGCCACTGACCAATCAGTGATTTATTCATTGACCAATCAGCAACACATTTGACATACAGACCATCCCACAGCACTTCCCCTTTTCTTTTCTTAAAAAGGAAGGTTTTAACCTTTACACATCTCCAAAGTCAGCTTGGTATATTTGGGAATTTGGGCGTAGCTTTTCTTACTACTTCCTGCTGGAGGGGGGCGCTGTATCTTATGGGGACACAAAGAATATTTTAGGGTTATGGAGTAGTCCATGAGGGTGTATCATCTGAGCCAGTTGCCTTGAAACGGTTCTGGATGTTGGATCATCTGGGCCATGGTGTCATCGGAGACCTTTCAGGTGGGCTTGGCTGGTCAAACCTGATGTGTCTTAATCTGGAACAAATCCATAGTCTTTGGCTTTCTGTGGGAACAAAAGCAGAGTCTCCTTTCCAAAGCAACATATCCTTATATCCAAATTTTGAAGTCAAGGTATCTTTAAAATATACATATTGGCATAACTCAACAGCTTTTACAATCAAATGTTTTTCTGCAGTTAAAAATCCCAAAGACAACACAATCCAGATTCTCTGTGTAATATTCATCTTCACGTGGCTTATTTTTTATATTAATTTTACTGTCTCTTTAAAGACTTTATTTTTTAAAACTATGTATTTGTTTCTATAACTGTATATATCACCTTTTTAATCTCTTTCAAGCCTACGTATATTTTACACACATTGTAAACTATTACATTTGAATCTGTCTTATTGTGAATCTATTGCCTTAAACTGCAGCAGCTGTGGCTGCTGACTCCGCCCATCTCAGCTTCCCAACATGGCGGCGGTATGCTTACCGCCAGCTCTGGGAGCCATTGTGGGTCTATGCTTTTATCCAAGCAGCATGTAGCCCAGAAACCTCTTTTTTTTTGTTTTGTACTAGTAAAGGTTAAATCCACCAAACATCTTAATGTGCCACTTGTAGAGGCCTCATTCCCGCCATACTGCAGGTCAAGCGCGCACACTAGGAACCCGCCAGTAGCTCAAACCGGCAGCTGCCGCTCATTTGAGACAGACAATTAGGAAGCTGTTTTTAGCTCCGTTTTAGAATCTTTTTTCTCAGTTTTTAGGTGGAAACTCTTGCCCCACATTGGGCGCCATTTGTTGCTTGAGTTTTCCTGCCTGGCCCACAGTCAGGACAAATCTCTCTCACCCGCCAGTCCCACAGACGCTCAGACCCGACCAAGTAAACACAGAGACTTATATTGGTTTCAAACTGTATGGCCGTGGCAGGCTTCTTGCTAACTGTTCTTACAGCTTAAATTAATCCATTTTTATTAATCTATACCTTGCCATGTGGCTTGTGGCTTACCGGTACTTTACATCTTCCTTGTCCTGATGGCGGCTGGCAGTGTTTCTCTCACCCAGCTTCCTGTTCTCTCAATTCTCCTCTCTGTTAGTCCCGCCTATACTTCCTGCCTGGCCACTGACCAATCAGTGATTTATTCATTGACCAATCAGCAACACATTTGACATACAGACCATCCCACAGCACACCCCACAGCATATAACTATGTATACACACACATATATATATATATATATATATATATATATATATATATATATATATATATAGCCTTTCTCTCTCCTCTTCTCTCTTTTACTATGTAGGTTTTAAAGGGACAATTGAAGAACAAAATCAACTTGCTATATAATTGGTATGTTCTTGTTCAAATTACCAGTTACTGTGTTGAAAACAAGTCACAGTTTCAACCACCTGCCAATGAACAATTGGAAGTCTATTGCCCTTAAACAAAAAGATGTTTGTTAGAGCCAGACAATGTTGGCAGAGATGGGTCCCGTCTTGTGATGGCTTCATCACCACACACTGCCATTCCTCCCTCCTCCCCTGCAGCCTCCCCCCCCCCAGAGTAAAGCACAGTCTATTTGCTTTTCCATATAGAGCAGCTCAGCATTTCTTGAATTAGCTCCTAGCTTCCTTACTCACAGAATCAAGCTGTTTTCACTAAAACAAATGCAGTTCCTTCTCTAATCACAATTCTAGTGTAGAAGAGATGCTGTGTTTTCTTAATAGTGGCAAAAAAAGATACCCTTGGCAGTTTGTATGTTTATAAATATAACTCTCCTTTTCAGTAAACATTGTGTAACTGTCAGAGCATTGAAACTCCCATGAACCATGCAATTACTTGGCTACAGCATGTTTCAGCAGCCTCACACTCACTCACAGCTTCGGAATTCTCGTGCATGTCTGCTCCACCCCACTATAAAACCGATGGAGCAAATAATGCCGAGTTAAAAGCAAGACTGTTGGCAATGGCGTGGTAACACGTCTAGCAGGACAACAGTCTGGATGTCATGAACTGGGAAGCTTTCTACTATTTAAAGCCGAGCAGAGGGCCGGGCCGTGGTGGGGCATGCCTTTAATCCCAGCACTCGGGAGGCAGAAGCAGGAGGATCTCTGTGAGTCAAGGCCAGCCTGGTCTACAAAGTGAGTTCCAGGACAGGCTCCAAAACTACACAGAGAAACTGTCTCAGGAAAAGAAGAAAAAAAAAATCTGTGCAGAGACCGGATGTTCTGCTATGTGAGAAATGAGTGACAGGGTTTTCTACAGCTCATGTTCACAGACTATGTGGAATGACATCATTTTCCAATAGCAAGGTATTTGCCATGGGGGTGGAGAAAACATTTCTAAGTCTGACTGAAAGATCTCAGAATAGGTCTAACAAGATGGCTTAATGGGTAAGTGCTGCAAGCTGCAGAAATATACCAAGTAGGATTTCAGCTGACTATGACAAGCTAATACCTGGAAGAAGCCGAGGGCCTTCCAGAGGTCAAGCTGAGGCTCAAGGAGTCTTGGTGATATTTGGCTTTTGATTATCAGCCGTTTTCTGCTATGAGTTTCTTGTGTGCTATTGTAGCTTTTTCATCATTTATTGGGCACCATTTCCTCTCTACTAAAGGAATATTTCGATAACCTGTGCACTGACAGCTCTGCTCAGCCAGAACCCCAGTTCAAGCCTCCCTGTAATTATCGTCATTGGCAGCATCTGGCCAGGTCCATCCCCAGATGGAGGAAAGTACCTTATCAGAGATACCTCTGTACTCTCTAAGAACAGACTTAAGCATCCAGACTCCCCGTTTAAGAAGGCCTGGTGGATGTACCAATTAAGCTTAACTTCCTCCTTTCCCAAATCTTACCTCTAGTTCCAGATCTCCCTTTAACTATCACCAGAGGCATCTAGCTGTACACAGGTTGCCTAGCGACCGAGCACACTTTTCCCCCACCCTGCAGAAAAACGGCAGATAGCTTGGACAGATAGAAGCCACAGGAAAAAAGAAGGCAGTTTTATTTTCTCCCATTGACCTAGCAACTTACAGATTCTTAACATTTTCTACCAATCATGTTTAAGACTATAGTTGAGCACATAAGATCCCTCTTCTTAGATATTACCTGAATTTAGCCTTTAGTTAATTCATTTCCCCATTGGTCACTTCCCTTTTGGGTTGCAAATAATTAACAATTACTGCCCCTCTATGTGATTCTTATCACTCCTCCATTTGACACTGGAAGCCTAGTGGTCACTGCCTGAGGAAAATTCTTACCTAACTTTATGACCACACAAGAATTCAAGCCTGGTGACCTTGCTCGACCAAGGGACTGCTATTGCTTGGGTTTATAAGTGGACTTCAGAGAGACTTAAGGGACGGAGAGACAGAGAACAGGGAGGAATAAGGAGGATTTTGCCAGAGAGTACGTGTGGACGAGATGGAGATGAGGAAGAGTCAGATGGGGAAGTACTAGTTGGGTAAGAACGAGATGAAAAGGACCCAGATGAGGCAGATTTAAGACGAGAGAATTAAGATAGAACTTAGAGGGATCAGTAGATAAATATAGAGAGAAATCAGGCAAGAGGGGAGCTAGACATGAGAGCAGAGCTGAAGGTGTGTGGAGAGAGAACGTCACAAAATAATAAAGTATATATGCTTAGGAGTTTCATGTACATAGATTCATTTCATATCATCAAAGATTATCAGCTGGTTGTAGATTCTTCCTGGACCCTGGGAGAGTACTATCGAGGGGCTGGACCCCCAAAGTCTCTGATAGGTAAGTGTGGTTGCTATCAAACCGGATGCCCTGAGTTTGATCCCTGGAATCCACCTGGTAGAAAGAGAGAACCAGACCCCAAAGTGGTGCTCTGACCTCCCCATGTGCTTCCTGACATACCAACCACCCCAATACATTTAAAAAAATTAAATCCCAAAACATTTTTAAAATTCCCAATGCTACCATAAATCTTCAAAATATTTCTCAGCACATTTTAATAATTTCAGTGTCTAAAATATACATCAGTAACTTGTAATTACCAGGTAAGCAAAATTTAGCTTTGTGTCATCCTTCTAAATTGTAATTCATCTGAAGATTCAGCAATTAATACTGTTTAAATCATTCTGGACTCTTTTTAGGAGGGGGGTTTGAGACAGGATTTCTTTGTATAGCCTTGGCTCTCCTAGAACTAACTCTGTAGAGCAGGCTGGCCTCAAACTCACAGAAATCTGCCTGTCTCTGCCCCCCCAAGTGCTGAGATTAAAGGCGTGCACCATCACCACCTAACCATTCTGGACTCTTCCTTGGAAATTGTGTTTAGAGTTAGTCCACAAACCAGACCTCCAAATAAAAATAAATAAAATAAAAAGTCATTAATTTCATGGGTCTATTTATAATTGTTAGACATAAAGCAGATTCTAAGGGCTAGAGATATGGCTCAGAGGTTAAGAGCACTTATTAATCTTGTGGAGGACCCAGACTCAGTTCCCAGCACCCACTGGGTGGCTTACTAAAATTCAAGAGAATCTGACACTCTCTTCTGTGTGCACAGTATGCATGTAAATCCACACAGACACACTGACAACATTAAATAAGGAAATATTTTTAATAACAGATTATAAGATTACAGGTTATGCTGAGTGGTGGTGTCACATGCCTTTGATTCCAGCACTCGGGAGGCAGAGGCAGGAGGATCTCTGTGAGTTCAAGGCCAGCCTGGTCTACAGAGCGAGTTCCAGGACAGCCATGCCTACATAAAGAAACCCTGTCTCAAAAACAAAAACAAAACAATACAGGTTATAAGGAGAACCCAGGTCTACTCAACATTACATATCGAAAAGTCTCTAGAATCAAGACAATTGGTTACTAGTGCAAGAATAAACTACTGAAATAAAAGAGCGCAAATTAGCAAGCTACAGGCCATAGTTATTCGTTTTTGTAAACAAAGTGGTATTGGAACACCCATGCCTTTACTGACTGTTTATGGCAACATTTGTCCCTTAACAGCACAGATTGTATGACTGTCCCACCCAGCTACATCCGCACTGGCACACCTTCCTTAAGTGGCCTAAATATAGTAAATAAATAGGCTTGCAAGCCGTACAGTCTCTGGTCTGGAGTGACTTCAAGGATATAAAAAACACAGATAAAAAGAAGTCCCATAACATGTTCTTTTAAATAGGAAAGAAGAGGCACTTTCTAAAAAATTATTTATTTTATGTGCATTGGTGTTTTGCCTGCGCGTGCGCGCGCGTATATGTGTGTGTGTGTGTGTGTGTGTGTGTGTGTGTGTGTGTGTGTGTGTGTGTGAGAGAGAGAGAGACAGAGAGACAGAGAGAGAGAGACAGAGAGAGAGAGAGAGATCCCCTAGAACGGGACTTACAGAGAGTTGTGGGGCTGGGAATTGAACCGGGGTCCTCTGGAAGAGCAGCAAGTGCTCCTAACTGCTGAGCCATCTCTCCAGCCCCTAGTATAGAATTTCTAATTTGTAAAAAAAGAAACAGGAAATGGACTGAGGACGGATGATGAGACAGAGATGAATGAGACATTTGTATAACAGTGATAATGAAGCAAAAGAACAGAACCAACGTGGATCCTTACAAGACAATTTGGAAAAGTTAGATTTGAAGGAGCTGGGACTATGAACAGCAGTCTTAGCTTGGGTCCCTGGTTGAGCTGGATTTGTATATGTTAACTGAAGCTGGAGCCATAAAGCATGAAGAGCTTGGAATGCCACTCAGTGTCCTACCGTTTGTTAGTGGTCAGTCCTCTGCCCCAAGTCCACACGTGGGCCGTGGAGTGAAACCGTCATGTGATGGGTAATAGGCGGACTCGAGACTCAGCTGGGTAGAGTTTCAGTGAGGGACTGTCTGGGTTGGACTGCCAGCATACGTGTGGGGGATTATGCCTGTGGGGGATTTTCTTAATTAGGTTAATTGAGATGGGAAAATCAACCCGAAATGTGGGTGACGTGACAGCATTCCATCGGCTGCCCCCTGGACCGGACGCAAAGGAGCCTGGGGTGCCGTTCTTTGCTTTTGACTAAGATGCAGTCTGCCAAGATTCCTCCTTAAGTTCCCGGTGCCCTCCATTTCCCCGCCATGATGGACTACAATCTTGAACTATGAGCTAAGACACCTTTTCTCCCCTAAGTTGCTTCTCGTTGGGATAGTTTACCACAGCAACTGGGAGAAAAGAAACAAACAAACAAAAGAAAAGAAAAAAAAACAAAACCTAAGACACATCACCAAGTGAAGTCTATCCACCCACTCATCATCCCAGACTTGCGCTGGAAGCTTGTTAAAATAAACTTGTTACAAGACAGGTTAGTTCAGTTCAGTTTCAAATACACACGAGCAAAGCAAGGTCATGGTCTCTGTTTGCCATCAGCGCAGTAAAGTTGAACTTTATTTCTATTTTCATCCTTAAATCTTTTATTTAATTTTTGCTTTTTGGGGAGGGAGCCCACACGGGCCACAGCCCCCACGTGGAGGTCAGAGGAAAACACACAGGACTGGGTTCTCTTCTCCCGCCTTGTGCTACTTGGGGATTGATTAACCCAGGTCTTGAGGCTTGACAGCTGGGGCCTTTACCTGCCGAGCCGGCTCCCAGCCCTGTGGTTTCATCTTTACTACAATGGTAACTTTTTCCCCTTCACACACACACACACACACACACACACACACACACACACACACACACACACACACGAAGCAGTTGAAATGAAAGCATAAAATAAAAACTGTCTTCTAAAAGTGTTTTTTTTTTAATTTAAAAAGTAATGAGTATAGTGTCATTGGCTTTTAATTCTAGCACGTGGGAGGCAGAGGCAGGCTAATCTCCGAGTTCAAGGACAGCCTGGTCTATGAACTGAGTTCCAGAACAACCAGGTCTATGTAGAGAGAGCCTGTCTCAAGAAGGAAAGAAAAAGGAAGAAAGAAGGAAAAGAGGAAGAAAGAAAGAAAGAAAGAAAGAAAGAAAGAAAGAGAAATCACAATGAAACTTTTTTTCCTAAAAAAAGCCATCAGTACAGACAGGAGGGGACATTTTAATAGTCCTAATTCTTAGAGGCAACCACTGCTCATGGTGAGATGTACAGGAGGGTAGGCTGGGAGACGCTGAACGGAAAAGTTAGGGGCTAGCCTGGAAACACAGCAAGACCTTGCCCTAAGGGGAGGGGGCACAGCAAGATGACTTGGTGGGTAAGGTCCTTGCTGCCAAGCCTGATGGTGAGTTTGATTGTTGGAATCCACACGGTAGAAGTTGAGAACTAACTCCCACAAGTTATTCTCCGATCTCCACACAAGTGTTATGGCATGCAAGCATCCATCCACATACACTGACATGAAACACATAAATACAAAAAAGAATCTTGAAGCCGGGCGGTGGTGGTGCACGTCTTTAATCCCAGCACTTGGGAAGCAGAGGCAGGTGGATCTCTGTGAGTTTGAGGCCAGCCTGGTCTAAGTTCCAGGACTACACAGAGAAACCCTGTCTCAAAAAATAAATAAATAAATAATTAATTAATTAAAAAAATTTTAAAAGATGTTTTTGGGAAACAAACAAACAAACAAACCAACCTGTGATGCACATAGAAATTGCCTCTACTTAAGAGCTTTGGACAACGAAGGGAAAGTTGCAGTGCGGTCGAATGAATTTTTGTCCTCCCAGTCACGGGGGAGGTTAGCGGACACCAGCAGTCTCGTCCCCCTAGACTTAGTGTATTTCGTGCACCTATTTAAAGTCCTTGAACGCTGTTTTAAACCGGGAGTCCTATCTGACCAATCTGGTGGATGTGTAGCCACCGCTGAATCACATCTTGCTCACTAAAGTGTGATGTGAACATCTGTCTTCCCCAGCTCCTGGTGACATGAGCATAGACATCAGCAGAGGTCCACAAATCTCACTGAGCCCGTGTATCTACTATTTGTTTATTTACTATTCCTCGACTTCTGTTTATTTTGATTTTGTTGTTATTGTGGTTGTCGTCGTTGTTGTTTCAAGACAGTGTTTCTCGGTGTAGTCCTGGCTGTCCTGGAACTCGAACCAGGCTGGCCTCGAACTCAGAGATCCACCGGCCTCTGCCTGCCGAGTGCTGGGATTAAAGGCGTGTGACACCGCCACCTGGGTTATTCCTTGAACTTTAAACTGCAGCTCCTTGGTTTTTAAGTTCTTGGAACCAAGTCTCACTGTGTAACCCAGGATGGCCTCAAACGTATGACCCTCCTGCTTTCATTTTCTTGGTGCTAGAATTCAACCACTGACTGGCTGAAATTCCTGTAGCACAACCTCCATCCAACTTGGCGAACACTCCGAGAGTTCTGAAAATCCCCACGAGTTTCAGTTCCATTTGTGGCTTGTGTGATATCTGTTCCACCCTCATGTCATCCCAGAAGGCAGAGCTCAAGCCTGTGTCTAGACTCCGTAAAAAGCCGCTTCACCTCAAACATAACCTATTTCAAACCTTTACCAAAGCCTGGGGACCATATCGCTGGCATCTAGCATTCCCACTGCTTTCCTCTTGGCCTCCAGGACACCCTTTCTATAACACCAAATTCTTCCCATTGGTTGCTCAGGTAGTAGCTTTCTTTTTGTAAGCAGGGAGTTCTCAAAACACAGTCTCAAAGCCTGCAGCATCTGCTCCAACCAGAAGTGTGTGCAAACTCTTGGGTTGTTCCCAAACCCAGTGAGTCAGGAACTCTGGGGCATGGTGGGCAGTGATATATCTTCATGATCCAGAGAGGTTCTGACATGTACTAAGGTTCAAAGCCCCCTGCACTAACACCCAGACTGAAACTCTACCCCAGGGCTGTCCGACGTCAGCAGGCAGAGGTGATGATCGTCTTAAGCATCATGACCTGAGTTTGTTCCACAGGACCCACGTGGTAGAGAGTAAGAACCGACTCCCTGAGTGACGTGTGGGGCCCAACCATTGTGTTCTGACCCAGATGCCCACACCTCCTCACACTCACACCACACACATACAAAAATGAATCAATCAATCAAAAAATGCAATAAAAAATTTACCCCACATCTGCCCTTACAAAGGAGCCTTCCCAAAGAGGAATGTTAGCAACACCTACAAAGAGACTATGTCTCTAGCTTGCTTTGTTTCCTTTATCCATTTGCTTCTTGCTTTTCTTGTTCCTTCTCTCTGATCCAACATCTTCCCTTCCTTGCTATTAGATACAGAGGTGGAGTCAGTGCCTAGCCATCCCCGTAGCCACACCCTGATCGACTGAGTTGCCAAGCCACTCTCAGTACCCTGGGTGGGCCCAGCCTGTGGGTACCTGATAGGACAGTCAGGACTGCACATGTCACAACATGTGAGGATGGCAAGTGTGGTTTGAACTAGCAAACACCGGATGCTAAGATGATGAGATGAATAAAGACAGCCCCACATCTGTAGACTTTGACTCTCCTTAGAGAAGAAGGAAAGAGCTAGGAAAACCCACCACGGATGCTCGCAGACTCTGGTCATGGATAAATTCTCCATTCCACAAAAGATACTCCACTCCATGGAACCTTCAGCTTTCTCAAGATTGGAGCTAGGCCTGGGACTCCTTAGGGCTAAGGTCCCCTCAAAGCACAGCAGATTTTGCATGCGATCGGACCTGCTCTCTGCTACCACCCAAGGCCTCTCTTCCTCAAAGTCCTTCTGCCCCTTGGTGGCTGCAGAGTCAGGTTCAGCTTCTTATTTCCTGGGCTTTCTTTCTCTTACAATATTGTAAGGACTCCAACTTCCTCTCAAACTTTCTTTCCAGCTGAGACCTTTGGACTTCTATTTCCAAGAAAGCAAAACCATCTTTTCTGAAAGCTTTCCTCTACTTCCAGGAAGTGGGCTTCACCCAGAGGAGCCCAGTCTCCTGGAAGCTCTTTTCAGAACACATGCTACTCTTCCTGCCATACCCAAGTGACCCAGTCCCACAGTGTGGACACAGATGCTACCCAGCAATTTGACTGTGTTCCTTAGCTCTTACCACCAGCAACACCTCCGCCCTAAACTTTCTCCATGATGAACTGCGGCCACAGGGAGTGACCACATAAGGCCTTGCTCTCTTGCAGGAATTCTAAAGAGAACAATACCTCTGTAAGCCAAGGGAGCCTGGCCCTGATGCTGATCCGACTGTTCAACAGGGGTCCTAGGTGTTGCTTGAAATGAGGCCTAGCTGGGTGGTGATGGTGCATGTCTTTAATCCCAGCATTTGGGAGGCAGAGGCAGGTGGATCTCTGTGAGTTCAAGGCCAGCCCGGTCTACAGAGCTAGTTCCAGGACAGCCAGAGCTGTTATACGGTGAAACCTTGTCTCAAAAAAAAAAAAAAAAAAAAAGAAAGAAAAAGAAATAAAGAAAGAATGCCTCAACAAGCCCTGGGTTCACTCCCCAAGACACACATTCGTCCGTTACACAAGTCTCAAGTCGCTCATTCACCAGGCACTATAGCTTCTATTCTATTTAAATCTGTTTCCTTCCCTTCCTCTTTCATACACCCAGGCAGCAAGGCCTGTTTCCTTTTTTAGCCCCAAACAGTTAACAGCATGTATGCCATCAACAACATAAATGGATTCCCCAGGTGGTGGTGGTGGTGGCGGCGGCGGCGGCGGCGGCGGCGGCACATGCCTTTAATCCCAGCACTCGGGAGGCAGAGGTAGGCGGATCTCTGTGAGTTCGAGGCCAGTCTGGTCTACAGAGCGAGATCCAGGAAAGGCACCAAAACTACACGGAGAAAGTGATGGTTATGATAAACAGCACTGGTGGTGGCGCTGGTTACCGGCAGAAAAGTCACGGGCCACGGCCACAACTACCAGAGTTACAAAGAACTTTCTTTATTAGAAAGAAAGAGGGGATAGGAGGGAGGAGAGCCAGGCCTGGAGAGAAAGGAAGATGGCGGGAGCAGAGAGAGAGCACACAGAGAGAGTGGGGGTCCCTTGTTTTTCCTCACCCAACAAACGGGAACATCCATCTCTGAATCCTTTCCAATCCTGAGGACCTGCTCTGCCAGGCTCTGTGGACCCTGGAAGTTCTTTAAAAATCAGTGAGGGTTCAAATGTGTAAGGACTGCTGCACATTTGCACTGGCACACACAAAGCAGCTATCTTGTGATTACTTTTAAAAACTCTTCGTTTAGAGAATGAAGAGCCATCAGAGGTCAGGGAGGGTGGAGGTCTGTGTCTCCCTTCTTCCCACCTTCACTTTGTGTACTCCCTTCTCCACCCTGTTCATTCGATTCAAGAAAAGAACAGATACACGGTGTATTTCAAGGCTAGGAAACAAGGCGGGGAGGTGCTGGAGAGGTCGGTACTCACGGCCTGACAGTGACCACAGAAAGCTCTTTAATCCATCCTTTCAAGATCGTACTGACCTGCTCAGCCCGTAGTCACTAAGCAAAAATTGCTTTAGTCATCCTAAGGAAGATGGGTTACGTGAATGCTCTACTTTATATTGCATAGTGACTCTACATGAAAGCGATGCTAATAAATGATCCAGTCTAAGAAGAAAGAAAAGGGACAATCTTCCCCCTGAAAAGAGCTGAAGAAAACTTAGTCAGTGTTAGACACTTTTCATCCTGAAATTCTGCTGCTGTGTTGAAGTTTAAAACAGAGCTTCAAACCAAAATGATTGCTCCAATTAAGGTTCTCGTTAGGAAGAGGGTTTTGCAGTTCAAAGTCCTTCTAATAACTGGCGGCCACGTTAATGTTAGCCATCATTGCTGACCTATTAAGACGTCGCATACATTGTGGGCGAAGCAGAGCCTGTGCTACAGTCATCTTTTCCATGCAGCTATGTGTTTTTCAGTTTGAGAAAAGCTATCATGAAAGTAAATCCACACACACACACACACACACACACACACACACACACGCATGCATGTACACACATGCGCACACGCGTGTGCACACAACACACATCTCCCCTGTATATAATCTAAATCCATACAGCCGTTGTTATTTTTGTTTCTGTGTTTCTTTCCCTTCTGTAAAAAAATCTATTGTTTTCTTAAAAAAGAAATATTTAAATAATTTGTTATTATTATTTTAGTGTAATTTAACCTGTTTTTGTTTTGTTTTGACACAAGGTTTCTCTGTGTAGCCCTGGCTGGCCTCTCCTTAAGATCCACCTATCTCTGCCTCCCAAGTGCTGGGATTAAAGGCGTGTACCGTGACACTTTGCCTATTTTATTATTTTAAATAATTGTGTGTGTGTGTGTGTGTGTGTGTGTGTGTGTGTGTGTGTGTGTGCATGCAGGCGAACATGGAAGCCAGAGGTATCAGATCACCTGGAACAGGCAGTTGTAAGGCAGCAGATGTGGGTGCTGGGTACTGAACTTGGTCCTTTGAAAGACCAATTAAGAGCTCTTAACTGCTAAGTCATCTCTCTAATCCCAAGTGAAATATATATATATATATATATATATATATATATATAATGTGTGTACATATATGTAGATATATAGACATATGTATGTATGTGTGTGTGCATATATATTTTTTCTGAGACGGGGTTTCTCCATGTAACAGCCCTGGCTGTCCTGGAACTCACTCTGGAGACCAGGCTGGCTTTGAACTCACAGAGATCCACCTGCCTCTACCTCCCGAGTGCTGGGATTAAAGGCGTGTGCCACCACTGCTTGGCTCTTATTCTATTCACACTCCTCCTAATATAGGAAGGGATACAGGCAGGGGTCCGGGTTTGATGGCCTGAGAGACACAGAAGCACGCCAGTTTTAGGAGTGGGAGGTGACGAAGAAGAGTGACCAGAGAAGAAGCAGTGAGGGTGGAGGACAGTTAAAGTGAGTTTCTGCTCCAGCAGCATCTCAACTTTCACTGCGTTCCTTGTAGAAGAATGGACTTTTTTCACCTCTACCGCAAGAGACTCCAAGGTTGTCTCCACAGAGAGCCACTGAAGGTTCTGCCTCCTGAGGTCCTTGGGCTCAGAGCTCTGTCTTTCAGGAGGTGGGGTCACCAGTCCTTGGTCTGACAGGTGAAATGGAAAAGCTGAGTCAAGTGTAGCAGCACACTCCTACAGTCTCAGTACTCATGAGCTGGACAGAGGAGGGTCAAGTTCATGTAGCCCGGGATTCATGAGACCCTGCCTCAAAAGAAGAAGAGGTAGAAGAGGGAGAGGAGGAGACGGAGGGAGAGGAGGAGGAAGAAGATGGGAAGAGGAGAAGGAGGAGGAGATGGAAGAGGAGGAGGAGGAAGAGGAGGAGGGTGTGTAAGTAGGAAGAAAAGGAAAAGCCGCCTCACCCAAAAGGGGGCTGGGGATTGGTTTTAACCCATGAGCGGTGAATGACAGAACACGCCAGCACTTCCTAGCCCAGCGCTGACCGGCAAGGACTCTCAAAAGGTAGATTGCTGGGATCGCACCCTAGAAGGAACCCAAGAGGGGGCCCTCTTGGTTAACGTACTGCCCGTGGACAGTGTTTGGCCTCGAAGGCTCCCTTCAACTTTGTGCCCCACTCAAGTCTAGCGGGCAGCGTTTCTCAGTGGACAGCAGTAACTGTTCTGCGACACTGAAGGCCAGGGAACCGCAGAGGCAGCGAGGACTCCTCACTGATTAGACAAGGTGCTTTCTTGCCACAGGGGCAGCCACAGCGAATGTGCAGAGCCGCCTGTTAGAATGGGAGGAAGGAGTGCTCTTTAAAGTCCTTTCTAGTTTGGGGCTGGGGTGATGGCTCAGGGCTAAGAGCACTGTCTGCCCTCTCAGAGGACCTGGGTTCCATTCCCAGCACTCATATGATGGGTCACATGTTACTCCAATTCCAGGGTGCTGATGCCCTCTTCAGACCTGTGCAGGCACCAGGCTTACATGTGGTGCACAGACATAATACATACAGGCAAAAAAAAAAAAAAAAAAAAAAAGTCATTTGTTTTGTATGCAAGCGGATCTTGAAGTAGGTGAGAGTGTCTTAAGGTCTCAGGTACTTCCTATTGTCACGTAACAAATAACCTACCTGAACAGTCAGTATCTATGACAAATCTTGGCGTAGGATTAGAGGGGAAGCCTGCTGCTGAAGTGAGTTCACTCTTTGTATTTTATCACCAGGAAATGCCACTCCCTGTTTAAAAGGAAGAAGAAGAAGGGAGACAGACAGACAGAGACAGAGACAGAGAGAGAGAGGGGGGGGGGAGGGAGGGAGGGAGGGAGGGAGAGAGAGAGAACTCTGAAGAGAGCCTTGTGTGGCCGCGCAGCCGCAGCCGATGTTAACAGTTCTCCGCTCTCTGCCTTCCTTCTCTTGCCTTTCCCACCTAAGGGTTCCGAAGATACAGAGGAACGCAGAACATTTCAAGCAGCTCTAAGAAGGTCCATTCTTGGTCATTCCTAAGCAGTGAGCTGCTGGGACTGCGTGATAAAGGGCCTGTATTAGCATTTTCAAAATGGAACTCTCAAACTCCCGCTGGAGTTAACTTCTCCCCTGGCTTAGCCAGAACAAAAACGGCTCGACCAGTGTTTATTCCGTCTTGCAAGTCACACTCTATCCTTGAGGGAAGCCAAGGCAGGAACTCATGGAGGGAGTCTGAAGCAAAACCAGAGAGGAGGGCTGCTTACTGGCTTGCTGGCTAGTGCTCAGCCAGCTTGCTCATACAGCCCAGGGCCACCTGCCCAGGTGTGGCACCACCCACAGTGTGCTGGGCCCTCCCATATCAACCACCAATCAAAACCTGCCCCCACAGACATGCCCATAGGCCATCTGATAGAAGCAATTCCTCAAGAGAGGTTCCCTTTTCTCAGGTCTGTCAACTTGAAACCAAGATTGGGTATCAGAGTTCTGTACCTAAGTCATCAGAAAACTAAGCGCTGAAAAGTGCAGGAAGAAGCTGGACCCTGAAGAGAGATGGAGGTGGTTTGAGGTGGGGGATGCTCTTATCGTAATAAATGCAGAGCAGGAGGCAGAGCCCTGCAGGCTCCACCTGCTTCTTCAGACCATGATAATGATAATGCACACTCATTGGCCTATGCTTGGAGTTACAACTGTACCAGCTGAAGATGAACGTGATCAGCGCCCCGAAAGCAGGAATCGACTTGGTCTTATTTTACCAATGGATATTCCTAAGACCTAAGGACCAACACAACATTTGGTAAATAGAAGGTGCTTCGGAAACACTGTAGCTTAATTAACTGATTATTTCATAAATTGTGTGTTATGTCAAAGTGCGTCTTACTGGCATAGTCTATGTAGAAGACAGTAATTGTAAATAAAAACTTTCTTTTTAATGTCTTTTTGTACATAGCACACACTGAGCAAGAGATCTACCACAGACGTACATGCCCAGCTAGACAATAATTCTATATTGCATTTGCTTGCTTATAATTTTTCATGTAATAGTTACACTTTAGAGCATACTTTAGATACATACCAACCTTCATGATAATGCTAGTTCTATTCACCAAAAGATGACTTTATGGGGGTATTTTGTTTGTTTGTTTGTTCCCCAAGCTTTGAGGGAGGGACCCAATGGAGACCTCCAACCAGGGCGCTCTCTCTCTGCCTAATGTTTGGCTGTGAGTCTCTGCATCTATTCCCACCAGCCACCGGAGACAGCCTCTCTGATGTTGACTGGACTAGACGCCAATCTATGAGTATAGCAGAACATACTTAGGAATCATTTCATTGACTTGTTTTTCCTTTTGGCTTCATATCCTCCATTACTAGGAGTCCTCACGAGGGTCACCATCATAGATTCCAGGGAGTTTCCACGGCACTGTTTCCACATCGCCTCCCAAGTGCATGTCCCCATTCCAGTCATTTCTCCTGGCACTCTCTCCCTCCATCCCTTCCCCCTACCCAATCTCTCCTATTCCCATCCCCACCTGCAAAATCTATTCTATTTCCCTTTCCGAGGGAGATCTATGCATCTCCCCTAGAGACCTCTCTGTGTCTGTGGATTGTAGCATGATTATCCCTTATTTTACAGCTAATATCCACTTAAGTGAGTACATACCATGTTTGTCTTTATGGTCTGGGTTACCTCACTCAGATTTTTTTTCTAGTTCCATCCACTTGCCTGCAAATTTCATGATGTCATATTTTTAACTGCTGAGTAATACTCCATTGTGTAAATACCACATTTTCTTTATTCATTCTTCAATTGAGGGACATCTAGATTGTTTCCAGGTTCTGGCTATTATGAATAAAGCTGCTATGAACATAGTTGAGCATAGTTGTTCTTATAGTATGATGGAGTGTCCTTTGGGTATATGCCCAAGAGTGGAATAGCTGGGTCTTGAGGTAGATCGATTCCCAACTTTCTGAGGAACTGCCATATTGATTTCCATAGTAGCTAAACAAGTTTGCATTCTCACCAGCAGTGGAGGAGTATTCCCCTTGCTCCACATCCTCACTAACATGAGCTGTCACTTGTGTTATTGATTTTAGCCATTCTGACAAGTGTAAGATGGAATCTTAAACTAGTTTTGATTTGCATTTCCCTGATGGCTAAGGATGTTGAACATTTCTTTAAGTGTTTCTCAGCCATTTGAGATTCCTCTACTGAGAATTCTGTTTAGATCTGTACCCCATTTTTTAATTGGATTGTTTGGTTTGTTGGTGTTTAGTTTCTTGAGTTCTTTATATATTTTGGATATTACCCTTTATCAGATGTGGAGTTGGTGAAGATCTTTTCCCATTCTGTAGGCTGCCGTTTTTGTCCTATTGAAGGTGTCATTTGTCTTACAAAAGCTTTTCAGTTTCATGAGGTCCCATTTATCAATTATTGATCTTAGTGCCTAGGCTATTGGCATTCTGTTCAGGAAGTTAACTCCTGTTTCTATGCATTCAAGGCTATTCTCCATTTTCTCTTCTATCAGGTTCAGTGTATCTATCTGGTTTTATGTTGAGATTTTTGATCTACTTGGATTTGAGTTTTGTACAGGGTGATAAATATGGATCTATTTGTAATCTTCTATATGCCAACATCCAGTTATGCCAGCACCACTTGTTGAAGATGCTTTCTTTTTTCCATTGTGTATTTCTGGCTTCTTTATCAAAATTCAAGTATCCATATGTGGGTTTACGTCTGGATCTTCAATTTGATTCCATTGATGAATGTGTATGTTTTTATGCCAGTACTATGCAGTTTTTATTACTATAGCTCTGTAAAACAGCTTGAAACCAGGGATGGTGATACATCCAGAAGTTCTATTATTGTTCAGGATTGTTTTAGCTATCCTGGGTTTTTTTGTTTTTCTATATGAAGTTGAGTATTGTCTTTTCAAGGTCTGTAAAGAATTGTGCTGGAATTTTGATGAGGATTGCATTGAATCTGTTGATTACTTTTGATAAGATTGCCATTTTTTTTTTTTACTGTTAATCCTGTCTATCCATGAACATGAAAGATCTTTCCATCTTCTGATATCTTCTCCAATTTCTTTCTTCAAAGACTTGAAGTTTTTATCATACAGGTCTTTCACTTGTTTGGTTAGACTTACCCCAAGATATTTTATATTATTTATGGCTATTGTGAAGAGTGTTGTTTCCCTGATTTTTTTCTCAGTCCATTTGTCATTGTATATAGGAGGGCTATTGATTTTTTTTTTGAGTTAATCTTGTATCCAGCCAATTTGATGGTGTTTATCAGCTGTAGGAGTTCCCTGGTTTTTGGTCACTTATGTATACTATCATATCATCTGCAAATAATAATACATTGACTTCTTCCTTTCCAATTTGTATACCTTTGATCTCCTTTAGTTGTCTTATTGCTCTAGCTAAAACTTCAAGTACTATATTGAATAGATATGGAGAGAGAAGACAGCTTTATCTTGCTCCTGATTTTAGTGGAATTGCTTTGAGTTTCTCTCCATTTAATTTGATGTTGGCTATAGACTTGCTATAAATTGTCTTTATTGTGTTTAAGTATGTTCCTTGTATCCCTTATCTCTTCAAGACATTCATCATGAAAGGGTATTGGAATTTGTCAAAGGCTTTCATAGCATCAAATGAGATGATTATGTGGTTTTTCTTTCAGTTTGTTTATATGGTGTATTACATGGACTGATTTTCATATGTTGAATCATCTCTACATCTCTGGGATGAAGCCTACTTGGTCTTCATGGTGGATAATCTTTTTGATGTATTCTTGGATTCGGTTTGTAAGTATTTTATTGAGTATTTTTGCATCTATGTTCATAAGGGAAATTGTTCTGTAAGTCTCTTTTTTTTTTGTTGAGTCTTTGTGTGGTTTGGGTATCAGGATGACTGTGGTCTCATAAAATGAATTTGGCAATGTTCCTTCTGTTTCTATATTGTGGAATAATTTGATGAGTATTAGTGTTAGCTCTTTTTTGAATATCTGATAAAATTCTGTGCTAAAACTGTCTGGCCCTGGGCTTTTTTTTTTTTTTTTTTTTTTTTTTTGGTTTTTCGAGACAGGGTTTCTCTGTGTAGCTTTGCGCCTTTCCTGGAACTCGCTTTGGAGACCAGGCTGGCCTCGAACTCACAGAGATCCGCCTGGCTCTGCCTCCCGAGTGCTGGGATTAAAGGTTCTTTTTCTTTTTTGAGACAAGGTTTCACTGTGTATCCCTGGCTGTCCCAGAACTCACTATGTAGACCAGGTTAGCCTTGAATTTGCAGAGATCTGCCTGTCTCTGCCTCCTGAGTGCTGGGATTAAAGGTGTGAGCTGCTACCACTGCCTGGCTGCTGGGGAGATTTTAGTGACTGCTTCTATTTCCTTAGGAGTTAGAGGTCTATTTAAATTGTTTATCTGATCTTGATTTAACTTTGGTAAGTGGTACCTATCAGAAAAAATTACCCATTTTTTTTTTTTAGATTTTCCAATTTGATAGAGTATAGGTTTTTGAAGTATGACCTAATGATTCTTTGGATTTCCTTGTTGTCTCTTGTTATGCCCCCCTTTTAGTTTCCAATTTTGTTAATTTGGATGTTCTCTCTGTCTTTTTGTTAGTTTGGATAAGGGCTTGTCTATCTTCTTGATTTTCTCAAAGAACCAACTTTTTGTTTCATTGATTCTTTATATTGTTCTGTTTCTAATTTATTGATTTCAGCCCTGCTTGATTATTTCCTGCCATCTACTCCTCTTAGTGTGTTTGCTTCTTTTTCTTCTGGAGCTTTCAATTGTTCTGTTAAGTTGCTAGTGTGAGATCTCTCACTATTTGTTTTTAGTGTGCTCAGTGCTATGAACTGTCCACTCAGCACCACTTTCATTCCCATAGGTTTGGGAATGCTGCATGTTCATTTTGAGTTCTAGAAAGTCTTTATTGACCCATTTTTCATTCAGTAGAGAGTTGTTCAGTTTTCACGAGTTTGTAAGCTTTCTCTTGTTTCTATGTTTGTTAATATCCAACTTCAATCTGTGGTGGTCTGACAGGATGCAGGGAGTTATTTCAATTTTCTTGTATCTGTTGAGGCTTGCTTTTTGATTGAGTACGTGGTCAATACCGATGACCAATGATTGTTAATCCCTGTTATTTTGTTGATGTTGGTGGTGGTGGTGGTGGTGGGTGTGTGTGTGAATGTATGTGCTTCCCCTCTTTTGGTTTTGCTGATGTGAGATTATTTATTTCGTGTGTTTTCTGGGTATAGTTAAGTTCCTTGGGTTGAAGTTTTCCTTGCAGTACCTTCTGTAAGGCTGGATTTGTAGATATTGTTTAAATTTGACTTTATCATGGAATATCTTGTTTTCTTCATCTACTGTGATTGAAAGTTTTTCTGGATATAGTAGTCTGGGCTGGCATCTGTGGTCTCTTAAAGTCTGCAGGACATCTGCCCAGGCCCTTCTGACTTTTAGAGTTTCCATTGAGAAGTTGGGTGCAATCCTAATAAGTCTGCTTCTATGGTATTTGGTCTTTTTCCCTTGTAGCTCTTAATCTTCTTTGTTCTGTGTTGTGGAATATTGGTTTAACTAGGCAAAGATGTGTTAAATTTGTTTATGCTGTATTTGTTTAACTATGTAAAGATGTGTTGCATTTGCTTTAATTAAATAAAATTAACCTGGGCTCAGAGAGGCAGGGTTAGCAACTAGTGGACAGGAAGTAGCAGGGAGGAGCCTAGCGTGTGTTTTTCAGCTAGGATGGTGTGGAAGGAGGGAGGCTTCCAGGATGCAGGCCAAGAGAAAGTTAGCCAGTGGCTACTCTCCTCTCTGAGCTCTCAGGTTTTCACCCTAGCCTTACAACCTCGAGTTTCTTTAGAACAATGGAGATTTAGTTAAACCTACCTTTAGTGGCAGCAGCAGAGCCATTGTCTGGGGGAAACAGAATTCTACCCAGGCTATGGACGGCCTGAGTGGCAGAGCTGCTAGTAGCTTAAAGTGCAACCACTTGGACAAAAACAGCAGTTCTGTATGATTAGTGTTTTGATTATTTTGTGGCAAGAGGAAATTCTTTTCTGGTCCAATCTATTTGGTGTTCTCTTTCTTTAGATTAGAAATTTTTTTAATGATTTATTTATTTTTATGAGGATTGGTGTTTTGCCTGCATGTATGTCTGTGTGGTGGTATCAGATACCCTGGAACTAGAGCCACACACATAGCCATAAGCTGCCATGTGGGTTCAGGGAACTGAACACAGGTGCTTTTTTTTTTTTTTTTTTGGTTTTCGAGACAGGGTTTCTCTGTGTAGCTTCGGTGCCTGTCCTGGATCTCACTCTGTAGACCAGGCTGGTCTTGAACTCACAGAGATCCACCTGGCTCTGCCTCCCAAGTGCTGGGATTAAAGGTGTGTGCCACCACCGTCTGGCTTCTGTGCTTTTGTTGAAAATATTTTCTGGGCCTTTGAGCTGGGATACTTTTCCTTCTTCTATTCCTAATATTCTTAGGTGTGGTCTTTTCATAGTCCCAGATTTCCTGGATGTTTAGTGTTAGGAATTTTTTTAGATTTTACATTATCTTTGACTGATGTATCTATTTCTTTTATCATTTCTTCACCAGCTGATATTCTCTCCCCCATCTCTTGTATTCTCCTGGTGAAGCTTGCCTCTGTAGCTCTTGTTCATTCACCTAGATTTTCATTTCCGAAATTTCCTCAATTTGTGTCTTCTTTATTGCTTTTATTTCCAATGTCAGGTCTTAAACAGTTTTGTTTCTTTCACCTGTTTGGTTTTTTTTTTCCTTTGCTTTCTTTAAATAATTTATTCATTTCTTCCAATTTTTTTTGTCTTTTTCTCAATTTCTTTAAGGTATTTCTTATTTCCTCTCTAAGGACCTCTATCATCTTCATACATTTGCTTTTTAGGTCTTTTTCTTGTCTTTCAGAAGGGTTGGGATATTCAGGGCTTGCTGTAGTAGGATAGCTGGACTCTGGTAGTGAAATATTGCCTGGCTGTTGTGTCCTTACTCTGGTGTCTAGGTTTCTAGATTTGGGTGATTATAGGTCTATGTGCTGATTTATGAGTTCTGTTTTTTTGTACCTTGGTTTCTGTTTCTTTTCTGGTCTTCTGGCCAATGTGGCCTGTGGTTGAGCAGGGGGTCTCCACCCTAGGTGGGGGTTGGACTTCTGGTGGCTTGTGTGGCCTCTATCAAGCAGGGGGTCTCTGGATTGGTCAAGTTGGGTGCTGGGATATGGCAATGAGAGGAATGGGGAAGGGGGATGAGGATGGGGACTGAGAGAGTTGAGAGGTCCACTGGCAGGCAGCCTAACTTGACTTCTTGCCACTTGCATGGCCTTAAAATTTTTTTTTTTTTTTTTAAGATTTATTATGTATACAGTGTTCTGCCTGCATGTATGCCTGTATGCCAGGAGAGGGCACCAGATCTCATTATAGAAGTTGTGAGCCACCATGTGATTGCTGGGAATTGAACTCAGGACCTCTGGAAGAGCAGCCAGTGCTCTCAACCTCTGAGCCATCTCTCTAGGACCCAAAATTTTATTTCTTTAAATTTAAAATTTAATTCTTAGCCGGGCGGTGGTGGCGCACGCCTTTAATCCCAGCACTTGGGAGGCAGAGCCAGGCGGATCTCTGTGAGTTCAAGGCCAGCCTGGACTACCAAGTGAGTGCCAGGAAAGGCGCAAAGCTACACAGAGAAACCCTGTCTCGAAAAAAACCAAAAAAAAAAAAAAATTTAATTCTTGTGTATGGGGGGGGCATGTATATGTGATTTCTGGTGTACAAAGAGACCGAAAGAGGAAACCTCTAAGCATAGTGGTACATGCCTGTAACTGAACTCTCTCAAGGAAGGAAGACCTAAAGTTCAAAGCCACCCTCAGCCACATACTAAACCAAGGTGGAGGAATGAATAACTTCAAGAAAGTTCTAAGGATATACACAGACACGTATACTCTAAGATTATTTTAAATCATGTATATGGGTGTGTGTCTGTGGAGAAAGGACACTGGGTCCTGGCGTTAGTCATTCACTCAGGTAGGTGCTGAGAACCAGATGCTGGTTCTTTGCAAGAGCAGCAAATGCTGTTAGCCATTGAGCCATATCTCCAGCCACAGGAAGTTTTTTTTTTTTTTAATCCACAGATGTCTCATCTGTTATCTTCAGGACTATGGATTTTGTTTTGCTTTATTTCTTCTGAGACAGTCCCTTGTAGACTAGGGTTGGCTTCAAACTCATGTAGTATTTCTTCATTCCTTCAGAATCCAGTGGGCTGAGGCAGGGGAAACGAGCCTTTGGCCTAGCTGTCAATCTGAACTACAAAGATTTGAATGGTAGTATATTCCAAGATACTGTCTCAACTCAAACAGTTACAGTTAATGTAGGAGATGGGTTGGATGGAAAAAACATCTTTTATCCTCATATACATGTATGGGGTGCATGTGGTCCGATGTGCTCTAAGAAATCAGGCTGCAAAAGGCATGAGGAGTGAGCCATCAAGTCACACTTTCCACTGTCTTTGCATCAGTTTCTATCTCCACGGTCCTGTTCTGATTAACTTCTTGCCCTGATGTCCCTCTGCGATGGACTTGGATGTAGAACGGTAAACTGGCAAACTCTGCTCCCCATGTTGCTTTCAGTCACAGTGTTTCACCACAGCAATGGAAACCTAACACAGCATGTCTGATCTAAGACAGCACATCTGTGTACAAGCACATGCGCACCCAAGCTCGTGAAGGCCAAAGATTGACATCAGGTATCTTCCTAATCACTCTCCACCTTATATATCGAGGCAAGGTCTCTTAGTTGAACCCAGAACTCACCAGTTCAGTTAGTGCAGCTAGCTGGCTTGTTCAGGAGAACTTCTGCCTCTTCTCCCCATGCACTGGGATTACTGGTTGGGTCACTGTCCACCAGATGTTTTACGTGGGTGCTAAGGATCTGAACTCTGCTGTTCATGCTTCCATAGCAAGCACTTTACCCACTGAGATTTCTTGTTATGTCCCTGTTGGTCTTGGGCTTCTATATTGTTGCTGGTTGTTGTTTTGGAGACGAGGTTTCTCTGTGTAGCCCTGGCTGTCCTGGAACTCACTCCGTAGACCAGGTTGCTTTAGAGATCTGCTTGCCACTGCTTCCCACATGCTGGGATTAAAGACATGGGCCAACACACCTGGCTAGTCTTGGGCTTCTTGTTGGCCTCATCAACTCTTGAAATCTAGAAAATGCAGAAGACCCACACAGAAAGAGCTGTGGCTATAGCTCAAAATACAAGTGCTAGTCTTGCATGCATGATGCCTTAGGTCTAATCCTTGGCATTGCAAAAAATCTGTGGGGTGGGTGGGAGGGAGGAACCACTGACTTGAGTTTGCACTGACAATATTTTGGAATATAGCTCAGTGATAGAACATTTTACTGAAGAAAGTATAAATGGGTACATCAAGTCAAGATGGTGTTGACATGAGTTGGATTCCCCAGGAAACTCTGAATCAGATCAATAAAACTTTGTCAAGAAGGCAAGGATGTCTAAGAAGCAGGCAGAGACGAGATGGGCAGATCGGATGGGCAAATGTTCCTTTGGACAATTCAGGTTACGTATATCCTGCCCTAATGTTTCTCAGCCTGAGAGGAGTTCCTACAGAGAAAGCACAGCACAACAGAGGGTAACTGTTCACACTAAAGAACCAGTGTGTGGCAACACTATTGCTCACCACACAGCACAGTCATTTCTCTAAATTTGGTTTTTCAGACAGTAACATCTGTGTGCACATGTCTGTAAGCAGCTGCTTTTACAGGACCAGTGACAAACTCTCTGAGACACGCCTTTAGTGCTAGTGTCTGGTCCTTTTGGACACTTTCTGATTTTGTTCCTAAACGCAAGTAGTATTTGATTATAGATCTCCTGCCTTGACTGTCTTAAAAGGATAATTAGGATCTTCTTTGGAGTTGTTCAAGTCCGAAGTAAGAGCACCAATTAGCATCACCCTACCGTCAGCATCTTCCTCTTGTACAGCCCTGAGCTCCTCCAAGGCCACCCTTAGATGGTGGGACTGGACTCATTTCCTAATGTGTCCGTGTTTTTATTTTGACTTCCTCTTTTGAATCACAAATATGTTTAGTGACATCTAGAATGGTGAATTATTTTCGGGTGTTGTGAGCATCATTTGCCCAGATCTTCCAGAGGAATCAAGCTTAGGTAGCCATCGTACTATGAACTACATTTCTTCAATAATACAACATGAACTTTAAAGACACTTCCCAATTCATAAGGTGAGGAATGAATATTTGCAGCAGGCATGAAAATTATGCTAACCTCATCATACACCACCATCGGATGTATGACAGATGTCTTTGGTGACAGGTACATTATCAACAAGCATAACATTTTGAAAGGCATCTTTTTTTTTCTGGCAATAATTTTCAAGTGTTTAAAATATTCTACAAACCATGTCATAGTCAGATGCTGTCATGTAGTCACTGTTTTTCTGTTTATAGAACACAAACACAGGCAGAGTAGATTTAAATCATTAAGGGTCCTAGAATCTTTGGAATGGTAAATGAGCACTGAACTGAAGTCACCTGCCATATTAGCCACTAATGAGAGTAGTCTGACCTGTGAAGCCAGGCATGAATTTCTCCAGGTAGCCAAGTCCAAGTTGACAACTTCCGATGTAACAGTGTTTCATATATTTATAATTATTGAAGTGCAAAAGAGATTGAGAGGAAGCTCAGTAGATGATGTAAATTTGAAAAAGTCTCCAAAGATGATGGAGGTGGGGGATGGGGGTTGAGGTGTAGTACAGAGTAGTGTTTACCTAGCATGCATGAGTTAGTTCATCTCTAACACCACACAAAAGAAAAAAAAAAACATTCAACATTTATGTTCCAAAGAGAGAAAATGGAGAAAATATTTTTAAAGAAAAAAGGTCCCAGGATATTAGCAAAATCTGTAAAAACATAAGTCAGCCAAACAGGATAAATGAATATCCACACTAGATACACTACTGTGAAGTTTCAGAAGAACAAATATAAAGAGAACAGAAAACAAGGGATAAACTATCAGGAAATGAAAAGCTAACTTGTAGAAGATTTACCATCAGTAATATTAGGGGCCAGCAGATAGAGAATAATTTCTGCAGGGTCCTATTAATTCTAGATTTGAATACAGCATTCTTGTACAAATTCAAGTGACTTAAAGCTGAGCAAAAAAACCCAAAACAAACAACAACAACAACAACAAAAAAAAAAAAACCCAACCAAACAAACAAAAAACCCTCCATGGACTATTTCTGAGAAAACTACCTGAGGCTGAATGTTTAAAAGACAATGAACAAATGAGGAAACCACAGGATTCAGGAAAGTTTTAGGTGATGCAATGGCACTTACTTGTAATCCCAGCACTCAGGAAGAGGAAGGAGAATGTTAACCTTGAGCCAACCTGGCCTATATAGTCAAACTCTGTCTCAAAAACCAAACAAAATCTTAAGAAATTCATTAATTCCACCATTAGTGTGTAATGAGGCCACATTGCATAAGAAGATTGGAAGGCTCTGAAAGACACACACACACACACACACACACACACACACACACACACACACACACACGGAGATTGTATGCCGTAAGCAGATGGCTGAAAGGCTGGGTAAATTTGGAGATACGCTAAGTACATACTTTTGTGTACATAATTAGAAATTCAGGGGAAAAGAGCACAACTATAGGGGAAAATCCAAGTATAATGAAAACTTAAGCATGGCAAGATTTTGCAGAATTAATGGAATTTAAGAGAAATGAACGATTTGTTATTTGCCCTTGCCACTGAAAGTGACAGAGGCCTTGTGATAATAAATTTATAGAACTGTAAATACATATGATCCAAGCATAGTGAGGGTTCTTCCTGGAGTAAGGAAAATGTTCTAATAGATTACAGGTTTGGTTTGTAGAACTGCAAACACACTACAAACCACAGAATTACATACTTCAAGTAGGTGAACTACATGGTATGCCAATAAAGTCTTTTCTTCATTTTTTAAAAGTCAATGAAGGGGCTGGAGAGATGGCTCAGAGGCTAAGAGCACTCACTGGCTGCTCTTCCAGAGGTTCTGAGTTTAATTCTCAGCACCCACATGGTGGCTGACAAACACCTATAGTGGGATCTGATGCCCCCTTGTGGCATAATGGCACACATGCAGATAGAGCACTCACATAAATAAATAAACCCTTTTAAAAAAGCAATGCAAATAAAAAAGCAATGCAAGGGCTGGAGAGATGGCTCAGAGGTTAAGAGCACTGACTGCTCTTCCAGAGGTCCTGAGTTCAATTCCCAGCAACCACATGGTGGCTCACAACCACCCATAATAAAATCTGGTGCTCTCTTCCGGCCTGCAAGGACACATGTAGGCAGAACACTGTATACATAATAAATTTAAAAAAAGATTTAAAAAAGCAATGCAAATAAACACTGTGAGACAGAAAAGGGGGAGTGGTGAGGGAATAAGGATACCCTGTTTACATGCCCAAGAGTTCAAAGATAACAAAGAAAACTGATATCATAGACAGAAATGGTTAAGTGTGTAGAGTACTGGCCTGGGGATGGAGTTGACGACTGAATGCTGGTCTAGCATGCACAAGACCCTGGTTTTGATCTCAAAATCCTCACCCCAGAAAGAAAAAGGGAAAAAAAGGAACCAATAAAAATACTTTTAAAAATACCTCAGTAAACATTCTAAGAAAGGGAGTAGAAAATATTGAGTTCAACTTTTATGACTTTCGTCTTTCAGGCTACAGTTAAAGAACAATATCTAAAGTTGGTGAAAATCAGAAGCATAAAAGTTAAAGAAAAATAAGCCAGGCACGGTGACATGTCTTTAATCCCAACACTTGGGAGGGAAAGACAGATTTCTGAGTTTGAGGCCAGCCTGGTCTACAGAGTGAGTTCCAGACCAGTCAGGGATACACAGTGAGACTCTGTCTAAAAAAAAGTTGGCAAAAATTAACTATAGAGAGACGTTGAAACACTGAAAGCTTTGGATGTAGCCTTGTAGGCAATGAAAGTGAGAGTGAGCGAGAGGCTGAGACATCTCATTAGCACCTCTCAGACTATTTCTCTTCCCTCACGTGGGTCTGCAGTTCTTTGGTGAGGGAAAGCAAAAGCAACCAAACAGGTAACAAGGATACAGTTAGGAAATAAAAAGAAAATAGTTAGGTGGCTCCCCCAAATGCTGTCTTATATGAAAATATTATTTCACGTGTTTTCAATCCTCAGTTGAGTCCTTAGAAAATACAAGCAAAATAATACTTCACGGGACAAATTTGCAAAATGTGTTTTTATATAAAGCCTCTAATACTGCCACCTTGTGGTGGCAAAATAACTATGGAAGAAAAACACACAAACCACTTGCATGATCCAAAATTTAAAAACTGCTTTCTGCTGTGTAGTGATTCATGCCTATAGTACCAGCAGTATGGAGGCAGAGTAAGGAGGATCGCTTCAAGTCAGAGGTCAGCTTGGTGTATGTAATGAGTTTCAGGCCAACATGGAGACCCTGTCTCAAAAAATCAAAACCAAATAAAAGATTTAATATAGTGTCCCTGTCTGTCAGGATTCCTGTTTCTTTTTAAACATCTACGTAAATTTGACCTATTTATTAAATGTCTTTAAAAAGCTGTTTAACTTCCAATTTAAATGCCATTTCTGTTCACACCTCCCACCCACCTCCCAATATCAAGGGGCCAAGTGATCTACTACTGAGCTACCTTTCAGTTCCTAACAGCAGCATTTTAAAAATGGAATTATAAATCATGTTGTAATTGCAGCACATGATGGGGCAGACTGCCAAAAGTTTGAAGCCAGCTTGGGCTATCAGGTGAAGCCCTGTCTCAAAAAACAACAAAAAATAGTTAGCTTCTCACTTTTTAGATGTAGTTCTATGAATTTTACAAGGAAATAATTATGAAAACACAACAATCAAAATTTTATCTATCCACTCTCCCTCAAGGTTCCTATAGACCCCCTACAGTCATCTATTTTTGCTTTCCTACTGCATGGCAACGACTGCTCAGTGTTTTTAAGTTTTGCCTGTTCCAGATCATCATATTACAGAGTGTGATGGCATGTAAGTAGCATAATGTGATGCCTTTGGACCTGGCTTCCTCCACTCAGCATAGCCTTTCTTGCTATGTACTCATGCTGTATCCCTTTCTTCTTACAGGAGAGTGCTAGTCCATTATATTGATGCACCAGCTGAAGGAACTGCTTCCTGTTGGACCAAATGCAAGTAATAGAGCTGCAAGTATTTGAGCACAGGTTTTTTATGTGGATAGTTTCAATCCTCCTGAGCATACACACCTACGAGTGGGATTGCTTGGTTGCAAGGTAAAGTGCACATGTAATTTCCTAAGAAACTACAATACTACTTTCAAAATAAGTTGAATATAGTATTCTATCTGGCATGTGTGAACTCCATCAGGCATCCTTAGCAACAGCAAGCCATTTTAATGGCAGGAGTATCTAAACATTTTTGTACATATTTCTTGTGATTAAAGATGTTGAACATCTACAATAAATGAAAAATTATTTTCTGCTCACATCTTTCATGAGGTGTCTGTATGAAGAATTGGTCATTTTAAATTGGTTTTCTAGTTGAGTGTATATATTGAGATTTCACTGATTTCCGGCATCAACATTTAAATTTTTCTCTGCCTTAATTTGGAATGTGAGGTTAGTCTTTGGACAAAGTCTGTAAGTATTTTCATCACTTCTATGACATCCAGCAGAAATGGTTTGTTGCAAGTGCTCTCAAATTAAGAAAGCATGGCCTGAAAGCACAAGAGATGATCCCCCAGGGCCACTGGGGTCCAGTGGTAACAAAAATGGACAGCTGGAGCTCCCAAGTGTCACTCAAACAGTCCTGTCTTGTCACTTTAGCACCAGCTTGTGAAGGAAAATGTTGATGTGGTGCCAAAGCAGGGCAAACTGGATTTAGAGCTTTGAGACACAACTTGCTGACAACCCCAGCCCTAGTGTGGTCAGTCACTCCTCCACCATCTCAACTTCATCCTGCCATACATGGGCCCACCTTTATGAGCAGCTGCTCTAAAAGCTTCCTCTCCATGGTTTTTGCCTCCATTCTTCTCTCAGTAATGCCTTACAACCAAGATGACAGATTGACTTAAAGGACCAACTTGCTACCTAACCCTTCACTTCAGACTCAAAGTACCATTATTGCTCAGTGGGTCTGTCCCACTGCTCCTGCTGTCAGCTTTCAGGACCACTTGACTCATCTAACTTCCGAGTTGGAGGTCCTCTGCTTCCTAACTCCTCCACTTCATGTCTGAGCTAACTAGCCACCCTTTCCTCTCCATATATTAGTTCACTAAAGAGTATGTGTAGGGCTGTGGGTGTGGCTAAGTGGTAGATCATTTGTTAGCAGGTAGAAGACCCTGGGTTTGTTCTGCAGCCCTAATGAGGCAAATAAATAATGAAGACTGAAAAAAAAATCAAAGAAAGTTTTATGTTCCTGGCCATAGGCTACACTATTCCTGCTATTATCAGCAATATATTACCACCCCCACCCCCAGAGATAGGGTCTCATGTAGTTCTTGCTGTCCTGGAACTCACCATGTAGATCAGATTGGTCTCGAACTCAGAGATCTATTTGGCCCTGCTTTCAAAGTGCTGGATTAAAGGCCTGCATAGTCAAAAAAGAAAATAAATTCTGCAAGACATTTCCTATTTTTGATAGTGGGTGCTGAATACACAGCCTTGTGCATATTAAACAATGCTCTATCATTGAAATATAACCATGTTATGTATTTCCTTTTCTATTTTACAAAAAGCGGAGGGCAGAGGTTGGGTATGACAGAGCACACCTGTAATCCTAGCACTTGGGAGGTGAAGCAAGGTTCTCAACTTGAGACCATTCTGAGTCACAAAGCAAGACCTCGTCAAGAAAGGCTGGAAAGCCACAGAACTGAAACAGAGCAGCAGTGTCTTTAAGTTGGCTACAGAGGCAGAGGTCAGAGTCAGGTTGATTACGTGTGCATTGCTGTCCAGGCAAACTTGTAATTATGTGGTCAGTCAGCACTACATCAATCAGTTTCATACTATACCAATTACTCACCTTTATGATTTGGGCTCTTTGTGCAAAATGTATTATAATGGAAAATTATTTCAATAAATGACACTTCAAAAACTGAGTTGTGCCATTAGTTTTAGAACACACAAGGTTGCCTCTGTTTCGTAGTATAGAAACTGGTATTTGTAAAATACACAAGGATCCATTTCCATATCCTGTGAATGCCAGACATCCAGACTGGACATGGAGAAAAGGAAGCAGGCATTCACCTATTGAGAAATAATGTCTCTTTCCTTCCTACAGAAAATCTCCTAGACTTTAGAGGTAATGAGGCAAAATTTAAAAATTCTAAGTTGAAAAGACTTTTAGGTAGCCATGTGAGAAGTTGCATCATTATCACACACGTTTATTGAGTGCCCATAGAATTCACGGCACGTTCATGGTGTTTACATAGCTTTGCTGACATGCTGACCTTGCCCTTGAGGAGCTTACAATCTAGCAGGAGAAAGACGAGAAAGGCAGGTGTGAAAGCAATGAGTGAAGACACTACAGACTGGAAAATCACCATCAACATAAAACACACATTGCAAATGAGAGTTAATGGGGATGGCGAAGACGGTAGATAGCCTTGGCTATATTCCTGACTTCCTGAAGGACGTAGGTTTAGAATGGGCAAGGGGCAGAGTGAAGCAGAAGCCAAGATACAAAGGGCAAGTTCTCCCTTCCTCCCTGTACTGGGAGCACAGGACTACCGGGAGAGTGATAACGGGGAGGCAGTTTGCAGTGTTCTTAGCACCTCTAACCACAGTGGATTTGGATGAGAACAAAGCTACTATTGAGACAACAATCTTAAACTGGTTCAAAGGAGAAATAAGTTTTTCTGCACCAGCTCTATTACATATATAATGCTTTGGGTTCAATGTTTAAGATGGCCAGAGATGCCACTATGTTAAAGACCAGCAGGTGGCTATGAAAATACAGATGTGGCAGAACTGCAGGAATTACCCAGGTGGTGCATCTGCAACCCTGGGAACTATTAGATTTGTTGAGGACTTCACCTGCTCATGACGGCAGCACATTGGCAAATCAAAAGGGAAACAGCTACAGATAGAAGCTATCCAGAACAACCCGGCAGCTATGTTTCATGCAGAGTTGAACAGAGGTAAAACTCTGAATACTGTAGAAGAGGTTATCTAGTACATCCCATTGATTGTGAGTTAAAGTATGGAAACTTTCTTTTTTTGTTTTTGAAAAACTCTTTTTAGTCAAGTTGGAGAGTTAGATAGTATTACTATATCCCCAAACAGTAAAAAGGCAGGCTGAGGATGTAGCTAAGTGGTGTTCTGTTCAGCATGTTCAATACACATATACCCGAGCACACACACACAATAAAAAGGCAGCTGTATACTAATGAGGAAGGGCTTAGAGGGATGGAGAGGGGCATCGAGGGAATTATCTGGAAGGCAAATAACTACAGACTGATTTTTACCATAAAAACATGTAGATTATTAGATATTCCCAGTAGTTGTTCCAAATTAGGAGTAAAAGCAGATTTGAGGATCTTTGGGTAAAATTAGCAACTATAGTCAAAGAGTTCCTAAGTCTTTACCCATTCAGAGGCATTAATGGGTGACAACTTAATCCAACAGTAGTATTTATAGGTGGGGCATTTGAAACTTAAGATTAGGCAAGGTCATTAGAGCCTCCATGATGCAATGTTTGTGGGCTAAGGTATCAGGCAAAAGGACATATATATTCATATAGTGCTCTACCTCTTGTCATGTGATGCTCTTGATTACGAGGGTGGCCATCACTAGATGCAGCATGTTCATCTGGACCCAAGGTAAACCTCTTTAAAACTTACCCAGTCTGAGGTATTCAATTATTAAGAGAAAATAAAAACCAGACTAACACAGTTACAAGTAGACGAACCAACAGTTTGAAAAACTGGGGTAGGCAGCACACTTTGAGATACAGGGGAGCCGAAATCCGTGGAGGAAAGGCAAGCAACAGAGCAGAGAATCAACAAGGACTGTTTCAGCCCCATACTGGGAGGCACTTGCCTGTATACTCAGCTGGTCTCACCAAGCAGAAGCTACTAAACTAATGCCAGAAAAAAGAACAGCTCGACACAGACACCCACAGCAAAATTTCTGTTATTTAAAGGCCCTGTTATTTTTAGGACTATTCAAGTTTAATGGAATTGCTAGGTTAAGTCTCCAAGGGAAAACCTGTTAATTTTATTTTTCCCATGACTAATGCACTATTTAGTTAAAAAACAAAAAACCAAAACAAACCAACCAACCAACCCAAGTCCAGTAGACAACTACTTCTGATCACAGTGCTCAACTTTCCAGCATTCTTTATTAAAGAGTTAATGTGTTACACAGGAAAAAGCAGTGGCATGTGCCTATAAGCTCATTCTCTGGAGTCTGAGGCATGAAGATGGTGTGAGCAGAGGAAGGAGATGGAGGCCTGTCTCAGCAACATGGTGAGAATCCTTGATTTTTGAAAGAAGCTTGTACTAGGACCACCAATGTACACTATGATTTAATTTAGACACCTATGCAGCAACATTTGTCTATGTATTTAATAAAGCACACATATGAATATTTCTATACATGTACACACACACACACACACACACACACACACACACACACACACACACACACGAGTCCCTCTCTCACACATATATTTGCAGTGCTAGGATTATATCCAAGGCTCCTCACATGCCAGGCAAGTGTCATAAAAAAGAAAAGGTTTTAATAATGTGTTATTTAAGAAGCTTAAAATTAACGTGTTCAAATTCTTTAGGCATGGGTTTGCTAGTAAAGTATTTGAATAATACTGAATAGTTGCCTGGATTTTCTAATATTAAATTATTGGGTGACATTTAATAAATCTTGTCAATAAGTAACCAAGTAAAAAAAAGGGTGCCGGGCGGTGGTGGCGCACGCCTTTAATCCCAGCACTCGGGAGGCAGAGGCAGGCGGATTTCTGTGAGTTCGAGGCCAGCCTGGTCTACAGCACAAGATCCAGGAAAGGCGCAAAGCTACACAGAGAAACCCTGTCTCGAAAAACCAAAAAAAAAAAAAAAAAAAAAAAAAAAAGGGTAAGGACACTCAGATATCTAAGCTTCTAACACAGTCAGCAAAAATTTTAAAATAATTGTACACATTAAAAAGGTTTGACTAGCCAGGTGGTGGTGGCGGCGGCGGCGGCGGCGGCGGCGGCGGCGGCGGCGGCGGCGGCGGCGGCGGCGGCGCACGCCTTTAATCCCAGCACTCCGGGGGCAGAGCCAGGCGGATCTCTGTGAGTTCGAGGCCAGCCTGGTCTCCAAAGCGAGTTCCAGGAAAGGCACAAAGCTACACAGAGAAACCCTGTCTCAAAAACAAAACAAAACAAAACAAAAAAGGTTTGACTAAAGCTGAGTGTTTACTTGCATACTTTTTTTTTGCATTGGTTTACAAATTTAAATAGTAACTGAAAACACTGCATGACAGTGGAAGTGAAAATCGAGGCCTTAACCTGGTCCTTAATGTGTGACTCTGGACAAATCCTCTTTGCATAACTCTTACTTTAAGAGGGTTAGGACAGATCATTTTATTCTGTAATTTCGGAACTCCTACAAATTCCAACACCACTACATGCAAATTGCATGTATACGATACATACTTTGGGGGTAAGCTGAACTAGAGTTTTTGATGGGTTCTTACAGGTAATCTTAACGAAAATTTAGCTTGTACTGTGTGGGAGTAACCACTACTAAATTATTCCAACTCTGACACTTTGTAGTTTTGTGACATGTAGAACGTACAATGGCCCCCAACACTACCTGGTATATACACTTTGTACAATACCTTCCTGCTAGAGGGTAGGATCTGTCAATCTAATGGACAATTCCTCTTGGAATGGACCAGAACGCATCAAATGTGAAAGAATTTTGCAACTGTAATAAAGGTACATATTTAGTTTGGTTTAGGCTTTAATCAAAGGCAACTTACCCTGGGGAATGAGGGACCTGACCTTACCAAGCCAGCCCTTTAAAGAGGGCATGGGCCTCCCCTGAGATTCGAAAGTCTCCTGGTAGTCTTGAAGAAGCAAGCAGCCAGGAGCTTTATTGCTACAAGCAAAGGATTGTGTCACATGAGCTCTGCACAGAGCAACAGCCCCGCATTAGATGAAACTGTAGCCTTGTGAGGCCCTGAGTAGAGAGAGGATCTAGACAAACTTGAACTAGATTCCTGACCCACAGAAACTGAAAAACAAACATATGTCATGCTCTAGGGCAGCAAGCCTGAGGTAATTAGTTATTATCTAAAAGACAAAACTTCACTGATTTCTAACTTTGTGTTGAAGCTGAAACAACTGAGAACTGGAAAGTGTTCCTTAAGTCATACTGATGTTACAACAAACTCAGTCATTTCAGACCTTCAGAGAAAGAGGCAAAAAGTACCTTCACCTACCGAAGTGCAGCCAAGGCAAACCTAAGTAAACTCTTCCAGGTACATTTCAATGATGTGTAGACAGCTTTAAACATAGAAATGCTCTAGGTTAGGCCTAGCACAATATGGAAAATACCAGTTCCACCACCATACCACACAATTACTGATGCCTTTCAGAATAATAAAATGATATTTATATAAATAAAATCGAGACAGGATTTCTGTAGCCCTGGCTGTCCTAGAACTCATTCTTTATACCAGGCTGGTCTCCAGATATCCCCCACCTGCCTCTGCTGGGATTAAACGGCATGTACCACCATGCCTGGCTATGACGAACAGTACTTTTAAAAGTATATTTTAGACTAGGCTACTCACATTTTTATTTTATTTTATTTAAAAGAATATTTTTATTTTTGTAGCACTTGAGAAGGGCTTGGTGTCAAAAATGGCAGTTTAAGAACACGAAAATAAGAACATTTAGCTTATGAGACTTATTATTTCCCCCTTATCAGATACAATGGTTTTGTTAAACTTAAATCAATTTCCTAGATCACTGGAGAACTTAAAAAAGTTTTGTTTATATGGGACACATTTCAGATATAGAAAAGCATACCTCAGGGATTCTAGAAAAATCAATGTCCCATAGAGATTATAGTTAGAAACAAGTATTTAGACCTTTAGGTAGCCCTTAAGTGATGTGAATATTGTTCCCACACATTTTGTTTTAATTCATGACAATATAGGCCAGGTTGGATTTGAACTTGGTGATTCTCCTGCCTCAGCTTTCTGAGGGCTGGGATTACAGGCATAGGACACCATGCTCAGCTACCTACCAGGATCCTTTATATGTATACACACACAACTATTCTGTAGGATTTGCCTATTATAAGCTCACTGATTACTGTTTACTAAAGAAACAGTAATTACATAAGGTAGTATATGCTTACCTTCCCAGAATTCACGCTTTCTGCAAAAAATAGGCCTTGTATGTAACCTATCATTTTGAAGCCACTGACATGTTGGCTCTGTCAGTATTTAAACTATAGCTCAAGCTGTTTCTTAAACCTATTGACTTGGTAAAGTAAAGGAAGGTCAAAACCTTAGTGTCAACAGGGAGAAAGTCCAAGTGTAAATGGTGTCAACTGAACAAATTCTGTGGAATGAAATACTAATATGCCCAGAATGAAATTACAGCTTTATGACATGTCCTATGCTGGTTCTAGGAAAAAGGATTAAGAGAGACAAGAAGCTAACAGAAGCCACTGAGGTATACTCTAACTTAATATTAAATAGAAAAAGAAATCCACACACCACACACACACCCCATGTAAAACATTGCTTTAAGTTTTAATGTTTATTTCCCCAAGACAGCCTAGCCTGTACTCTACTTGGATAAATTTTACAAGCTAGTTTTCTGCTGCTTCTAGTTTTAAACTTTAACCATGTTTTTGATGACAAGGAATGCTGCAAAAATACTCTAGTTCAACAAAGAGTTATGATCACAAAATAATTTTTATCCATTCTACAGTGTTTCAGAATTACCAGTTGATTTTTAAACACAAAGTAGATATAGATGCTAATGGTGGCTAACCTGGTATGTCTCTTATAGCAAACTGTTGTTCATGCAACACTTGTGCTCAAAGGGGAAGGCACAGGATTTCCTACAATGAGCCACCTTATAAAGAGTTCTTTTTGTACAAATTCATTTATGACATATTTAATTTAGTGTGCATAACCTCAAAACTGAGGTATTATTCCAATTTATAAAAACCACTTGCATAACTTTTATGCAAGTTTTAAAATACAAAGTTTTCTCCCTAAAGTGGCTCAAAATAGATTGTTCATGGCTGCCTACATCTAAGATAAAAAGATTCTAAAACAATTAAACAGATTAGGCATATTATTAAAGGTGTTCAAACCATTACTTGATTTGTACATCTACTCAAACCTCTTCATCGGTCTTTATTCAGCAGTACATATGCACCAAATTCCATTGTAGAAGTTTCCATATCATTTTCATAGAAAACAAAGTTTGAAAACAAGTTAACATTTAAACACAGCACGGTATTCTATCACAACTGAAACTTTTCTTCTTTACAGGACTCAACGAAATCTAAAAATGAACTATGCTGTAGATTTACCTCATGCAAAAATCTTTATGTTATCTCTGAAAATGAAAAGAATGGCTTTTAAAGCACATTTTATACTATTATGGCAACTTGTGTACTGCAACACAGTCTATTGTGAGGGAAATTTATGATTTTTTTTCATGCAAAAATCTACACAAATTAGTTTTGATGATATGGAAAGCTTTTCATAGCATCAAACACTCATCTGGTGCAAATGCACAGGGAAACCTTCCTGAAGTTTTCTGACTTGAGAAGCAACTAAAAAAGCCATACTAGGTAAAGTAAATAAAAACTAAATTAAAAAAAGGGGGGCAGGGGGAAGGTAGAGGGAGAATAGAAAACACAGGCTGCAGAGTAAACCAATGTCTGCTGCTAAACCGGTCTTGGTTTTCATGTCCAGTGTACATTAACACTTGTGATCTCACTTTGATGATCTACTAGGTTTGTTATCAGCCCCCTGAAGGCGAATCAAGCTTGCATGCGTCCACATACAGCACCACAACCACACTCTCGTACACAGTCACTCCAGGACTAGGAGTCTGCTTCATGTGTGAAGAGCCCTAGATTTGAAAGATGAACCTGGCTCTCTACCATGGAGCCAGACATTCATTCATCACTGTCCATTCACACTGCTTCACAGCAAGGCCTGGGCTCACTTTCCTTGACTTATATGGCATCACTTTCATGCTTACAAGGCTTGATGATGATAGTACTTCCCTTCCCTCAATAGATGGAGCAAGTCAATGCTCCTTCTCAGGCGCCGAAGACCTGTGACCTGTAGCCCTTGGACTCTCAACCTAAGTAAGCATTCATGTCAAGCTTTCCTTACACCGCCACTCATTCTCACTCGCACCCACTCGCCACCTTGACCTCATTTGGGCATTTTCTGTGATTCCAAATGAAATCTTCACATTTTCTCTCCCGATTTAATGCAGCAGCAGATCCCATGAGCCAAGCTTGATGGATCAAACCTTTTTATATATATGTGTATATATATATATGTCTCAGTGCTGCATTGTACCTAACTTCCACAATATCTCTCTAAAACTGGAACCCCTCTGTTGGTACATTGGCAGATGAATTGAAACCAAATGTTCCTCCTTGAACTGCCTCTGGAACAAGGCTAGGATCTTCATCAATCTGAAGGAGAAGAGGAAAAAACAATGTGATGAATAGCTTTAAGGTATACAAAAACTGAATTACAGTAATACTCCTATTACCCTCTAAAAACGTAGACCATATTATCTAAGTGATGAGTGCCTGCCAGCAATGTACTACCATCCTTTAGAAAGCTGAAACATTTTGTAGGGACTTTTCCTTAAGGGATAAGAAGAAACAAGGATAGTCACGAGAGAAACCTTATGGACCAGTAACCTGGAAATGGTCTCAGATTGCAAACTGAGAGGGCAAACAGTGGCTGTAAGTACTGTAATTTCTCTCATACTTAGGAAAGCAAAGGCACTGGCATTAAGTTAAAAAAGAAAAGAAAAGGTTTCAGGCACGGTGGCGCGGTCTGTGACCTTAGCACTTGGGAAGGAAGGAAGGCAGAAGGACTACTGTCTATCTATCCACTTTTTGCTTCATCTACAAAGCAAGTTCTGGGCCAGCCAGTGCCACACAGTAAGAAAGACCTTGTGTCTCAAAAACCAGAACCAAGAACCTCAAACAAATAAACACATATCACCAGAAAGTAAATGTTCTAATTACACTTTTGGAATCTATAAGCTGTGCTATTCCTAATTGCAAATTGGGACTTCCAAACTTTCAATTTTTTTTTTTTTAAAGATTTATTTATTATGTATACAGCATGTGTGCCTGCAGGCCAGAAGAGGGCACCAGATCTCGTTACAGATGGTTGTGAGCCACCATGTGGTTGCTGGGAATTGAACTCAGGACCTCTGGAAGAGCAGTCAGTGCTCTTAACCTCTGAGCCATCTCCCCAGCCCCCAAACTTTCAATTTTAAGACACAATTAGCTGGAGGTGGTGATGCATGCCCTTAATCCCAGCACTCAGAAGGCAGAGGTAGGTGGATCTCTGAGAGTCTAAGTCCAGCCTGGTCTACACTAAGAGACCCTACTTAGGGAAAAAAAAAAAAAAAAGACACAATTAAAGCTATCTATCCTTAAGGATATATTCCTATACTCCTTAAGGAGTATGCTTTGCCTGGATTTTTTTTGTTTGGTTGGTTTTTTGTTTTTTCGAGACAAAGTTTCTCTATGTAGCTTTAGAAACTATACTGGAACGTGCTCTGTAGATCCGGCTGGCCTCCAACTCACAGAGAGCCACCTGCCTCTGCCTCTCGAGTGCTGGGAGAGTTAAAGGTGTGCTTTGTCTCAATTTTATTTCTGATGTATTTAACTGCATGTTTAAACAGGATCTAGTGTGGACATTTTTTTCTATTTTTCTATTTGTTTAGATTATCACATGAGTATTAGGAATCAAACCCGGGTCTGCTATAAGAGGAACAAGCGCTCGTAACTGCTGAGTGAACCCTCCAGCCTATTTTTCCGTACTTGTATTTATGTATTTACTTATTTGTCTGTTGTGTGTGTGGTGGGGGCATTTCCAGAGAGTATGGAGGTCAGAGGACAGCTGTGAGAGTCAGTGTGGCCTATGCTTTTCTTTTTCTAATACTTTACTCTTTTTGGAAATGTGGTATGAAAACTTAGTTTTTGTTAAACAAACAAACAACTCCCCCCCAAAAACAACAAACACCTTATGTTAAGTGTATGGGTATTTTGCCTGACTGTATGTCTGTGAACCACACGTGTGCTTGGCATGGAGGCCAGAAGTGGGTGTCAGATTCCCTGGAACTAGAGTTACAGATGGTTGTGAGCCACTAAGTGGAAGCTGGGAATTGAACCTGAGTTCTCTGGAAGAGGAGCCAGTACTCATTAAGCCCCTGAGCCATCTCTCCAGCCCTGGAACTTATTTCTTGAGAAATTGGGAAAATAATTCGTATAGGGTGTAGTGGTACATGCCTTAGAATCTGAGCACTTGGAAGGCTAAGTAGGAAGACTGCATGAAGTTCAAAGACAGCCAGGCATAAACAGCAAAACATTTTCTAACAAACCCCAAACAAATAAACAACCCTTTAATTTCAACTATTATTTAGTGGCTCTCTGACTAAATATATTTGTGTACTACTCCATATATTGCATAATACCTTATATTTTGATGATTTACTATGCTCATCTTGTCTCTTTATCTCATTTGTTTTTAACCACCAATAAAAAATGACATTTGAGCCGGGCGGTGGTGGCGCACGCCTTTAATCCCAGCACTCGGGAGGCAGAGCCAGGCGGATCTCTGTGAGTTCGAGGCCAGCCTGGTCTACAAAGTGAGTTCCAGGAAAGGCGCAAAACTACAGAGAAACCCTGTCTCAAAAACCAAAAAAAAAAAAAAATGACATTTGAAAATATGGACTAACTAACTAAGTCATAAAGGGTTTATTGCAGGTTATACTAGTATTACTGGGTTGGTTTGTTTGCTTTTTTTTTTTATTTTTTGAGACAGGTCTCCCGTAGCCCAGGATGGCCTCGAATCCACTGTGAGGCCACAGACAGCCTCCGACCTCCTGGGCTCTCTTCTGCGTTAGCCTCCAGCAGTGGACGATAGCGGAGTGCCACTGCTTTTTGTTTTGTTTACAGACATGCTATTACCAACTTCGAAGTATGAGAACTGTAGCCGGGCGGTGGTGGCGCACGCCTTTAATCCCAGCACTTGGGAGGCAGAGGCAGGAGGATCTCTGTGAATTCGAGGCCATCCCGGTCTACAGAGCAAGTTCTAGGATAGCCAGAGCTATGGAGAAAGTCTGACTCAAAAAAAAAAAAAAAAAAAAGAGAAAACAAACAACCATAACAAAAAAAAATATGAGAACTAGAAAGAAATCAGCTTATCCAGCGTGACAAAATTTCTTATCTTTTTGTTACTGAATTAATGTCTTAAAGGGATTTAAAAACACTAAAATTTGTTTTCAAAGAAAGTGACATTACTGTCATATCTATGTTAATTCTATTGCAAAAAATTATACATATGTATATATATTAGTTTAATATACTCTTTCATCCAGACTTGCTTAGCATATAAAACTAAGAAAACTATAAACATTTTAAGTGTAAGTACATCATCTGAAGAGAAGAACTGGTCAATGATCTCATAGGCCAATTTGTAGATGTCTTCATTTTCATGATTCTGAAGTTGTTCAATTTTCTCCAGTCCTGCAAGAAATTTTATGACATGAACAATGCTAATTAATGTGCTAGAAGTTACAATAACTTTGAAACACATAATGCAGTCTTCAGACTGTAAAACTGCTGGGTTATCTTTGGGGTCTACTGCACTGGTGAGTCCTAACTGAGATTTCATATACAAAGACAGAATATATTTACCTTAAAAAGACTAACAATCTGAACAACAGCATGCAAATGTGTAAATTAATACTGTGACATCTATTAAGTAAACTATAGATCAATTATCACAACAATAGTATAAAATTATTTTTGATTATTAAACATATACAAGCACATCTTCCCCTTTCCAGCATCTGCCCAGCGTTTTTTGAGTCAATATGTATGAAAAGGAAACAGAAGATCTCGGCAATAAGTATGATGATTCCGTGATACTCACTCAAACAACAGTCAAGCACAGTATGTGGGGGAAGGAGAACCAAACTTTAGTGTGCTTATTAAATCACAGGCAGGACACTAAAAAGTGCACATCCACTAAACTTACTGCTATGCTCTACAGACAGCTGAAAAGAAGTTACTTCTCTTCATCAAGTACTCCTCTACTCATTCCTTGGATAGACGAAGTTATCTTGAGAGCTTGTCACAACTCACTCTCCGCTTTGTGTTTTTCCTTAAAAACTTCTCAAACTATATGAAACAATCACTACTTGCCTCCCTCATTTCAACTTTTCATCTGCAATTCTTCCTCAATAATCAACAATATCTCGGGATCTGAACACTTGCGTCCCTTCCCCTAGATCTAATCTCGAACACCTCACACAATCACTGTGGCGTCCTGTCGTCCTTCCCTTTGTCTACTTATTACTGCCTTCACTTCCTGTAGCCTGTCCACTATGTACTTTGCTAACTGGTTTCTCTGCCTCCTGTCTCCAAAGGCCCCATGTGCCAGACATCCATCTGAACATACCCACTTGGATAAAATGTACCAAGGGCCTGTCATTCTTTATGGAAGAACCCACTGAAATTTATTAAACACTGACTCCTTACCACCACCAGTAAGGCATGTAATGCTCAAAGGTCTTTTATATAAAATTGTTTTACTCGCCGGGCAGTGGTGGCGCACGCCTTTAATCCCAGCACTTGGGAAGGCAGAGCCAGGCGGATCTCTGAGAGTTTGAGGCCAGCCTGGTCTACAGAGCGAGATCCAGGACAGGCACCAAAACAACACAGAGAAACCCTGTCTTGAAACAAAACAAAACAAAAATAAATAAATAATTTTGCTCATTAAAATGTTTCTATGGTTAAAGAAAAATCGAGTGATAAAATAATTTCCCTATCAGTTTTCCTAACTACTTTTCTAACCGCATTATCCCCTATGTGCTCTCCCCCTCTGACGGCTACTACACCATTTTCTGTTCTATCTGTCATGTTAATAATTTTCATCGTATTGCATTAGTAAAACAGTGTGAACTCAGTATCTGTTTTGACTCCTTCTTCATTGTGTTTTCCGGGTGGGGAGACAACACACTGAGGACTGAGCACAGTGCTTCAAGTGTATTAGTAAGCGCTTACAGAGCTATATGCCAGCTAATGTCCACTTCTTACTGCATTAGTTTTCTAGTCTCAAGGCTTCCCATGAACTTTTATAGGTTCTGCTACGCTTTCATTCACGTTCCAACTTGAGTCCAATCTCACACTTATTCAGGTTGATATTCACATTTTGTTCCACAGCCACAGCTGGCACTCAGTTTTTTGCCTAGATGTTAACTTTAAGAATAGAAAGTATTGTGTTGTTCACATCCTAGGCGGCTCTGGTCCAAAGCCAGATTTGGTGATTATTGCCCTGCAGAATAAAGTATTTGCTTTTGGACAAAGCTCTTGACTTCCTGGGGTCTGGTCACTGGCTGTTTCTCGAGCTTCAACTCAGGCCAGTTGCCATCTCATACTCTGTGATTCAGCAATACTGAATTATCTATAATTTGCTGAATGCTATTTCTCACCTCAGACTTTGCTCATGTTGTATCTCTGCCTGGAACACCTTTCATCCCTTTTTACTTTATTAATCCTTATTCATCTCTCACAATCCAGCTCAGGTGTCATTTCCTGCTTCTTCCAGGATGGATTAGGTATCCCATTTTGTTGTACATTTCTATTAGGGTAATTAGCACATTAAATCAGTTCGTATTTCTTTTTAAGTCTAAACTACATGCCTTGAGGGGCTGTTTTGTTTATCACTGTCTTCCTACTACCTTAGCAGGGTGCCTTCACTATAGGGCAATAATTCAGTTACCTAAGAATATACAGAAGGTTAAACAGGGCTGTACATATAGAAGATAGCATACTTTATTGTTACTTGATTATATATGACAGAAAAATACAGAAGTGCTATATTACTCAGAAAATCAAGGTAGTTACAAAAAGGAGTATTAAATGTATGTAACACTTCAGAGTAAACTCACCACCACATTCTTCTATGAGATTGGCTATGGTTTCCGCTTCATCTTCAGCCATTTTTAATATATTACTTAGTCCATCAAGTACTACTTGCACAACTTGTGCATCTTTTACAGTCAGCAAATTGCAAAAAGGTGGAATAACGTTTTGTTGAATAAGGTAGGCCACCTGAAAAATAAGGATACTATGAAATGATAAAATAAAGGCCAACTGTTTTTTTTTAACTAAAATAATGTTTACTTCCAAACTCTGAGTATGAAAACCTAAACTCATCTCTCCCATGTTAGTTAGATTATATTAATCAAATAATTTCTTTTTAATGCAGCAAGTATATTTTTCTAAAATTTACTGGGAAGGGATGACTAAAGTGAAAACAGGAAAGACTTCCTACCTAGTCCCAGCTACGGTGACTGAGTTTAATTTCTCCTTTGTTTTTCTGCTAGTGAATTAGTTTGCAGTTACTCATTTTTTAAGGAGAATCTCTAATGTGATTTCTTTCTGCCATATTAATTTTAAGTCTGTTATTTCTCAATACTACTTTTTTTTAGAACCCTCACTGTAGGTATCTTGATCTTACTCTAGACTAAAAAATTCTTGTGTTGAGTCTAGGAATTTGATTTAGTGGGTAACACTTTGACATTCATAAAGCTCTAGGTTCTGCGCTCAGCACTGGAGCCACTAGAAAACACGTCTTTCCTAAGAAATATGAGTACAGGAAGTTAAGGAGATACTCTTACGTATATATTTAAAAAAAAAAATCACAGAACAGAGTTTGGAGGTGTATCCCAGTTGTAGGATACAGGCTTAGCATATGGACTCAATCTTGGGCATGTGTGACACATAATACAGAGCTCATACATAAACTAAAACCAAAACCAATCCAAAAATATAGTATTCTATTATTTCTAATAGTGATTCACTTAAATATAAAGATATAATTACCGATACTGTTATTTTTACTGGTTTTGAGAAATAATTAAAAGTTCAACTTACTTGGTCTTTCCTCCCACTAATTGTTAAGTTACTTATGGCCCAAGCAGCTTCTTTCTGTGTGCCAAAATCTCCCTTAAAAACAAAACAAAGTAAAAATAGAATACAGTGTAAATTTGAAAAGATATTTTCTAAAATGATTTCCAGTTGTTTATTTTCAAGTTTCTCTGGAGGTATGTTTATACACGTGTAATTTTTATTTACTGATAAAAAAGTAATTACTTGAACCATAACCAATCTATTCTGAAGAAATAAAAATTACTTTCTGGGTAGGGGGATGACAATATTACTGTTCAAAAAGCAGAGTAAATGAAAGTCAAATGCAATTTCATTAAAAAAAATACACACTGAAAACATTTAAAAAGGCACATGTAGAATTCAGTAATCTCATCTTTGAGATTTTTACCAGAAAAATAGTTTAATAATGTACATCTTCCTACATATGGCTATAGCATAGTAGCTGAGCTACTTTTTAGTAGACTCAGTTAACATTTTCAGCAGGTATATAATTAATACAGTAAATTTTCAAAATGAAATAATAATCTGTTATTAAAAATCAAGACTAGAAGCCTGGAAAGAATGTTAAGAAAAAAATATTCACAAATAAGAGAAAGATAATGGTGCAAATGGGTACAATCTTGCAGAGGAGAAAGGGAATTATGCAGCAACATTTTCTTATTTACCCAGTTATGCTAAATATAACCTGGGAAAAACAGGGTCTCCACAGCTAGCCCAGGCCAGCCTTAAACTGTATATTGTACTGTGTCTGCATTTAGAGTACCGGGATGATGCCACCATGACTCACAAACTATTTTTTAAAATACCAACTAATTTTAACAGTGAAACTCAGAAACAACTTAAATGTCATCAATAATAGATTGATTAAATGCCCAATCAACAGGTTAGGTGAATGGAATAAGAAAACAAAATCTCTCATTCTGTTGTCTATACAAAACTTAGCTCTAAAGATAGATACTACCCTAAAATGAGAGGATGGAAAAAAGTATTTCAAGCAAATGGTGTTAGGAAACAAGTAGGTGTCGCCATCCTAATATCTGACAAAATAGATTTAAGACTAAAACTAATCAGAAGAGACAAAGAGGGTACTTTCATTGTAATCAATGGAACAACAACCAACATGACATTACTGTCCTAAACATATACGTATCACAGAAAGCACACTATTGGAATTAAAGAAACAGATTAACACTAACCTAATAATACTAGTAAGTATTTTCTAGTATTATAGATTTCCTCCCACTTTCTCTACTAGATATGACATGTGAATAAAAAATGAACAAGAAGAACTTTAGAATTAAATGTCACTGTACATCAAATGGACCTAACATATCTACAGAATATTCCACTCAAACACCAATGGATACATTCTACTCAGCAGCCCACAGAAGCTTCTCTAAAACAGACCATACCCATAGACACAAAACAAATGTAAATCAATTCAGAAAAATTGAAATAAATTCCACATTATCATATCTGAGCATTATGTAATAAAATAAATTCTACAGCAAACAAATCTCTAGTAAATGCATAAACGCATAGAGACTAAACAATTCATCACTGAATGGGTTAAAGAAGAAATAAATAAAAAAATCCTGAACTAAATGAAAACACAACAAAACTTCTGCAACACATTAAAAGCAGCTCTAAGAGAGAAATCTAAAGCCCTAAGTTTCTACACTGAAAAATCAGAAAGAGCATAAATAAATGGCTTAATGGTACAACTCAAATATTTGGAAAAACAAGAACAAACCACAATCTAATAGGTAACAAGAAATAATTTGTAAAAAAAATCAAAGTGAGATTTAATGAAACAGAAACAAACAAACAAACAAAAAACAATGCAAGGAATCAACAAGCAAGAACTGGTTCTCTGAGAAGACAAACAAGATCGACAGACCCTTAGTCCAACCAACTAAGAGATGACCAGAATTGGCCGGGCAGTGGTGGTACATACCTTGATGCAGAGGCAGGTAGATCTCTGTGAGTTCGAAGCCAGCCTGGTCTACAAAGTGAGTTCCAGGACAGGCAGGCCTATTCCACAGAGAAACTCTGTCTCAAAAAAAACCCCTGAGCCCAAATGGATCCAGAGATATATACCAGAGTTTCAAAAGATGATTGACAACCAATATTCCTTAAATTATTTAAAAAAAAGGAAAAGAAACAGAAGGAGCAGTCTCAAGCTCATTTTATGAAGCCAGAATTACTCTAATACCAAACCCAGGTAAAGCCATAACAACAACGAAACATTACAGACCAATTTCCTGATGAATACAGACTCAAAAATTCCCACTAAAATACTAGCAAACCAAATACAGGCAAATATCAAGATCATCCACCACAATCAAATCTGCTTTATTCTGGAAATAAATGCAGGATGAGTTAATAAATATAATAAATCATATAAATAAAGACAAAATCACATGATCATCTTACTATATGGAGAAAAAAACCTTTGACAATACCCAACATGCTTTGATGATAAAAGTCACAAAGGGAGCAGACTGGAGGGAACAGACTTGAATCTAACAAAGACTATACAGGACAAAGCCATAGCCAACATTACCCTAAATGGAGAAAATCTTGAAGCAATCGCATTAAGACAAGGAATGGGACAGGTCTGTCCATTATCCTCCCCTCAGCCTCTCTCTGCTTTTCAATACAGCACTTGAAGTCCTAGCTGGACCAATAAAGCAAGAGAAGGAAATTAAAGATATAAAAAGAAGAAAAGAAGTCAAATTTCTGTATTTGCAGAAAAGTTGAAATTATACATGAGATTCTCAAAATTCTACCAGGAAATTTCTAGAAACAATGAACAATTTCAGCAAAGTGGCAGAATACAAAACCAACTTAGGAAAGCAGCCTTTCTATACCCCACCAACAATCAGGCTAAGTAAAGCTCATGGACACAATCCCATTTATAATAGCCTCAAAGACAATAAAATGTTGTGAAAAAAATCTAACCAAGAAACCCTGTTTCAAAAAAACAAAACAAAAACAACAAACAACAAATAAACCCAAAACTAACCCAAAGAGGTGAAAGACCTCTACAAAAAAAAATTTGAGAAAGACACTAGAAAATGGAAAGACATTCCACATTCATAGACTGGTAGAATATTGTGAAAATAACCATCCCACCAAAAGCAATTTACAGGATCAATACAATCCAATAAAAATACTTAGAATATTCTTCACAATTAGGAAAGAAAATCCTAAAATCTATGGAATCATAATAGATCCCAGACAGCCAAAGCAAAACAGAGCAAAAGGAACAATATTTGATGGCTTGCTATTCCAGACTCCAAGATATATTATAGATCTATAGGAATAAAAACAACACGGAACCAGCACAAAACAGACATGTGAACCAATGGAATCAAAGAGAAGACTCACCTTATGAGCACACATAATTATAGGCATTTGATATTTGACAAAGATGCTAAAAACATACACTGAAGAAAAGATAGTATCTTCAACAAATGGTGCTGGGAAAACTAGGTGTCTACATGCTGCAGAATGTAATTAGACCCATAGCTATCACCCTGCACAAAAATTAATTCCAAGTAGATCAAAGACTTCAATTTGCAACCTGAAATGCTAGAACTGCTAGAAGAAAATATATGCAGTTATCCTACAAAATATAGGTGTAGAAAAGGAACTTCTGAATAGGATTCCTTTTGCTCAGGAATTCATGTCAACAATTGACAAGTGGGACCTCATAAAACTACAAAGCTTCTGTACAGCAAAGGAAACAAACAAGCCCACTTTTGCCAGCAATACATCTGAGTATTAACATTCAGAATAAGCAAAGAACTAAAACAAAACACTCCAAACAAACAAAAACCCAGCAAACAAACAAACAACTAAGTCTAGAAAACAAATGTCCTAATTACAAACAGGTAGGGATCTGAACAGAGTTCCTAATAGAAGAAATGAAAGCGGCCACGAAATATCTCAAAATATATTCATTATCTTTAGCAATTAGGGAAATGCAAGTTAAAATAACTTTAAGATTTCATCTCACCCCAGTCAGAATGGTTAAGAACAACAAAACAATTGACAACAAATGCTTGTGAGAATTTGGGAAAACGGAATCCTCATTCATTGATAGAAATGCAATCTAGTGCAGCCACTCTGGAAATGACTGGTACAGATAACCCTCAAAAAGCTAAAGATAAATCCACCATGTCACCCAGCTATTAACACTTGTCACCATATGCCCAAAGGACTTGACATCCTACTCCACAGATACTTGCTCCACAATGTTCACTGATGCCCTATTCACAGTATCAATGGAAACAACCTAACTATACTTCAACAGATGAATGGATAATGAAATGTGGTACATATACACTACTGAATTCTATTCAACTGTAAAGAAAAATGAAATCATGAACTTAGCAGGTAAATGGATCAAACTAGAAAATATGATATTGAGTGAGGTAACCTAGACCCAGAAAGACAAAAGCTGTATGTTCTCTTTCATCTGCAGTTCCTACCTCAAAATCCTCAGATGTGAGTACACAACATGGAGTAACCAGGAATTATAAAGGGATGAGAAGAGAATAACAGGCTGCAGGTGATATGAAAGGGGAAATGGGAAAAATGGGGAGGAAGGACTTCAATACAGAAGGAGAAGGAGTGATGGAGTAAGGACAAATAACACCACAGTAGTTTAATAAAGGCTCAAGGAATCACATTATTTTAGATTTATTTAAAATTATATTTGACACATCCATCCATCCATCCATCCATCCATCCATCCATCCATCCATCCATCCATCCATCCAGACTTATCTAAATATACACATACATATATAGCTTAACTGAAGTTATAGCTCTTGGGCCAACAATGCTCACAGAAAGATCCACAGACTATCTAGCAAAACCCCAGTACCTGGCATGAGAAACTTGTCTGAGTTGTTGGTCAGTGGGGTTCAAGAGATGCCTAAATGATATAGGCTATTGATGTTACCCTTGGTTGCTTCTCAATGCTTCAAATAGTGATGGCAACTCACTATTTTTGATGACACCTTACACTTAGGACACAAGACTAGGAAGTTTCAAGCTGGATCTAACCTGAACGCCTCCTTTCCTATGGTTTAGCTTCCACAGTACTTTGGAAAGCTTCCAAGAGAGGGAAGCTATCAACAGTCCTATCCAGCCACATGATACGTATGAACCATAATAACCAGCATGGTAAGAGACCCCTAAATGTGCAAAAATGGTACTTATATGTTGGCAGTAACCAGCAGCTATCTAACTAGACCTAAGACTTGCTAACGGAAGGAAATCATGCTTGGTACTAGAAACCTAGCCAACTATCCAGGACTAGTGAGGTCATGGATCTTAGAAGAGAACTTATTATTACCACTTTACTAGACCAGTACAATCCTAATTACATTCTCAAACCTATTCTTCTCACCCCTCATCAAAGAAGCCTCTCTTCACAGCAAATGGAGCGCATCCCAGAAAATCACAACTAGTCATAACTCAGAGATCAATAGATCATGAGGTGCTTAGCTCCAACAGATACATCTATAACACAACCCCTGCCCTATGGTTCAAGGAACATTATGGAAGTTAGGGTTAGAAAGACTATAAGAACTGGACAACCAGAAAGTCTGCTGTGAGATTATGTCTCTTAGATATGACAGGGAAGCTATAACCATGAAACCTGAATACTATGGTAGCCTGAATACAACCTAAATAATACCTGTATCAAGTTATATTAATGCCAAAGGTTGACATCTCATGGGGTCCTGCCCCCAGACAAAGAATTACAGGCAACTAATGACTGCTGAGAGTTAGCCAATACAAAATGGTCAGCTATGAAATTATATATACACAAGCAACCAAAATGGATTCAGCATTCTGTATTTATTTATGTATTTATACATGCAACAATAATAAAGAGGCTATCAATTTGTGATAGCATAGGGGGCACAGGAGGAATTGGAGAGGACACAGAAGGCTGGAGGGAGGAAAGTGGGAAAATGATATAATATTTTAATTTAAAAAAAAGAAAAGCTGAAAAACTGTGGGCAAGACACAAAGAATGGGAAAATTAGAAAGCCACCATTTTGTCACTCTTTAATTAAATAAGGAATCTAAGCAATAATCAATGACTATCTGAAAACAAAAGAGTCTTCTCTCCAAATCTTAGTGAGTGTAAGGAATGACATGGTACACAATAGTATACTCTGGCCACTGGATTTTGGGCAAGTGATTTGCTCATGCAATAGTTTCATCTCTCAAGTGGAGATGACCTTTGTGTTGGACAATCTATGGGGAGGAGGCTTTCTTTCCTTCCTCTGTCTGTGTCCCAGGGACAGAACTCAGGACTCCAGGCTCACTGGCAGTTACCTTTACCTATTGAGCTACCTTGCTAGTTCAGCTTGTCATGTTAAAAGAGCAATAGTTACAAAATGCTTAAGACAATATGACAGCATTGATTATTGGTAATAATACCACTTTTTAAAAGTTAATTCCAAAGCAATGGCTATCGTAGGCAAGTAATGACAAAGAAGGGCCAGGGGTTTTCAAAAAGAAACACTTGTTCTGTATAATATTATTGGGTTCAAAAGTTTTAGTATCAGTCATATTTTATAGCAGTATTCATTCACACCACTGTATAATGTCTTGTTAAACAGAAAAGTATTTATCACATGATACTGCCTTACTCAGGTACATATGATTTTCTTACCTTATCCAAAAGGTGTATTATCATTGGTACAAGATTGGCATCAATTACTGCCTGAACCTGCTGCTGATTTCCTGCGGTAATGTTGGAGAGGAACCACACTGCTTCCTGTGGAACAAGATGCTTTCAATATTTCTCACTAAAAAATGAAAACTGTGTCTGAACTATGAAAAAGTATTCACTGGCTAGTGTCCCAATTATTTTATTACCAAATGAGTTCTATAACAAAAATCTTAGAGATTTCAATTCTACTACCCCTTTTCTGGTTAAGGGAAAAAAAAAATCTTTATTTGATTAAAAGCCGTTATCTTTTTTTTTTTTTTTTTTTTTTTTTAAGAAAAGGTCTCATTGTGTAGCCCTGGCTGACCTGGAACTCCTAGAGATCTACCTGCCACCTGCCTCTGTTCCCAAGTGCTGTAATTAAAGGTGTGTGCTGCCATGCCTAGCCCTACACACTTAATTTTCTGTATAACAATATATACTCATTAAATAATACTTTTCTACATTTTCTTTGGATAAATCATTATTGGCTTCTAATTCAAGTCACAATGAGCTAAGTCTTGTAAGTTTTTTTTTACAGGCAATGCTGTTTGGGAACGGTATGACTCAAAAGAAGGTTGGCTGACAAATACCAAGGAAGATGTCATAAACTAAAAATCCTAAAACTATTGCAAATGAGACTCAACACCCTTTTCTCAAAAAATGTGCTTTATTCTACTCTCTCTAGTCTACCTTAACAATCCTATCCCAGTAAATAAATCTCAATTAGGCATGACAATGAAGACCATCAAAAATGCAAGTGAGTTCTTTTAGTGTCCTTATTTATAACAGTCATTCACTGTCCCAGTTCTCTCAAGAGCAAAATGTAGAACCAGTTGTTGGTTTGCTTGACTGGTCTATTTTAATGACCTCTGAATGCTGCCCTCAACACCACAAAGATGCTATACTATTACTAGGATGATAGCGATCACAGTATTTCACAAGTTTCAAAGATCATAAATGCATTACTAAAATCAGAGTTAGCAATAAACAACAACAAAATATTTAACATCCCATGGAGGATATTATTAGAATTTACCAAACTTAAATTCACCAATTTACTAATTAGTATTGCAAACATCAGCATAATTAGACTCTTTTGGATCAGATCACAGGACATTTAAGGAGCCTGTTAGAGATTTTAGGGTGCTGGGCTACTTAGGTGAGCTGTTTTGGGGTTATAATCATCGGCAATATTGTAATCAACAACCCAAGTTATTTCTACAACAGCCTCAGATGCACTCCAATATCAGCATCACCATTCAGTGCCCCCTTTCATAGCCACCACACACACGCACACATGCATGCACACACTCATACCATTAAGTATAAATGAAACATTAAACTAAGAGAACTAGTATATACATTAAAAATTTCCATTCATGGCAACATTCAACACCCAAGTATCTCTATTTCATCATTTCCAAGAGAGTCAAAATGTAGTTTGTTGGTGATGGTATAACACAGTGATAGAGCATGCATGTCAAAGGCTCTGGGTTTGAATCCAGAACCCCAAGAGCATCTTATAAAGAGTGAGATATTTTCTCTTGAAGCCTTTAACAGCATATACTAAAAGTCAACTTATAAAGACATTCCTTAGACCTAATCCCACAAACAACAACTACCATTTTATTCAAATTTTTTGAAAGACTCACTTTATTGATTTTCTCTTTGGGATGAGTGAGGAGTGCTGGGAAGTGTGAAAGAGCATCACAGTTTAAAACTACTTGTGTTTGCTCATCAGTTCCAGTGACAATGTTGCCCACAGCTCGAAGTGCAGCAGTCTGAAACGGAAGATTCAAGGAGATGTTCAATGTTAAGTACTCTTATCAACCAGTGGCAAGCAACTTGAGACAGATTCGTTCCTCATGCAAATCTTTTACTGCAACTAACCTATCCCTTTTGAACACTTATTCTATGTCAAGTAATGATCTAGGAACAACAGTGGAAATATGAAATATATAAATCCCAGGCCTTTTGTAGCTTAAGTTGTTTCAAGAGAATTGATATCAATAAAAGGGCAATTTTAGATAGTAATAACTACTATAAAGAAAATAAGTAATTTTCATTTTCTGTTAATTTTTCTCCCTATAAGATAAATGATTGATCTGTTTAAACATACAAACTTATTCTTTCAAGAACAGGCAATTTAGTACTTACTAGAGTGTTCCAAGGTGCACAACCAATATTAACATCAAATTACAAACATTTTTTTTTTTTTTTTGGTTTTTCGAGACAGGGTTTCTCTGTGTAGCTTTGCGCCTTTCCTGGATCTCGCGCTGTAGACCAGGCTGGCCTCGAACTCACAGAGATCCGCCTGCCTCTGCCTCCCGAGTGCTGGGATTAAAGGCGTGCGCCACCACCGCCCGGCTAAATTACAAACATTTTTATATAACACATGCATCTATTAACTGTCATTAACATTGTCTTCAATCCCCAGTCCCTGGCCACCACCATCCCTGTGTCTACTAATCTGTTTATTCTGCACATTTCATATAAACAGAAACAAGTTCATGTCATGGCACCCAGTGATACTTATTCCTTTTTGTGGCCAAATAATAATCTGCTATGTGGTTAGCAACAGATGACTTCCATTTTGGGGTTATCATGAATAATGCTCTAACACACTGTATTCAAGGTTCTGTGGACGGACACCCAGGACAGTAGAAACGTTAGGTCACAATGCACTCCGCACTCACTTTTAAGGACACCCCACTCCAGTGCTGTCATCAGCGTGTAACCCCCTTTTCGGCACTGTTGCTTCTGAATGTGAATGACTTTCCAATTCAACTCCCATTTCTTTAATGACTAATGTTTTTGAACATTTTTTTTTTAGGCGCTCACCGACCATTTGTATGTCTTCCTTGGAAAACTGCAAATCTCTTATTCATTTTTTGTTCATTTGTTTTTATAATGGGTGTGGTGTTTTGCTTGCATGTAGGTCTGTGTACCATACATATGCCGGGTATCTGAGGAGGTCAGAAGAAGGTGTAGGATCCTCTGGAACTGGAGCTACAAATGATTGTGAGCTGCCACACAAGTGCTCAGAACTAAACCTGGGTCCTCTGGAAGAGCAGCTAGTGCTCTCAGCTGCTGAGCTGTCTCCCCAGCCCTGTTTTTAAAATGTCTTAATTTTTGAAGATGTTATAAGATAGACAAAACAATATGCTACATGAGATTATGTCGAAATTTTAGGGGGAGTAGGGATATAGATGAAGTCCACATGGGAACTGGCCACACTATCTTGTTTTCAAGAATTATGACATGAGAGCCAGGCAGTAGTGGCGCACGCCTTTAATCCCAGCTCTCTGGAGGCGGATCTCTGTGAGTTCAAGGCCAGCCTGGGCTACAGAGTGAATTCCAGGAAAGGCACAAACCTACACAGAGAAACCCTGTCTCGAAAAACCAAAAAAGAAAGAAAGAAAGAAAAAGAATTATGACATGAAAGTTGAAAAGCTTAAAAAAATATCTGTTAGTTATCTGATAAAGTATAAGACATTAACTTTCTCTAAGGACTTACTAAAAGAAAACTCCAAGCCCTCTACTCTCAAGCCACAATTCTAAAGCCAGTATTAAAACTAAAGAAGTACTCTGCTTGATTTTTTTTTTTGGGTGTGTGTGTGTGTGTGTGTGTGTGTGTGTGTGTGTGTGTGTGTGTGTGTGTGTGTATACGTAAGTGCAGGGTTTCATGTAGCCAAGGCTAGCTGTGTGGTCTTCCTACTACCTCCTCCTTGAAAGTGCTGGGAATCACAGGACTGTGCCGAGTGTGAAGTAAAAATAAAAAACCAACAAAATTACCTAATGTAAATTTGGGGTTGGGTGATGGCTCAGTAGGTGAGAACTCTTGCTAAATCAAATCCCCAGAAACCTTGTTAAAAAGCCAGTTGAGTTCATGTGTTCACCTGTAACCCTAGTACAGTGGGGATGGAGACAGGACACCCAATGTCCCTCTGGCTTCTGGGTGCAGACTTGCTGCACACACACACACGTGTACAAAACACACACACAGATGCAAATTTAATAATAATACATGTGCCAGGCGGTGGCGCACGCCTTTAATCCCAGCACCTGGGAGGCAGAGGCAGGCGGATCTCTCTGTGAGTTCAAGGCCAACCCTGTCTACAGATAGGTCCAGGATAGGCTCCAAAAGCTACACAGAGAAACCCTGTCTCTAAACACACACACACCCAAAAGATATTTATAATAAACACACATTTCTTTAAAAAAAATTACTGTTGGACAAATCTTTTTTTAAAACAGTGTTTCAATTTGAAAAAGAAACCCTTCTTATTTTTATTTAGTTTGTGGATGCATGTCCACAAGCTTGAGAGATCAATGTTAGGTGTTTTCCTCTACTGCTTGCCACTCCCCCCCACCCCCTTTTTAGCCAAAGTCTCTCACTGAACCTGGAGCTCCCTGGCTACAAGATCTTCCCCCACCTCTCCAGTGCTGGGATTACAGGACAAACGGCCCCATCAGCATTCCTCTGAGTGCTGAGGATCTGAACTCAGGTCCTCATGCCTGCACCTTACCCAGTGAGCCATCTTTCAAGCACTTTTTGATTTTAAGTCAGTGGATCTCCATTGTTAATACATACCAGTACCACTTCAAGAGCCAGCTTAAGTTTGTAGGAAATAGAATGGTTTTACTCAATTTCTAGGCGCTAAGGAAGGGAAATTTTCAAAAAGAAAAAAAATTTTTTCTTTAAGCCTCATGGTTGATTCCAATGTCCAGCTAAGGGCAAGAAAAAGGAACTTAGTCGAACAGCTTTCCTTATCTAATTGCACTGTAGATTCTAGGCCATTATAGGATTAAAACTCACTATTTACCTTAGAAAGGTGGTGGGGGCTTGCTTTACCTCCTTGACCACTGCAATGGGACGTCACTCTGTGTGTGTGTGTGTGTGTGTGTGTGTGTGTGTGGTACAGAGGCTGGACTGCAATGGGACATCACTGTGTGCGTGTGTGCGTGTGTGTGTGTGTGTGTGTGTGTGTGTGTGTGTGTGTGTGTGTGTGTGTGTGTGTGTGTGGTACAGAGGCTGAACTGCAATGGGACGTCACTCTGTGCGTGTGTGTGGGGGGATACAGAGGCTGGACTCGGCACAAGTGAGCAAGCGCTGGACATCTGAGCTATAGCTTCAGCTCTAGCTCTAATTTTCCCCGCTTGTCATAGATGGAGGCTCCCTGAGATAAAGAGTATGTGAAAGAACTTCAAAATAACAAAACAAGAAAACAGAGATAACCAGGAAGTCCTTAAACCACACATTGCAGTTCAAATCCTTTATCTCAGAATCAGTACATCAGTGTTAACCAAACTTGTCAGATGAGTAAAAATGGATGCTTTCAGAGTGTGTGTGTGTGTGTGTGTGTGTGTGTGTGTGTGTGTGTGTATAAAAAGCAGGGGACAGAGAAGGGTGGAAAAAGCAAACAAGAATGGTTTCAGATGCCACCCAAGGCGCTACACTAAAACATGCTTCACTATATTAGAAAACAGCTCTTCACAATAGAGTCTTCCTGTTTGGCAGGGTAAGGAAGGTTCTTAATGAACTGGAGTGTTGTTATCTCATTTTTTCTACTTTAAAATTAGGGTAAAATAACTCACCTTTCCACATCAAAGATACATTACATTGTTGGGTGAAAAATATGCCTTACATTTTGAAATTGTTAATCTTTGGATGTCATGCTTAAATCAATTAGTGGTGAGAAAACCCCTCTTAATCAAAATGAACTTACTTGAACTTTAACCTCCTGGTGGCTGAGTAGAGGAACCAAATGAGGAACTATTCCGGAGTCTATTACCATCTGTATCTGTTCATTGCCAGCATCCGTAAGGTAGGAGAGGGCCCAGACAGTATCTACCAATATCTAATAAGTAAAATAAAAGTTCAAATCTTCAAATATTTTCTCAATAATTCTTTTCTTTTGGGGGTAGGGTTTCAAGACAGGGTTTCTCTATATAGCTCTAACTGTCCTGGAACTTGCTCTGTAGACCAGGCTGGCCTCAAACTTAAGAGACCTACCTGCCGCTGTCTCCCAAGTGCTGGGATTAAAGGTATGTGTCACCATTTGGCCATTTTAATAATTCTTAACCATACAATCAATCTGAAATCTTTCTCATCTTGCTTCAACTCACTAGAACATCAATCTCTATTCTGTATCTTTCACTATATTTTGGATGTATAAATTAATTATGGTTCTAATCTCAGATCAGTATCTAATCTTATTTCAGCAAAATACACATGCAAACTACATAACACATTAAATAGAAAATCAACAAACCAACCAACAACAACAACAAATATGAAACACTCAACATTTTTTGTCAGATGTTCACAATGCAATATGATAGGTCCAAGGACATTGTAGGTAATATATATAGTTAGAAACAAATATACACACACACCCATCCAACATGCACAGTGGTTTATAATACTTAGGACAGGTCAAATATATTTAAGAAATTCTCTAATAATGTTAGTTCCATGCAGGTATGCATACTACTATTACTGCCTGGGTACTAGTATTCTAATAATTTTATCTCCTCACAAAACAACTCAGGCAGTTTTACTGCTGTGGTTTGTCCACAAGAATTAGATAGTAAGACCCTATTACTGAAGAGACCACATGCCTTGGTTGTAAAAAACAGAGAAGGAATTGGGATGCAAGCTTTCTCCTCTCTCAACAGAGTAACACCAGGTCTACACAGGCTGCTGTGGGAGAACTGTTATCAACAGTTTTACTCAGCTTTGAATTCTGTTAGCATCAACACTGACCAGTCAAGACAGAGGAGCCCACTGGTACAATAGTGGCAGGGTCTGTTATGGGTACAACAAACTGCTTTCTGATTGGATTTGATATCTGCTTCACAGGAGGGAATTAATATCTGGCACTATAAATCTGGTAATATGCCTGTGGTTGAGGATATTACAGGTCCTGGGGTAGGAAATTTATTGCTGTTGCTTTGCTAAATGGGTGTGATATGCCTGTCAAACTGCTTGCTAAATAACTGTTTATATCCATAGTAAGTAACAGTGCTACTATCAGCTTTGGCCAAAGAAGTACCTTTTTGCATTGATTAGTAATGACTGCATAGATTCAGAACTGGTTAAAATCCTGAGAATAAATGTTCAGCTATTAATGGGCATCTATATTACCTTCTTCATAGGTCAGGAAACATTACTGAAGAAGCGGAAGGGAAGGTTTATAACTCTAATTTCTTGGCATGACATGTCAAGATCATCTGCATAATATTGGGCCTGCCAATACCCTGTTATGGAAGGGAGAGGGACTCATGGGACACATAAATCCCCCTTGAGCAGTTAAGGGTTAATGGGGAGAAGGAGAGACATTTTCTTCAGTGGTACACTAGAAAGACGTTTCAACTCCTGTAAACACTCCCTCATGCATGCTCCTCCAGTTAGCAACCCTAGTGAAGTTCACTGGGTCACACACATACACACTAAAGACACGAAGGTTGAAGGGCATCAAATTCTAAACAGGAAGGGTATGACCAGGACAAAAGAGGGTGTGTGTGTGTGTGTGTGTGTGTGTGTGTGTGTGTGTGTGTGTGTGTGTGTGTGTGTGTGTGTAAGAAAGACACAGAGAATATGAATATCAAAATACAATATGTACAAGTATAAACATGGCACAATAAATCCATTAATATATATATAACTGATAAATGCTAGTAACAAAACAAACAATGAGGGTAAGCTGGGCCACAAGCTTGTAATCTCATCTATTTCAGAGGCTGAGACATGAAGATCACAAGTTCAAGGCTGGCCTGGGCTACACACTTGAGTTCAAAGCCAACCTAAGACACCACAGGAGATCGGGTCTCAAAATAAAAAGTAAAAAGAGGGCTAGGGATAAATATAGCATAGTGGTTAAGTATTTGTCTAGTAATTGTAAGGTCCCAGGTTCAACCCTCAATGCTACAAAGCAAACAAACACCACCACCAACAAAAACACTACAGGCAATATCTTATATAGAAGGTTCCCCACAGATTAAGATCAAGGCAATAAATATGTAAAAAAGCTAATGCCTTAGAAATACATATTTCATGTAGCTATAACTATGGGAGGGGCTTTGTGATTAACTTCTACTAATGACGATGGGTATGGTAGTGCATGCCTACAACCAAGCTCTGAGGAAATAAAGAAGGAAGAAGAGGAGTGCAAGAACACCCTCAGTTTCACAATGAGCAAGGGGGAAGGAGGAGTGCATTCAAGAAAGTTCTAAACACACACACACACACACACACACACACACACACACACACACACACACACTTTTTTTGTTTTTTTCCAAACAGCAAGAGATGGTGTTGCACATGGGAGCTTAAGATAAAAGGATTTTGAGAGAGGCCAGCCTGGGCCATATAGTGAGACCCTGTCCCAATAAGTAAAACAAAACACAACACAAAATGAAAGAATTTACATAAAGTGGTATCAACACATGTACAACAATTACATCACAATCTGCAAATATATCAGGATCCTCTGGAGTTTTCATCATAGGCTAAAATTTGTTGACAAAGGCAAAACAAATGTAAGTTATTCGGTCTTGACGAGAATCTATAAAGACTGTATACATTGTTTGTAGGCCCAATGTTAAACAAATCATTGATGTACCTAGATCCAAATTCTACTTCAAATCAAACTAGAATACATATTTGTATCTGACAAACTTTATATTGTAAGATAAGTTTCTCTTATTTCTTTGTTCTGACTTAAGAATGACTAGTTCTAACTTAAGAAGGTTATATATATAGTAAATATTATTTAGTAAATGATAAAGTATTTGTGAAAGATAGACCTAAAAATAATAATTCAAATGAGAAATGAATATTCAAGACCCACTAAAAGTAAAAAACAGGTACAATCTCATCCAGAGGTGGTAAACAAGTGGAAAGAAAAACAAGTTATTTATATTCTAATAATTACAAATGTTACTGCAAATCTTTGAAAAGCAGAACACTGAAATTTAAATTTAATCAAAGGACTCTGATGTAACTGGAGAGATAAGACTGAAAAATGGAACTGAACAGCAACAAGTTTTCATAGTTTGGTGTATGTACATAAATACGAATTATTATCTTTAAGCTAAATATTAATTTATGCTTCAAAATACAAAAACACCACCATGTGTATATACTCTCAAAAGCCAGGCTGCCAGATATGGTAACCATAAAGGTCATTACTAATCAATCATGATAGTGAGGGGAGGTGACTAAGTGCATCTTTATGACAGGCTTGATTCTTCACTGAAGCTACAGTTTGTGATAGAGGAACCAGAGCAAATGTCAATATAACATAACTATCTCAATTCTTGAAATGGTAAATTATGAGAATACAAGTACACATTGCTTTCATTTTCTCCTGTATCACAGAGGGAATCCAATACATATGTATACACACATACATATATAAATACACAAAGAATGTACTCACATTTACGTCTGTGTGATGAATTAATACACAAAGAGCTGGAAGAATCTGAGAAGAGAAATATGAACACTTCAAAACATACACAGATTAAAAAATACATATAATGGTATCTAAGTATTTTTCTTTTGTTTACCTCCTGAATCGTTTCCATTGGTGGTGGTGGATCTTTGTGGCGACATAAATTGACCATAACCCAGGTAACATTTCTTAAGAATGTTATAGGAATAGACGGACTTATGAATGAAAGCAGAGGTTTTACAACTCCAAGACTTATCACATAATCTCTACACTGAGGCCCATCACCTGTAGAAGGATTAATTTAATAAGATCAATCAACAGTAAGCCTTTTCAGAAAACATAAAGCATTGGGTACAAATTACGGCTTCTAATATTTTAATAAGATCTCTTTAGTTTTATATAAAGTTTTAGGAATTTAACAAATAGGTACTCTAGGTCTTTGAGCCAAGAGAAACAATGTAAGATACAAGCTCATATTACTTGAATCTGTGCCTTTATAAGCTGCTCGCTCACAGGATGCATTTATGCCCTCAAGTGTGGCGGCCCAGGAACTCTTTTATATACCTAAAGCAGACATTTGTTACCCTTACCTCAACGACTCAGTTTAACAAACTTTCAAATTAACATAAGATATGTCAAAATAACTATTGAGAAAATGTTGCAGAATTCATAGTTATGATCCAATATTAAAGTCTAGTGTGGAGGCACAAGTCTGTAATTCCAGTATTTTGGAGGTGAAATCAGAAGAATGGAGTCAAGGCTAGCTTTAGCAATGTAAGGAGTTCAAAGTGGAGACCTAATATTAAAGCAAAACTAAACAATCCACAAGTAAAAGCTTGCTTGCATATAATATCTGGTGATGTATTTGAATTAATTCTAAAATGTAACTAGAATTAAAAACAAAACCCCAAATATTATGATGTTCCTTTAATACAGCAGTTCTCAACCTGTGGGTCTCAACCCTTTGGGGGTCGCTGTCAGCTATCCTGCATATCAGGTCTTTACATTACAATTCATAACAGTAGCAAAATCACAGTTGTGAAGTAGCAACGGAGTAATTTTATGGTGAGTGTCATCACAACATGAGGAACAACTGTATTAAAGGTCACAACATCAGGAAAATGGAGAGCAAATGGGGGAGGCACCTGGATGTGCACCATCCTTTTTAAAGGTAGTGTACTCTGAACTAGTAAGTTTACAGAGCAAGCTGCCCACAAAACTCCCAATCATAACATCTCACGTCAGACCTAGAAGGGACATATACTAAAGACTTAATGCAACCAACTGTGGTGGCACATACCCAGAACCTTAGAATTCAAGAGGCTAAGCAGGAAAACTGCTCTGAGTTCAATGCAATCAGGGCTATATGATGAGTTCAAGGTCAGCCTGGAAAATATACGCTGCACTACACATACAAGCATGCATACACACAGAATAAGTGAAATGTCATCATTTAAAACAATCTCCAGAATCTCCCTTTATCCAAGTAATGAGAGCACTAAAAAGGGATTTTCTAGCCCCATCCTCCATAGCTGAGGTCTCTTGAGTTACAGCAGAACAGACTGTAACTCAGATCTCAGAATTTTCCTATTATTGGGTCTCTGATTTTTTTCAGACAGGGTCTTGCTATGTAGTATAGGCTAGCCTTGAACTCTCAGCAATTCTCCTGCCTCAACTTCCTGAGTTCTTTGAATTTCAAAGTCTGTGTTACTATATTCTCCAGTAAACAGACATGGTGGTATAGGGCTGCAATCCCAGCACTTGGGGATGTGTGTATGTGCTCCAGCTGAGGTAGGAGGATCAAGAGTTCCAGGTCAGCTAGATTACCATTAACAAATGGAAAAATGCCTCTACTGCTGGGCTGTGGTATTAAATGCCTTTAATCCCAGCACTCAGGAGGCAGAAGCAGGTGCATCTCTGTGAGTTCGAGGTCAGCTGGTCTACAGAGTGAGTTCCAGGACAGCCAGGGCTATAAAAAGAAAGCCCATCTCAACCGCTCCCAAAGCCTCTAACTAAAAACAAATGCTTGAAACACTGAGTTTGTGTCAATTATTCTCCCTACAGCTATTTTTATAAGTGCAAAGGTAGTGAATTGTTGAACTTAGAATGTTCAACAATACCCTCTGTTAATTCCTTAAGTAAGAGTTGACTACCAACAAAAAGATATCATGGTAACTTAAGCAACAAACATGCTGCTCCTGTTTATTGTTTATTGTTATTTTCAACCACTAGCAGTCATTTCGATTGGCTAGTATGTGGTTTATCCACTTATTGGATTAGCACTCTAACTTCTATACAAACCTATGATATTTCCCAATGCCCACACTGCTTGCTCACAGACATTCTGATGCGGTGAATGCAGAAGCCTCAGGAATAGTGGCACAGCATCTGAAAGAAGAAAATATGTAACGATTAAAGAGGAAGATAATACAAGCCCCTTCAATTGTTTTTTGACTGAGACCCCCAACAATACAACATAATACAAACTACCAACACTATCTACCATCTTCGTCCAGGAGTAAGCTCAGGTCATAAGGCTTGGCAGCAAGGGCTTTCCCTGCTGAACCATCTCTCCTGCCTTGCTTAAATCACCTTTGGATAGGGACATTGAAATGAAGACTATCGGAGTCATTAGGCCAGTGATTCTCAGAGCACCTTCTCAATCAGAGGGTAATTCTGTTGCTAAGTGGAGAGCAAACACAGAAACAGCTCTCCACATACCTGAGCAGACTAACATGCACTGACTCTTCTTGCCTTTACACAGAACTCTGAAGAACACTACATAATTTATGTATGTGTGTAGATCAATCATGCTCATAATAAAAAATAGCTCATTTACCTATTTTTTTAGATACTATACAAGATATCAATGGTAAACAAATCCAAAGTCTTTTTCTTACTGGGAATCGTAGAAAACACCTGTAATCCTAGCACTTACATGGAAGCAGGAAGATTAGCAGTTCAAGGCTAGCCTACCTGCATAATGAGTTTGAGCCCAGCCTGGGCTACATGAGACCCTGTTTTAACAAAACAAAACAAAATAAAAAACAACTCAGTCTCTTCCTAGTCATTAAGAACTATATAAAAGAAGTAAAAGAGTGAAAGAGGGGCGGGAGAGATGGCTCAGTGGTTAAGATCATACTGGCTGCTATTCCAGAGGACCCAGGTTCAATTCCCAGCACCCACATGGCAGCTCACAACTGTCTAATTCCTGCTCCAGAGGATCCAATGCCCTCACAGAGGCATACCTGCAAGCAAAATGTCTTATGGGTAGATACTATTCTATAATATAGTTATATCTTTTAGGAGGATCTATAGATTTATTTATTTATAAGATGAGGCCTCAAACTCATGATCCTTCTACATCAGCCTCTCAAGCCTTGGGATTAAAAGCATGTGCCACAGGGCGGTGGTGGCGCACGCCTTTAATCCCAGCACTCGGGAGGCAGAGCCAGGCGGATCTCTGTGAGTTCGAGGCCAGCCTGGACTACCAAGTGAGTTCCAGGAAAGGCGCAAAGCTACACAGAGAAACCCTGTCTTGAAAAACCAAAAAAAAAAAAAAAATAAATAAAAAAAAAATTAAAAAAAAAAATAAAAGCATGTGCCACTATGCCTGGCCATTACAGTTTATTTTTTACCAATGGGGGGGGGGGGGTTACAATTTTGTTAATTAACAACTTACTGGACTGAACCACTGCTTGCGTCTGTTCAGACGTTCCAGATGCAATGTTTGTCAAAGCCCATGCAGCTTCAAACTGTAAAGAAGGACTACCAAAGAACAAGAGATTTGAACCATACATTTCACTTCACCTAAATGTCTGCCAACCATTTACTCCCTCTACTATTTAAAATGTTGTTCAAAAGTTTATTTATCCATCTATCCTTAAAAACATAACAACCCAATCATTTCATTATGAAGTTCATACATGTCCCCCAAATGCCCTTCTTAGTATTTTTAGTTATATCTTTATTAAAATAGACACTTACTTTCACATTATTCCTCAGTTTTCAAGTACTCATTTTGCCAATTTTCAAAGTTCACAAATTAAAAATCATTCTCAAATTTGTTTTTGGTTCTTACCTTGATTTTAAATTTCAATTCTATCCCATAACCTTTCTTTCTTTTTTACTTTTTTTTTTTTTTTTTTTGGTTTTTTCGAGGCAGGGTTTCGCTGTGTAGCTTTGCGCCTTTCCTGCAACTCACTTGGTAGTCCAGGCTGGCCTCGAACTCACAGAGATCCGCCTGGCTCTGCCTAAGGCGTGCGCCACCACCGCCCGGCTTCTTTCTTTTTAAAAAGAAAAGCTCTCTCTACAAAGCGCAGGCTGGCCTTGAAATGCAACTTCCAGAGTTCTCAGATTACAAGCATGTATCCTCATGCTTGGTTTTTGTTTCTGAGACAGGGTCTCTAGTCCAGATAGTCCCTGAACTCATTATGTATAGCCAAGCATGACTTTGAACTTCTGACCTTCCTGCCTCTACCTCTTGGGTCATTTTCCTTTAAAGATTAAACTAGCAAATCTACCCTTTCCAAAGAACATATTCTAATTTAAGATAATATTTATATACTTACTTGTCATCTCTTTCAAGACAATGAACTAAAATAGGCAATATTCCAGATTTTATTAAGTCATCAATTGGTGGATTTCGATCACTGGACAAAAGCTTCCTGCAAGATAGACACCTCTTGTAAAACTTAATGTCATATATTATTACAATTAAATTCAAATTTACATTGGATATAGTTATTGTTGTAAATCTGAAGAGATGGCATAATTATACACTTTGAAAGTAACTTCTTTTTTTTTTTTTTTTTTTTTTTTGGTTTTTCGAGACAGGGTTTCTCTGTGTAGCTTTGCGCCTTTCCTGGTACTCGCTTATGGAGACCAGGCTGGCCTCGAACTCACAGAGATCCGCCTGGCTCTGCCTCCCGAGTGCTGGGATTAAAGGCGTGCGCCACCACCGCCCGGCGAAAGTAACTTCTTATACTTCATATAATGCAATATTTTCTCTAATCATGAAAAGACTGTTAATAAGTTAAATTTATAAGTAGGGCCAATAATTAGAAAAATATGATAGATATTTTGCCATTTTTATTAATATAATACTATTCCCTCACCACAGTTCTGAATATGGCAACTAAAAAGGTAACTAAATTTCTTTGAAAAACAAACAAACAAAAAACTGACAGGTTCTTACTATGTAGTCCTGGCTTCTGCCTCCTGAGTGCTGAGATTAAAGGTGTGCACAACTAGAGGTTTTTATATGTGCTATGTTCAGAGTCAATTTTAAGCTCAGAGAAAAAGGCAGACAAACTACAACATATCATTTACTTCACTAAGAAAGGAATTAATAGGTTTTTAAAATATCCAAAATTATGTATCCCAGGCCATACAAAGAATAAGAGTCCAAAGGGTGGCATGTTTAAAGTGACCACAGTGTTCAATTCATCCCACTCTATACATATTAAATATCACGAAAGCCCAACACCACTAATAACATAAATCTTCTCCTTACTGGACTCTGCTGTACAACTATATAAAGACAAGGTTAAATAAAGTCTAGTCAGAGCATCACTCTCTGGAAGGGACAGTTATCCATCTACTACCTTATGAATAGAAAACTCCTTGTCTTACTTTTCACCTGCTCCATAAGGTGGGGCTACACACCTTACCTAACTGACTCAGCCTGGGACCAATGTGATCTCATCTCTGAGCACTTTGTTTCCTCCTCTCCTCACTAGGAATGCCTAGCCATCTATTTATTTCAGGTTCTGTACCACCTCTCAATTCTAAGAGTATGTGTACAGCATAGTCCCACACTTGCTGCTGGGTGCCACTACTTTTAAATAGCTCTGCAGTCCCTATAAATTCTAAACAATTGCTGCTGCTGCTGCTGCTACTACTACTACTACTACTACTACTACTACTGCTGCTGCTGCTGCTGCTGCTGCTGCTGCTGCTGCTGCTGCTGCTGCTGCTACTACTGCTGCTACTGCTGCTACTACTACTACTACTACTACTACTACTTACTACTACTACTACTGCTGCTGCTGCTGCTGCTGCTGCTGCTTTTTCTTTCTTTTTTATTTATTTATTTATTTTTTAAAAAGACAGGTTCTCATATATCCAAGGCTATTCAAACTTCCTATGTGGCTAAGGATGATCATATATTTCTGATCTTCCTGCTTCTACCTCCTAAGAACTGTGATTACAGGTGTGTGAAAATACACCAGTTTTACACAGAGCTTGGTATCACATCTGTACATACTAGGCAAGAAGCATTCTACTGAGAACTGAGCTACATACCCTCAGGCCAGAATCTAAACTATATTTTGCTAGCAGAACATAAAAAAGTTCAATCTGGAACTGATCCACAAACTTCCTCTGTATTAGCTAGTTTTCATAGTGTGGGAAGGACAATCTAGGCCACTGGGGATTGGGGGTGGGGTGGGGAGGACAGACATTAATGGTTGTAATCAGTGCTGGATCCAGCATGGGACAAGACTGACACATCAGGAAAGAAGCACATACTGATGGGTAGCCTGACTGTCAACAAGGGTAACCAATTGCTTTCTCATTGGATCTGAGTCTTGTTCCACAGAAGGGAATTCATACCAGGCGCTGTCAACCTGGTCAAAAACCGATGGTTAGGGAGGTGATAGTCCTAGGGGTAAACCTACAATTGTAGTTTGGCTAATCATCATGTTGCCAAACTGCCTTCTAAATATTGACGTTTACACCCATAGATTTGTACTTGGTCAAAAGTATCTCTGTAATGGTTAATACAGAGACCTCTAACTGGTCAAAGTACTGAGAATAAGTGACTGTAGAGTGTTCAGCCCCAAATGGGACATCTCTATCAACACGCTCTCCCTTCCAGGATCAGTGCACACTATGGAAGCAGGTAAAGAAAATATGTAAGAGCTGGAGGACAGTGCTGTGAAATACTGCCCTCGGGACATAACATGGCCACAGCACTCATGAACTCACAACAGGTATGGTTACCTTCACAAGACCAAACTTTCTAGCATGGATCAGAGAGGAGTTCACAAGGCCTTACTCTAGCTAAGGAGCTGTTGGCAGTTGATGGCTACTGAGAGACAGTCATTTCTCTTTAGAGGTGTGACAACTGGTAGGCTGAGCAAGCCCCAGTGGATGGGAAGCACTAACTGGATTCAGTAGGTTAAAGTAACTTTTTTAAAAAGGGAGGATATGAAGTTAGAAAGGGGATCTGTTGCGAGGAAAGTCAGGGAAGTTAGAGGTAGATATGGTCAAAATACATTGTGTGCATGTAAGAAATTTTCCTATAAAGAATAAAAATATTCCATTAAAATCAAGAAAAGAATACTGCATAGTATTTTCACAGTACTGTCCATAATTCATAGCACAGTGCTTAGCACAAGTGTAAATAAAGTCAGGGCTTTTATCTTATTTGAATTTTTTAAAGACTCATTTTATTTTATGTATGAGTGTTATGCTTGCATGTGTGTCTGTGCGTCACATGTGTGCCTTGTACCCAAGGAGGTCAAAAGGTGTCAGGTTCTCTACAACTGGAGTTCTGGACAGTTGTGAGCTGGCATGTGAACTGTGGTAGCTGGGAATTGAACCCAAGTCTTCTGCAAGAACAGCAAATGCTCTTCAGCACAGAGTCATCTCTCCAGACCCCGCCTTTCTCATTTGATAACAGAGTGCAATATCTACAAACAGTACGAATCACCTGGTGCCAGGTCTGTCTTTGTGTCAAGGCTCCAGCAGTTTTACATCTAGTTCCTTTTGCAGTAACATCGTTAACACAGTGAAAAAAAAAGGAAAATAATAAGTCCTAGAATTATCTTGAAATCAGTTTGTTCTTACATAGCCTTGAGATTGTCTCAGGATTTCCCTGAAATCCACAGTTCATACTTTGACCATAATTTGCATCTTAGCCATCTTTCTTATAAACATGAATTTACTGTTTTAAAACGTGATCTCTCTTATAGCAAACTCTAAGTAGTTCTTTAGCCTATGGTATAAAATAATGTAGCACTACATTTTCCCTATTTGTCTTAGTTAAGGCAAATACACATAAGCACATATAATAAAATATAAAAGATTCACACATTTGATAAGATATTGCACACATCTGTGAAAATATTTTACACTTTCAAATCTTATCAACTATGACCAGTATCTTATTTAAATATTTTTGTATGAACAATCCTTCTATATTTATAAATATACAAAGCAACCATTATGTTATAATACAACCATGTCTTACTCAATATACTAGTTAATTCAAAGATCTTTCTCAAAAATAAATTGGGTATATGTGTGTATGTGTGTGTTCATGTATGTGTGCATGTACATATAGTGAAAGCCAGAGGTCAACCTCAGAAGCTGCTCTTCAGGAGCTACCCACCTTGTTTTGTGAGACAGGGTTTCTCACTGGCCCGGCCTCACCAAGTCAGCTATGCTGCCTGGCCAGGGGAGCCCCAAGGATGGGTCTAGTCTCCACTCCCAGTGCTAGGGTACAGGCCAGCATTGCATGTTCAGCTTTTTACATGGGTTCTGGGGACTTAACTTGGGTCCTCGAGCTTGCACAGCAAGCACTCTCCAGGTTGAGCTATCTCCTCAGCGCCTCACTAAGTTTTTCTGGCTTTTTCCTAAAAATACGACAACACAGGTTTCACAACTGAAATGTAGAAAATGACTTGGCATTTCTGGCTTAGAAAAACACTAGTGTAAATGCAGCAATATACACTTAATGTATACTTGTTATACATGATACATTATGCTTATAACTCAAGTCACTGTTTTAACTAATACAAGCACTGCTGGAAGACTTAGCGATCTAAAACAGGGGTCTGAAGAACTTGAATTTTGATCTTTTAACTCACCTAGCAGCTTGAACTGCACTTAATTGAATTCCTTGGTTATCACTTGAAGCATTCTATAAAAAAAATAAAACAATTTATTACATGGATACACAGTAATTAGTTTAGTCCAGAAAGCACAAAGAGAGGTGAATAAAACTCAACTTACTTGAACAATAGCTTCTAGAGAGGTATTTTGCTGGCAAGAAGTTAAAGAGAAAACAAAGTTAAAAAGTCATCTTTAAATGTCGTGTTTATTAAAAAAAAAAAAATCTACTGGAAGTTTTAGATTACCAGAATAACATAACTTACCACTCTATAATCACCATCTATATCAGAGTCTTCACAGATATCTTCATGTGGTACATTCCTTCTCTTTAAGAGATGTTCATCTCTTTTATTCTTTAAGAAAAAAAAATCAAACAATTTCAGATAAGCAAAACAGTTAACTATTTTCATACAGAAGTTAAGCAATCCTGTGTCTACAAACTGAAATAATGACATGCCTTTTAAATGTAAAAACAAATGCAAAAAAATTAAATCAAACTATGAAATAAGCACCGACTTAACACTAATTTGAGTCCAAAATCACAAACACTATTCATTTCTAATGAACTGTGAACTAACTGTAAAAACAAAATAGTTTTACTAAAATGGCTAATGTACAGTTTAAGCCAGAATCATATATATACATATATACATATACATATACATATACATATACATATACATACATACATACATACATACATACATATTCGAAAGTACTAAACCATTTTATAGATCATCTGGAAAGTGACTCTTTATTACCTAAAAGCAGAGTCAAAGCAAAAGCTGGGCAGTTCAAAATTGGGCAAAAATTAACAAAAGTCAAGGATCATTTTAAATTTTACTTGAAATGTTTGGGGCAAATCAAAAATTATATTCTCAACTCTAGTCTACTTTAATATTTGAAAAGACAAAACTAGTATGTATCAAATTAGCAAGGTAGAACTACTATATTAATAGCAGAACTATTTAGTTTAACAGTATCTCTGATTTAGAATTTCCATAAATCATTAAAAGTTATAAAAACTAAACTTGTTCACATCTATTAGTGGAAAGTGGACAAGTTGTATCTTGCCAATTTCTTTTTTTTTTTTTAAGATTTTATTTATTAATTATGTACACAGTATTCTGTCTGCATGTGTCCTTACAGGCCAGAAGAGGGCACCAGATCTCATTACAGGTGGTTGTGAGCCACCATGTGGGTGCTGGGAATTGAACTCAGGACCTCTGGAAGAGCAGTTAGTGATCTTAACCACTGAGCCATCTCTCCAGCCCTATCTTGCCAATTTCAATGGTTTTCTAAAAACAAAAACAAAAATTTGTTTGAAAAAAAAAATGTTGAGCACTTGAGACTGAAAAAGCTTAACTATATTCAACAAATACAATTTCATTACACAACAGGTTGTATATTTTATAAGATACAATTCTTAATATTTTGTCTATGCTGTTATTAGAATTATTTCTCAGAATACCAATAGTAAACCATACTTACCTTTCTTAGTTCAACTACAACTTCATTTCGTTGTCTTCTCATAGTCTACAAAAAATAAGAAAAACTTTTTCTAGTTTCCACCTGCCTATACATTCAACTTTCTCTCAAAACTGCATTTTATGATCTTTCACAAACACCCAACTCCATCTTAATAAATGGTTCATCCATCCTTCCAGTTGCATAGACACAAAACCTGGAGCCATGTTTTCATATATCATACATTCACTTATTCAAACTCTTACTGCCTTTTCTTATCTTCTCTGTAACTCTTTCAATCCAATTTGTCATTCTCTCTCTGAGACCAATGCAAACACCTAATATGTTATCTCTCTTGCTCTTCTTTTAAAAAATATTTTAATTTATGTGCATGTGTGCATGAGCACCCAAATGCATATATGTACCGTGTGTGTAGGAGCCCAAGGAGGTAGGAAGACGGCATCAGATCCCTTAGAATTTGAGTTAAAGGCAGTTGTAAGCTGCCAAATCCTTTGTAAGAGTAAGCACATGCTCTCAGTCACTGGGCCATCTCTTCTGGCTCGCTCTCTTGCTCTTCTAACTTCTTTTCTCTCTAGTCTGCTCTTATCAGAGCAACCCCAATAATCTACATAGCTTTAATTTTTGTATACTATGTATGGACTCCTTTGGCAACTTGGTAAAAATCAAATTGTTATCTTCTGACATACTATTTTTAAACACACACACACACACACACACACACACACACACACACACACACAACTGGTATGTATGGTATGTAGTATCTCCCAAGATGGATCAGGGTTCAGTTTTTAGACTTAGTATCTCTCTGTACTTCAACTTCCTCATCTACAAAATAGGATAGGGTACTATACTCCCCCTTGTTCCCCCGCTCATTTTTTGGTAGGTGGATTTTTGCAACAGGATCTCATTATATAGTCTTGGCTAACCTGGAACTTACTATGTTGACCAGGCTGGCCTAGAACTCACAAAGACCTGCTTGCCAGTGCTTGAGGGCTAGTATTAAAAGCATGTGACACTACATTCAAATAGTGAGGTAAGCACTCTACCACTGAGTTCTCTCTCCAGTCCTCTTTTTACTTTTTATTTTAAGACAGGGTCTTACACTCTTGCCAGGCTGGCCTTGAACTCCCTCGGGCAGGCTCTGAAATTGTTGTCTTCTTGCCTTAGTCTTAGAGGTTAGGATTTATAGAGCTGTGCAACCAGACCCCTACTCAGCCTACTTCTAACATTTACAGTAAAGCTTAAATAAGTAAATACATCCAAGTTCTTAGACACTTCCTGTGTTAGTCTTATCATTGCTGCTATGTCCTCAGGTGGGAATGTTCTTCCCCTACGATCTACTGTGTTCAGTCTTCCTTATCAAGGCATTCACCAAATTTCTATCTATATACTATCCTTTATCATGCCTAACCTTTCCTCATCATAACATGTATTACATCCTAAATTACTATATAATTTTATTTGTTTATTGGTAACCCCCCCACTACAATATAAATCCTCTCTCTATGAGATAACAAGGATAAGCACTATTTCTTAACTATCTTAATTTTATATGTGCTATCTTAATTTTATATGTGTAGAAAACTTTGCCCCAATTTTTGATCACATTACTTTAGTCTGTGGTCTTTTGATTTTTGGAACAGATAAGGACTTTAATAATACAAAATTTAAAATGCTAACAAAATAAATATTGCAAAATGAATAATCAACTATGAACTAAGAGTTTTAAGATCCAGTATCTCATTTAAACATTACAACCTGAAGAAATTTTTGTTCTTACATATTCACGTAAATATGAAAACTGAAGCTTATATTAAACTAGGCCCCCAAACAGAGGATTAGAATCCAGTAAGCCACATCATTTTCCAAACATCTGCAAGTAGAATTCAAGCCAATCTGAGAGTCTAAGGCTCATATTAAAGTAAAAGTGTTATAGGCTAATATTCAGTAATATGAAAATCTGAGATCCAAAATTCTCTAAAAATCCAAATTTGGAATGTTGACATATCTCAAGTGATAAACTATACACCACAAATTATTTCATGCTCAAAATTATTTGATATATTATATAACTATCATTTACCATATATATAACATAAAATATAAATGAATTTCATGTTTGGGCTTCGGTCTTATTTTAAATATATGCTCAATTTTGAAAATGTAAAGCTATTCTGGCCCATGCATTTTGGGTGAGAGATACTTAACTTGACCAATAAGCTGTGCTTATTGTAACACAAAACAAACACCTATGCTCTATGCCCCATCCAGACTATTGTGCCTCTAAGGTGTGTTATCTAAAAGACAAGTTCAACTAAGGTAACTAAGACAGACTTCTGAGGGGCAGAGGGATTAAATCCCTGGGAAAGTGTCATTAGTAAGCACCGCCCCTTAAAGAAGACAGGAGTGTACTGAACTTTACCTTCTTCACATTAGTGCAAACTATTATACAAGTCCTTCCTCCACTGTAATATATGCTATTTATTAAAGTTGGAGGTTTCAATAATTTAGAATTAAAAAAGAAAAAAACCCAGGAAGATCTCAAACTCAAGACTGGCCTGGGCTATATAACAAAACCCTGTCTCAAAAACCACTAATAAAGAACTTACTGACCCATTTTTTTTTCATTTTTCTTTATTAAGAAATTTTCTACTCACTCTACATACCACCCACAGATCCCACCTCTTCCCTCCTTTCACCCCTCCCTCCCAAGCCATCCCACATCCCCCAAATCAAGGTCTCCCATGGGGAGTCAGCAGAGTCCAGCACACTGAGCCTAGGCAGGTCCAAGCCCCTCCCCACTGCACCAAGGCTGCGCAAGGCGTCACACCACAGGCACAGGGCTCCCAAAAGCCTGCCCATGCATCAGGGACGGATCCCGATCCCCCTGCCTGGGTGCCCCCCAAACAGTTCAAGCCAAACAACCGTCTTCCATATCCAGATGGCCTAGTCCAGTCCCATGGGGGCTCCACCGTCACTAGTCTACAGTTCATGGGCTTCCACTAGTGTGGCCGGTCATCTCTGAGCGTCTTCCCATCATGATCGCGACGTCCCCCGCCTGCAGAATCCCTCCTCTCTCTCATAGATTGGATTCCCGGAGCTCAGCCTGGCGCCTGGCAGTGGATCTCAGCATCTGCCTCCATCAGTCACTGGACAAAGGCTCTCTTGGTCCAATCGGGTGCTGGCGGGCTCTGTCTCCTATTGACCCAATTTAACAAGGCAACAACAACATACGACTGGAGCTATTGTTACCTGTAGAAATTATTTGCAAAGGAAGAGATTTGACAGAGACTTTACTATAGGGTAAGAGTTTTTAAACTTCTCTTTCCAAAGTAGAGCCATCTCAGATCAAGGACTTTTATTCTTGAGGTCCTATGAAAGGTGCACATAAGGCTTCTTAGATCTCAGTCTCCCCCATCTTAGAAATCAGGCTTTGCATATTACATGTAGATTCAATGGTTGTGAATTCACAAAATTCACACTGCACTAAACAGTACTGTCAATTAGAATTCCCAAAAGTTGCCAAACTGGCCAAAAGTTTATTTATAAGCCACAGATACGCAAAGGATAAAGGGTATAAATGGGGGAGGGGAGAGGAATATAAAGTGAGGAGGTTGCAGATAAAGCTTTGCACCTTTCCTGGATCTCACTCTGTAGACCAGGCTGGCCTCGAACTCACAAAGATCCACCAGCCTCTGCCTCCCGAGTGCTGGGATTAAAGGCATGCGCCACCACCACCCGGCCTTTAGCACAGAATTTTAAAACCCGTAATTTTCAAATTTGTCATACAGTTCCAAAATCTTAAAATTAAAGCAAAAAGAAATCTCTGAAACTCTAAAATTAATTCATGGTATAACATATTTTAAGAATTTTGGTATTTAAAATTTTCTTGGACAAAATCAAGACTTAGATTAATTAAAAATTATCTCATTAGAGAAAAAGCATTTAAAAAATGTAAAGCCTGGTGGCACACAGCTGTAACACCAGTAGTCTAGAATCAAGACAGGAAGGCCTGTGCGTTGAGGCCAGCATAGGCTACAAAAAAGACTCTAATCTTAAAAACAAGACAATGCCCAACAACACAGATTGGGATCTATGAAAATCTTATTAACCACCTATATGCTAAGTACATATGCTATATACAAAGATGGACCAGATGCACAGTATATTCACACCCTCAAGAAGAGAGAGATGGCTCAGTGGATAAAATCATTTACCATAAAGCCTAAAGGCTTGAGTTTGACTCCTGAGACCCACATCATGGAAAGGAAGATCAACTCCTACAAGCTGTCCTCTAACACAAGTGAAGTGTTATGTATGTATGTACGGGTGTATATGTGCACACACACGATGGAATAAAAGTTTTGAAAAAGAAGGTTGTACTCTTATGACAGAAATAATGTTGAGACAGTCTCTCACTGTGTAATCTTGGCTCGTTATGTTGGAACCAGGCTGGCTTCAAACTCGTAGGAAATTGATCTGGGGGCTGGAGAAATGGCTCAGTGGCTAAGAGCACTGGCTGCTCTTGCAGAGGACTAAGGTTCAATTCCCAGCACAATTTCCAGTTCAATTCAAGACTATGTGGGTCACACAAAGAGACCCTGTCTCAAATACACATAGATAATAAATAACTTCAACATCCTTAACTACCAGGGAAATGCAAAGTTATAGAAATTAAAGTTACATTGGAATTCCATCTCATTCTAGACACAATGGCTATCAGCAAGAAAACCAAAACAACAAATGTTGATTAGGATACATGGCAAATAGAACACTTAATACGTTGTTGGTGAGAATGTTAATTAGCTGTCACTATGGAGGAGACTGGAGAGATGGTTCAGTGGTTAAGAGCACTGGCTGCTCCTCCAGAGGACCCAGGTTCAATTCCCAGCACCCACACGGCAGTTCACAAATGTCTGTGACTCCAGTTCCAGGATATCTGGCACCCTCACACACACATACATGCAGGCAAAATGCTAATGCAAATAAAAATAAAATTTTAAAAGAGAAAACATTAAAAAAACAAAACTGTCACTATGTAAATCAGTATGGAGGTTTTAAAAAAAAATGAACACATTTGTTATATACTCAAGCTATACTGTTTGTAGGTATATACCCACAAGAATCGAAGTCAGCTTACTATGAATACCTGCATACCTATGTTTACTGCTGCACTTTTACCAATGCCAAGTCACAGAATCAGCTTCAGTATCGTCAACAGATGAATGTTGTAGAAAGTCAATATGGTATATACATAGTCAACAGAGTTTGATTCAGCCAAAGAAGAATGAAATCATATTGTCTGCAGGAAAATGAGTGGAACTAGAGATTATATTACATGAAATAAGCCAATCTCACAATGACAACCATTACATGTTTATTTTTCATCTGTGGAATTTAGGACAGAGAGAAAGGGACATGAAATTCAAAATGGTATACCATGAGGGGGTGTGGAAGAGCAAAGGGAGGGAGAAGAAAGACAAGAAAGGATAACAGCAAATCCAATCAAAGTATGTGTATACATTATGGAAATGAATGAAGTCTATTGCTCTTACAATTAATATATATACACTAGTTTTTAAAAGGTGTTATTTGCAGGATCTGTGAAAGAAGGTCAGAAGTAAAGAATGGACGGGTAAGCCAAGAGTCCCATCAATTTTATAAAAAGTATACTTTGTTTTAATTGCAGATTTTAGCCCAAGTAAGTACCACAACCTAGAATACCTGGTAGGTGCAAGCTATTTAGCCCAATTAGTCTGGTAAATCAAGAGCGGAGGATGTAGCAGTGGCAGACTAAGATTCTGATGCCTATAATTATATATGGATTATTTCAAAGGATGGTATGTAGAACTAGTTCCCTTACTGGTTTAATAACTTGCTCCTGTACTGAATAAGGTCATTACTTACTCAAGTTCCATGTATCTTTTCACTTACACTGAGAGAAGAAACTCCAATCTGATGCTCATCACTCGTAGTATGTACTAATTAGAACTTTATTATCTCTACCAATAAACACTATCTTTGAGAAATTAAACTATGGCTTAAAAATAAAAACCAAATCTTTTCTCCTCATTGAATTTTCTTAGTGAAGGGTTACAGTGGAGTTTTCCCAGAGTAGACATCACTTACCGACCAGAGCAGGCATTTAACACATTTGGAACTTTAACACTAGGCTGGCTGGTGTTGGACAAACTGGACAGTGGACATGAAAGCAATGGCAGAGACTGAGGACAACAAAGACATGTATTAGCTAAACAAAGTAGGATAAATAGATTCAAGCGACCAGTTACTGCTTGTAAGAATGTTCATTTTCCTTCAACCTTTTCATGCTTGTAACAGGAGAAACAAAAGTTGAGGAACTGTTATGAATGACCGGTTGAAGAAAACACATGGGAAATGACAGTGGGAAAAATTAAGAAAGGAAAGCAGATTTAATCAAATTAAGGAAGTCAGCAGAACCAAGCTTTTACAAGACTGCAGAAGAATCTGATTTCTCTGCTGATCTGGTACATTTTTAGATGAGAAAAACAATTTTTTTTTAAAAAGAAACAATGTTAAACTGGGCATGGCAGCTCATGCCTATAATTTCAGTACTAGCAAAAACGAGATTGAAAGGTTGCCCTTGAGTTTAAGGCTAGCCTGGACAATATATCGAGACTGCCTCAAAATAACAAAAAACAGAAACTCTGGGAATGGAGAGATGACTCATCTATTTAGAGCATTGGCAGAGAATTCAGGATTGATTCCCAGCACTCACATCCATTCCTAACTGCAGTTTCCAGAGATACAATGCCATCTCCTGACTTACAGGCTCTAGGTACATAGATGGTACATACAAATATACAATAAATAAATCTAAAACAAAAACCCAAAAATAACCATCCACTTATACAAACAAAGTCCGAAAGTCAGGTATGATGGCATAATTCCAGCTCTCAGAAGGTAGAGGAGGCAAGAGGGTCACTGCAAGGTCACTGCCTGTCTGGTCTACATAGAGCTTCAGGATAAAAGGATTACACAAGACCCCAACACAAAAGAGTCTCCCACCAAGAAAAATTAAATAAAGGTAAAAATATGAAAATCAAAAGCATTATGATTAGCATTAGGGAATGTTTTCTTTCTATGTTATAAGAACAAAATAAACTTAAATTCATGATTTTCTTATGAGAAAATTTTTTTTTATTGTCTATTGCTTTATTTAACACATTCAGAGCCAAGAAACAGCAAAGTGTCTTCTCTAGGTCCTGCCTTTAAGTGAATCAATATATATAATAAAAGTCAACAAAGGCATGTAATGAAGCAAAAACAAAAACCATGCCATTAGCAGCCTGTGGGCCCGAGGCGGGGAGACCCATGTATGCGGCTGTTAAAAGCCACACTGAATGAGGGAGTATTTTACAAGCTGTTCGTGGTAGTTGCTCTCATCCTGAGGGGCCATTTCAACCCTAGTTTCTCTAGATGGAGGGAACTAACAAACTGCCAACCACAGATCTCTGCTGCCTCCCCCTTGGGCTTCTGGCTATTGCACTCAGTCCCTCAAACCTGCATTCTATCCCTGCAAGTAGGGTTTATTGGAGTTCCTGGGCAAAGTTGGTTGTCTCCTTGGATAGCCCTTTGAAGTTGCTCAGAAGGGGCTGTTATATGTCCTAGGAGGATAAGGACCTCATCAGAGTGATTTTTTTCTTTCTAATTGCTTCTATTCATTTTTTTTTCATGAAAAATATTTCTAATTTAAAAAATGTATTATGTGTATGAATGTTTTGTCTATATGTTTGTCTGCACATCACTTTCACATCTGGTGTGCTTGATGAGAAGAGGGGGTCCTACCCCTTGGAACTGGGGTTATGGATGGTTGTGAGCCACCATATAGGTGCTGGGAATTGAACCTGGGTCCTCTGGAAGAGCAGCCAGTGCTCTTAACCACTGACCCATCTCTCCAGCTCCTCTTATTGAAAAATTTAAACAAATCACATTAAAGGATTTTGTAAGTGAAAAGAATAAAAATCATTTACTTTAAATAACTTCATTTTAGAGACAGAAACGGAGACCAAGTGACTTTATTAAGAATATCGGGGCTGGAGAGAGCCCTGGCTGCTCTTCCAGAGGTCCTGAGTTCAGTTTCCCAGCAACCACATGGTGGCTCACAACCATCTGTAACGTGATCTGGTGCCCTCTTCTGGCCTGCAGGGACACATGTAGACAGAACACTGTGTACATAATAAAGAAATAAATCTTAAAAATAAAAAAGAATATCAAATCTCTGCAGGGCGTGGTGGTACACACCTATAATCCCAGCACTTGGGAGGAAGTGGAGGCAGATCTCTGTGAGTTTGTGATTATACAGAGAAGCCCTGTCTTGAAAACAAAACAAAAGAAAAAAAATCTCCCTAGCTTCTGTGTTAACAATAAACCATAGCTTCAGTATTTTAGGGAAGAGATCTGAGTGGGATTAAAGATCTAAACTCTGTGTGTGTGCACGTGCGCGCGTGTATGTGTATGAGTTAAACCTACAAAATTTACTATACTGAACAGGACATGAATGCAATGAGATGATGACACTAAGGTTTTGGCTCAAGCAACTGAAGGACAGAAATGTCATTTACTGATATAGAGCAGACTGAATGATTCCCAGGTAGGTCCAGGGAGCTGGATGGGTTATGTCACTCACTTCTGAACTTGTTATTAAGGTTAAAATGCTTAAAATGTATAAAAACAACATGTCAAAATAGTCAAATGAGTCTGGACTTCAATCAAGTTGGGACTAGCCAGGCATAACAGTGCCTGCTTGCATGCCCAGAACTCAGAAGGCTGAGAGGTAGGAGGACTGCAAATTCCAAGCCGGCCTAGGCCACTATAGTGAGACCATGTCTTAAAATTTGAAAGTAAAAAAGAAAAAAAGCCGGGCGGTGGTGGCACATGCCTTTAATCCCAGCACTCGGGAGGCAGAGCCAGGCGGATCTCTGTGAGTTCGAGGCCAGCCTGGACTACCAAGTGAGTTCCAGAGAGGCGCAAAGCTACACAGAGAAACCCTGTCTCGAAAAACAAACAAACAAAAAAATTAAAAAAAAGAAAGGGAGGAAGGGAAGATATCCATTTAGAAAGCTGTCAGTATAAAAACACAAGGTCAGATGACCTGAGGAAATCACCTATGGTAAAATACAGTGCTAGGAACCCCTAAGAGGCAGAAGACCAAAGAAGGAACAGTCAGTGAGACAGAACACAGAAATCTGGAGCCACTTAGCATGGGATGGGGTGGGGTGGGGTGGGGTGGGTGGGAGACGGACGGACGGACACACACACACACACACACACACACACACACACACACACACACACACACAGCAGTGACCCTTAGTAAAGGCTCTCCATCCTGGTTCAGTTCCCCTGCTGCAAGGAGCCAGTGTAATTGAAGAACCCGATGACCTCAAGTCCATCTCTGCACATCTATCTCTTTACCAAAGTTGGAAGGGATCTTTATTACTTCAAACAGTAGTGAGGTACAGAATTTACAGATGGACATCTGTAGGGAGAGGAACTTGAACAAGCTGGGATTGCTGCTGTAAAAAGGCAAACTTGGGGTCCTGTGGCATGGTTCAGCAGCAAGCCTAAAGACCATGAGTTCCTATGTGGTAGAGGAGACAACCAGTGCCCATGAGTTGTGCTCTGACATCCACACATAGGCTACTACATATTCATGTCATGGGCACATGCATGTGCAAATAAAGTGTAATGTAAAAAATACGAACAAGTAAATAGATAAACTTGGATACATTTTTAAAAGGAACAAAAAAAGAAAATTGTGTTGGTAAAGTTATGGAGAATTTGGAGTCTGTGTGCACTACTGATGAGAATGAAAATTGTGCAGGAGCTTTGGAAAAGTGGTGTTCCTCAACTTTTTATTTAAATTAAAGCAGAATTATCATATGATATCAATCCTGCTTCTCGGTATATATACTGAGATAAACTGAAAGCAAGAATTCTGTGTACCCATATCCACAGTAGTTCTATTCATAGTGAATAGTGAAAATGTCCTTTGATGGATGAATGGCTAAATAAAAATTAGACTAAGTATGGTAGCTACCCCATTGGCTGCATTGGTAGAGGGGGAACCCTTAAAATCCTGAGACTTTGTCAAAAATGAGACTCTGCTTGCAGTCTGCCTCCAAGAAAGCAAAGGAGGGCTAGTAAGTGAAAAGGGTGTGTTTGGTTCTCTCCTTTACTCCATTATAATACTATAGCATAGCAAATGAAATGTGAGTTAGCACCTCTTAAGTACTGAGCAGTATTTTAAGTGAACTGAATGTCTGTCTACTGGTGGGAATAAATGATAACAGAAATAGGCCATATCTCATAGCAGATGAAGGGCTTGGGATTTTTATTCTTATGATCATTATTAACTATTTTGTTACTTTTAATGTGTATTTAGTAATGAATAGTTTTCAGTCTTCATCTTTTTTATTTTTAAAGCATTATTATTTGTGTGAGGTGTGTGCATACACACTGTGCCCACACACATCCATGCATATGGAAGGACAGCATTACGGAGTTTGGAACCCCAAACTGACTGAGGTTGTCAGGTTGTATGTTAAGTGCCTTTGCCTACTGAGCCACCCCATAGTCTTCTTCAGTGTCTCCTTTGATCCTTGAAAAGTCGTGTGTGTGTGTGTGTGTGTGTGTGTGTGTGTGTGTGTGTGTCCGTCTCCCACCCACGGACAGGAAGGGAGGGAGGGTTAAGAAAAGAGAGAGGGGAAGAGGGAGGGAGAGGTGAACGAGCAAGCCAGGTATAATAGCACACAGCTAAATCCAAGCTCTTGGGATACTGAAGCAGGAGGATAGCTCCTCAATGCCATCCTAAGCTATGTAGTGAAACACTACTTCAGAAAAAAATAAAATTGCTATGTACTACCTTTCACACTCATATTTTCTTTTTCTCTTTTAAAAATATTTCATGCCGGGCGGTGGTGGCGCACGACTTTAATCCCAGCACTCGGGAGGCAGAGCCAGGCGGATCTCTGTGAGTTCGAGGCCAGCCTGGACTACCAAGCGAGTTCCAGGAAAGGCGCAAAGCTACACAGAGAAACCCTGTCTCGAAAGACCAAAAAAAAAAAAAAAAAAAAAAAAAAAAAAAAAAAATTTCATTCAAGCATGGTGGCATACAACTCTAATCCAGGTATTTAGGAGGTTAAGGCAAGATGATTTCAGATTCAAAGCTACCCTGGGTAACTTAATGAAACCCTATCTAAAAAATGAATGAATACATTCCCTACCTAAAATATTTCCTTTAGTGTCAATTATATGACAGTTTCAATAATACATGCCTAAAGTCCTGGCTACTCAAGAGGCTGAGGAAGGAGGAGGATCACTTGAACTTGAAAGTTCAAGGATGGTGTATGGGCAGAACAGTGAACTCTACATTATTCAGAAGCTTCACAGCATTTTGGGAGACACTGACACTAAGTATGCAAATTCCTGTAACTTTAAGTGTAGGAGTTTTGGGAGACTAGAACAGCATTCTGACAGTTAGAGTAGCCTGTGTGAAACACCCAAAGCAGAGAACTACAGATGTCTAAGAGCTAGAAGAAAATAGAAGATACAGGTAGGAAAAGTAGATAAGGACAAATCTGAAGGACCTGAAGGTCTCAATTGGGCAGTCAGAAACTAAATGTGGCACACTGGAAGCTACTAAAGCAGGGGAGCATGGTTTGTTTGTTTTGTACTGCTGGGTATGAAACCTAGGACCCTAATATTTGCTACAACATACTATATATGTGATTCAACTCTAGTTTAGAATATACTGTATATGATGATAAACTTTTAAGGTTATAAAGGTCTATTCAGATTAACAAAAGCTGATTTAAGGTGCATGTCTAACTACTTACATCTTTGCTAAATGTTTAACACCAAGCTGCTAGAAAATTTAGACATGTTATCATTCCCTGTTTGTAATCTGTACTGAAATCCACATAGAAGGAAAGGCAGTGGACTCACACCTTTGTGTCATAGTAGAAGCCTGGGAAATGATTTTGAGCTAAAAGCACAAACACCCTTCAAGTCGAGCTTAGAGAGGACAGAAACCTTCTGTGGAGCAGAAGGGCAAAAGTTCACTTGATCTTGATTTTCAGTATGAATAGACTGTGGAAGAAGGGCTTTTTCCCTCTATCCTGAAGACTGGATGCATATAGATTAGACAGACATTTTCAGCATAATGAGAAGCACTTTTAAGTTTATACTTAGAAGACAACCAAAGGAAATTTAAAATCTTGAGTTTGTGACTATGATAAACGAAGCCACACAAAAACCCCTGCAATGTTCTGTAATGGTGTGCCTGGTCCCCCAAGAAAGTCCTTTCCCCAAAGTCAGTCATTTAGACAAAAGCCCTCATTCCCACAGGGGCTTGAAGAAAGTTTCTGCTTGCTAAAAAGGGAGTCATTCTTATCTCTGGCAAGAGGGACTTGTGGCCCTTCCACTAACATGACTGTGGTGCCTATTAACTTGTCAAGGTCAATGCTAGCCTCTAGGCTCCCTCTGTGCCTGCTCACAAGCCCCCCTTCAGCTAACTAGTCCCTTTTCTCCAGTTCCCACTTAACCCTGAAATCTTTGCCCTGTCACTTCTTGCTTGCCCAGGTTTCAGCAGAAGATGAATGAAGATAGATAGATAGATAGATAGATAGATAGATAGATAGATAGATAGATAGATAGACAGACAGAGGAAAGGATATGACTGCTCCTAGGTATGGTGGAGGACAAAGTTTATTATAGATATGTGAGAGATCATAGTCAGAGGCAGGGACATCTGTGAGAGTCCCTAGTGGACATGACCAGACTGAGCTGGGCCATGTAGGAAATAGGGGGAGGGAGAGGGTAGAGAGGGGAACCAGGTGCAGCAGCCAAGAGGGCAAATGTCCAAAAGGGGGCAAGTAACTAAAATGTCTGGACTGTACAGGGAAGAGCCTTTGTGGGAAGAGTAGACCAGTCCTTGGGGTTAGAGAGTTCAGGGTAGAGGTATGACAGCCATACCCTGTAATAGGTAGGGACTGAGGGATACAGGGAGACCAGGCAGCCAGGCCTGCTTTGATATGTTAAGTAGACACCTCAGCCATTCCTCCTGGGTTTGAAGCTTAACACCTAAACATGTAGGCAAGCACCACTGAGTACTCCTCAGCCTGGATTTACTTTTTTTAAAAAAAAAATTTTTATTTATGTGCCTTGGTGTTTTGCCTTCATGTATGTCTATATGAAGGTGTTGGATCCACTGGAACTTGAGTAACAAACAATTGTGAGCGGCAGCCATGTGGGTGCTGGGAATTGAAACCCCTAGCCCTGGAAGAGCAAGCAGCCAGTGCTCTTAACTGCTGAGCCATCTCTCCAGCCTGGCCATTTTCTTAATTGGAGAGTAGTATCTCAAAACAAACAACCCCTTCGTAAAGCTAACAAAGATAAGCAACATTCTAACAGTTGTAGCAAATAAACAGGAAAGAATGAAACACCACTATAGTAGCAACCTTTTCTGAAAGAAACTGCTTTCTAGCGATGCTTCCTGAAGGTTCCTTATGCGAGACATAGACTGCTCTCCCTGTGTTTTCTCCCTGTAGAATAGACAGGCAGGGAATTAGTAGAAAGGAACCTGAGGGCCCAAAAAAGCCAATCTAGGTTGATCTGCTTTAGCTTGGGCTGTTCATGAGCTGAGTTAAATATCTTCAGTAACTTAACACATATTAACTTAATACTAAGACTAAGATAGTAGCTAGGGAAAAAAATGAGTAGCTCACTTGGAACTGGCAAGCAGTATGGTAAAAATCCATCAATTCTCACAAAGACAATCTTACCTTTAGTATCATAGATAATGTGAGAACTGGCATTTTCTGGTAACTTTCCTAATAGCCTACCCTACTTGACTCTAATCTAAATACAGGAGGGCTCCCTGTTATTACTAAAAGCTTAATTCACAACAAGTACTCACAAAGGTAGGATTTTAATTTTTAGATGCAGAAGTTAAGGCTGAAAACATTAAACTTTCCTAATGGTGTGTGGCTCATGAGATGTAATCCTAAATCTTCTAACTCTAGAGATCAAGCTTTTCTATTCACTTAGGATTGCCTTTTCCTTCAAACTAAAGGTGTGTTAAAGAAATAAAGCAGTTCACTCCAACTCTAGCTCCTAACAGTTACATCTGCTCACATGGTCAGCCTCAGGCCAGGGCTCTGAGAGATTCCTGACCTGGCAAAATAGGAACTCAGCCTGTTGCTCATTGCTTTGGGCTTTTAACAGGATCTCAGCCACAGATGCTGAATAAATACCTGCAGAACAAATGCATGAAACAAAGGGGAGAGTAGAAGTAAACGTCAGTGACAAAGAGCTGCTTGCACAAGTTCAACTCTGACTACTGGGTAGTGGAAACTGGTCATGGCCTCAAAGAATTCTTTGAATTAACCTTTCTTTGTTATCACCATAATACCATCACTGAAATATAACTCACATACCATACAATTTTCTCACCTAAAGACAACGAAGTAAGTTTTTATAATGACTGCTACCCTCTAACTTCAGGTGACTTTCATCACCACAAACAACAGTCCTATACCTAAAGCATTTCCCCCCCATTTCCTCTATCCTAACTCTTAGCAACCAGTAATTACTTCGTCTCTATTGAGTTACTTATTCCAAATGTTTAACACTATGATATTATCAAGTATCTGTGTATCCCTCCTCCCCAGTACATCTTCCAAAATTCTTTGGAATTTCTGGATAATTAGTGTCTTTAGTGACATTTATCATACCTATAACCCAGCAATCAGGTAGGAGCATTAAGTTTATAAACTGAAAGCCAGTCTAGGCTACAAAGGGAGACTGTGCTCAAAAAGAATGTCTGCTAGGCATGGTGGCACAGGTCACTAAGCCCAGTAGGAAGATCTTTGTGAGGTCAAGGCCAGTCTGGTCTACATAGCAGTTCCAGGACAGCAGGAGCTACACAGAGAGACCCTGTCTCAAAACAACTACAAAAAACAAACGTACAAACAAAAAAAAAAATGCCATTAGGATGATTATAAGATGACAGTGGCTGGGGAGCCTTATGGTGAGTATAATCAGAGATCTGAGCTTACCTTTATCATTACTATTATTTGCAGAACTGTTTGTTAATCAAACCCAGAGCCTTATATACAAGCTTTGTCCCAGGCACAGGGCAGAGCCTTTTCATCTTTACCTCCTAGCCTTGGGCAAGAGAGAATGCTGAGGCCATCACCAACCACCAATACCTAATCATGCCTATGTAAATGATGTCTATAACACATCCCTACCCTAACAACAACTATCTTGAAGATTTTAGGAGCTGAATGTGTAGCAGTACTTGCAGGGCAGCACACTGGGAATGTCATGGAAGCTCTGTGGCTCTTCCCATGTAACTTTTCTATTTGGCTGTTCAACTGTAGCCTTTTAATATTTGCAATTGTTTCCCTGAACTCTGTGAGCTATTAAAGTTATTGAACCAGAGGGGAGTAGTCATGGAAATCTGGATTCACAGCTAGCTGATCAATCAGAAGGCCACAACCTGTGCCTGCAAACTGCATATGAAAAGTGGCGAGAAATCTTGTGGGACTAAATCCTAGACAGCTTCTGGAACTGATATCTAGCTGATAGCTACCAAAAACTGCTTGAGAGATTAACACCAAAAAAAATCCCCCAAATCTGGTGTCAGCAGTATTGCATGTAGAGTAGTTTTGTCATATATCTTTCTATTTGTAAATGGGAATGTGTGATTTTTTTTTATTGACTTCTTACAGGAAGCATAATGTTTTCAAGGTTATATCTATACTGTTACTTGTATTAGCAGTCATCCCTAGACTATGACTCTAATCAAAATGCCAGCTGTTGCTTTGGATTTATCTGATTATAAGAACAAAATTTCCCATTATGCGTGAACTATTTTGATCTGGGTCAATTCCCTAAAACTATATAATCTAAAATCAGCTCCTTCTATTTGAAGTTATGAGGCAACTTTCAATTTTAACATCATCAAAAAGACCACAGTACTTTCAACCAGTAGAGAGCCAAAAAACACTTGGGTTTCCATAACATGGTATGAACACAACTATGTAAAAATCTTAGATTAACATTTTGCTTCTTTTTCTGTAGTACCAAAAGCTAAAAAGTGGTTAGAGGCAGGACAGATAGTAACAAAATAGGACCATCTACAATGACTATGCAGCTCTGGAAGTAAACAGATTTTCACAGAACTGCTCCTTGGAGGAACCACACACAAACATACCATTAAAGGCAGGCGGGCATCAGGAGCAGTAACAGTGCTGGCTGACACAGCTCATCTAGGAGAGCAATAGTGGAGGAACACCAAGACAGTATAAAACGTCTTCCATTTCTGTAAAAGGGGGTGTTAGCATTCAGGCATTGACACTGCCTGCTCCCAGGGACCTAGCAGCAGCTGCCAAGATGTGACACTGTAGCTACTACAGCCACTAAGTAGAGCACTCTCCCTATGGTCATACCCTATATCCCCTTATAAAAGGCAAGCCCTTCTTGCTCCCTTCGCTCTTTCCTTCTGCTCTCGACAGCAACCCCTCTCCTCCTCCTCCTCCTCCTCCTAGCCACCCAACCCACTGGTTCCAACATGTCATCTCCTTTGCCAGCTTCCCAGGCGGATTCCCAAGTCTGGGATACCCAAAACCCTTCTATTGCTAAACAGCATTCCCCTATCATCATCCAATTACAGGACCCTCCCCAGTACATCACCCAAGCCCAGCAAGCACCTACTCTCACTCCAGATTCTCAGGAGACTTCAACCTATCATCTCTGACCTCCTAAGAAAAAAACTAGTTCGGCCCACATCTTCCCCTTTTAACACCCCCATACTTGCAGTTAAAAAGCAAAATGGGACCTACCCCCTGGTTCAAGCCCTCCGGCTCATCAATTCTGCAATGGTCCTACTCTACCCCTTAGTGCCTAACCCTTACACACTCCTTTCCACTATCCCCTCAGGGACCTCCCATTTCTCAGTCCTGTATCACAAGGACATCTTTCTTTTATTTATTTAACTTGTTTAATCTCTCTCTCTCTCTCTCTCTCTCTCTCTCTCTCTCTCTCTCTCTCTCTCTGTGTGTGTGTGTGTGTGGGCGCGCACGCACGCTCGTATGTATGTGTCTTGGATTTGACTTTATATATGTGTGAATGTAAGCTGGATTTAACTCTGCGAGTATGTGTATGTAACTTAGATTCAACTCTGTGTGTATGTACATGTAAATATTATTTAGGAAAACATGTTTTAAACAGCCACCATCTTTTACTAAGGTTAAAAAATACATATCATGTGACACTTCTTAGTTCTTATAAGATGTCTGTTCATTGTATCGCCTTTCAGACTAAGGAAGCAACAGGTCTCAAATATTTTGGATTGGTATGGACTTTGTATGATGATAGAAATGCAAGTTAATGGGCAGTCACCTTAAACAGGAATGAACAAGTCTTAGTCTTACGAAAGCTGCTAAAGTATTGTAGACTGTTAAGGAATACAAGTTAATAGTCAGTCATCTTATAAATGATCAAATTCTTTAATTGTAGTCATGCTAAGTATGAATATAATTAAAGGGATAAGGCTTACTCAGTCCCCTGTATATGTTTTCAAAGTTAAGTCCAAAATAAGTAACTAGAAACAAGCAAAGTTTGTCTATTCAGATATACCTAATAGACAGTCCTCAAATACTTCAGAGATCTGCAGAATATGGCATTTAAAGTGCTTAATAAAAAAGCTTTTCATGATAGACATACCAGCTCCAGGCAGCACCCCTATCTACTCCAAAGAAAATGGATGGGCACAGAAGAACTTCCACCAGGAGCTTGCTTTAAATGGGGCAACACCAGCCACTGGGCAAAATAAAACAACAACAACAAGAAACCAAACTGCCTTTTACCTCAACTGCTGTCAAGACTCTGTCCAGACTGTGGACAACAGGACACTGGGGGACTGATTGCCCCGCTTTGCCTAAGACAGGTAGGCTGGTCCCCCACCAGTTCCTACTCCACAGGAAAGTCTGTCAGATCTTCTGGATCTGGCAGCTGAAGACCGATGCTGCCCTTAGACCTCTGTCCCCAACAACCATGGAGGACCCTGGGGTAGCTGTGTAGGTGGCCAGTGAGTCTCTGTCATTTTAGTAGATTCAGAAGCTACTTGGTCTGCACTTCTGCTTACTCAGGTAAAATTTATCCTTCTCAGAACTCTGATGGTGTTTGACGACTAGGCTAAAAGTAGTTTTGTAAGTTTAACAGCAGCAGCCAAGGCTTCAGCTGCCTTCTCAGTTCTCTGTGTAAAATTCAGACCACCGGCCTCACTTTCCTAGAGCTACTACTAGGTCTAGACACAATTTACCTTGTTACCATACTCAGAAAAGAGATAACTCACAGAACAGATTTCAATGTAACTTTTCACTATTCCTTTATTTAAAGGAACCCTTTAAAATGACTGCTCTCAGAATCAACAACTTGTATCTCCTGGTGACTAAGATAGAAGAAGGTGTTTTAAGGTGCAAAGGTTTATGTAAAGATATGAAAGCTTAAGTTGTGAGGATCTAAGAAAACGTTCAGGGTCTAAGAAGGTGTTTTAAGGTGTGTAAATGCAAGTTATAAAGGTCTGAGAATGAAAAAGCTTAAGTAGTGATAAAAAGTGATTTGAGGTATTTAAAAGAATAAAAATGTTTCAGATTTCTTTACCTCACTATGCTACTGTTGTATTAAGACTCCAAAAGCTCACAGTCTTAACATTAATCAATGGAATTCTAATAAGCTATTAATCTATCTCTGGCAGAGTACCACTATTATTATTATAGTCACAAGCTCAAGATTTTAAATTCCCTTTGGTTGTTTTCTAAGTATAGATTTAAAAGTGTTTCTCATTGTGCAAAAAACATCTGTCTAATCTATATACATCCAGTCTCTGAAGAGAAAAAAGAGTGTTAATGCTTTGAACCAGAATCATTTTTTTGGATCCCCTATGACACGAAGTTGTGAGTACATTGCCTTTCCTACAATGTGGATTTCAGTACAGACTACAAAAAGTGGGAATGCTAATGTGTCTAAAACTTATCTTTCTGTAAACTCAAAAAATTCTTGTGAGCTCCAGGAAGTGACTTGGATCCACCTCAAACAGGTCAGATGCACTCCAGATAAGTACTGTCAATCAACATCCTAAGTTTCCTGACCTACTGCCTGTTCCTGAGGGTGGGATCTCCCCTACATTTCCCTGGTCTTGGGACTTCCCTCCCTCAATTACCAGGACCTAAGAAAAATTTCCCTCTCAACTTCTTAACTTTATCTTCTGCTCTGCCAGCATCCTGCCAGGTCCTCTCAAAATCTGCACTACGGGGATAGCTTCAAAGTGGCTAACCCCACGTGGTCCAACCTCACAGACTAGACCTGTACTTTCCTAGGACCTGACGGTCCCACAAAGCCTGGACAGCAGTGAAACAGCCAGCTATCCCAGCACTTGGCCAGCATCCCAGCTTTCTCAGGTCCCCCAAAGATGCCAATGCCCCCAGACAACAGGAAGCAGTCTAGAGAACACAATGCCCCCCATTCCCACCTCACCAGCTACCCCCTCCAATTTCGTCACCTTTTTATACTAAACAAAAGGGAGGACTGTTAGCATTCAGACATTTACACTGGCTTGCTCTCAGGGACCTAGCAGGACACAGCAGCAGCAGTCAAGATGTGACACTGTAGCTACTGCAGCCACTAAGTAGAGCACTCTCCCTATGGTCATACCCTATATCCCCTTATAAAAGGCAAGCCCTTCTCTCTTTTCTCCTGCTCTCGCTCAGAGGCCGCCTCTGCACCTCCCCCAATAAACCTCTCATATGAACACTGTTGCAGGGTGTGACTTTGTGGTGCCCCTTGGTTCCCACCCGCCAAGATCGCCTCCTGCTACTGAACTATTACAGAATGAAGAATCTGTTTTGGTTCAAGGTTCAAGAGATACAGTCCACCATAACAGAGAGCATGATGGCTAGAATAGACCCAGTAGGTAGCAACAAGAAATTTTGCTTTTTAGTATTAGAAAGTATGTCCATAATCAAATTAGTAAACACTGTATTATCATAGGATTCTGGCCTTTGTTAAAAAAATTCAATGAAGTTTCAAGTAAAACGTAATTTACATTAATCTTAGAATTTAAAAACAAAATAAAACAACAAAAAACCAGGGTCTTATTGCGTATTGGCTTCAGTATGCTCCTGTCTCTGGTCTCCTGAATGCTAAGATTACAGGTGTGCATATCACATAGAGTTTACGTTAAGTTTAAAGTAAATTAAATTTATAGTAGCAAGTGACCAAATGTTGTTCTGATACTAATTAATATAAAAAGTCGAACATTTCAACAGTCAAGCTACTTACATTACCAGCAAATGTCTATGACCTGAAAATCATTATGGATACTAAAACTGTAAATTATAAGTGTTTTCTGAGTCTGGAGAGACGGCTCAGTGGTTAAGAGCATAGGCTGATTTTCTACCCAGTTCAAATCCCATCACCCACATGGCCACTCATAGCCATGTGTAACTCCAGTGCCAAGCAATCTGATGGCCTTTTCTGGCCTCTATAGACACTGCACACATGTGGTACATAGGCTATGTACAGGCAAAACACCTATACATATAAAAAAAATTAAAAAAACAAACAAAAAGTTTTTCCAGTTAAATTTATAATCTGGTGGGGAAGCAGTAACGAAATCTACATAAAGCATTAAGCCTAGTAGTGGTAGTACATGCCTTTAATCCCATCACTCAGGAGGAAGAGGCAGTCGGATTTCTGAGTTCCAGGCCAGTCTGGTCTATAGAGAGAGTTTCAGGACAGCCAGGGCTACACAGAGAAACTCTGTCTAGAAAAAAAAAGAAAAGCCTGATGATCCAAGTCTGATTCCTCAAACCCACATGGTAGACAGAATCAACTCTCACTGATCTTACATGGCTGTTGTGGCAAATATGCACCCATGTATACATGTACTCACACACAAAATAAAGTTAAAGATAGTTTTTCTTAAGAGTCTATAGTAATTATAAGTGATAGTTATCTACAACAAAAGCAATGCTAATAAATTATAAACATGATGATTATAAGAGAATGGTTCGCAGAGCCAGGAATCATCAGACTTCAAATTCACAGAGATCTGCCTGCCTCTGCCGCCCGAGTGCTGGGATAAAAGGTCTGTGCCACCACACTTGTTGAGATATTTTAAAAGGATTTTCAAGGTCAAAACTATCTTCCTGAAAATAAAAAAACATACATTAATAATATGTGTGTGTGTGTGTGTGTGTGTGTGTGTGTGTGTGTGGATGGGTGTACATATACATGTTAACACTGCAGTGATGCAAAGGGGTTAAACTGCTAGTGCTCTAGCAGGAATTAAGATAAGCCAGCTGTAACAGTGTCATTGTATTTCAGTTAGGCCAAGTTACTGGACAATGTCCTTGGGGCTGGAGAGATGACTCAGCAATTAAGAACTCTGGCTGCACTTCCTGAAGAATTGAGTTCAATTCTTAGCACCTACACAGCTGCTTGCAACCATCTGCCACTCCAGTCCCAGAGGATCCAACGCCCTCTTCCAGCCTTCAGCAGCACCAGGCATGCACAGTGCACAGACACATGTGCAGAAAAAACCCCTCCAGCCAAGACACACGTGCAGAAAAAACCACTCCAGCCAAGACTACAGTGAGAGATCCTGCCTCAATAAATAAACAAGCACACACGTGAAGAACATTTATCAATTAAACACTGACCTTTCCTTTCTAATTATGTGACAAAACAAGAGTATACATAAATGACTCCAGCAGCAATATCAACTTCCATAATCAGATGTAGAAAAAGTACTTGGACAATTAAGTTGTGAATTGAACTAACCATTTTTTTTTCAAGAAACACCATTTTCACTTGACAGAATGACAGAGAAATTATGGTTATTTTGATTCAGTGTCTGGCAGATGTTTAAAAAACGAGCAAAGTAAGCCTATAGCTTAAAGGAAAACAATTTACAGTATTTACTGCTAATGATAAAATTTGGGCTTTCAAGTAAAAATTAGTTTTAGAAAACTGTGTCCACCACCATGAGCTTGACATGTTTCCAACACTGATTTTTCTGAATTGTACTAATAGCAATTGTGATTTTTCTTTTTAAAAAATCTCTTTAGGTTGGGAGGAAATCTTTTCATTGCATAACAAACTGTGTCAGCATTTGGAAGATCTGAATAACTTTAGTTTGGTTTTGTCAGTGGAATACTTTCCTGGGGCTATATTATAGTATCTACAATTAAGTATCTTGAAAAGGTAAATGCTTTTTTTCCCAAACACTTATCCATGTGCTAAATTCAAAAACTGATACGGAAATCTCCTAAACCAAACATTAAAGAGATTTGAAAAAATGTTAAATATGGACATTCTTCTCATTAAATAATTTTTGTTTGGGAAAGCAAGTTATTTTCCATTAAAATTTTATATTCATACAAAACAGCTTTGAGGGGTTGGTTCTCTCTTTTCCACCATGTGGGTCTTGGGGATTGAACTCAGGTCATGAGGCTCAGTAGCAAAGACTTTTGTCTGCCCAGTTACCTTGCCAGCCCAACATTTAAAAAGTACTGATTTTAGCTGGGTATGGTCTTTAATCCCAACACTAGGGAGGCAGAAGCAGGTGGATCTATGAGTTCAAGGTCAGCCTGGACAATAGACCAGAGTCCAGGACAGCCAGGGCTACATAAAGAAACCCTGTCTCGGCCGGGCGGTGGTGGCTTTAATCCCAGCACTCAGGAGGCAGAGCCAGGCGGATCTCTGTGAGTTCGAGGCCAGCCTGGGCTACCAAGTGAGTTCCAGGAAAAGGCACAAAGCTACACAGAGAAACCCTGTCTCGAAAAACCAAAAACAAAACAAAAAAAAAAAAAACCCTGTCTCAAAAAACCAAACAACAAATATATATTATATAATATATATTTAATTTTCCAAACAGAAAATATTGAAAGAGATAAACAAATAAAAACTAAGACTCCTTAATGAGTCTCAAACCTCAAACATCTATAGACTTTTGAAACACATATTATATGGGCTGAAGAGATAGCTCAGCAGTTAAGAGTACTAGCTGTTCTTCCAGAGGACCTGGGTTCAATTCCCAGTACCCACATGGCACACACACTGTCTGTAACTCCAGTTCCAGGGAATCTGGTACCCTCACACAGACATACATTCAGGCAAAACAGCAATGCAAATAAAATAAAAATGAGTAAATCTTAAAAAACTTAAACCAAAAAACCCCATATATTGTTTTTTTCTTTCTTTCTTTCTCTTCCTCCTTCCTTGTCTCACTGTAGCCCAGGCTGACTCATGGTAATTCTCCTGCCTTGGCCTAGCAAAAGAGAGTCAGACTGCCTGGGACTGGAGTTACACACGGCTGTGAGGAGCCATGTGGATGACAGGAACTGAAGGGGATAGAAGATTAGCCAGTGCTCTTAACTACTGAGCCATCACTGTAGCCTCAGAAAAGACTTCTAATCCACACTGGTTAGCATCCACAGTGATTTTCAGGTCGTAGACACTTGCTGGTAATAGGAGCAGCCTGACTACTGAAAACGTTAAACTTTTTATATGGGATTCTAAGTATGTGCCCCACAGCCCAGCTCTGTTGCATTTTATAGGTGCCACTCAAAAAACTATCCTCACAGTAGTGTCTAGCAGACAAAAGGAGTCTCACTGAACACTGACTTTACCAAATCTAAATGGAAACAGGGTGTGTTTTTTGGTGTTAAAAGTTCCAAGTGATACAAAATTCCAAAAATCCCTGTGGAGAAGGGAACAGTAATGACTAACCTATAGAAAATGCTAGTAATGCTTTTAAACAAAACCTTTTGACCAAAATTGAGATCTGTATGAGGCTAAGAAGAATTAAGATAGTAGAGTATAAAAAATACAGAAGGCTTTGATATACCTCAGATAAAATCACTCCCTTGACTGTTAAGTCAGAAGCAGTTTCTTTTTAATTTCTACGATTGAGATAATGAAGAGTTAAACATACCAGTAATAAGTGCTCAAAAGCTCCTTCAACTATGCTCCTGCCTCTGTGCCAAACAAAACTAAACCAGAAGGCTCCCAAAACAGCAATGCAAGTCAAAATCTGATTATGCACTCTCATTTAGTGCAGGCCTCGAGTAAATGACCACTCCCCCAGAAAACAATAAAAATGTTTTAACTAACCACAACCACGTCAGGATCAATATTTTACAACTACCTATGGAGCTGGAGAGATGGCTCAGCAACTAAGGCATGAGCTGCTCTTCCAGAGACCCAGGTTTGATTCCTAGCATCCACATGATGGCTCACAACCACCTATAAATCCAGATCCAGGGGAATTTGACACTCTCTTGTGGCCTCTGCAAACAACAGGCACACATGTGGTACATAGACAGGCAAAACATCCACACACATAAAATAAAAATATTTAAAAACCCAAATATTATTAAGCAGGGTGTAATGGTGTAAACCCTTCATCCCAGCACTTCAGAGGTAGAGGCAAGGAGATCTCTGTGAGTTCAAGGCCAATCTGTTCTACATAGTAAATTCCAGGTCAGCTAGGGGTTACACAGTGAGATCCTGTCTCAAAAATAAAATTACCCTCCCCCCCACCTCCCAAGAAATGATTATATTGGAAAGCACAAGAGCTTGGGCTCAATTACATATAAAAACTAAACCAAAACAAACAACTACCTATGCATTTTCCTAAAACTGTTTCATTCTTTCAAAAGCACACATACATTCTTCCCAAGAGTACATATTCATTTGACCATGAAACATGTAACTGACCAGTAAATTGACCATTAAACCATGAAAAACAAGGACATCTTGATATATATTAATTTATTTATTTTTATTTTATATGCATTGGTGTTCTGCCATGGGTGTCAGGTCCCCTGGAACTGGAATTACAGACAGTTGTGAGCGGCCATGCGGGTGCTGGGAATTGAACCCAGATCAACTGAGCCATCTCTCCAGCCCCTTGATATTTTAAGAAAATAATCAATGAAGCCATTCTGAACTCAGTTGCTTTATAAACCAGAAAAACTGATATAGGAAAGCTAAAACAATCATTTAGATCCTAGGGATATTCCTATCAGATATCTCATATTGTTTCATGCTTGGACTATTATTTGAAGAATCAGACAGTAGTTATTTTAAGCACAGTAAATATGTTCCAAGATTTGTGATGAGAGAGGTCAGTCGCTAAAGTTACTAAGACTTAATAGCTTAGCAATGTTTTTCACTCTGTACACTTTGAGTCAACAAGGCTACTTCCCAAAAACAAAACAGCCCATCAATGTTACTTTTTCAATCTGACTTCATATTTTATACTCAAAATTATGTTGCATTTCAATACTCATAATTAGTATAATCTGTTTTCACAAGATCTAATTATTTTTCTACTATATTTACAGTCTATTTGAACCTGCAAACTTTGAGAATTTTTATAGAAACTTTGAAAGTTTATTAGAAATGCTACAAAAGAATCCCTCTCTGCTACTAAACTTAAGTAGATGAGTTTAACTTGCTTGTTCTTGACAAACCTCGCTGACAGTTTGGTCACTATCCATTTCCTATATTGTACTGCATAGATATGTAGCCTTCTCTATGTTAAAACCCCCAAACTGGCACTGGATGATCCTCTACCACACTACAGGAAGAAGTCAAGCTTTGATGAACATCATCTGATAACTCCTTAAACATTACTTCAAATAGATAGACACTTCCTTTGACTTCTGCTCTTTCAAGAAAGCATGACTGTATTTTTGGAGGAGTCAGAATGATATACTGAAAGGTACTAATGAATATTAGAAATCTATGAATCATAAAATTATGACTTCAGAAAGGTCACATCATTGTGCCCAAATTGCCCTCCAATAAGCAATTCCCCATTGACTCTTTAATGTAATATAAAGTGAAAAGTAACATAAGTTATATATACACACAGGGAAAAAAAACAACCCTAAAAACCATACACAGCTAATTGCAAATAAGGAAGCAAGAGATTCATCAACCACATTGAAGCCTGTTAGATTCCCCTCTTCCTCCAACAAAAGAGTATATAAACTGTTCAGTGAGTTGTGAGGCTTCTCACAACACTAATGTACTAATGTCCACAGCATTCAGGAAGCAACTGTCCTGCACTGCCAGTTTTGTAGATGAAAAGAATCCTAAGACTTAATGATTCTTCCACGGTCACACACAGAGATCAGGTATAATTCAATTAAAACTGGCAGATTATGGACTCATTACTTCTAATCAACCTCTCCCCCAAATGTAACAATTATCTCACTCTATATGCTGTTGTGTATTTACACATACACTGTCTAATAAGATGGCTATCAGCCACTTATTAAGCACTTAAGAAACAGCTGGTCTAAACAGAGAAATACTGTAATGGTAAAATAGAACCTGGATTTTGAAGATTTAGTAGGAAAGGAATGTGAAAATTTTGATTTTTTAAATACAGATTAAACGTTAAAATGACATTTAATATATACTGGGCTAACACTAGTTGTACAGCAACAGCTCTGCCTCCCTCAAAATATAAATCTTAAGACCAAACCAAAAAGCGGTAATTTCTTAGTATTGTTATATTCTACACACATTACCTATGTAACACAATGCAGTAACTGTGTCTGGAAGGGGAGAAAATGTACATACATGTTTCTCAAAGATACAGGCATGTAAGTAGCAAATACAACAAACAGACCATCTAAAAGGAATAAAAGATGTTTTTGTCTCATTACAAGTACACACAATTTTTATAAGCTTTTTGTTTTCTTTTGTGTACTGAGGATCAAACCCAAGGTTTCATATATGCCATAATTCATCACTGAACTACCACCCACTTATGTGATTTAAGTCATGTCATAGTTGTAGATGGAAAAATGAAAATATTCTAATTTCTAATACATGTACATGGATTCAGTCACCAAAGAGTAGATACAGATATTATGACCCCCAAATACATTTAATATGCATTGATATATAGTTTTAAATTACCTATCATAGTAGCCACGTAATTCAATATTTAATCTGTTAGAGACTACAGTGGCAACAAATTCATAGTAAGGTTCATTTTTTTTTTTTTAAAGAATAATTTTAAAACAGGGCAGGGAAGCACATGCCTGTAATCCCAGCACTTGGGAGGGTAGCAGAGATGATCACACATAAAATTAAAAAAATACAACAGTGTGGCAGGTTGGACATGGTGGCACATACCTGTAATTTTAGCATTCAGGAGGATGAGGAAGGAGGATTCAGAGTGTAAGACTATCCTGGGCTACAGCTACAAAGTGAGACCCTGTCCAAAATAGAAGAATAAGAGGAGGGAGGTAAGAGGGTCTGGCAACCCTACAAAAAGTTAGATGTAAATCCTCGTTACAGCATGGATGAACCTTCAAGGCAGGTAGCCACAAAATATCATAAAATGTACACTCCATTCAGAATAGGCAAACAAAACATTGTTTTGGGCTGGAGTAGCTGAGAAAGACAATTACTGCTAATGACTTATGTCAGGGGTTCTTTAAAGAGTAGTAAATATTCTAAGATTAACTTTGGTACTGATGGCACAACTATGTAAGCATATTAAAAGACCTTTTTCTATGGGTGATTTGTATATTATGTGAACCACATCTCAACTAAACTGTTAAAAATAGGTAGCAAAAGAAAGTAATTAGCTGCCGGGCAGTGGTGGCGCACGCCTTTAATCCCAGCACTCGGGAGGCAGAGGCAGGCGGATCTCTGTGAGTTCGAGGCCAGCCTGGTCTCCAAAGCGAGTTCCAGGAAAGGCGCAAAGCTACACAGAGAAACCCTGTCTCGAAAAACCAAAAAAAAAAAAAAAAGAAAGTAATTAGAAGTTGGGCATGGTGGCACACACCTTAGAGGCAGAGGCAGGTGGACCTCTGTGAGTTCGAGGCCAGCCTGGTGTACAAATCGAGGTCCAGGACAGCCACGGCTGTCACACAGAGAAACCTTGCCTTGAAAAAACCAAAAAAACCAAAAAAAAAAAAAAAAAAAAGAGAGATTGGTTGGTAATGTGACACTGCTGAATTTCTAAACTTTGTGGTATTTATCAGTTTTATAGTTTCCTATTTTGTGATTTTTTTCCTATTCTAAATATTCGTATTAGTTAAAAAAAAGGCAGTTCCACGTGTAAAATTTGACAACTATGAAATGTGCATTTAAAAACTGAATTGACTATTATGACATGTAAATTACTCCAATGAAGATGGTTAAATGTGGGAACTGAGGAGATGGTTCGGTGGTTCAGTTCCAAGCACCCACATGACAGTTCATAACTGTCTGTAACTCCAGCTCCAGGAAATCCGACATGCTGCTCTGGCCTCCCTGGACACCAGGCACACACATGGTACACATACACACATGCAGACAAAACACCTCTACAAATAAAATAAATCTTAAAAAGATTTTAAATTTCTTCCACTATAAAAAAAAGTTGTAACAAAACCAAGCTTTATTAACCTCCAAACAATCTCTGAACAGTCACACACACCCTGAGACATATAGCACTTCTAACTATTGCAATCAGCTGAAACAGCACAAACTACATTAAGAGACTGAACGGCACAGTAAAAAGTAAACAAAAGTTGCTGTCTCAATCAGGCAAATGCTCAAGTTCAGGGACAGACTACAGCAATATGAAGATCAGTTACAAGAACATATAGGGGCACAAGACATTTTACCACTTTCTCTTAAAAGTTAAACTCTTGACTCAGAGTGGTTTGTGTGAAAGAAAATATACATAGGCACTTAAAATTTCCCAAAGAAACACACACACACACACACACACACACACACACACACACACACACACACACACACACACACACTGTGTGTTTACTACATCGAACCTTGGAAGCAGCTGTGTCTAAGACAATGAACCCTTTTTTCCCCCTTTTAAAATAATAGGTGATGGTGTCAGTCCACAGACCACCGATCCCGATTCCTCACTGCCACCACCACCACCAGGAGGTGGAGGGAAAGGCTACCGTACACCAGAGGATGACAGCTTTGTATAACCCTTTGGACTTTCTATGTAAGAATGCACTGGCAGTCTCTTCTCAGGAGAGGTGTAAAGAGATTTGTGAACAAGCTCAAATAAGGGGGATCCTTTTCCAGGAAAAAGGCACACCGTGCGCCACATCTTGAATCAGCTAAGGACCAGAGTGAAAGCCAGGCCGCTGGAAGGCACTGTTAAGCATCACCAGGACCGCCTCTCGCGGCGCGGGTGTCTTTTTCAACAGAGAAGTTGACTCCTGTAGTTTGGACGTAGGGGTAAAACAGAAGTCGGCAGGGGAGATCAGAAACGAACGTTTGCGGAGGCGCCGCTGGCCCGGGGAAGTTACGAGGTCGCTGCCCGCAACGCCCGGCGTTGGGGCTCGAGCGGGACTGGAGCGGAGTCCGAGCCTCCGTCGCGGCAGAGCCTCCGCGCGGCCGATCTCCCGGCCGCCCGCACCCGCGTCTAGCCGGCTCGACAGGGCAGGCCTAGGCCGCGCCCGGCGGGCCCGGGCGCTGTCGCCGGCGGAGGCGGAGCAGGCCCGGCACAAACTTCCCGGCGCGGCGCCCGCGTCACGGACGCCCGCCCGCCCAGCGCCATGCCGGCCGCCGCGCCCGCCCGACTCCGCACGCACCCCGCATCCCGCCGGGGCCAGAGGCCGCGGACCTCACTGTACCTCTAAGTCGCGGCCTTTGTTCTTGAAATTCTTGAGCCGTTGGTTGTCCAATTTCTCGTTGTCCGCCATGGCCGGGCCGGCGACTCTTCCCCCCCCCCGCCCGGGCCCCGCGGGATCCGCCCCAACCACCGCGCCGCACCGACGCTCCCAGGAAGCCGGCCGCCGCCGGCGCCGCCCGCCCGTCCGCTCCTTTCCTCTCGCCCGGCCTCCGCGGCCTCCGCTCCCCGGCCGCCCCCTCCTGTCCCGAGCCCGGACACCACAGCAGCTCGGGCGAAGACAACCGCGGGGCCGGCGGCGGCAACGGCGGCGGAATGTGCTGCCGGCTGAGAGGGGGTGGCGGCCTCGATCTGAGGGCCCGGCTCTGCGGCCACGCCCATCGCCGCCAGCCCGGCCCGCCGATTGGCCGGCCGGCCTCCGGCGCGCTTGGCCAATCAAAAGGGGCGATGGAGAGCTGGGGGGCGGAAGCGCAAAAGGAAAGGGGAAGGGAGAGTCTGGGACAGGAAAGGGCCCGGGCGGAGGGGCTGGGGAAGGGAGGAGCCTCGCGCGGACGGAGAAACCCGAGGAAGGCAGAGAGAGGCAGACCCGGCAGTGGGCGGGATGGGCAGGGGATAGTCGCCCGTTTACGGTTGTCGGGGTAGTCTTGGATGTTGGGATTCTCGACTCGGTTCTTTTCTCCTCCGGTGTTACTAGAGCGCTTCATTCACTTTGGAAGGCAAAGAGGTGTGTCCAAGCTCCACGCGGGGTCCCGAACGGTTAGCCCTCTTCTGGGTCGTCCTAGGGCCCCGGTGTCGAGGCTAGGACTGACTGGGGTGACGCGCATTCTGAAAGCGAGAGGGACAGAGGAGGAAAAGAAAAGGGGTCTCTGACCAAGTTCCCGCAACAGGTAGAAACTTGGGAAGACTCGATACTTCTATGATACCTCTTTTGGGGTATTTCTTCTTGGAAAGTTAAACTGCTTGGTCACAAAGAATTTATAGAGAACTAGGACTATGATCCTTGACATAGCAAATTCAACATTGTGACTGTCGATAAAGGAAGTTAATCCCAAAGACTTCTTAACCAGGAACATTGTAACCAAAGGCGGAAGTAAAACAAGATACAAAAAAAAGCCTCTCAGACTTTTCAGAAGAGGTCCCAGCTGGTGACACAGTTTGTAATCTTAGCTATTGGGGGTAAAGGGCGCAACTCAAGTAGGAGGATCCCAAGTGCAAGGCCAGCTTGAACTAGAGAATTCAGAGCCACTCTGAGCAGTTTAGTGACACCCCCTTTTCCCGTTCCCACGTGCATCTCAAGGTAAAAAGTACAGACATACTCCTTGGCAGAGGCTAAGCATGCTGAAGGCCCTTGGTCTGGGATATGCTGGCTTGTCATCTCAGGATACTCCTGCCTCTACCTTCCAGTGCTGGAATTACAGGCATGCACACCTGGACTGGCTTGCTGGGGATCAAACTCAAGTCCTTATACTTAAAGACCTTCTTTATTTTTATTCTCCAAAGATTAATTTAGTTGAAGTGACAATGTATTTGCATACTGGAACACTAGCATATTTTAAAATATGACTAAGCTAGGTATGGTGATATATGCTCTAATCCCAAGATTTAGGAGACTCAGGCAGTAAATTCTAGAATTCTGAAGCCAGTCTGGGCATATCAAGAGATCCTGTGTCCCAAAGCAAAACCATGAGATCAAAGTGTGGCAAACCGTGCCTGTAATCTCAGGACTTGGAAGTCTGAGTCTGAGTTCTAGGCAAGACTGGGCTATAGAGTGAGACCCTGTGTCAAAAATATGAAAGAAAGGAAGGGTGGGTTTAGGACAAGAAAATTTTGGTATAAAGATGGAGAAAGAGAACATGGCTCATGAATGTTGCCCCATTGTGGATTTGATCATAAGAAAGGCTCATGTGATTACTTGAGCAAAGTACATAGTATTGAGTAAAGAAAAGAAGGAATTTTATACATTGCTAGATCTTACTGAAATATAATTTGTGTTTGTTACAGTTGGGCTGGTTCTTTCTGGAGAGAAAAATACTGAATCATAGGTAATCACTATAGTTTGTTGAATGTTCATGTATTGAAGCTTGGTTACCAGTTTCAGAGGAATTCTCCTAGGAAGGGATTAAGATAGTTCTTGTGGAATTCTTTATTACTTCTCAAGATAGAGTTGTTATTTTTTAAAAAAAAAAAAGACACACCTTGCTGGCCAATTTTCTTTAGTTGCCTGTAAAACCATAAGATTTCCCTCTCATACCTCCATGATGCCATCTGCCATAGTGGGGAGGAAGCTCACCAGAGTCAGTATTGTGATATTTGAACAACTCCAAAACTATGAAGCATCTTTTCTTCAGAAAGTAGCCAGGCTAAAATATTTTGTTACAGTAACAGAAAATGGACTAATATAGTAGCATTCTTGTATTTTCTCTGGGAAAAAAATTGACCAGGCACAGGGGCCTTGATACAGGCCTTTTTATTCCCAGAAGATTCTGACTTATGGCTTGGAGAGTCTGAAGAAAATAACCACTTATTTCGAAATTGATATTAATTTTTTTGTTTGTTTGTTGACCTAGCATCGCATGTGGTCCTGACTGACGTCAATCTTTTTATGGAGACAAAACTGGCCTTGAACTCCTGATTCCCCTGCCTGTCTCTCCAGTGCTGGTGTTACTGGTATATGCCACCAACCAGGATAGCTTATTTCTCAAGCTTAGTCTTGACTATTTCATCAAAGAAGACTTTTGAATTTAGGCTCAACCTTCATCCTAATACTTCCCACTTCAGACAAGTTCTCTGCCTTAATTTTTAAAACTATTTTAAAATTTTTAAGTAATTACAAATTTGTAAGAATTACAACAGAAAGGTATTAGGTGATTTTGCTTCTCTTTATTCCACTGCTTCTAATGGTAATACCTTATATAACTATACTATCAAAATAAGGCATTGGGGGCTGGAGAGAGGCTCAGCAGATAAGAATACTTGCTGCTCTTGCAGAGGACCCAAGTTCGGATCCCAGCACTCAGGTTAGGTGGCTCATTATTATCTGTAACTCCCACTCCAGGAGAGCTAACACTCTCTCTGACCTCCAAGGGCATTGTATACATGTGGTGCACATACATACATACACACAGGCAAACAATCATACACATTCAATAACAATAAATCTCTTCTTTAAAGATAGTTAATTTTGATAAAATCCAGAGGCTAATTAGAATATAGAAAAGACAAGAGATTATAAACAATTTAAGATTTCTATAATCACAATAATAATGTTACCAGATGTTAAGCTGCTACAATTTAGGTCTGGGTATTTTATTTATGTGAGGTATTTTATTATTGTTATTTGTATGTTTACTCTTACAAATAGCACTTATTCAACACTATGTGACAGTCTTTTTTTTTTGAGACAAGGTCTTTCTGTGTAGCTAAGGTTTGCCTATAATTCATAATCCTTCTCTTTCAATCCTCCTGGGTGCTAGGATTGCAACCGTATCACCATGCCTGGCCAAGGCAGCCTTGTAAACATCTGTTGCAGGGTCTCTCCAGTTATATTAAGCTGTGCTCTGACTTTCTGGATAGCCAAGAGTAGCCTTGAGTTCCTAATCCTCCTGCCTCCACCTCTCTAGTGCTTAGATTGTAGGAGTGAGTCACCACATCTAGCTGTATAGATGCATTGAGTTCCTACGATGATCCCGTGAAGTAATTGTGTTCACTTTACAAATTAGAAAATTGAACCTTAGAGAGGTGTAATAATTGATTTAAGTCACGCAGTGAATGTTAGAGCAGGCATTTGAACTGATCCTGACACCAGAGCCCCCTGGGAAGGACTCGAAGGTCAGTATTCCTAATGCACTTTGAAGGGAGATATTATTTCCATTTCCTGTATGAGAAGCCTAAGGTTTAGTGTGGTTCAGTAACCTGCTCGGGCCCTCACACAACTAGCAGGTGCTGGAGCGCTAGTTTGATTCTGGGCCCACCTAGCTCTTAACACCAGGCTCTTGGTAAATGAACTCTGTTTCCCTGGCATCACACACAGACCTCAGCTGGACCTCTCAAGTCCAGCTCTGAAATGTATGAGACAGAGCTGCTCAACCCTCAGTGACATCAAAATCACCTGGGATGCATAAAGCCACGTTAGTGGGCACTTCCCCAGACCTTGTTGCTTTAGAAAGTCCGAGATCCCCAGGAGGACTTTGAAGTCTACTGGATCTGGCATGACAGCCAGTTTTAAGGTTGTTTCACCCTTAAGGTAAGGAAAAAATTAAAATAAGGGCACCACATCACGGTGATGGGTCATGTAAAATAATGCACACCAAGGTTACATAGGTCTAACTAAAAAATGTAACCAAACAATTAGTGTTTCAAGGACTGAAATCTCCAAGTTAGTAAAAACTGGTTTGGTATTGCTGAACAGATTTATGTTGTATTTTTCAGGATTCCTTTCTGCATCTAGTTTTTCTCATGAGTTTCTTCCAACAGCGTTCTTTGTATCTTCTTCATGGGGATTGGCTCCACGGATGGGTTTAAGTGCAGTTTGCTCTTCTTGGTCTTGGTTCATTTCATATGCACTGTGGCTATTCCTGCCTTTATACCTCTTTGAAGGCTCAGACCTGCTCAGTCCTCCAGTCAATTCCAAAGGTCAGGAGGTTGTGTCTTCATGACCTGCGCCTCTGCTCCTGAACCCCAACCCATTCGCCAGCCATCGTGGTTTCCTTCTTCTAGTCTGGTTCTCAGGGCCCGCCCTGGAGATTTAGTCAGGAACAGGGTCTCCTGCCCTGGACTTACCTTTTATAACCTCTCTCACACTAATAAACAAGACAGAACGCACCTCTCTTTTTAGTTGCCCTGTCCAGGGGGATTCCTTTTTGATCAAATCGATGAAGGAAAATCCCAAAGCACTGTTAGCACATAATCCTCCACAGTTCTGCTAAAGGTGACACTGTTTCTTCAACTGAAAACATTAGATGTCTTTGATTCTTTATCCCAGTCTCCCCATTCTTACACTTAATTTATAACAAAGTTTATTGAGTAATTCGTATCCCCCCCCCCCCGCCCCCGCCCCACCAAGTCCTCTGTTCTGCTGCCTCTCCATTCCCAGAGCTGCGCCCCACATGCCCTCTCTGTTGAGGTCAGTAAGACCGTGTCATATTCATGACGGCCAGAAGAAGGGCAGAACTGGGATCTAGATAGTTCGTCCTCCTGATTGGTCCTTGAGCTTTCACATCAACACCCCCTTCACCCAGGTTCTTCAACCTCACAGTAGCTTAGTCACAGCCCATTTAATCTGCAGAGGATACGAGCTATGTTAGAAAATGACCCTTATTGCCAGGTCAGGTGACAGATCTACAGTTGCAGGTGCTTGGGAGCACTGAGGCAAGAGGATGGGAAGTTCAAGGCCATCCTGGGCGACTTAGGGGACCATGTTTTAAAATGGAAAACAAAATAAGAAATGGCTGGAGACCCCTTCTCGGAAAAACAAAAACAAAAAAAAAACATAAAAAAACAAAACAAACAAACAAAAAAACCAAAGAAATGGCTCGAGACAGCTCAGTAGAAAGTACTTGCCCAGCATATATGAAGCCCTAAGTTCCATCTACAGTCACACACACACACACACACACACACACACACACACACACACACACACACACACTGCTTGTCAAACACTTGTGTGCTTGATATAATCATTTAAAAGAAAATGTCATGGTCAGACATGGTGGTACATGCCTTTAATCCCAGCCCTTGGGAGGCAACAGCAGGTGGATTTCTATGAGTTTCAGGCTGGCCTGGTCTGCACACTGAATATCAATGTTATTATAATGTTGTTATAATTCTTAAGGAAAAAACAGTTGAGAATCTGTGGAAATGAAAAGGGTGGATGTCTCTGTCAAAAACTGTCTCTGTCTCTGTCCTTCTCTGTCACTGCTCCCCCACCCCGTGTGTGTGTGTGTGTGTGTGTGTGTGTGTGTGTGTGTGTGTGTGTGTATGTGTGTGTGTGTGATAGGCCCCTATCTTCAGATATGTCTTGCACTTGGATTATACATTCTGTTTTGAAACTGAGAACAGTAGTAAAACAGCCACTCGGCCTGGTAAAAATCCTCGAGGATGAGTGGTTTCGGTAGCATCAGCAGAGACAGACTGGCGTCCTGCTGCAGGCCGCTGCTTTGGATAATCCCATGTAGGTAAGACATTAGTTTAAGGCATGTGTTAGTTTTGTCCCTGTGATTGAGCATAGACTACATGTGAATACGGTACTCTGTACGCACATGTAATTATCAAATAAAATGAAAACAACACAAGACTGAACACTCTCAAGGCACATAAATTCGTCTTGAATACACACCTCAAAGGGTTTACCAGCACTGTATTTATAGTTTGTCACCGTGTTCCACAAAACCCTGAAGTCTCTTGGAGACCTTCTCCAGTGGAGTTTCAATGGATTCTTCGGATGCTTCCAGAGTCAGAGGTCTGGAGCTCCTGATGTGCTGGACAAACATGGTCACTGAAGATCACCTATGAGAGACTTCAGAAAAATTTTTGTTAAATCTTTTGATGTTTTTTTTTCTCACTCTATCACATTATTAAATGCTGGAAAACTCTATCCTTTCACCCACACGTTTATTCTAACACTCGTTGGGTCCTGCAAGAGGTTGCTCACCAAATCAACTAATGACTGGCAATACTATATTTGGCAAAATCTGTGACTATCAGAACCATTTAAAGCAGTGGGAAAATATCACTACCCATGTGACATGTAAGAGCAGTTTAACTTCTAAAGGAAAATTCTTGTTTTGTGTTTATTTGTTTGCTTATGATTTTGAGCAGGGTCTTGCTATTTAGCCCAGGCTGGCCTAGAAACAGCAGCCCTCCTGGTTCAGCTTCCTGACTGCTGAGATTATAGACACGCCACCAAGTCCAGCTGTTTTCTTACACTTCTGCCTTCTTCATGAAAAGAAGGAAATTTTACCGTGTATTCGTATCTCTCAATAGTCACTAACATGTGAAATTCTTTGAAAGGAATAGTGGCCAGGAATAGTGGTGCGTACCTTTAATCCAACCTTCAGTGAAGCACTTGGGAGGCAGATACAGGCAGGTCTCTGTGATTTCAAGACCAGCCAGTTCTATATAGTGAATCCCAGGTCAACCAAGGCTATATTGTGAGACTCATGGGAGGGTGTGGGAGTTACACTTTGCTACTTTTGAGTGTAGAAATCCTCTGTGGTGTTATAAGAATGTGCTAACGTGTTGGGTTCTCGGTGGTGCTGGAGATTGGGCCTAGGGCTTTTGTACATACTAGATAAGCACTCTGTCAACTGGCCCAGATATCCAGACCTTTTATTGTTTTGTTTCATTTGGTTCTATTTTTGAGACAGAGTCTCACACTGGTACAGGCTGTCCTGGAACTCACTATAGCCCAGATTCATGACCATCCTCCTGTCTCAGCATCTGAAATGCTGAGATACCAAACCCAGCAGAAATCTCTTTGAAGAGCCACCCATCTCTGACTCCTTCATTCCTGGCAGTTCCCTTGGGGGCACTCTTAGGAGGTGGTCAAAGGGTACACTGGCAGATGGCTTGTTCACCACCCCTCATACTTCTCTGTAGGAACAATTTGAATATACTTTGTATTTCCCAAATTACAAAATACATTGCCTTTGTCGAAATCCCTAAAACGACAACAGAAGGGCTTGGAAAGAGACCACATATATATCTGACCCCACCCTGTATACAACCACTTAGTATAGTGTCCATCTTATTGGGTGCTGTATAGTGTGCTATCTGTCATCTGTAGTATAGTATAACATGAATCTATGTGCATTCTCTGGCTTGGCTTTAGGAGCATGTGGCTGATACAGTTATGTAAGTAAGGCCCCATGCTTAGTTAAATGCTCTTCTGTCACCATCTTGAAATTCTTAGTTTTTGAACAAGGGCTCCACATTTTCATTTTGTACTGGTTCTTGCAAATTATGTTGTCTGCCTGGTATGGTGTACTGTATAATCTTTTGAGATTATTACAACTTTTTTTTTCATGCATTGCTTCAATTTTTAAAGAAAATGCCTATATAGTGTTTCTATTTTAAATGTAAATAAGCACTATAAATGCAAATAGGGTCATATTGTATACCATTTTGCCACCTGCCTTTACATTTAGTGACATTTCTCCCGGTTTTGTAGTTTGCAGTGGCTAAAAAACACTCTGTTATGTGGATATCCGTAATTTGTTTAATCACTCTAGCAGTCTCCCACTGATGTGCCTTTGATAACAAAGCAAGCACGCTTTAGTTCCTGTTCTGTACTGGCCTCACTAACTCCCTAGGATACATTTCTAGAAGTCGATTGCTGAGTCAAAGGATGTGACTGTTTCAAAGTGTGAGACACATGACCTGATTGTCTTTCAGAAAGATTGTACTAGGTTAGACCACTCCAGTTCCACCAGCTGTGCACAATCATGAGTGTTGCCCTGCACGCTAACTGGCCGAAATAACTCGGACTTCAACTCTGTGGATCTTGCCTGCCTCCTCTTTCTAATGGTCTTAGCTTGCTAGGATACCACTGATTCTTCTAACTTGAAATGGCAGTCTCTTGAGTTAAACATCTTGCTGCTAATTGTAGTGAGTACCTTTTAGGTAGAGATTTTTGGGGTCCTTCCTGGCAAATATGTGAAACATTATGCTAAGCCCCTTAGATGGTCTTTTATGCAACATGTTTTTAATTTCCATAGTCTGCGTTCAAGGGTGCTGTGAGTGTTGACAGTGACTCCCAAATAGGAATCTACTGGCTTGTTCTTTTTTTTTTTTTTTAAACATGATTTCATGTAGACCGGGGAGCCTTCATCTCAGTATGCAAGTGCGGATGACCTTGAACTCCGGATCTTCCTGCCTCCAACTCCCAATGCAAGATTAGGAGTGTGGCACCAAAGCCAGACCTCTTCTGCTGTTAACACCCAGTCATTAAATTCTAACTTTGCAACACTTTCCGAGCTGTAAAAGAACAGTACAGAGAGTTCCTTGCACTGCTCACCAGTGTTCCCCAGACCATGGCGTCTTAGTCAGCTTTCACATCCTCACCGGCTCTGAACTCTGAGAAGAAATCGTTCACATCCTTACTGAGCTACCTCTCTTGTAGGGGTAATCTACTGCAAATGTTCCAACTCATAACCATAGAAAAAAAAGACACAAATTATTCTGTATGTACAGTATTTAAATGTCATCATTTTTCTCCAGTTCATTGAACAAAATTGAAAAAAAAATCTGATCAAGTGTTCAAACCAGGGCCACTTGCTTTAGTAGTAGGTGTTTCCTCCTTCCCTCTCCTTTTGAGTCATACTCTTGTGGAATATTAGTTGAAGATGTATTACATTTGTCTATGCTGTGGAATATTTGTTTAATGATGCAAAGATGTGTTGCATTTGTTTAACTCTGTAAAGCTATGTTACTTTGCCTGTCTAAAACACCTGATCGGTCTAATAAAGAGCTGAAGGGCCAATAGCTAGACAGGAGAGGGCTGGGTGGGGCTGGCAGGCAGAGGGAATAAATAGAAGAATGAGAAGATCGAGGAGCGAGACAAGGAGAGGAATCTGGATGCCAGGGGCCATCCACCCAACCAGCCACGGAGTAAGAAGGAAAGAAAGACGTAGAATACAGAAAGGTTAAAGCCCAGAGGTAAAGGTAGATGGGATTTTTTTTTTTTTTTTTTTGGTTAATCTTTTTATTGTGATTTTTTTAAAGTTTTTTTTTTTTTCATTTTACATACCAACCACAGTTCCCCCTCCCTTCCCTCCTCCCCCATCTAATCCTCAGAGAGAGAGGGTAAGGCCTCCCATCCCATGGGGAGTCAACAAAGTCTGGCTTATCAAGTTGAGGCAAGACCAAGCCCCTCTCCCCTGCATTGAGCATGATATCCCTCCAAAGGGAATGGGCTTCAAAAAGCCAGTTCATGCACCAGGGGCCCCACAAACTGACCAAGCCACACAACTATCACCCACATTCAGAGGGCCTAGTTTGGTCCCATGCAGGCTCCCCAGCTGTCAGTCCAGAGTCCCTGAGCTCCCACTAGCTCAGGTCAGCTGTCTCTGTGGGTTTCCCCATCATGAGCTTGACCACCCCCCCCACCTCCACTCATATAATCCTCCTCCCTCTCTTTGACTGTACTCCAGGAGCTCAGCCCAGTGCCTACCTGTGGATCTCTGCATCTGCTTCCATCAGTCACTGGATGAAGGCTCTATGATGACAATTAGGGTAGTCACTAATCTGATTACAGGGGAAGGCCAGTTCAGGCACCCTCTCCACTATTGCTAGGAGTCTTAGTTGGGGTCATCCTTGTGGATTCCTGGGAGTTTCCCTGGTACCAGGTTTCTCCCTAACCCCATAATGGCCTCCTCTATCAAGTTTTCTCTTTCATTGCTCTCCCTCTCTGTCCCTCCCCCAACCAGACCATCCAGTTCCCTCATGTTCTCATTCCCCACCCCCTCCAGTTTACCCAGGAGATCTGATCTATTTCCCCTTCCTAGGGTGATCCATGCATTAGACGGGATAATTTAAATTTAAAAACAAACAGACAAACAAACTGGCTAGAAATAAGCCAAACTAAGGCTGGCCAGGCATTTGTAAGTAAGAATAAGTCTCCATGTGTTTATTTGGAAGCTAGGTGGCAGGCCCCCAAAGAGGTTAAAAAACAAAAAGAAAAACAAAAAAAACTACCTCATATTTTTTCAAATAAGTCATAGAATGATGTAAAAAGATACTTTGGCAACTGACAGTCCACAACTCTGGCTTGGTTGAATTTTTGCTTGAGTTGCTTATTTTTGTATTTTCATGTCTAAAATTAATCAAAAGTTTTTTCAAAGGAAAAAAATAATACCCAACAGGTTAGAGAAGTGGCATTTAACCACATATAGTAGAAATTTGTAATAGTAAATTAAGCTCTGAAAAATGAAAAATCTTTGTTGTTGAACAGTACTGAATAAGGGAGTGAGGACTGAGAAATAATAGATAGGAAAAAAAAGAGATATAGACCTAAAAGAAAAAGATAGAGACATAGGATAGCTTTGGTAAGACTCTGAGTCAATACCGAAGCAGCCCCAGGTTTATTTCTCACAGCCTTTTTATACCTAAAGCAAGGGGAGCAAAAGACCTCCCCTCTCAAGGACACCATGGTTTAAGGAACAAACAAGCATAAATACCTCCTTGATTCTCAAGACATCTGGCAACCACACCTTTGGTCATACATCCTGTTATCCAGCCTTAAGGAGCAAAGACAAGCTAGAACTCTGACCTGAGTCAAGATGGAATTAAGCCACAAACTGGAGTCACTGTGGGCTCCCACAATTTACTTATTTCATTTATTTTTTTAACAGCTGAGGTTTATGGAAGCACAATAGCATGGCATCCGAAGAGACTCCTCCCAAGGGGCAGGGCAGAACTGAAACACCTTTGTTGATTTATTTATTTAGACAGGCTCTCACATAGCCCAGGCTGGACCCAAGTGATGATATAGTTGAGACTGGCCTCGATCCCTCTGCTTCTACCTCTTGAGCACAGGTGTGCATTACAATGCCCAGCCAAAACGGTGTGTAAATGCCCTGGACTTTCTTCTCCAGAGCCTTCCTAAAGAGGTTGTTTTTCCTCTTTCCTAATGGCTGGATTATATTTGATTATGTGCAAATAAAGTTAGCCCTGACTCACTTAGAAAAGGAAAGTGAAAACTTTGGAGAAATACCCTTCCTCCTCAGCACTGGAAATGATGGCGCCTGTGTACTTAGAAGGGTAACACTAAGCAACTGCCTCTTCTCTTGGATCTTTCAAACAGTGTAGTGTTGCTGATAGAGTAAATGAAAGCTTTAACTGCTAATGCACAGGCATGGGCTCCCGAGCTAGGCATTAAACTCAACTGACCTGGGCTTGCACAGCTTCAAGGTGTGTTAATAAAATTTTAAGGAGCAGATGGATGTCATACTTATTAATCTTTCAAAAATAGTGTTAGACAGTGTTTTCAACCCTTCTCATGAAAACCCATGTCCTGTTCTAGTCTCTTCTCCCCTTTCCAAGGAAGAAAAGGAATCGCAGAGTCTGTCCAAGGTCCCAACAGGTAGGAAACAGACTTTCCAAGGAGGCCAGCTGGTATCTGAGTGCTTTAGTCCCAGGGCATTTTCCAAGTGCCCACGCTTTTGCTTACTCCAGGTTGGGATCTTATACCGAGGAGAAATGGCTGAGAACCCAGTCTTCACTCGTCCTGGAGGCTCAGTGGTTCAACAGTTTGAGTAGTCCCACAATGGCTGTCTCTCACTGAGGCATGGCCCAACACCCACAGTTGCTCAGTCCATGGGGCTGGGTCCCTCACCAGTCCTAATCTTGCACAGAAGCCACTGGACCCTAGTCCACAATGAAAGCTTGAAACGCTGGTTCTGATACCAGCGAAGGAATCATCATCATCATCATCATCATCAGCAGCAGCAGCAGCAGCAGGAGGAGAAGGAGGAGGAGGAGGAGGAGGAGGAGGAGGAGGAGGAGGAGGAGGAGGAGGAGGAGGAGGGCAGGTTAGCTCAGCAGCAAGAGAGAAAGCCAAACAGACAAGAGTTGATAATCTCCGCTCTGTCTTGCCCCTTTTATCTGAACTGCTACTGAAGATGCTCACAGTTAGGGTGGTCTTCCCACACCACTCAAGGCAATCGGAACAGTTCTTCAGGTAAGGCTCCCTACTCAGGCGCTACTAATTTGTGGCAAGTTGACATTAAAGTCAACCATAAACCACCCCCTGGGAGCAAACTCAGATCCACACACTTGCAAGGTACCCACAGAACCATCTCACTGGCCACTCTACAGTTTTCTTTAAGACAACAACAACAGTCTAGCTATATACCCAAGCTGGCCTGAAGTTCACACTACCTCTCCTTCCTTCTGAGTGCTGGGATTATAGGGGTCCACCACTGTGGCTGACTTTGAATCTCTTGACTTTAAAAAATGCATTTAACAGAGGGTGGGAGAGAATGGGTTTAAAACTATAAGTGTTGAGTGATTTTATATGTGAAACTGACTTTAAGTGCAAAGCATCCATTTTAGAATGTTGTGATTGCTTCAGTAGAGAATGAAGCCAAAATCTCAAGTCCTGTGTTTTCAATCCAGACTACAGTGTCTTACTACATTAACTACAGTTTTGTAAAAGAGGGCTAATTATTTTTTAGAAGCCAAAAACCATAAAAGTGAATTTCACAAGTGGCAGCAAGTGTCACAATATACGATGGAGACATTATGCTCGTGTGGAAACTCACCCACAGTTTATTGGAGCAGTCTTTTCTAATGGCACATATACATTACTATAATCAGAACTTCACCATTATGAGAGTATGAGGAATATATCTAAGAAATTGATACTGAAAGAGAGATGGCTTAGTGGTTAAGAGCACTTGCTGATCTTCCAGAGGACCCAGGTTCAGTTTCCAGCATCCATTTGGTGGCCCACAAGCATCTGTAACTCCAGCTCCAGGGGAACCAATGCCCTCCTCAGGCCTCTGTGGTTACTAGGCAAGCAAGTGGTGCACATACACACATGCAGGCAAAACACTCATGCACACAAACCTAAAAAGGATTTTTTTCCAGAAAAGGAAAGAATACTGTAATAGGAGAAATGGATGTAAAATTAAAACAGTCTTCTACAAGGTGTGTCATTCTTAAAGGCTTGTTCAATGTGACTATTGTTTTCCTAATACAAAATAAGAAAATCAAGCTCAGGAAAATCTATCCAGCTGGTTCCTATGTTCTAGTGTGTATCCATCAGTGAGGATGAGGCTGACTTCGCCAGTCCCTTAAAGCTCTTAGAACTGTACCCTTGAGCCGGTTTGCCCTCTAACCCGGGCTCCCTCTCAGAACACTTCACCGTGGTTAGGCATTATCTGTGGTGTGTTTAAAAATTCCTTAAAGTTTTCAATTTGGCCTAAATGTTTATTATGAGGGCCTTTTTCTGATGTGGCCCCTTTGGAAAGCTGAGAAAATTTAGCTCTTTACTCTGATAAACGCAACCAAAGGATGTTGGTTAGAGTCGTTTTAATGTGTTTGCTTTTATTCTTAGCAAGGCCTGACATTCACTGTCCTGTCTAGTCTCCTTCAAGTCTCTAATGCCTCTTAGTAGTAATTCGGGAAAAAATTTGAAAAAGAGATTAAAAAGAGACATACCTGTTGAAATTGTAGCTCTACTGCTTACCTCACCAGAACACTGGGCAGCTCAATCTTCCAGCCTCTGTTTTCTCATCTATAAAGTGGTTTATACTAATGACAAGGTGTAGTTTTGTTGTTTTTTAACTCTTTGCTCTTTTAGGGGGCCCACCACCAGCTCCCAAATAAATACATGAAGACTTATTCTTACTTATGAATACCCGGCCTTAGCTTGGCTTGTTGCTAGTCAGCTTTTCTTAAATTATCCCATCTACCTTTTGTCTCTGGGCTTTTACCTTTCTCTATTTCTGTATATCTTTTCTTTCCTTCTTATTCTGTGTCTGGCTGTATGGCTGGGTAGCTGGCCCCTGGCATCCTCTCCTCCTTTTCTTGCTCCTCCTCCTTCTCTTATTCTCCATTTATTCTCTCTGCCTGCCACTCCTGCCTAGCCCTCTCCTGCCTAGCTATTGGCTGTTCAGCTCTTTATTAGACCAATCTGGTGTTTTAGACAGGCAAAGTAGCACAGCTTCATAGAGTTAAACAAATGCAACATAAAAGAGTACAACACATCTTTGCATCATTAAACAAATATTCCACAGCATAAAAGAATGTAACATAGCCGGGCGGTGGTGGCGCACGCCTTTAATCCCAGCACTCGGGAGGCAGAGCCAGGAGGATCTCTGTGAGTTCGAGGCCAGCCTGGTCTCCAAAGCGAGTTCCAGGAAAGGCGCAAAGCTACACAGAGAAACCTTGTCTCGAAAAACCAAAAAAAAAAAAAAAAGAATGTAACATAGCTTTAACTAATTTTCTGCAGCAACAAGGTATTCACCAAATCCTTTTACAATGTTGACATTAACAGTGACTCTCTCTGGTGGAGGGAGGGAAGGTGCTTTGCCCTTTCTGGGAGAGGATAAAATCTGAAATAATTCCCTAGATGCTGAATGTGTGCTTGTGTGTGAGTGTGTACACTAGAGTTAGACAGGTACACATAAAGTGTATTCCCAGCCCTGCCATAGACTTTCCAAACTGTTGTACACAGGTCAGGCCCATCCATCTTTGTGGAAACACATGGCCACAAACTGTTCAGGGTAACCACATTGATGTTTAAGCTATATACAGAGGTTATAGGTCACCCTAGATAACGCTCCTACCCCTATTTTTTTGTTTATTGTTCAGAAGCAAAAAAAAGCTACAGTTAACAAAAAGTTAAAGTTAGCAGATTTTTTTTTTTTTTTTTTTTTTTTTTGGTTTTTCGAGACAGGGTTTCTCTGTGTAGCTTTGCGCCTTTCCTGGAACTCGCTTTGGAGACCAGGCTGGCCTCGAACTCACAGAGATCCCCCTGGCTCTGCCTCCCAAGTGCTGGGATTAAAGGCGTGCGCCACCACCGCCCGGCTAGTTAGCAGATTTTTAAAAAATTTTTATTTCTTTTTATGGTGTTTTGCTAGCATGTATGTCTGTGTGAGGATATTGGAACCTCTGGAACTGGAGTTATACACAGTTGTGAGCTGCCATGTGGGTGCTGGGAATTGAATACAGGTCCTCTGGAAGAACAGTCAGAGCTTTTAACTGCTGAGCCATCCCTCCAGCCCCAAAGTTAACAGTCTTAAAAAAAGGCTTTGCCAAAAAGTTATTTTAATTTTATTTTTAAATTACATTCATTTACATGTGTGGTGTGGATGTGCACATGCCATGGTGTGTGTGTGTGGGGGGGGGGTGGCTGTCAGAGGACAATGTGCAGGAGTCAGTTATCTGCTTCTACTACTCCAGTATCAGGGATCAGACTGGTTGTCATGCTTGACAGTGAGTACCTTTAATAAATGAGCCATCTCAGTGGCCCTATTTTAATTTTCTTAAAAGTTATTTTTTTTCTCCCCTCTGAGTATGTGCACTCATGTGCATGTTCCTGTGTGTGCAAGTGTGTTTGTCTGTGCAGGTACACATGTACCTGGTGTCTGTTACATGTATATGTGTCTATGTGTATGTGCACCTGCACATGTGTGTGTGTGGAGTCCAGAGAACGACATCTTGCCTTTTCTGTCATCAGGTCACCTCATTTTTGAGACAGTAGTGTTTCTTGTTTGCGTAAAGCTCATCTGTTGCCGGACTCTGGCCAGCAAGTCCTGTCCGCCAGGTCTCCTACCTCTGCCTTTCGGTGCCAGGATCACAGGCACATACCTCGGCATCAGGCTTTGTGCGTGGCACTGGCAATCCAAATTCAGGCCCTCGTGTTTGTGCAGCAAAGCACTTTACCCACAGAGCCATTTCTCCAGCCCCAGTAAATTCTTTTAAGATTCTATATCGCTTAGTTCTTTTCCTTGAACCAATGTGGAGCTGAAGGACAGAAAACAAACATAAATCACATTTCTATGACTTTGTAAGTCTTAGGTTCTGATCCGAACTTCAGATCAACTTCTGGTGTGGAGTTTGAAGGCCTATTTCGACAGACCTCATGAAGGAAGAAAATGACCTACTGTTCGTTGCCCACTACTCTTTAATAGGTTAGGTTACTAGTGCAACTGAGTCATAGAGACTCAGCATAATCAGTTCACCTAAGTCTCGTCTCCAGGTAATTTGGGTCCTGGATCTAAGGTGAGTGAGTGCATGTCCATTGTTTCCTGACTTTGTTCTACTATATGCCTTAATTCCTTCCTAAGTTACATAGATTTTTCTGTTGTTTCATTTCAGTACGTTTGCATTGCTCATGGTATTCATTGGAGCTCAGAAGTTAAGAAAAAAGATACAGTTTACCCAAACTCCTTTCAGCCCTCACTTTGTCTCCTGTTCTATTTCCTGCTTCTTGTGCGCTTAACAAAAAGTCATCTGGGTGAGATCAACATTTTGATGAGAAAGAGACAGGAATTTTGAGGAGTTTGGTTTATTTTTGGTGTCATGATGCTGGGAACACACAGAATTAACTTGTTCCCGTTGAGCAGAAAGATGCTCAGCTTTGTTTTTACATAACAGAATTTTGAAGTGAGAATATGTGCATGTTCTGTGGGACTGTAGGGAGGGTCCAAGTGAAGAACAGCTTTGGAGGTGTGGCTCTGTGTCTTTGTGTAGATGTCTCGGTGTCACTTTTGTGGTTTGTGGTGATTGTAAGGTCATACACATGTGTGATAGGAACAAAGACATAATGACGTAGTGGGTAGCTGTTCCAGCTTTGACCTTGAAACATTGCCCCTAGTGTGGCAGCAAATAACTGCCACACCTGCCTATGACCTGCCCCTGGGGTGTGGCCAAGAGGAGACAGACCCCTGAAGACATGAGATGTGCACACGTTCACTCTCTCAGCTCCTCATGGTCCTGGAGGCTGGGTTTGCAGACCAAGTCAGAGTTCCCCAGAGAACTATGCTGATCCTGTAATTGACCCCTTATTGGTTGTAAGTTGCCCCTGAAATAAACCTCTTTTAATTACTAGGTAAACTACATGGAATTGCCTCGTTAATTATAGCAATATAAAGAAAATAAAACAGATTACCCAGTGCAAACTAACCCTCCTCCCAGACCTACTTCCAGACATGCTGGTTCCCTTCTGAGGAGAACCATGGCTCAGGAGCGATGAATGATAAACAAGTGTGAATTGCCCCCCTCCTCCCAGCCTTCCTCCTTCCTTTCGTCTCCTTTTTCCCTCCCTCCTTTCCTTTCTTTTCCTTTCCTTTTGGTTGTTATTTTTGTGTGAGACAGGGTCTTACTGTGTAGCTGTGGCTGGCCTGGAATTCTCTATATACACCAGGCTGGCCTCCGAATCACAGAGCTCTGTCTGCTTCTGCCTCCTGAGTGCTAGGATTAAAGGTGTGTGCTACCATACATGACTCATCAAACTCAGTTTTAGTCTTTAAAATTGTATGCGTATTGGTTATTTGCTTGCACGTATGTCTGTGTATCACATGTGTGCTTAGTGCTGAGGAAGCCAGAAGAGGGCATAGGATCTGTTGGAGATGGAGTTATAGACAGTTGTGAGCTACCATGTGGCTTCTGGGAACTGAATGTTGGTCCTTTAGAAGAACCGCAAGTAGTCTTCACCACCGAGCCATATTTCCAGCATCTCAAGGGAAATAAATAAATAAATAAATAAATAAATAAATAAATAGCAAAGCAAACCTCTTCATGGTGGCCCATGTTTATAACCTGAGTGCTAGAGAGGCTGAGGCAGAAGGCTTGCTCTGAGTTCAAGATCAGCCTGGGCTACAGAGTTTGACTCTGTCTCAAACTCTCCCCTCCCCCAAGGTGAGAGAAACTTCTGGAAGAAGGGTGTATATTAAACAAAACAAAACAAAAGCTGTAAGGGCTGGAGGGTGGGGAGGAGCATTGTGAAATGCCATCTTTGGGACATGACGTGGGCTTGCCCTCCTGAACTCACTGCCGCTGTGGTTACCTCCACAAGATCAAGCCAACAAGATTTTTCAACATGCTAGTAGGCAACTGGACTAGGTAGGATGAAAAAAGACTTAGACCAGAGAAGCTGGGCATAAGTCTTGGCACTTTTGCAAGGAGCCGCATGGCATTTATCTCCTCAGAGTGATCATTGGTGTGGCTAACACATAAAGGGAAAACGACCCAAGGTTTAGAAATGATTTTGCAATAACATTTAGTGCCCCCACCCCCGTTGTGGGAGCTTGACTAGGCACCTTGCAGGTTCCAATTTAACCATATTAAATAAAGAAACTGTAGAAACAATAAGGGAATCCTGTTCAGAGATTCAAAACTCTTTCATTTCCACTGGCAGCTATGGGATATTTCTTTTTTCTCTGTGTCATAGAAATTAAATGATTTTTCTTTGCGGGGGCGGGGGACACTAAGGATGGCTCAGTGGTTAAAAGCAGCAGCTGCTTTTCGGGAGGACCCCAGGTTCAGTCCTCAGCACTCACATCGTGGCTGAGAACCATTGTAACTCCAATTCCAGGGGATCTAATATCCTTTTGCTAGCCTCTAAGGGCACATAAACATAAAATGAAAATAAATCTTCAAATGATTGTTTAAAATATTTGTCTTTGTTTCAATATGATTTTTCAACAATAAACATGTTTTCCCAGATAAATCTGTTACCTATTTTAATACCTATTTGAATATATTTATCTTTGAATTCACTACTTTCAATTTTTTTTTTTTGAGAAATTGCTTACCTTTTCATGTTCAATAGCTGCTTGTCTGAAGTCTGGTCACTATATTTTTAAAATCACAGTGAATAAATTTTCCCTACATAGTTTTCCACATTAAGCTGCTATCTTAGAACATAGGATATTTTCTGCAAAATTTTTTAATATTATAGACTATGTTGGGTTGAATCCAATATTTCATTAGTGTGGTCTGAATATTTCTTTCCAATTCACTTACCACAACACTTACCTGTACTGAATTCGCTCGTCATATTTTTAGAACCACTATTGATTCAACTGCTCTTTTTTTTCACACAAAATTATTTTTTAAATTTTAGAACTTTTCCCCCTTTTATTGAAAATAGACTCTTTTCTCATACAATATATCCTGATTATAATTTCCCCCTCCCTCTACTCCTTCTACTTCCTCCCCACCTCCCCTCTGCTTGGGATCCACTCTCTTTCTGTCCCTTATTAGAAAAGAACAGGCTTCCAAGAGATAACAACCAAACATGACAAAATAAAATAGAATAAAATGGAGCAAAAACGATCATATTGAAGTTGGACACTGCAGCCCAGCAGGAGAAGAGTCCCAAGAGCAGGCACAGGAATCAGAGACCCACTCATTCTCACTGTCAGGAGTCTCTTAAGAATGCTAACCAAAAAGTTACAATGTATTCGCAGAGGACCTGGTGCAGACCCATGGAGGCCTTGTGAGCTCATCTGCTCCCTGCTTAGTTGATTTAGAGGGCCTTGGGCTCCTAATGTCCCACTCTGGCTCTTACACTCTTTCTGCCTCCTCTTCCCACAGGATTCCCTGAGCTCTGAGGGGAGGGGTTTGATGGAGAACTCCCACTTAGACTCTCTCTGTGGGTACTGTCTGGCTGTGACTTTCTGCATCAGTTCCCATCTGCTACTGCAGGAAGCCTCCCTGTCAATGACTGGCTAAGGCACTGATCTAGGAGTATAGCAGAATATCATTAGGAATCAGTTTATTGATACTTTTTTTTTAGACCAGTAGTGTTTGGTTTTACCCTAGGTCTCTGGGTTATCTAGTCTCTTGCTCTTGGTCACCTAAGCAGAATCGGGTGTAGGTTCCATCTGGTGGGAGCAGACCTTAATTCAAATCAGACATTGATTGGCTTCTCCCACAAGTTCTGTGCCACCATTACCTGAGCATATTTTCTTGCAGGCAGGACAGATTGTAGGTCAAAGTTTTGTGACTGGGGTGGTGTTTAAACACTTTTCTCTTTTGGTAACCTTCAGAGTAACTTCTCTCACCAAAGAGACTAGAACTTAGTGGTGAAGACTCCATGTAAGCACCAGCTGGACTTCTCCATGTTCAGTGAGTTGTGTGAGTGTTTGATCCATTTCGAGTTGAATTTTGTGCAGGGTGATAAATATGGATGTATTTGGATTCTTCTACATGCAGACATCAGTTTGACCAACATCATTTGTTGATAATGCTGTGTTTTTTCCAATGTCTATTTCTGGCTTCTTTATCAAGAATCAGGTGTCTATGTGTATGTGGATTTATGTCTGGGTCTTCAATTCAATTCCATTGATGAATGTGTCTGGTTTTATGCCAATACCATGTGATTTTTATTACTATAGCTCTGTAGTACAACTTGAAATTGGGAAGCAGTTTTTTTTTTTATTGCTCAGGATTGTTTTAGCTATCTTGGGTTTTTGTTTTTCCATATGAAGTTGAGAATTGTCCTTTTAATGTCTGTAAACAATCACGTTGGGATTTTGATGAGGACTGTGTCAAATCTGAAGATTACTTTTGGTAGGATGGCCACTTTTACTATATTATATATACTATATATACTATCAATTCATAACCATGGGAGATCTTTCCATTGATATCTTCTTCAATTTCTTTCTTCAAACACCTGAAGTTTTTATCATACAAGTCTTTCACTTGCTTGGTCAGAGTTAGCCCAAGATATTTTGTACTATTTGAGGCTATTATGACTTTATTATGTTGAGAAATATCCCTTTTATCCCTAATCTCTCCAGGACATTTATCATGAAAGGGGTGTTGGATTTTGTCAAAGGCCTTTTCTGTATCTATGAGATTATCATGTGCCTTTTTCTTTCAGTTTTTTTATATGTTATATTATGTTACTGATTTTCATGTATTGAACCATTACTGTATCTCTGGGACGAAGTCTACTTGGTTGTGGTGGATGATCTTTTTGATGTGTTCTTGGATTCAGTTTGCAAGTGTTTTGCATCTATGTTCATAGGGGGAAACTGGTCTGTAACTCTTCATTGAGTCTTTATGTGGTTTGGGTATCAGGGTAACTGTGGCCTCATAAAATGAATTGGGAAATGTTCCTTTTGTTTCTATTTTGTGCAGTAATTTAAGGAGTATTGTCACTAGTTCTTCTTTGAACGTCTGGTAAAGTTCTGCTCTAAAACCATCTGGCCTGGGTTTATTTTTGGTTTGGAGACTTTTAATGACTGCTTCTATTTCCTTAAGGGTTATGGGTCTATTTATATTGTTTTTCTGATCTTGATTTAACTTTGGTATGTGGTATCTATCAAGGAAATTATCCATTTCTTTTAGATTTTCCAATTTTGTGGAGCATAGGTTTTTGAAGTATGTCCTTATGATTCACTGGATTTCCTCAATGTTAATTGTTATGTCCCCATTTTCATTTCTGATTTTGTTAATTTAGATATTCTCTCTCCGTCTTTTGGTTAGTTTGGATAAGGGCTTGTCTATCTTGTTGATTTTCTGCAAGAACCAATTCTTTGTTTCATGAATTCTTGTATTGTTCTATTTGTTTCTGTTTTATTGATTTCAGCCCTGTTGGGTTATTTCTCGCTGTCTACTCCTCTTGTGTGTGATTTCTTTTATTGGTTGTTGTTCCAGAGCTCTCAGGTGTGCTGTTGAGTTGCTAGTGTGAGATTTCTCCATTTATTTTATGTGGGCACTCAGTGCTCTGGACTTTCCTCTTAGCACCATTTTCATTGTGTCTCATGTTTGGGTATGCTGTGTGCTCATTTTCATTGAATTCTAGAAAGTTTCTAATTTCTTTCTTCATTTCTGTCCTGACCCATTTTTCATTCAGCAGAAAGTTGTTCAGTTTCCATGAGTTTGTAAGCTTTCTGTTGTTTCCGTTGTTGTTAATACCCAGCTTTAGTCCGTGGTGGTCTGATAGGATGTGGGAAGTTGTTTCAATCTTATATCTGTTGAGATTTGCTTTGTATCTGAGTAATCTCATCAGTTTTGGAGAAGGTTCCATGATGTGTAGAGAAGAAGGTACTCTTTGTGTTTGGGTGAAATGTTCGTAAATATCGGTTAGGTCCATTTGGTTTATAAATTCTGTTAGCTCCAGGATTTCTCTGTTTAATTTTTGTCTGGATGACCTGTCCATTGGTTAGAGTTGGGTGTTGAAGTCTCCTGCTGTCAGTGTGTGAGGGTCACTATGGGATTTAAGCTGCAGTAGTGCTTCTTTTACAAACCTGGTGCTCTCGTGTTTGGAGTATAGATGTTACGAATTGAAATGTCAGGCTGGAGTGATGGCTCAGTGGTTAAGAGCACTGACTGCTCTACCAGAGGACCTGGGTTCAGTTCCCAGCACTCACATGTCAGCTCACAACTGTCTGTAACTCCAAGATCTGACACCCTCACACAGACATACATTCAGACAAAACACCAATGCACATAAAATAAAGACAAGTTAAAAAAAAAAGAATTGAAATGGCATCTTGGTGGATTTTTCTTTGAGTATTTAATATCCTTCTCTCTCTTGTTTTCCTTCTAGCACTTGCTGTAGGACTGAGCTTGTAGATAGACATTGTTTAAATTTGGCTTTATCATGGGATATCATATATATATGTGTGTGTGTGTGTGTATATATACATATATATATGTAAAAGAAAAGAAAATCATCCTTAATATAGAACCTGTAGCAAATGTATCAAATGATCTTTTCTGCACATTGGTACTGTATATTACAGAATGTCTTACTTTTCTGTGTGAGTGTGTGTGTGTGTATGTGAATGTGAGTGTGTGTGTGTGTGTGTGTGTGTGTGTGTGTGTGTGTGTGTATGGGTTGGTGCACTCATGCCATGCACACACGTCAATGTCAGACAACTTGTTGGACTCTTTTCTTGTCTTCCACAATATGGGTCCTAAGGATTGAACTCAGGTCATCAGACTTGGTGGCTGAACCATCTCTCCAGACCCTTTGAGATTTATTTTATTTTTTGTCAGTTTAAGTCAGAACAGAGCATGGGATCCCCTGAAGCTGGAGTTACAAGAGGATGTGAGCTGCCCAAGGTGGGTGCTGAGAATCAAGCTCTGGTCCTCCGCAAGAGTATCAGGTGCTCCTAACAGCCGAGCCATCTCTCCAGCCCTTTGTTTTCTTTTAAAACGGAGTCTATTTTCTCTGGCCTTTCACTGGAAATCCTTTGACCCTCTGAGAGAAAGGAACCAAGTGCTCACTTCTCTTGTTCTGGGGCTAGTAAGCATGTTTTCCTGTGCTGCCAGTGAACTCTCTGGATAGCAGGACCTCACAGCCCTGAAGGGAGGTGATGCTGCCAAGACTGTTGCGTACGTCCAGCTCTTACTTCTGTGTCTTAGTTCCTAGATGTAGGACACACCGATTGCCAGTGATGCACAGTACTAGCACTAACCTCCTACTGGCTAATGTTGCTCTACATAGAAACATATTTCTAGGGCAGGGGAGATGGCATTGTGATTAAAGCGCTTGCCCCACCAGCATCAAAAGTGAGGATCAGATTGTGGCTCCTTAGAACCTAACATAGATGCTGAGTGGGTGTGGCAGCTTGCTTGTAATTCCAGATCTGGGCAGAAGGCAGAACGTGGTGACAGGATCTCTGGAGCAAGTGGGCTATCCAGATTAGCTATACCAACAAGCTCTGGGTTCAGAGGAGAGACCCTGAACCAGTGAATAAGGGCCATCAAAGAGGACTCCCAGCATCAACCTCAGGCCTAAACACATAGGTACACACATGTATGTCCCGATACATGTAATATGTATACACACAGGGACACATTCCCCGTCCCCCGCCCCCCACGTAAGAAAATAAAATACTTCAGAAAAAAGGATAATTATTTCTGTTAAGAAACTGGACTAGGCCAGGCGGTGGAGGCACATGCCTTTAATGCCAGCACTTGGGAGGCAGAGGCAGGTGGATCTCTATGAGTTTTAGGCTATCCTGGTCTACAGAGTGAGTTCCAGGACAGCCAGTGCTACACAGTAAAACCCTGTCTCAAAAAATAAAAACAGAAGGAACCGGGCTTCCCAGTCAGGTGGTGGTGGATCATTCCTTTATTCCCAGAACTGGGAAGGCAGAAGCAGGCCAGCCTGGTCTACAGAGGGAGTTCATGGAGCCTCTGGCTTCGGAGTGCTGAGATAAAAGGCTTTTATTTTTATTTTTTATTATTATTTTTATACAGTGCACCTCAACTGAGACCAGCCATGCTTCAGATGCTACAGAGGACAGCCAGGGATAACAGAAAAGCCCTACTTGGAAAACCAAACCAAACCAAAACAACAAGAAGAAGCAAAAAATGGGGCTTGGCTTTGAGCACAATACCGCGGAGGCAGAGGCACACTGACCTCTGTGAGTCTGAGGTCAGCTTGGTCAACGTATTTCCAGGCCAGCCAAGGCCATATAGTGAGACTCTGTCTTTTTTTTTTTTTTTTTTAAATCTGTATCAGAGCTTTATTAGGAGGAAGAGGGGTGGGGGTGGGGGGAACAAGAGAACCAGGCCTGGGGAAGGAGCATGCGCAGAGAGAGAAAAATGGTGGGGGGAAGAGGGAACAGAACAGAGAGCGACTCTGTCTTAAAAAGAAAAGAAAAGGAAAACTGGAAATTTTTGTTGTTTTTACCTCTTTTCTGGATTGCTTGAAAAATATTAACTAAATTAGCTATACTATGAGCTAGGCACGATGGTACAGACTTACAATCCCAGCATGGGGAGGTGGAGGCAGGAGGATCACAAGGAAGCTACAAAAAATCCTGCATCAAAAAGAAATAAACCAAAGAAACTGGTCCTAATCCAAAGGGTTTGGGCACCACGGGACCCCCTTTCCTTACCTTTGAATCCTAAACTAGTGTCTTACCGTGCAGGACAGCTCTATGAGCTTTACCTCCTGGTCTTCGTCAGCCTGAGAGTGTGGGGACAGGCAACCTGCTGCCAATGGTTTACAGTACAGAAAAGGGGAAGTTCTTGTTTACACGTATGTGATTGTGTAAGCTAAGATCGGAACATTTGTCTTGATGAGATATGCTAGTTTAAAGAAGCAAGCTGCTATGCTGTACTCCCCTGTGGAGAGAATCACGTGGCGGGAAGCTGAGGGTCACAGTCTGTCATCCCAAAGATGGCTGAATGAGGCTACCAGCCATAGAAGCTGCCTGCCTTCTGAGTGCTTCTTTCTCCTCCTCCTCCTCCTCCTCCTCCTCCTCCTCCTCCTCCTCCTCCTCCTCCTCCTCTTCCTTCTTTTGGGTTTGTTGAGACAGGGTTTCTCTGTGTAGCTTTGGAGCCTGTCCTGGAACTCGCTCCATAGACCAGGCTGGCCTCGAACTCACAGAGATCCGCCTGCCTCTGCCTCCTGAGTGCTGGGATTAAAGGCGTGCGCCACCACCACCCGGCACTCACTCTCTCTCTCTCTCTCTCTCTCTCTCTCTCTCTCTCTCTCTCTCTCTCTCTCTCTCTCTCTCTTTTAATACAGTGCACCTCAACTTAGACCAGCCTTGCTTCACATGCTTGGTAACCATATGTGGCTGGTCAGCTAAAATCAGACAGTTGTATGCGCATGTTTAAGAAGGCATACAAGCCGGGCGGTGGTGGCGCACGCCTTTAATTCCAGCACTCGGGAGGCAGAGCCAGGTGGATCTCTGTGAGTTCGAGGCCAGCCTGGGCTACCAAGTGAGTTCCAGGAAAGGCGCAAAGCTACACAGAGAAGCCCTGTCTCGAAAAACCAAAAAAAAAAAAAACAAAAACAAAACAAAAAAAAGAAGGCATACAATCATCTACATACATACTGGAGACAGCTTGAGTTTCCTATTTAAAAAATATATATATATTGTGTGTGTGTGTGTGTGTGTGTGCAAGTGCATGCACACGCTCATCAGAAGAGGACATGGGTTGGATCCCGTGGAGGTGGTTTTACAAGTGGTTGTAAGCCAGACATGGGTGCTGGGAACTGAACTCTGGGGCTCTAAAAAGGCAGCAAGGCTCTTAAATGCTGTGCCATCTCTCTGCTCTCTAGCTCAGGTTTTGCAGCCTGAAAACGGAGCCAGGGGCTAGAGAGATGACTCAGTGGTTGAGAGCGCCTACTGTGCTTGTTGTAGTAGTGGTTGCCAGCATCTACACCAGCCACCTCTCTACCATCTGTAACTTCAGCTCCAGGAGGTCCCCAACCTCTGGCTGCCAGGGCAGCTGCACAGGTGTGCCCATGTCCACATGAAAACACACACCTACACATAATTTTAAAATATATGATTATTATCATTATTATTATTTTGAGACAGGGTCCCTCTATGTGCTCCTGGCTGTGGTGGAACTCACTATGTAGACCTGGCTGGCTTTGAACTCACAGAGATCCTCCTGTCTCTGTCTCTTGAGTGCTGGGACTAAAGGTGTGTACCACTAGGCGTAGTTAAAATATATCTTTAAAAAAAAGTTTAGGCATGATGGTGCATGCCTCCCAGCACTCAGGAGGCAGAGCCGGGATCGCTATACATTTCAGGCCAGACTGTACTATTTAGTAAGGTCAGTGGACACACACCCCACTAGCCAAATTGGTGAGTTTTCCTTTCAATGAGAAACTTTGTATCAAAATAAGTGAGAGCGAGTCAGTTTTTTCATTTATGTTTATGTCATGTTTTGGAGAAATCCCATCTAATGATCACACAGGTCATGTGCACATAGACACGAACTCCTCAACCAATATCACATTTGATGGCACTCATGAGAGAGCTGCAAGACTGGGCCCTCCCACCTGACTCTGCTTGAGCAGAGGAGCACCATGTTATGCTCCACTTACTGGGAGTTTCATCACAGCACCCTACAATTCCTCTTGTTCTGGATATGTTCTCTTAATGGTGCTCATTAATATTGTCTAATGAGCCAAGTGGAAAATTCTTACCCTAATTCAATAAACTATTCCTTTCAGAAAATTCTGTTTTCAAGTTCTCTGAAGGAAACGAAAGGCCTTGGCTTGGGGACCCTTAAACCACTTCCTCAGATGGAGACTTTAGTCACAAGGGCGTTGGTGTCTCCCAGAGCTCGTGCAGACTCACAGCCTCGCTTCCTTCTTGATGTAAAAGACCCATGTCTTGTAAAGTTGGGGCATCTGTTTCAAGCCCACAGGGCTAGAGTCTCTCAGTCATTTCTCTCTGTGTCCTGTGGAATGTCTGCGAAGCAGGAACATGAAGGACCATTTTGCCAAGCAAAGTTCAGTGGTCACCTTCCTATAGGTCCTGCACGTCCTGCACGTCCAGTCGATACATTTTTTTTCAAGCAGTTCAGGCAAGAACAGTTTCTTGCCAAAATGGCTATTTTTGCCAAGGTGAAGATAAACTCCATATGGAGTGTCTCTGATGCCCATCCTCCTGTCTGAAGTAAATCAGTGCTGCCAGGAGCAGACACTGTCCAGAAAGTCTAAATTTTTAACAATATTTTAAATGCCATATTCTGTAGGTCTTTGAAGTGTTTGAAGATTACCTGTCTATCTGAAATATATCTATGTATACCTAGAAAACTTAACTAACATGCTACAAGTTTGACTATCATAGAAGACTAATTATCTATATTTCTTTTTTTTTTTTTTTACTTTGGATGACTGTCCAGGCTGCCAGCTATCTCTGTCTACCCTGCAAGACTCCCGAAAGTTGCTTGCATCCTTCTCCTGTTTCTCAGCATATCCTTCTGAGGTGTTTGATGTAGTTAAACACTAGAGATAGTTATAATTTTCCTTAGTTATGATAAAAGATAAGTTAGATATGAAACCTTAGACTCACAAATATAGGATAGATAGGATATCTTCTTTAATATTGTAACTGTAATTCTTACTTGATAATTGTTTTTTTATATGTAATTTTACTATGTGAAAGTTAAAACCTTCCTTTTTGAAAAAAAAAAGAAAAGGGGAAGTGCTGTGGATATTGCTCTGTATAAATAAAATGCTGATTGGCCAGTAGCCAGGCAGGAAGTATAGGCAGGAAAAGAGAGAAGAGAATTCTGGGAACAGGAAGGCTGAGTCAGAGAGACACTGCCAGCCACTGCCATGACAAGCGGCATGTAAAGATGCTGGTAAGACATGAGCCATGTGGCAAGATATAGATTTATAGAAATGTGTTAATTTAAGATATAAGAACAGTTAACAAGAAGCCTGAGCCATTAGGCCAAACAGTTTAAATAAAAAAAAAAAAAAAAAAAAAAAACCCATGTCACCACTGACATTCTCATTTTAGTGGTGAGCATGTGCATGTCTGTTTTGGTATGTTTAAAGTATGTTTTGAATACCTGTAATTTAAAAACCAATTCAATGGGAAATATGTCATACAAATTAAATTGTTCTCTGATCTCTATCTTGTGAATAAGACTCCCCCCGTCCCCGCCAACCTCAGCGTTATTTACCTAGGTTTTTCGTTTGTTTTGTTTTTGGGTTTTTGAGACAGATCCTTGTGTAGTTCAGGTTGGCACCGGACTCACTGTGTTGCTGAGGACAACCGTGAACTCCTGAGCTTCCTGTCTCTACTGCTAACGGCTGGGCTTACAGCTGAGCACCACCAAGCATGGTTTAAGCTTTGTTTGTTGTTTTTTTTATGTGTTTGTTTGTGTTTTGACACAGTCTCACTATGTAGCCCCGACTAGCCTAGACTTTAGTCACTGTGTAGACCAAGCTGGCCTATAGACAGTGCAGGGACAACACATGTAGACCACAACTCCCAGCTAGCACCGTGGACCGTTCTGAGTGCTGCCTCTCTGCTCACCAGATAGCAGTCCGATGTTTGTCAATTCAGTTCAGTTGCCACAGTCATGACTTACTTGGGTCCTCCTTATCTCTCATTCCAGTGTTACATCAGCCTCTGTCTTAGGTTTCCATTGCTGTAACAAAACATCATAACCAACAGCAACTTGGAGAGGAAAGGGTTTATTTCAGCGTATAGCTCCACATTACAGATCATCGCTGAAGGAAGTCAGGGCTCCTCATCCTGCGTTCTTATTTCAGGACCACTACCCCAAGGGTAGCACTACCCACATCAATCATCAATCAAGAAAATGTACCACAGGCTTGCCCACCAGCCAATCTTGTGGGGCAATTTTCTCCATTGACGTTTCTTCTTCCCAGAAGACTCTAGCTTGAGTCAAGTGGACATAAGACTCACCAGCACAGCCTCTCCACTTGCCCATTTCTTCAGTATTCTCATCTTGACCGTCTCCCCTGTCCATTGCTGTAAGAATAACACATGTGATTTAGCTAGCAGTACCGTGTGAGTCTGAGTGATTCCATCGATCATGTCTAGTCTGAATTTAGGAACTTGGATAAAACAGAAGTTGAGTGGCACGCCCAAAGTGTTTCTGCTAGTGGGTACAAGAAAAGATCCAAATTTAGGTCTGCTTACCTCAAAGTCTGTGATCTTTACACCATTACACTGTGTAAAACATGACGTGTCCCTGAGACGTGAATAGTCCTTATCTCTTTTTCACAAACATTCAGTACATGCCTCAGGCTGATCTTCAAGGCAGTATGAACCTGCCCATTCCTTTTGCCATGCTCTCCCACTAAGCATTTTTATGCACATGTATTATTATTATTATTATTATTATTATTATTATTATTGAGACAGGGTCTCATTACATAGCCCTGACTGGCTTGGAACTCACTATGTAGACCAGCTGGCTTCAAATCCACAGAGATCCACCTGCTTCTGCCTCCCAAGTGCTGGGATTAAAGGCGTGCACCTCACTGTATTCTTACCTCACCAGACTGCATGTCTGTCTCCACACTTTCCGTAGTGGAACTCTTAGTCTCCCCCAAAATCATATGTTGACATCTTAACTGTGTAGATGAGAATATTAAGAGATGGAACATTTGGCTGAGCGGTGGTGGCACACGCCTTTAATCCCAGCTCTCGGGAGGCAGAGGCAGGTGGATCTCTGTGAGTTCGAGGCCAGCCTGGTCTGCAGAGGGAGTTCCAGGACAGCCAGGGCCGTTACACAGGATGTATGGGCACACCGAAAGTTGCCATCTTTAAACCAGAATACAGTCCCTTACCAAAACCTGAATTTCTTGGAGCCTTAGACTTGTGCTTGCCTGTGTCCAGAACTGTAAAAAATCTCTCTCTCTGTTTTTGAGCAAAGTCTTCCTATGTAGCCCTGGCTGTCCTGGAACTCACAGAGATCCACCTACTTTTGCCTCCTGAAATGCTTAAAGATCTTGATCCTTCCTGAGGGATTAAATATGTGCGCAGCCATGCCTGGCTCCCAGTTTCTGTTTTTCACAGCCACTCTATTCTAGAATATCTTCTCTTGGCAATCTGAAAGGGCTGAGATGCTTCGCATGCCTGTTCATGTTCTCACACCTTTGCCCACAATGTTTCCTCAACTTGAGTGCGCCTTCCATCTTGTTTCTTCTCTGACATGCTAATTTCACCCGTCAGAACTCGCCTTAGACATCTTCTTCTTACTACTCCTGCTCGTATTCCCCCAATGAACTTTTCCTGCTGTGACCACAGTTAGTTGTTTCTTTGTTTTATTCCCACAGTGCACTATGGTTTGCATATAGTTAGTTTTTCTCTCTGTGTTATTGAGTATTGTCCTGCTAGACAGTGATACCATAAGGCGGGGACCACATACTCTTTTATTTAAAGGAAGGTCACTGGGGTTTGCCACTTACTGAACCTGAGAGTAGGCTGGCGAATGGCAGACCACAGCGTCCTCATCTCCACCCTACCTCTCACAGGGCTGTGTTTGCAGCTGTGTGTTTGACCAGGCCTGGGCATTTTTCCCCCCGAGGGTTTTAAGCTCAGGTCCTGAGGTATGGGTCTGCTTTGACTCACAGGCAGGCTTAAGTCAGGGCATGGAAAGAACAAGATTGAAAGACTATGTCAAGGACATGTGATGTAGAAAGAGGGCCATCTTCAGACTGTGCCCAGAGTAGGTGAGTAATTGTGTACTGTGTGGTTACCTGTCAAACTACTTCTGCAGAGGAGTTTCTCAGCAATTAGATGGACAAACAGACATCCCCAAACATCAAAGTTTTGTTCATTAGATTTGTGTAAGAAGTCTCTGTGATGGAATTACCAGGAAGCTCGTGGGCCAGCTACCCTGAAGTACACTGTGATGTAGAAATAAGAAAGAGCCTGCCTTTAGAAAAAGGTTTTTTTTTTTTTTTTTTTTTGGTTTTTTGAGACAGGGTTTCTCTGTGTAGTTTTGCGCCTTTCCTGGAACTCGCTTTGTAGACCAGGCTGGCCTCGAACTCACAGAGATCCGCCTGGCTCTGCCTCCCGAGTGCTGGGATTAAAGGCGTGCGCCACCACCGCCCGGCTAGAAAAAGGTTTTTAAAAAGTAATTGTAGCCGGGCGGTGGTGGCGCACGCCTTTAATCCCAGCACTCGGGAGGCAGAGCCAGGCGGATCTCTGTGAGTTCGAGGCCAGCCTGGACTACCAAGTGAGTTCCAGGAAAGGCGCAAAGCTACACAGAGAAACCCTGTCTCGAAAAACCAAAAAAAAAAAAAAAAAAAAAAAAAAAAAGTAATTGTATGTGTCTGTGTCTGTGTGTGGGTATATGCACAGGAGTGTAGGTATCTGTGAAGGAGGTCAGAGGTGTTAGATTCCACCAGAGCTGGAGTTATAGGCAGCTGTAAGCCACCCAGCATGGATGTCAGCAACTAAACCCAGGTCCTCTGTAACAGCAGTGTGTGCTCCTACCCACTAGGCCATTGGTTTAGCTATAAGAACCTACCTTAACAATATAGAAGGAAAGAACTGATTCCCAGAAGTTGTCCTCTGGCCTTATGTGCACCATGGCACAAATGCAAGCATGTGTGCATGCACAATAACATGCATGCGCATACATATGTATACATGCTATTTATACTAGGCCAGGTGTGGTAGTATGTGATTTTAATCCTAGCACTTGGGAAACAGAGATAGGTAGATTTCTCCCTCCCCTCCCCTTGCCTGCCCCCATGAGTTCAAGACCAGCCTGGTCCATATAGAGAGTTCTAGGACAGCCAGGGCTACAAAGTGAGAGACCCTGTCTCAAAAAACAATAACAACAAAAATTATATTAAGAAAATCTCCATGGTGCCAGGGATGTAGATTCCACATAGGTTCAAGTTTGTCTGACCCCACGGGCACTAACTTAATCAAGACATAAATATGTAACATATTTGTTGCATTGACCAATACTCAAACCTCTCAGATCCAGCTACCAGCCCTACAAAATCAGACAGCCATCCAGTGGTAGGTGGATCGCACAGATATATTTCTAAGGTGATGGCAGCGATCTGCCTCACTGTATAGCATGTGTTTCCTATAGATAGGTTTATTTTCCAAATTCTTACTTCTCTCTATATATAGACCTACCAAATGCCTAGGTCTCTGCTATCCTTTTAACGGTGCTTCTGACCTGAGACTTTATTACTGATGAATGAAGTACTCAAGTAACACTGTTGTGAAATCACCCAGGAGTCGGGGGACTTTTAGGTCCTTTGGGACACCCAGTTACCATAGCACCTGGGAAACTACAGCTTGTGAGGTTGTAACACTATCAGTCCGAACATAACCAATGTACACCTTCCATGACCACAATACATGGGTTCAGAACCAATACACGTGAACTGTGAATGACACTCACCAGTAAACCTCATGATTCACTTAAAAAAAAATTGGCTTCCTACCCTGCAAGTTTTCTTGTTGTTGTTTGTGTTTGCTTCTGTTTATTGAGACAGAATATCACTGTATAGCCCTGGCTGGCCTGGAACTTGTTATATAGACCAGGCTTGGCCTCAAACTCATAGAGATCTGCCTGCCTCTATCTCTGCGTCCTGAGATTAAAGGTATGTGCCACCACAGTGGCCCCAGCAAGTCTGAAAATTTTTGTTCTAACAATCTTTCTACCAAAGTGAGGAATGTTCCTTCAGCACATACAAGAGTAGTCTTGTTGAACTGGTCTGGTCTGATCCTTTTGAATCTCTCGTGCCTCATGAATAAGGGAAGAAACAGATTACATGTGTTGGGCCAGCAAAATGGCCCAGCAGATGAAGTATCTGCCACATAGGACTGATGACCTGAGTATGATCCCTGGAACCCATGTAAAAGTCAGAGGAGAGCCGGGCGGTGGTGGCGCACGCCTTTAATCCCAGCACTCGGGAGGCAGAGCCAGGCGGATCTCTGTGAGTTCGAGGCCAGCCTGGGCTACCAAGTGAGTTCCAGGACAGGCGCAAAGCTACACAGAGAAAACCTGTCTCGAAAAACAAAAAAAAAAAAAGTCAGAGGAGAGAACTGACTCCAGAAAGTTGCCCTCTGACCTCCACATGAAAATCATGGCATATGTGCACCCCACACCTCATACATGCACAATAAACAATAACAAATTTTAAAATAGATTGTGTACAGTGTCATAGGTGCACATTTCCAATTTTAAATGGGGAGATAAGTTTCTGTCACACATTGAAGGGGGCAAGAGAACATTTGGGCCTTAGAGCATCCTTTACCTTTGGCCAGTCTGGTTGGGAGGGGGGTAACCAGGCAAAACCTCAGAGGTCTACTTGTCAAGTCATAAAAGACTCGGCTTCCTTGGGAAGGAAGGCTAGGTCATCTCATCAGGTCAGTGATGCCAACCACTTAAGCTCTGACTGAGAGTGTGGGCAGCATTGCGTAAGTCCTGGAGGAAGGAAGTTAGAAGGGCAGCCATGTCCTCATGACCGCACTTCATCTTTGTTTTTTTTTTTTTTTATTTTTTCTCTCTTTTTTCCCTTTTTACTTGGGACTAACCTCATAATTTAGTCTGTACATTTGAGGGTAGCAATACTTAGTTGTAACAGATGAGGAAAAAACATTCATTACCCAAAGATAGTTTTTGATGAGCTTCTGTATCTCACAGAGAGTAGATGCATGGAGTTTCTTATGTCCCAGGAATAATTGCTTAACAAGAGACAGGACCATGCTGCTATACTTGTAATTTGTGGTTTGTAATTTTAGCATGGAAAAGGGGTGAATAGATACTTAGTAAGAAAAGTATACTGAGTGGTGTTTTTTTTTTTTTGTTTTTTGTTTTTGTCAACTTGACACAAGCCAGAGTTGACTGGGAAGAGGAACTTCATTTGAGAAAATGCCTCCAACAGTTTAGCCCATAGGTACTTCTGTAGGTCAATTTCATGATTAAATGATTGATGTGGGAGGACCCACCCCACTGTGGGTGGTGCCACCCCTGGGCAACTGGTCTTGAACTGTATAAGGAAGCAGGCTGAACAAGCCATAAGAAACAAGTCAGGAAGCCGTACTTGTCCATGGCCTTCAGCTCCTGCCTCCAGATGCCTGTCTTGAGTTCCTGCTCTGACTTCTCTAGATGTTAGACTGCAACCTGTGAGGTAAAAGAAACCCTTTCCTCCCCAAACTGCTTTTAGTTATGGCCTTTACTGCAGCAACAGAAGGCCAACCGGAAGAAAAAGAGATAGTGGCAAATATTGTGATTGGCTCTTCACGCATATCCAATCTCACTGTAGCTTGCTTGGCTTTCTGAGCTTTAAAAGCTGGGAAGCTAAAGAACTACATTTCCCAGACTCCCTTGGAGTGTAGCTAGGGGTCATGCTGCTTGCCATGCAGATGGAACCCTCCCTGAAGTAGCAGGTGGGGTGAGGATGGTGCAGAAGCCATGTGGTTCTTCTGGGAGGCACGATTGCAGAGGCTTCTCCCTTTTCTGTGCAGCTGGCATAGAGGTTCTGCTGACCAGATCCCAGACCCATGGGGACCCAGCAGCGGGAGGTGGCAGCAGCAGGGACGTATCTGCTAGAGAAGTCCCATGGCGTGGTTGGTCATTCCTCCGAGCTGTGTGGTCAATGGCTCTACGAAAGGTAAGCCTCGTCCTTCGACCTTCAGAGCCATGCCGTGAGTTAGCCAATGCTCGGGAAGAAGCCCCTTTATGATTAAAGCGAGAGGGTGCTCTGCTGTCTGAAACTAGGATATTAGTTGATTTGTTTTTCAATTAGTAAGGGGACTAGGCTGCACAGTTTTGAGGCACAGGCCTGGGATGGATAGTTGAGAATTAGACATATAAACATGTGGCCTTTAATCCAAGCCAGTTTAATCTCTGAAATTTGGTGAATACATCTCTGCTGGGTTTTTGTTATTTTGGTTTTTTAAAAAAGATTTATTTATTTTAGTATATGTGTATGAGTATTTTCTTACATGTATTTATGTGCACCATGTGCATGCTTGGTGCCCACAGAGGCCAAAAGAAGGTTTCAGGTCCCCAGGGTACAGAGTTACAGACAGTTGTGAACCATCATCTGGGTGCTGGAAACCAAACCTGGATCCTCTGCAGGAGCCACAAGAGCTCCTTCCTACCCGCTGAGCCATCTCTCCAGAGCCTTACTTAAGGCAGGGTGTCGCTGTTTCCCTGACTGGCCTGGACCTTACCATGTAGTGCAGGCTGTCCTCGAACTCACAAAGTCTGCTTGCCTCTGACTTGGCAGTGCTGGGGTAAAGGTGTAGTGGTGCACAGGATGCCACATCTGCTACTTTCGTGAAGATGATAAAGACTTCCCAGATGTCATAAAGACTTCCCAGATGTGACCTCCTGGCAGCTTTAGATCCTGTTTCCTGATACTAGCTGGAAGCTCTTTAAGCTTCTGTGTGTACATTTTTTTTAAAAAAAATTTATTTTTATTTTATGTGCATTGGTGTTTTGCCATGGGTGTTGGGTCCTCTGGAACTGGAGTTGCAGACGGGTGTGAGCTGCTATGTGGGTGCTGGGAATTGAACCTGGGTCCTCTGGAAGAGCAGTCAGTGTTCTTAACCATTGAGCCATCCCTCCAGCCCCACCAGGTATACATTCTTGTGGCTTCCTTCTTTCTCTGTGCACCCCCCTCCCCCTTCTTTCTCTGCTGTTGATCCTTTACTGAAAAGGATCCCTTGGTGTTCTGAACTCAATCTGCTTCCCACTTGGCATTATTCAAGGGAGAAATTCTAGTTGTTCTGTCCCTATGGTTTTAATTCATTTAATTCATTTCTACACAGCACTGACTTCTAGACTGGTTTCTTCAAGTCACCTCTCCTAAGGACCAGCTATAGACCCAATATCTCTGCTTCAGCATCTTCTGGGCACTCAAGACACGGCATGGATGAAACGGAACTCATTGCCTTCCTCTTCCTACCCCTCCAAACCCCTCTCATTGGCCAGCTACTATTCCACTAGTCTCTGTGCAGGTGAGTGGCACCACAGTCCACAGGGTTGCTGAAGCCAGAGCTGAACACTAGCTGTTGTTCATCTTTCCTTTGCTGAGCCGACCGACCGACCGGTCCTGCCACTTCTGAACATTGCTCACCTCTCACCTCTGCGGCCTTAGCTTCAGTACCATCATCCACAGCCTACTTTGCGGCAACAGCCCTCCAGTCAGTCTGTCTTCCCTTCATCTTGCCTCCCTCCCATCCTCCCTTCACACTGAATGCAGACGAACACATCTAAGAAAGGTGGCGTCATGCCTTTCTCCAGCCTGTGAATGGCGTGGTAAGCCCTGCACCGGGCTCGGAGGGTCTCCCCTCAGTGGGTTCCTCTCGCATCCATGTGACGCTCCCTGGGGCCTCTCCAGTCCACTTGTTTGCCCAGCCTCATTGAATTTCTCTCAGGACCTAGGATGAATGCACAGCTGTCTTCAGTTCCTGGAGCACCGACATCAGCTTCTGCCTCTAGTGGTTTGCTCCTGGCTTCATCCCCCCCGGGGGCAGAGAAGTTCCTTCTAGAAGTCTGCGGCTGTTACCTTTGGTTTCCTTTCTGTCATACCCCAGCAGACCCAGCTCTGAGTCAAGAGCTGTGTTTCCCTTTCTCCTTGTTAGTCCTCTCACCTCACAGAACACTGGTTCTTAGTTCTGAAATGGTGAAACTAACACAGCGGTCAAAGAGCAAATCCACGGCTCTTCTCCATCACTGCTTAGCAACTCTAACTGTAAAGATTTAGGGTTGGCAAAAATGAAGCTTTCGACTAGCCCTCAATCACTGTCAAGCCTCTTTCTCTGTCACCCTGTGTCAATATTCTCTGCATTGGGTTTCTTTATACCATGACTTCCTCTGTGTGCGCAAGCACATGTTTATATCTACTGGGTAGTTTTATGTCAACCTGACACAAGCTAGAGTCATTGACGAGGGAACCGCAGTTGAGAAATCGCCCCACTGGAGTGGTATGTGGACAAGCCTGTGGCGCGTTTTCTTGCTTGATGATGGTTATGGGAGGGCCTGGATCACTGTACATGGTGCCGCTCCTGGGCTGGTGGTCCTGTGTGCTGTAAAGAATCAGGCTGAGCAAGTCACAGGGAGCAAGCCAGAAAGAAGCATCCCCCTGGCCTCTCTGTACCTGCTCACGCCTCCAGGTTCCTGCCTTGAATTCCTGCCCTGACTTCCTTTGATGGACCAGGACCTGTGAGGTGAAATGAACCCTTTCTTCCCCGGGTTGCTTTTGGTGGGGGTGTTTTATCCCAGCAATGGAAAAGGAACTAAGGAAGTTTACATGCAAGTGCAGATCCTTGTGTGTGCACACGTGTGGAGGACGTATTCTCCTCAACTGATCACACTCCCCCCTTAGTTTCCACACAGTCTCTCATGGAAACCTAGAGCTTACTGATCGGCTAGACTGGCTGGCTAGCGATCCCCTGGGATCCTCCATCTCCTCCTGGGATCACAGACCTGCTGCCACGTCAATCCAAACTCGGGTTCTCATGCTTAAACAGCAAGCACCTCACCCATGAAGCCATCTCCACAGCCCAGTCATTACTTCCGTTTTGTTTTGTATTGTTCTAGCCAACTCACTGTCCTCCTGCCTCACCTTTCCAAGTATGGGGATTATAAGACTCTGCCACCATACCCTGCTCTCCATCACTAACTTTAGAAAGGGAAGGGAGTCTTATTAGTACAACTTACAATAAAATATCCAAATTTTAAATGGAAAGCTTGATTAATTTTTAATTATCCTATTATTCACCGATGCAGTCACTACTCAGACCAATAGTTAGAATGTTTTCAGTATCATAGAAGGCTCCCTTGGTTAGTCTTCCAGTCAGAATTGTCCAAAAGAAAATCAGTATTTTAACCTTTGTTGTTTGACTAATTTCAAAGTCTACATAATGAAATTATGAACTATCTACTTTTTCCCTTTCTCATCTCCAATTCTTTTATTTTGTTATTTTTTTCCATAAAGTATATTCTGATCATGTTTCCTCCCTCCCCAACATCTTCTAGATCCTTCTCACCTCCCTACTCCCCTGTGTTGGCTAGTTTTATGTCAGTTTGACACAAGCTAGAGTCATCTGAAAAGAGGGAACTTCAATTGAGAAAATGTCTTTATAAGATCCGGCTGTAGGGAATTTTCTTAGTTAGTGATTGATGTGGGAGGGTCCAGCCCATTGTGGGTGGGGACCACCCCTGGGCTCGTGGTCCTTGGTTCTATAAGAAAGCAGGCTGAGCATGAGGAGCCAACTAGTAAGCAGCAATCCTCCATAGCCTCTACATCAGCTCCTGCTTCCAGGTTCCAGCCCTGTGGGGGTCTCTGCAATCTTCACAGGCCAGACAAGTCATGGGAGGCAAGAAGATAGTTCATCGCAACATGACTCAGTGGCCAGTGTTGGTTCAAACTTCAGGAGTCTGACTCTGAGTTGTTTATTTTAGGCATATTTAAATAGCACAATCTGGTATTGTGCAATCAAGAAAACTATTCTTGTGAAGATTAACTCAATCCCATGTGCACCACAAAGCGTATCTATATCTCCTTGAGGAACAAAGTAAGCTAAATACAGATTAAGTGTGACTACATGGAAACTCTGTAAAGTACATGTAGCACCTTTCATGAGAATAAGTTCTGTAGACTGAGAGAAAGGTCTGGGGGAGGGGTCTGGCGCCAGAAAGTCTTCAGACACACAGATTGCACAAAGGTCACCAGGCTAGAAAGCATGTCCACTCCAGCCTTCTGGCAGAAAACAAGTTTTACATTCCTTCCCTTAAAGGAACAACCCTGTGTGCTTAGTATTCCAGGTCCCCTAGTGCATGCCTGTGAGCATAAGACCCTCTCTGTACCCCTTACACTGCCCTGCTTGAATTCCTGCCCTCACCGCTTTTGATGATGAACCATGATATGGAACTGTGAGGGAAATAAACCATTTCTTCCCCAAGTTGCTTTTTGATCATGGTGTTTCATCACAGCAATAATAACCCTAAGATACCACTCAACTTTATATTTTCTCTCTCTGAACTATCTGATTTTTGTTCTTAGATCCCTTTACTCAACATGGTGTTGATGAGATTGGTTCTTTTTATTGCAATATTCATCCCTCTTCAAACATGCTTATCATGTCAGAGGGCATTTGGATTGCTTCATGTTGGGTTAACATGAATGAAGGCATTAAGAATATTCTTGCATATGTGTCTTGGTAGATACTAGCATAATTGTCGTTGGGTTTATAGCTAAGAGCAGAGTTGCTGTACTGTGGGATGTGCATACAGTTATCTTATGTGGATATTCTAACAAACATTTTACCAGAATCACTATACCTATTACACTCCCACCAGTAAATGCTTATGTGTTCCAATTGTTCCATATCTTTGATATTGCTTCATATCATTGTCAACCAACTTATACAAATGTACACAATCATCTGAGATGAACACTGAAGTTATAAATTGCCACAAGACTCTGAAAAGCATCTGAAATTGGCTTCCTGAGGTTGGTGAGTTTTCAGAGACATAATAATAAAAACCAATGACATTCATTGAGCATATGCTGCTTGCCAGACACATGCTAGGCACTTTGAGAGTTTATCTTATTCAGTCATTGCAACATATGAAGGGTGTGCTGTTATCTTCATCTTATGATTGAGAGATTTGAGGCATAGAGAGAGATATAATTAACTTATAGACTTGAGCTAACTGGAAGCACCTGCTCAGATTGTTAAACATAACTCCTCTTTGGTCTGATCAGCCTGCCCAATAAGCATTTTTATGAAAGATAAAAAAATTTGGATTAGAAGCCATCGTGGTAGTGCACTCCTTTAATTCCAGCACTCAGAAGTCATAGGCAGGTAGATCTCTATGAGTTCAAGGCCAGCTTTCTCTACATAGAGAGTTCCAGCCCAGGCAAGTTTACATTAGTGAGATCCTGGAGGAGAAAGGAAGAGAGGGAGAGAGGGAGAGAGGGAGAGAGGGAGAGAGGGAGAGAGAGAGAGGGAGAGAGGGAGAGAGAGAGAGGGAGAGAGGGAGAGAGAGAGAGGGAGAGAGGGGAAGAATGATTCATTTTTATCAGGACTTAGTACTGTCATTTTGGTTTGTGGAATAGTTTTACCAACTTCTAAAATAATTTACAGAGTGTCAGATAAGTTCCCATAGGAAAAAATTTTACATTTAATGGGACTAAAACCTAATATGATTTTGGGGAAAGAGCATAAAGATGTCTTTAATTTTCTAAATATTACAAAAATAAACTATGCAAACATGTTACTAAGGCCTAGTGGTAGCTAGCTTCCAACTAGGAAGAATTTCCTCCATTGTCTCCAGCTCTTGGTATTCACGACCTTGTACAGTTCCTCTCTTGCACATTGAGTCGCTGCTGTATTTTACCAATGGAATGCAGCAGAACTGACGGTGAGTCACTTCCGTGGCTAGGATACAGAAACAGCATTAACCCCACCTCTCTCTCTCTCAGGACATTCACTCTGGGGAAACCCAGCTACCACGTTACAAGAGTGCTCAAAAGAAGCACGAAGAAAGAAATGATACCCCTAGCCACGTGAGCCATTTAAAAAAGGTCCTGGTCAGGCCTTCCGAAAACTTCAGCACTGACTGATAGCTTTGTAAGCTCGTGAGATAGCCCAGTACAGACCACTCAGGGAGGCTGCTCCAGCCCCAATTCTTAGAGATGGCATGAGAAAAATAAGCCTATTGTTTTAAATTGTTGTGTTTAGAGCAACTTGTTGTGAAGAAATTGGTGCTCCTGGCCTGCGGATGTAGTTGGCCAAGTGCCTGCCGAACATGCGCAGAGCCCTGGGTCTGATCCCTATCGCCATATACACTGGGCCTGGTGGTACATGTCTATAATCCAGAACTTGAGAGGTGGAGATAGGAGGATCAGAAGTTCAAGGTCATCCTTGGCTATTTAGCAAGTTCAAGACCAACCTGGTATATGTGAGAACAACTCCTCTCTCTCTGTCTCTCTCTGTCTCTGTCTCTCCTTTGTCTCTCTCTGTCTCTCCTCTCTCTCTCTCTCTCTCTCTCTCTCTCAGTCTCTCTCTCTCTCTGTCTCTCTCTCTCAGAGAGGTCAATGACACCTGAGTTCAATCCCTAGAACCCCCTTATGGAAGAAGAGAACTGAGTCCTCCAAGTTTTCTCTGACTTCCCCACACATGCTGTGGCACATGCATATCACATTCACATCATAATAAACGTATTTTAACAAGAAATTGGTAATGAATACAGACTCCTCGTGGAGCCTTATGAGACCTACGCTAGTGAGAGGCCCTGAACATTAAGTTTCAGTCTCAGAAGCATCATGATAATTGACCTCTGCCTAGGTTAATAGCCGAGGACCCTAGGTAGTCATAGTAGAAATGATTGTTGTTTTTCATCAAAATTTATCATCAAACTTTCACTGCATCTATGAGAAGGCCATGCCTACTGTGTTCACTTTCTGTTACTGAAGGAAATGCCCGAGATAGTCCATGTAGAAAAGGTTTGTCTGGGTTCGTGGTTTTGGGGGTTTGATTGTGATTACTTGGCCCTGGGTTTGTGATAAAGCATCAGGGCTGAAGCTTGTGATGGAGCAAGACTAGTCCCCTAATGGCATGCAAGAAACAGAGAAGAGAAAGTTGGGTATAAAGATGCCTTGGATTTGATCCCCAACACCACAGGACAAGGAAGAGAGAGACCCAGAATCCCCTTCGAGTGCATTCCGCCATGATCTCATTTCTGCTAGTTCTATGACTTCCCAGTAGTGCCACGCTGTGAACCACGTGAGCCGTGGACAGACACAGATCTAAACCGCGGCACCCGCCAGCCTCAGCTGCATTGCCGAGCTTTCTGTTTCACAGAAGCAGAACTGTGGCACCTCTGGACTGTGCTTCCACAAGATGTGTTCTTGTGCCGCTCCCTTCTTCTTACAGGCCAGGCTTGGGGTGTATCAAATGACCTTGGCAACTACATGTGAAGATAGCAAGGACCCCTATCCCAGAGTCCGGGATGGCTTTACAGAACACCACCTCCACACCCCCGAGGCTGACAGACCATTTTGTTAGATAGAAATTACTCCCATTTGTGTTCAAATGGCAATCGAAAGGTCTATGAATTAAAATAAGTTAGCAGGCCCCTAAACGATCACAGTTTCAGTCTTCAAACTTGACATACCCTACTTTTCCTTCCGAGTCTGGCTTTGATTTTAACAGTATTTATTTCTTCATTTCTATTTTCTAAGTTCGTTATTAGGGCAGGAGTCGCACGCTGTGACGCACGTGCAGAGTACAGCTTGGTGAAGTCAGCTCTCTCCTTCAGCCGGGACGTAAGTTCTAGGGATCAAACTCTGGTTGCCAGGCTACATAGCAAATGCCATCACCGACTGACTTATCTCACCATCTCCTATTTTATCATTTGTTTTGCTACTTTATTGGCATTTTAGTCTTCGAACTGCAAACACATACAGACAAGCTTAAATAATGCCTCATCTGCTCGTAACTCAGTCTCAATATTTGTGCTGAGGACATCCATTCCCATGCCTTGTATATTTATACCTTTTCCTGCATATCTACCCACTCTTTTAAAGCAAATGCCAGGATCTCAAACATCATATCGTTTTGTTGAAATAGTTCTAATGTCATGGAGGAAACTTCCTTTACCTTCCCTGGGATCCAGTGCGTTTGTGAGTCTGTAGAAAGCATCAGTTCCCACTGCTTCACAACATAGGTGAAGACGGGCAGACTTCCTGCTCCTGTGTGAGGCACAACCCACTCCCTTGAGGTTTCGAAACCTTCCTGCACTCCAGTAAAGCTTGGAGCATTGTTCCTATAAAACGATGCTGGGTGCCAGGCAAGCTGAGAATCCCAATGGCCAGCTTGGAAACAATGAGGGGCAATAGATAGAGTCATGAACTGACACCATCTTGGCTTAGCTAGTTGTATGCCCTTTGACCATTAATTTAATTACTCAGATCTTTGTATCTTCTCATTTATAACCCTTTTTTTTTTTCAAGACAGAGTTTCTCTGTGTAATTTTGATGCCTGTCTTGGATCTCGCTCTGTAGCCCAGGCTGGCCCCGAACTCACGGAGATCCGCCTGGCTCTGCCTCCCAAATGCTGGGATTAAAGGCGTGCGCCGCCACCGCCGCTGCCGTCACCACCCAGCATCTTCTCATTTATAAAAGAGATATTACCTATTGTGTGCTTCACTGGATCAATATAACAATAGAAAAGGAGCTAAGGTTTTCAAAATGTTAAATACTGGGCTAAGAATGTAGGTCAGTCAAGGGCTTGCCTTGCATGTACAAGGTACTAGGTTCGATTCCCAGCACCTCATAAAACTCGGTGTGGTGGCTCACCCTGGAAGTGGAGGCAGAAGTATCCGTAATTCAAGCTCATTTTCAGCTCTCTATAGAGTTTAAGACCAACCGGGGGTGCATCTCAACTAAACGTTATATAACTACCAGTTTTTAATATGGAAGGGCATGCAAGCTGTGCTTCTAATTCTTATTTCATGTTTGCCTCTCAAGTACTGTTTGCGGTCACTTAAACTGCAGGAATTATTAAAAATCAGTCTAACAACAGGAACAATATTTCTTCCAGGTAGTTTTTGAACGTGAATCGGTTCCACCATCCACTAAGGGAAACTGGCCTTGCTGTGTGTATATTTCTAAACATGTTTCGTTTGAGAAAATCAGACAGCACCTTAGTTCTGGAAGGAAAGGGGAAATAGATTCTTAACTAAATTTTGCCCCGAGTAGCTTAGCTTCTCTCCACTCCCCAATGGCCAGATGTGATCTAGATAGTTGGATAACCTCCAGTAGAGAGAGGACGCCAACACTGCATTTTCAGAGTTCCATGACTTCCCTCAAACATCAGAATGTGTCTTTCTGGAATCCTGAGCTCAATACCAACTGGACCGGACTGTCAAGAAGGTGGCAGTCACCAGGGAAGGAGGCAGAGCCGTCTGCCCCACTTCCTGCAGGCTCTGGACCCGCTGTCCCTGCCCTGCGGCCATGAGTTTGCCCCCCCCCCCCACTCCCTGCCCTGCGGCCATGAGCTTGGGCCCCCCCCCCCGCCCCCCCCCCCCTGCTGTCCCTGCCCTGCGGCCGTGAGCTTGGGCCCCCCCCGCCCCCCCCCCCCCCCCCCCCCCCGCTGTCCCTGCCCTGCGGCCGTGAGCTTGGGCCCCCCCCCCCCCCCCGCTGTCCCTGCCCTGCGGCCGTGAGCTTGGGCCCCCCCCCCCCCCCCCCCCCCCCCCCCCCCCCCCCCCCCCCCGCTGTCCCTGCCCTGCGGCTGTGAACTTGCACTCTGGCAATCGTGGTCTCATCCCAGTGTCTCTTCTCACCTCCTACTTTGACCTCTGCCTTCTCTACTCTTTTACGGCATTTCAGTACCATCGTCATAGAAGGTTCTTATTTTAGGGAAATGTACAATAAATAACATGGAAAAATAAGCAATTTATTGCATACAGAGACAGACAGAGACACAAGAGTGTGATGAGCACAGATGTATATTCATGCAGAGGCCAGCCGAGGATCAGCTAATCTGCTTTATCGATCAGGCACTCTGTCATACTATCTTGAGACAGTGTCTCTCACTGACCCTGGAGATAGCTTGATGGCCAACAAGCCCCAGCAACCTCCCTGTCTCCACTCCTAAACCTCTGGAGTTACAGGGAAACACTCCACCATGTCTAGGTTTTTTTTTTTTAACCTGGGTTCTGGGATTTGAACTCAGCTCCCCGTTTGTACAGCAAGCAGTCTTACCCACTGAGGCACATCCTTAGCCTTTCGACACAGACTGTATTTTGTTTTGTTTTCTGAGGTAGGGTCTCACTATTGTATCCCAGGCTGGCCTTGAATTCGCCACCTTTTCCGATAACTGTAGAGTATCTCTTTGTAATTTATGATAAGCATTGACTTACTGCATTTCAAATTCTGGTAGGTGCTAATTTAACATTGTAAAAATTTAAGATTCATTTTTATTAGTTTTAAATTATGTGTGTATCTTTGTGGGGGTATGCACACACGTTTGTAGAAGGAGGTCAGAGATGTTGGCTCTCCCTGGAGCTGGAGTTACATGTTGTGAGCCACTTGACATGGGTGTGCCACTTGACATGGGTGTTAGGAACCAAACTCGGGTCCTCTGCAAGAGAAGTATGCATTCTTAAGCACTCAGCCATCTCTCAAGTCCCAACACTGTAAATTTATTAACTTGGGTTATTCTGAGTTAACCTATTCACTTACTATTGTAAGTATAAAAACCACTCAACTGTTGCAATGACCTCTAAGTGACGGGTCACAAAGCTGAAATAACTTAGTCTTCTTTGATAAAGAAGTAAAATGGTGAAGGACAGATGCTCCTGATATAATTTATGAATAAGCATAAGGAGAAAAATTTTCAATGAATTCTGTAAGGACGTCAGTGCTCTACTCAGCCTGATAATTAAGTGTCCAGTTAATATGGACTTTCAAAGTAATATTTGAATGTAAGGTAACCCTAAGCAAATAGATTTCCAGGACATACGGGGGTTAGATAGCTAACTTTTGAGGATCAGTGGCCCTAGGAATGAAGCGTTCCATAGTACTGCATTATTTGACTCCTAAAAAATGAACAACTTTCTGCAAATTGGGAGGGAATGTCTTAGGCCATGGAAGCAAATACCATGACTCTAAGTCCCAGTATACAAAAATTTTTTTAAAAAATCCAAAAATGGAGTGAACCAATTAAAATTTTCTGTTCATCCGATTTGAAAACTTGCCTTGGCTTCAAAGAGAGAAAGAAGGTAGCAGGGGGGATGATTCCAGTTTAATCCCCAGAACTAGAAAACAGAGCACCAGAGAGTTCATATGACAACCACAGGCAAGCTGCACGTTCCTCGACTTTCGTACCCGTGAGAACTCGTTTCAGAGTTAGTTCTCAGTTCAACCCCTTGCACCACAACTGACTGTGACTCCAGTCCCAGGGAGCCCGGCCCCCGCTCCTGGCCTCCACGGGCAGCAGGCACTCACGTGGTGCACAGACACACGGCCAGACAAAACATTCATAGACGTGAATGAATGATCTTTAATTGAAATTGTCCTTGCAGCTTGTTTAGCGTGTGCATACGTGTGTGCGCGTGTGTGCACGTGTATGTGAGTGTGTGAATGGAGGTCAGAGACACTTGCTGGAGTCACTTCTCTTTCTACCGTGTGTGCCCCAGGGATAGAACTCAGGCCCTCAGACTGGGGGAAAAGTGACTTCGCCCACCGAGCCATTTTGCCAGCCCCAAATCTCCTCCTCCTTCATGACTGAGCACAGTTCCATGTGTATGTCTAACACATTTTCTTTTTTAAGATTTTTAAGTTTTAAATTTTTCTCATGCAATGGAAAGGAAAGCTGTTCAGAGAGGAAGGGTCCATCCAGAGAGGTGCTTGAAGTCATGGTGACAGCTCCCATAAAGACCTGAAAATATCCCGAGTAGGGGCTGCAGCAAGGGCTCGGAGGTTAACAGTGCTTGCTGCTCTTACAAAGGACCTGGGTTTGATACCCAGCACCCACATGGTGGCTCACAACCACCTCTAACTCTCGTTCTGGGCATCTAATACCTTCTTCTGACCTCCATGGGCATTAGGGACAGGCCCTGATCCCACTGCTAGGAGTCCCACAAATAGACCAAGGGGCACAGCTGTCACACATATGTAGAGGGCCTAGGTCGTTCCCATGCAGGCTCCCTAGCTGTTGGTCCAGACTCTGTGAGCTCCTATGAGCCCAGGTTAGTTGTTTCTGTGGTGAACCGGACATCTTATGTAACCAGACTGATGTCTAGCCTAATTGTCATCAGAGAAGCTTCATCCGGCAACTGATGGGAGCAGATGCAGAGACCCACAGCCAAACATTAGGAAGGGCTCTGGGAATCCTACAGAAGAGAGGGAGGAGGGATTGCAGGAGCCAGAGGGGTCAAGACACCCCAAGAAAACAACCCACAGAATCAACGAGGGCCTTTAGGGGCTCACAGAGACTGAACTGACAACCAGGGAGCCTGCATGGGACCGATGTGTGTCATCTGCATAAATGTTATGGTTATATAACTTGGGGTTCCTGTGGTACTCCTAAGAGTGGGAGTAGGGGCTGTCCCTGACCCTTCTGCCTACTTTTGGGTTGTTTTCCCTCCAACTGGGTTGCCTCATCCAGCCTTGATATGAAGGGATGTGCCTAGTTTTATTTATTTATTTATTTATTTATTTATTTATTTATTTATTTATTTATTTATAATTTATTTTTTGTTTTTCGAGACAGGGTTTCTCTGTGTAGCTTTGGAGTCTTTCCTGGAACTCGAACCATAGACCAGGCTGGCCTCGAACTCACAGAGATCCGCCTGCCTCTGCCTCCCGAGTGCTGGGATTAAAGGCGTGCACCACCACCGCCCATATACACTTGATATGCCATGTTTGGTTGATATCCCTGGGAGGCCTGCCATTTTCTGAAGGAAAAGGAGGAGGAATGGATCTGGGGAAGAGGGAATGTGTGTGTGAGTGTGTGTGCGGGGTAGGGGGGTAGTGGGAGGAGAGGAGGAAGGGGAAAAAAAAAGAAACAGCAACAACAACAAAACTGTGATCCAGCCCATTTCAAGAGGCAATTGTGTGGTGCTGTTTTTGTAAAAGCTCCAAGCTGAAGGCCCGCTCTATCCAGAGCTGTTCTTTGCAATGATCCCAAGCTGAGCACACTCCCATTGACAGTTTCAGCTAATTGCCAGAGGAGACCAGGTGGCTCTGGCAGCAGGCTCCCCATTGTTCTGTCTAGAATAGTGCCTTTTAGTGAGAGTGACACCCCCCCCCGGGGGGCAAGAAGTGTTCATTATAGTGAGTGTCCCCACAAGGAATAGGATGTCACAATTAGTGCCTTCTCTTTCAAAGGGAAAGGAGTATGTACGTTGTGAGAGACAGTTTCACATAGTGAGTTCTTTAGGGTTTCTATGCTCCAGTAGTGCTTCTTTAGTGTTACCCAAGGGCTAGCCAGAGAGCTCGGTGGATAACGGTGCCCACCCCAGCCTAGGACTCTGAGTTTGATGCCTGGCACCCACAAGGTGGAAGGAGAGAATTCACTTCTGCAAGTTGTCCTTTGGCCTCCCTCTGCACACGGTGGCACACGTGCAGCCCCCCTCCCCACTAAATAAACATAATTTAAAAAGTTTTAAATATTGCAATGTGGTTCAATTACCTAGAAGGCTATTAAAATAGGTTTATGAGTCCCACTGTAGATGTCCTGATTCAGTAAGTTAGGAGAGGGGCCCAAGAATATGCATTGTAAGCTTTGTTATGTGGAGCACCCACGGGCTCCTCCTATTCCTCATGGTACCAGACACGTAAGGTAAACCACAAGGTGACATGGAAATAGGATGCTTACTGCCACCAGTTCAGTGTCTCTTCCTGGACCAGAGTCTCTCTGGACCACTTTGCTTCACTCCCCCAGTGAACAGCCAGCAATACCCACCCCCCAAAAGCAGAAGCTACAGCGGGGATCCCCTCTATTAAAAATGTATTCTTTAGTGTGCGTGTGTGTGTGTGTGTGTGTGTGTGTGTGTGTGTGTGTGTGTGTATGCATATGTATGTGCAGGTGCTCACAGAAGCCAGAAGAGAGCATTGTGTCCCCTGGAGCTAGAGGTACAGGGAGTCGTGAGCCACCCATGATGGGTGAATCAAACACTAGTGCTCTGAAAAAGCAGCAAGGGCCCTTACCCACGGAGCCACCTCTTCAGCCCCCTTTCTCTTGGTTAATCTCTTCCTTCTCTTTGTTTTCCTTCCCAACATTAAATATATATAAAACAATTGTGAATAATGCATGGCGCAATATAATTGAGCAGTTGTACTTTAGGAGTTCAAAGAAAGGCAGTCAGGAAAGGCTCATGGTGGAACTAAAATGTGAGCTTGACCTTGACAGAAGTGTGGTATTCGGTTAGCCAGACAACAGGGACTCTATGCATCAGACCAGGGCAGCAGCATGGGCCAAGCCCAGAAGTGGGCCAGTGGAGAGGCAGGCCTGAGAGGAGGGTCAGATAGAGAGGTCAGAAGAGGAGGACGCCAATACACAGACAGTTCAGTAAGATACGGGAGGGCGTGGATGGCGTTATAATGACTGAAGATCTGTTTCAGGCAGGTGAGTCAGCCGATGAGTGTACAGGCCGGCTTCGCCCCGGAGGGCACCTAGCAGTCACCTCTGGAAATTCAAACTGGACAATCTGTCGCCGGGCTCCTCCTTCACAGCCTGAAATGTGTCTAATTCACATCCTAAGACACCCTTAGATGTTACTACCTCAGCATGTCTGTCTAAGTATGGCCCCATAGCATTCTGCTCTCTTTCTTTCTTTTTTTTTAATTTTTGGGGTGGTGGTGGTGGGGGGGCAGGTCAGTTTCAAGACACGGTTTCTCTGTGTAGCAGCCCTGGTTGTCCTGGAACTCACAGAGACCTGTCTGTCTCTACCTCCTGATTCCCATTCCTCTCCAGGTCCACTCTCCCACCCCTGTACCCTCCCCCTAAAATGAAAAATAAAATACACCAAGTCCAATTTGTGTTGCCCATATACTCATTGGAGCATGGGCAAACTCCCAGTGCCAGCTCCTTAAAGATAACTGAGTCGTGTGTGTGTGTGTGTGTATGTGTGTGTGTGTGTGTGTGTGTGTGTGTGTGTGTGCACGCACATACGTCCCACCAGAAGCCATCAACTGTGAAGAGCTATACTTCAGCATCTTTATCACAATTTTTAAAAAGTTTTTCTTTGTTTCAAATTGAACTTCTTATTGATTCTTTGTGGATTTCACACCATGCATCTCGACCCCACTCATCCACTCATCTCCCCCTCCCTTCCCATCTGCCCTCTACCCTTGCACCCTCATGCCCACTGCCCCAGGATAAAACAAGATAAAATTTAAAAGAAAAGAGAAAAAGGAAAGAATCTTTTTTTTTTTTTTTTGCACTACCATCTATTGTCATGTTTAATGTTCAAAACGGAAAGAAAAATCTTGTTGTGGAAGCTGTAGTGTGACACAGTGAGTCACATAGTCCTTTAGTCCATATATTACTACTTGCAAGTGTTCATTGCAATGAGTCGTTGGTCTGGTTTGAGGTCTCTGGTTTTTGCTACATCATCAATACTGAGCCCTCATTAGGGCTCCTCTTGGATATCCTGTTGTCCTGTGTCATAGAGATCGTGTAGCTTTGGACCTGCAGGACCAGCCCCTTCACAGGCTCCAGCAGATCATAGATGGAGTGGATAATGGGATGGGCCAACTCATAGTCCTGGTTCTGGGTGGTTGCTGGGCTGGTCAGCCCGCCAGCTCTCCCTCACCCTCAACACCAGGGTGAGCTCTCTAGCACTGCCCCCGGCTAGCTCACACTATGTAGTGAGCAGCAAGGGGCGGGCCTGAGTCTCCTGCTCTCATGTCCTGGGTCTGCTGGTCCACACCTACACCACCAGGGCCAGCTCTACTGTGTTGCCCAGGTGAGGTGGAGGGGCCACTCTGCCCAGTGCTGCAGTCGGTGAGAGGCCTTTATCACAATTTTTAAGTACTCTATTCAGTGGCTTCGTGTCTGGACTGTTCCTTTCCTTTTTGGGAGTGTGTGTGTGGGAGTGATCGTTAGAGAGGCCTTCAGTGTCTCCCATTCTCAACTAGGAGTCTGTAATCATCGATACCACTGCAAAAAAAAAAAAAAAGCTTCCCTGCCCATAGCAGCCAGAGGTAGCCCAGATCATGGACTTCCACATGGTTTCCAGTGTTTCTTAAACTTTCAAAAGTCATTTCATTGTCTCCACAAGCAAGAAGTAATAACTCTAGTATTAGTTTCCCAACTAGTCTTTAGAGTGTTGACACTTTATTTGGGATGCTGGGGGCCTGTGGTGCCCATGTGGAGGTCAGCGAGCAACCTGCAGTCTGTTCCCCCTTCCACCATTCGGGTCTCTGGGCTTGAACTTGGGTCACCAGACTTTACTCATGGAGCTGACTCACTGGCCGCCAGCTCGCCGTGAATTTCCTTGTACCACCTCGTAATCTCGTCCCTCCATGCCTTTTCACTCCTTCCTTAATACCTTCTCCTTCCTGGACCATCTAAACCTAAACTAGCTTTATGTTTTGTTCCCCCATCTTAGTTCACAGGCCTTCTCTTTTGCCTGCCGATCAAACTCACTAGAACATACAGTGACAGATGGCTTTTCTCTCAATGATGCTTCCACTCAATTTATCCTACAGGTGACTCATACATAGATCGTCTCAGAGTTACAAGCGGGATGCATTCCTCATCTGGAGAAGGAGATAGTAACACTATCCTCTGCATTCACTGTATGTAACCCATGTTTCTCAGCATGTGTCTCGGTCTTCTCCGGAGAAATACAGAGGCCAGGTTAGACCCTTCTATCGGAGTCTGCTGCAGAGCATGTTTTCCTGATCCCCGGCATGTCACCATGTGGTCCCCACTAGCCTGACATGCTCTCCTCTCCCCACACTGGTGTGTTTATGGTTGCTTCTTAACTCAGTTCTCAAAGGCTAGCTCACCCTACCTTGTCTCTCTGCTTGCCCTCTTCCTTGGCCACAAAGCAGATGTGCTCGTGCTCTGTGGTTTATGGGTGCTCTGATCTTTATTACTGCTCATCTCCAGGAGCAAAGCTTGAGCCCGGAGGCTGATCTGAGCAGCAGTCACAGGGACACCCATTGTGCTGCCGTGGCTCCTCTCTTTGATCTCTTCCTGGTGCCACGAATCAAGCAACTACACCCTGACTCTCCCCATGGGAACAAAGAGACTCTTGCATTACACTGCATTGTTTATCTAGATGATTAATTTATTTTTAATATTTTTGATCTTTTCAGACACGTGTATAATACATTTTTGTATTTGTCTTCTTTTGTCCTCCTACACTGCCACTGATTTTCTTTCTCTATCCCCACCTTGTGTATGTGTGCCTGTGTGTGTGTTGTGGGATATTTGTGCACTGTGTGAAGGTGCATTGCTCTGAGTGGCGTAATAAAAAGCTGAACGGCCAATAGCTAGGCAGGAGGTATAGGCGGGACCTCCTGGCAGAGAGAGAACTCTGGGAAGAAGAAAGGCAGAGTTGCCAACCAGATAGGGAGAGGGAACAGGAGGTACAAGATGGAAGAGAGGTAAAGCCACATGGCAGACTGTAGATTAGTATAAATGGATTATTTTAAGTTATAAGAGCTCGTTGAGACAAGCACAAGCTAAGGCCAAGCTCTCATAATTAATAATGAGTTTCTGTGTTGTTATCTGTGAGCTGGTGGATGACAGAAAAGCTTGCTCCAAGTATGTGTTTCCTAATGAGTTAATTAGGATTGCTTACATGAGCATGGGTGAGGGGTTATTTACCAAAAATCTAGGTAACTTTCCAGATGAAATGTTTCCCACTCTCCTTCTCTAGCTGGTTTTGTAAACTTTGGGCAGATTTAACAGTTTCTACAAGTTTGGGGGAAATTTGGAAACGACAGCAGGAAACTTTCCTCGTGTTTCTCACGCTCTCCCACTGTGGCCTAACGTGACCGGGACTGCGGTTTCCGGGGGTCTTGACTCCAACACGTCCATTTTGTCTTAGATACCACCACAATACCAAAGCACTCAAAATCCACCAGTCACGTCCTCTCCATTCACTGAAAACACTTCTGATCACCTGCTCAGTGCCAAACAATGATGTAAGCGCTTGGATGATAGCAGTGAGCAAGGCGGACTGAGGCCCAGCCCTCTGTATGTGCTCCCAGATGAGAAAGCAAATAAGCAAACATACAATTTCAGAGACTGATAAGTGCTATTGTATTAATTAGGGCTCCCTGGGGGAACAGAATGAATAGAAAGAATATGCTTATAATTACACAAGGTTTATTGTATTGGCTTATGTGATTAGAGGGTAAACGATCCCTCAGCGGCCGTCTGCATGCTGCAAAGCTGTTCAGCTCAACAAGGTGGAGGCTTCAGAAAAAAGCAAGGACACAGTTCTGAGTTAAGGCTGAAGAGCGTTTGTCTGTCCACGGGTGACAGGAGCACCAGCAGACCCATGCCCCAGGAAGAACGCAGCTTGCAAATGCTATCTAGCTTCTGCCGTCCTCCAGTCCATCAGCCTTCAGCCTACTGGACGGTGCCACCCACACTGATGCTGAGTCTTCCCTCCCCTCAGCTACTGTACCCATGACAACTGCCTCTGGACACCCAGTCTATCACACACCCAGGGTGCCCTTTACTAAACTCCCTGGCATCTTTCAATCCAACCAAACTGACAACCAAGATCAACCATAATAACTACACAGAAAGAACCACGGAGTGTTGTGAGAGACCGTGGTGGGAGTAGTTAGTGGGACCTTTCAAAAGAAGTTGACAGTGCTCTGAGGTCTCCATGATATGAAAGAAGGGAGCCCTAGGGAGCCAGAGTAGCTCATGCTCCAGGCAGGAGGAGGAGTAGGAAGTGTGGACATGAGTTGGAAGTGAAAGCCCATGATGCCGTGCCCACAGAGGTCAGAAGAGGGAAGTGACTAGGAGCCACTGAACCTGGACTTACAGACAGCTGTGAGCAGCCTCACGGAGGCTGGAAACCAAACCTCAGTCCTCTCTAAGAGCAGTAGTGCTCTTAACCACTCAGCCATCTTTCCAGCCCCCTCTTACTGCTTTTTTTAAAATTGGAGATACAATTCCCATAACATAATCTACCATCTTCGTTAGGTTTTTTTTTTTTGATTTTCTTTTGTTGGATTTTTGTTCTAGCATTTTTTTGTTTTTGTTTTTGTTTTGTTTTTCGAGACAGGGTTTCTCTGTGTAGCTTTGCGCCTTTCCTGGATCTCGCGCTGTAGACCAGGCTGGCCTCGAACTCACAGAGATCCGCCTGCCTCTGCCTCCCAAGTGCTGGGATTAAAGGCGTGCGCCACCACCGCCCGGCTTGTTCTAGCATTTTACCGTGGGTACAGTCACAACCACAAATTCCAGGACATTTCCCTGAGAAATCCCGTCCCTGTTTGCACCTACTCCCCACCCTCCTGCCTTTCAGCTCCGGCAGCCACTGGTTTGCTGCCTCTCTGTGTGGATGTGCGCGTCCTGAGTGGTTCAGGTAAACGAAATCACGGAACCGGTTCCAGTTTGCTTCTCTGTTATTGTGATCAACACTGAGCAAAACCAACCTGGGGGAGGAAAAGGTTTGCTTGGCGTACAGGCTACAGTCCATCATCAAGGGAAGCGGAGGCAGGAGCTGATGTAGAGACCGTGGAGGATGCTGCTTCCGTTTTCTCCTCCATGGCTTCTTCAGCCTGCTTTCTTACACAACCCAGGACCACCTGCTCAGGAGTGGCATGCCCAGTGGTCTGTGCCCTCCCACATCAGTTATTAATCAGGAAAATACCCCCACAGACATTCCCTCAGTCCAATATGATGGAGGCAACTCCTCACCTGAGTTTCCCTCTCCCCAGGTGTGTATAGGTTTATATCAAGTTGACCAAAGCTGACCAGCACAGCCTATTGAGTCTAGTCTCTTTCACCAAGCAGAATGCTTTCTTTTATGAGTGTTTCCTGCATGTATGTCTGTGCACCACTTGCATGCCCAGGGTGTTGGATCCCAAGAACTGGAGTTTCAGACAGTTGTAAGTGGCCATGTTATTGCTTGGAATCAAATGTGATTTCTTTGGAAGAGCAGCCAGTGATCTTAACCACTGAGCCATCTCTATATCCCTGAGCATAGTGTTTTTAAGACTCATCGGTGTCATAGCATGTAGTAGTACTTTGTTCTTTTTTAGGGCAGGGTAATATTCCATTGTATGTGTGTATTATATTTTATTTCTCCGTTGATCAGCTTACGAGCATTTTGACTGTTTCACCCCTTGGCTATTGGGAATATAAGCATGAACATTCTGATAGGATCTTTGTTTCTCTATGTAACTAGGGGTAATTAATAGGTTATATGGTATCTTTATGTTTAACTTTTTGAACAACTGTCAGTCTCTTTTCCAAAATGGCTGCTTCATTTTATATTCCCAGATACAATGGAAGAAGATTCCAACACCCTGGCATATTATTTTCTGGTTTTGTGATTGGTAGCCATTCCAATGGCTATGAAAAAGCATGTCATTGTCATTTTAGCTTACTGTCAAAGTTAGTTTGTATCAAGTTGACTCAATCTGGAGTCACCTAGGAAGAAGAAATCTCAGTTGAGGAATTGCTTCCATTAGAGTGGCCTGTGAGCATGTGTGGGGGTATTTTCTTTATTAATGATTGATGTGGGAGGGTCCAGCCCACTGTGGGCAGTGTCATCCTTAGGCAGCTGGACCTGGGATGTGTAAGAAAGGTAGCTGAGCAAGCTGATGGAGACAAACCAATAATTAATGTCCCCCATGGTCTCTGCTTAAGGTTCCATCTTTAGTTCTTGCCTTGATTTCCCTCAATGATTGACCGTGACCAGCAAGCTGAGTAAACTCTTCCATTCTCCAAGTTGCTTTTGGTCGTGGTGATTATCACAGCCACATACAGAACACGCACATTTCTCCGGTGACTAACAATGCTATCATTTCCTATGCTCACGGGCCATTTGTACATCTTTTCTGAAGAGAGTTTCCGCAGTCACTTGCCTGACTTAAAATTTGAAAAAAATAATTTTGTCTTTTACTGTTGAGTTACAAAAGTTCTTTATATATTTAAGGTTCTTGATCCTTATCAGATGTATCATTTAAAAAATCTTTTTTTTTTTTCAAAACAGGGTCTAGCTATGTAGCTCTGGTTATCCTTAAACTCATTATGTAGATCAGGCTGGCCTCAAAATCCTCTTGCCTCTGCTTCCAGTGTGCTGGGATTAAAGGCGTGTGCCAGTATGCCTATCTTAAAAAAATAATAATAATTCTTGTAGTATGAGCTGTTTTTTAAATTTCTTCATAGTATCCTTTGAGCTTCTGTAAGTTACGTTTTCCTTTTTGAAACAGAGGATGTAGTTTGGGCTTCCCCAGGCTTGTCAAACAAAGGAAAACAGGTTGACTTCTGACAGGAAATGCTGCCACCCCACTGTCATCCTCCTGCAGTGGCCCCCTGAGTGCTGGGATGGCAGATGTGAAGCAACATACCTAAATGATGTAAATTTGTTTAAAAAAATCACTCGCAGATATGTGGAAGATTCACTGTTGGGTGAGGTATGGTGGCAAAGAGACGAGTTAGAAACTACTGCCGTGATCCAAGCAACAGCTAGCAGAGACTTGTGGAGGAAAAGGTTGAGTTTAGATTATCCTTGGCAACTGTAGGTGAGCAGAGTCACGCCCGCTCCGGAACGCTGTTGCTGTGCTTTAGAGTATTTTGATCCTAAGAAGGAAATTCTGACCTCGCTCTGTCCAGGCAGCTCTGTCCAGCCTGTAGACCCACCACCAGCCCTATCATGCCATCTCAAACAGCTCGGGACCCGTCCAGGAGGCTAACAAGGAGGTTTTCTTAGGAAATCAAGATCAACTGGGCTGACTTGAAAGTTGTATTTCAGTTTGTCTAGAGGAACAGAGGAAGTATAAGAAGAAAAACAAAATACAAAAAGATAAGGCGGTTAGCCGGAGGGAAGCGGCGTGAGTGCTCTGTGGAGAGATCAGATCTCTAGGAAGGTCAGCTGAGCTCTCAGAGGCGAGGACAGAGAAATGCAGAAGGAGGAGCTGGATCCAGGTCTGCTTGCTCGGAAAGGGAGGATTAGATAAGCTGAAGATGTTTTAGCTATCATTGGTTCAGAAGCATCAACCAGACTAAGAAAAAAAAAAAACAAAAGAAAGCAGCTATGATCTCTGACAGGAATACCTGTCCATGGCCGCAGGACGCCTGATTCAGGAAATGACAGGCTCCTGTGAATGACCCAGGTGAAGAAGCCACAGTTCCAGGGCTTGAACAACCTTCTGATGATGGGTAGAGTTCTACCACGTGTTTACAAAGAATCTGGACAGACTCAAGATGGAAAGAGCCGGTAGACACAGGGAAAACATTCCAACAGCTACTGAGTGGGTTAGATTCAGAACCTGGTGATGCAGCCAGCAATGTAGTTTTGCCTGTGCCTTCAACCAATATGTCAGATATTTATGGAGTTGATATACTAAGTTGATATACTAAGGCATGGCAGAGAGGACAAGTTAAATGGAGAAGAGACAGAACAATAATCAGCCACATCTACTGGTTTGATGCGACATCTCTCCTGCGAGTCTATCCAGCATGGGTACCAGACCCAAAGGTTTATTTAAACCAAATAGCCCTAAACTTTGTTGATTTTATATTTCTCTTTAAGGTGGTCCACTGTATCAAAGCTACAGAGATACCGTAGTAAAAAACATTCTCTGGACCAGAAGGCATAGAGAAAATCAAGGAAGGGAGACTTTAGCTCCAGCCCAGCATGTGTTAGAAAAGGAACGGAACCACTCAACAGTGGGGTAAATTCTGGAACCTCAACCCTGGAAGGAGCAGAGTTCCAGCAGAGGGGTGTTAAAATACAAACTGACAAAGTGATTGAGTAGGTAAAGCTGCATGCTGCCAAGCCTGGGCAGCAACCTGAGTATTTGCATGTGTTTCTGTCGGTTTAGTGGCTGCGCATGACTCTGCTGATACTTTAATTACTGTCTGTGGGCCCATAAGCACCCCCCTGTCCCCTCCCCCCAATCCCGCAGTTGGCGCCCTGCCGGCCACTCGAGCCTTGACTTTCTGTGACCACGGCTGTGATCTGTAGTTTAAACTAAGTCTCTATCATCCTGTTTACCAACAAAGACTTGGGAGTCAGATGTGGGGTGAAAACCTGCTAGATCAGAGAGGCCAAGAAGCAACCAGCTGACCTTCCTTTTCGGAGGACACCCAGCAAGAGACGTATCTCTCCACTTGTCCCAAACCAAAAAAGTGTGAAACTCCCAGAGCCTCCCTATTCCTTCCTGTGCGGCTCTCTCTATCCATGTTCCTGGCTCCTCCAGACTCTCTGATAATTCCAGTCAACTAGTTGCTGGCTCTGCTCTCTGAACCAAGGTTTGATCCCTGAGACTCTCAGGGTGGAAGAGGGAATAACTGCTTCAAGCTGTCTCCTCTTTCCTCCACGGCACTAGTATACACACACACACACACACACAAACGTACTAAAATTTTGTTAAAGAACGTAAAAATATCAATGAACTATGCTTAAGGTCTGGGCTATATGCCTTTATCCTTCCTGAACTGCAAACTTGCCATTTTCAAGGAATTTCACAAATAGCTCCATTTCCTGTAAAGGACAGGTCACAGGTCTCAGCCCTTGTGAAACTCCTGTGAGCCATGGTTCTGCCTTATCAGATTGAAATCCCGTCCAAGAAACCTTTGGAACCACTGTACAATCTCATTTGTCAAAAAAAGGCAACAGTAGGGGCTGGATAGCTGTCTCAGTAGTCAAGAGCACTGGCTGCTCTTGCAGAGGACCTGGGTTTAATTCCCAGCACTCACTGGGCAGCTCACAACCATCTGTAACTCCAGTCCCAGGAGATCTCGTGCTCTCTTCTAGCCTCCCTGAGAACCAGGCACGTACCAGCCTTAATGTCTATCGCCTGATGAATGGATAATGAAAATTCCATACAGTTACACAATGGAATATTATTCGGCTGTTAAGAAAAATGAAATTACAAAATTTGCAGGTAAATGGATGACGTTAGAAACAATCAGCCGGAGTGAAACAACCCAAACCCAGAAAGACAAACATGGCGTGTTCTGTTTTGATACGTGGGTGTTAGTTTTTAAGCCTCGATTATGTGTACTTCAATCCAAATAACAACAGAGGTTATATTAGCTAAGAGGCCAGCGGGGGGGGGGGGGGGGGGGGGGGGGGGGGGGGGGGCTCTTCCAAGGGAGGGGAAATACAGTGTTTTAGAGAGGGGAGGGGAACTAGACCAGGAGGGTTAAATGGGGAGGGAGAAGGTGGGGTAAAGAGGGATGTGGGGAGGGGTAATTGATACTGCAGGGCTTTTAAAAAGCTGTGTAGAAACCTACTGCTGTAAAAGTGTCCTAAAATACATATGGGTATGAAAGCAATCTAAGAGAAGTCACCATACAATAAGGAACACGATGCCCAAGTAAACATCTTGTGTCATCAAGTGGAACCTCCAGTCCAGGAATGGGTTACATCTTGCTGAGTCATTGGTCAAAAGCTTGAATAGACACCATGCCAAGAATTACGGGTTACTGCCAATGCCGTAAGAATGACGGTTTCACCTGAGTAGAGTTCTCTAAACAGAAGTGTTCAGGCTGCTGCAGGTGGCTGGCTCCTGCCCCAAGGCTGCTGACAGAAGCACCCTTTCTGGCTCAGGCTCCTGAAAAGGTTTGCTCATGGGTTATTGATGAGGCTTGAATCCAGTTCTGCGTCAGGGTGCTGGAAGGATAAAGGGAATCAGAGTTAGAGATAAACAGAGAAAGCAAGGGGAAATCAAACAAAAGCCTTGTGGTTTATGCTGCCGACAGTTCAAGCTTCTGACTCTGCAAGGAGATGGCATTGACTTCAATTCTATTACCGTAGAAAGAGGGCTACTTACAGATCTCAGCCCCATCCCCACCAACAGACGTAGACCGTGTCAGGACGTGGGATTCAGATCGTAAAAGCAGAGACTGGACTGTGGAGACTATCCCAGACTGGCTGGCGTCCCGGAGAGGTTAACTCCAAGTTCTTCTCTGACTCTGACCTCCTCCCATCTAGTCCCATTTAATTATTGCCAGTGACTTGGGCAACACAAATCCTGGGCGCTGAAAACATTCTGCTTTAGATAATATTAGTTTGTTTTCTAGATGTGGTAGGTTTGGCTCAAGGCTGTGATAATCTTTAGTGTGCTGAACAGTACAAACAGAAGAAAGAGTGAAGAAGCATTCATCCCCTAAAATCCTTCAAGACTTCCGTCCTGCCACTGAGGATGAGAAAGGCTGTGTACTGCCCAGCTCTACCTACAGCCCAACCCTCGAAGCCGAGACTAGGCAGGGCAAGGACCTGAGGCTAAAGTTTGGATCAACTTCAGTTTCTTTAAATTTTCAAGTCCCAGGCACAGGAGAGTGAGATTTTTGGACTTTGATTCTGTTGACCTCTAGAATGTTTGGATTAATTTGCATGCAGATTTAATTTTTAACTTTAATTTCCTCTCAGGAAAATCCACTTAAGAAGGCAGTTAATATTCAAATCTGGGACTTTGTATGTTGCTGGCGTTTTTAAGATTAGCCTATTTTTATGTTGTTATTTTCATCTCGGTGCCAGTGTTTGATGAGCCACACTGGACAATGTGAGTGCGCAGTGGGGCAGGGAAACAGAACAGCGAGGGGATTTCCAGCTTGGCATACAGGTTTTCAAAGAATTTATGTATTATTCTGACCCATTTTAGTGTCTTCTCTCTAATAAATGTCAGCCAGCAGGATCCCAGAAGAGCCAGGCCTGGCTTTGGGGGTGTAGCTGTTTGAAGGCGGGACTAGGATTGTCTGAGGAGATTTTCAATCATGTCCCTCAAAGGGGGCAGAAGGACAGATCTTCCCTGTGACTTGCTGGGAACCTGGTGGCCTTTTTGCTCATCTTTTCCCTTTCTCAGCATGCGGCAGTCTGACACAGAGCAGGCAGTACCGGGGAATGCCATCATGCTGTTCCTGCTCCCCGATCCGCATCTACCCACCCCACTCACTGCATGCTGAGAATGCATGTTTGGCCCTATTCCTGTGTTGTGAAGTCTCAAAGGAGCAGCTCTCTGTCTATCTGCCTATACAGGGATGCTCACCCCACCATGGCCCATGTGGCCTGGGTCTGAATGGAAGCCTGAAACAGCTGTGGCTTCACTAATATGCTGCCTTCTTACCCGCAGGTAGAAGAATGAGGTATGGATGCCAGCTCCATTTTTCAGGGAATATTTGGTAAAGGTAGTGTTTTATTTCCATTTATCTTTTGGGTTGTTTTCGATTGCTTCCTAACTTGAAGTGGGGACGTAAGCATCCACGACTGGACTTTCTAACTCTACTCTTATCATCATCATCATCATCATCATCATCATCATCATCATCATCATCAGACAGGATCTCCTGTAGGTCAGGCTCGCCTGGAACTGCCTATTTAGACAGGGCTAGCCTTGAAGACTTGACCCTCCCGCATGCACTTAGGAGTAAGTGCTGAGATCACAGGCATGTACCACTGGACCAGGCTCCTCTTTTAGTTGCTGTAAGTGGAGCTGACAGGGCTTGCTGATTCAATAGAGTGTGTGATATGAAGAAAAAAAAATGGCAAGGTAAAAGGGGATTCCATGGCTTTAGTTTGAGTGAGCAGGAAAATGGTGCTGCTGTTATTCAGTGATCCAGAAGCGCTGGTTCTGAGGGCAGAGATGTACCCTAGTTAAGAATGACGTTTCCTTGGAGGAGGCCATGCCTATGGTGAATGGTTTAGAGGGGGTAGGAAGGCCAGGCCAGGTCCACTGAGAAGAGAATGGATGTAAGTAGAATGCTGTGGATAGTGAAGGGGGATTAACGTTGGCCATCAGGAGGAAGATTATTGGAGTCAGTGACCAGATGGATATGCGTACGAGGGTGTGGATAGAGGGTCGAGAGGCACCAAGGTTTCAAGTGTATGAACTTGCCCATATAAAGCAAAGATCAGTTCTACAAAAGGGCTAATTTTTATAGATACTGCCATCTTCAATATGACAGCTCCATCCTCAATAAAGGGTTCAGGAAAGGGAAATGAAAAGATGAATTTATCTCGAGCCCAAGTCTCCTGTTTGTGAGAAGTCAGAACAGAGCAGCAGCTACGATAGATTCTTTGGGTTGGGGTGGTCTTGCTTTTTTTTTTTTTTTTAGTTTTTTAAGATAGCATTTCTCTGTGTACCCCTGGCTGTTCTGAAACTCTCTGTAGACCAGGATGGCCTCGAACTCACAGAGATCTATCTGCCTCTCCCTCCTGAGGGCTGGGACTAAAGGTGTGCACCACCACCGCCTCGCTGAGGTGGCCTTGCTTTCAGGCAGGAGAAGCTGTGTCAGGGGTTGGCAAACTTTTCCTCTGAGCAACCCGATGAACAGCATTCTAGGTTTTACAGTCCACACGGTCACTATTGCAACAGTGAAGCTTTGCCTTGGACAAAGGCTGATGTAGTCAACAGGTGAGTGGTCACAGTTGTGTTCCAGGAACATGAGCATCTCAGGCAATCACTTTGTATGTACAAAAGCATAATCATTAGATTCCACTCATAAATTTAAATGTGATTTCAAACCGTGATATGAAACAGAAAGTAATATCTAATTTTGTCAAATAATACCAAAAAAGAAAGAAAAAGGAGAAAAATATTGAGAAAAATTCATTCATTAGAAATGTCTGGGGCCAGGCGGTGGTGGCGCACGCCTTTAGTCCCAGCACTCGGGAGGCAGAGCCAGGCGGATCTCTGTGAGTTCGAGGCCAGCCTGGTCTACAAAGTGAGTTCCAGGAAAGGCGCAAAGCTACACAGAGAAACCCTGTCTTGAAAAAAAACAAAAAACAAATAAAATATATATGAGTGTGACCGGCACAAGGAGAGATTATCATTATTTAGGGCATAACTACTTTCCATTTATTTTGCTCTTTCTCATGTTCTTTGTAGATCAGTGGTTTTCAACCTGTGGGTTGTGACCCCTTTCGTCCTGTATTAGATATATACATTATGATTCATAACAGTAGCAAAATCACAGTTACAAAGTAGCAACAAAAATAACTTTATGGTCGGTGCTTACCACAACGTCAGGAACTGTATTGAAGGGTGGCAGCATCAGGAAGGTTGAGACACTGGTCTAGACTGACATGCAGAGGGCTTTCCTCTCTGAATGCTTCACTGTTCCATTGAATGGAAACTTTCTTCTGAGTCTCATCTTCAGATGAACCCTGTGGTGCTTTGAAAGAATATGGCCCCCAAAAGGGAATGGCACTATTGGGAGGTATGGCTTTGGTGGAGCAGTTGTGGCCTTGTTGGAGGAAGTGTGTTACTGTGGAGGTGGGCTTTGAGTCTCATATATGCTCAAGCCACACCCAGTGTCTCAGACCACTTCCTGTTGCCTGTTTCTTCAACACCATGTTTGCCTTTATGCTGCCATGCCCCTACTATGGTGCTAATGGACTGAACCTCTGAACTGTAAATGAGCCCCCCCCCCCCCCCCCCCCCCGTTACATGCTTTTCCTTATAAGAGTTGCTGTGGTCATGGCGTCTCTTCACAGCAATAGAAACCCTAACTAAAACAGATCCCAAAATAGTTTCTCTTTCTTTGAATAATATCCCACAACTAATAAGTACATTAAGGCTTCTGATTATACAAGCCTTTCATCATTATTATCCAGCAACTTCTTCTAATGGCTAGCAGATGGGGAGATCAGCATTTACGGAGGAGCTGAACGAGGTGGAGATGTGTTAGTTTAGTGGGCTGCTGTGACTTTGTGCAGACACAGTTGAGGGAGACTTGAAACAATCTTGGGCTATTAGACTGGAAACTCTGCTCTATGGTTGATATAATGTTTAACAAGTGCACTGATTCCATATTTTTTATAAGTGAACTAATGGCGGGATACCTAAAGAATAATCTAGATTGCCAATTTGCTACCCAGAATAGATTCATCTGATTTTCTAGTTGCCTTTCAAGGATCTCCCCTTAAGTTAATTGGCAGAAGGCTGCCTTAACTCTTCTGTACTATCCCCCATCCCTCGACTTCTTTAACCATGAGATATGTAGGGCTGGGGCTAGAGAGACGATACAGCAGTTAGGAGCTCTTGTTGCTCTTGCAGAGGACCTAGGTTCAGTTCCCAGCACTCACATGGAGGCTGACAACCATCTGTAACTGCAGTTCCAGGGGATCTGGCTTCTTCTTCTGGTCTCCATGGGCACCAATTGTATATGCAGTGTGCCTACATACATGAGGGCAAAATGCCCCTACACATAAAATAAAAATAAATAAAATACTTTTAAGAAGTAAAGGAAGAGATGCGCCATGGGTAAGGTGGCCCAGAGAGTAAAGGCACTTCCACCAAGCCGAATAGACGGCCTGAACTGGAGTCCCTGGGCCCCAGTGCTGGAACCCACTCCTGAAAGTTGTCCTCTAGCCTGCACACATGCACCGTGGCTTATGCACACCTACACTTACAGACACACATCACATCGCACTAACAGTAAATCGAACGGTTTTAAAATGAGACACACAGTGTTACTGCACGTTCAACAGGCTGCCCGGCTCCCACTTCCACTTGACCTTTTTAATGAACTTGACTCCAGGCAGGAATCATGGGAGAGCGGTTGCTTCTCTCCCCATAAACTGATGCTCTGTGCCTGGCTCCAAGGCAGACCCTCCTGAACACAGGTTCCTGGTGCCAGGTCGGCATTTTTCTGATTTATTTTACTGTTCACTCCTGGCAAAAGCAACTTCTGTCCTTTAACCTTTCAGACGACTAAGCCAAATTTGCCTTTGGTTTGGATGAATAACTGTGCAGCTAAGAGGAGGCAGTAAATCTTTGCTATGTGGCTAATAAACAAGACTTTACAGTTCCGCATTTGATTTCTTAATGCTCTGAATCTGGTGTTGAAAAACAGACTCTCCAGCATCATATAAATGAAATGCCAACTTTATTTAGAATTTTTCTGCCAGGTCACATGGTAATTTGACAAGCATTTTGAATAGGTGCGAAGGAAACAAAACACTAGCAGGATCTCTTCAAGAAGCTGTGCCATGCCGTTCCCCACAATCATTTATAATCAGAAAAGCCAAACTCCAGTCATAGAAGCATGAACGTGTTTTATTAGGTAAAATTTGAATAAACATCTTGATTATGGTAATTTCACAGATGGGACATTTATTAATTTCTCTGACATGTAATTTAGAAACTTCAGGAGGCAGGTACTTATCTTGTACATCAAAGAATGGCAGCCTCCCCGGAGGCAGGTGTGTTCTGAACTGTCTTTTAAGTTTGTTTGTTTATTCATTCATTGCTATGTAGCTCTGGCTGGCTTAGAACTCAGAGCAGTCCCCCTGTATCAGCCTCTTGTTTACTGCGATTGCTGTTGAGAGTCAATACAACTGATGGAGTTTTAAAAATGTATTTTATTATGGCTGGAGGGATTAAGAGTATGTGCTGCTCTTGCAGAGAACCTGTTGTGGAATATTAGTTGAAGATGTGTTACATTCATTTACGCTGTGGAATAGTTGTTTAATGATGCAAAGATGTGTTACATTCTTTTATGTTGCATTTATTTAACTCTGTGAAGCTGTGCTACTTTGCCTGTCTAAAACACCTGATTGGTCTAATAAAGAGCTTAACCGTCAATAGCGAGGCAGGAGAAAGGATAGGCGGGGCTGGCAGGCAGAGAGAATAAATAGAAGGAGAAATCTGGGAAGAAAGATTAGGGATCGAGAAAAGGAGATGGAGAGGAGAATGCTGGTGGCCAGCTACCCAGCCACACAGCCGGACATGAAATAAGAAGGAAAGGGAAGATATACAGAAATAGAGAAAAGTAAAAACCCAGAGATAAAAGGTAGATGGGATAATATAAGAAAAGCTGGCTAGAAATAAGCCAGGCTAAGGCCAGGCATTCATAAGAAAGAATAAGTCTCTGTGTGATTATTTGGGAGCTGGGTGGTAGGCCCCCTAAAAGAGCAAAGAGTAAAAAAGATACAACCAACTACAAGAACCCAAGTTGGATTCTCAGCACCCATGTCAAGTGGTTCACAGTCACCTGTAACTCTAGCTCCAGGGAGAGCTGGCACCCTGCACTTGTGTGTTCATGCTCACACAGGTAGGCAAGCGTGGTGACTCACATCTGACAATCTGCCCACGAGAAACTGAAACAAGAGGACCGAGTGAGCTCAAGGCCAGACCAGGCTCTACAGCAAGTCCCAGGCCAGCCTGGGCTGGAAAACCAATGAAAAATGAATTAAACATTTTTATTGCCTTTTTATTTATTTATTCATTTGGGTGCACACAAGTATGTGTGCATGTGTGTGGAGGTCAGAGGACAACCTGCAGAAGTCCCTTCTCTCCTTTAACCACATGGGTCCTTGGGTTCCAACTCTACTTCTTGGGCTTATTAGCATCATGTGTTCCGAGCCTCTCAACCATCTCACTGGTCCCTAAATTACTGTTTTAAAAAGAAGGCGAAACTTCTTGAGAAATGGAGATTAAGTGGGAGTAAATTTAAGCAGCTTAGAAATTGAACATGTGTGTGCATACACATGTATAACCTGTACAAATGTAAACACCATTTCTGTTTGATAGGCTGAGTGTGGTCTACCTCGGTCTCTGTAGAGAAAAGCAAGGGAAAAGAAAAGCAAATTAGTAAAACGATGTTCCTGCCCTCGGACTGCTGATGAACTCATTTCTTGGCAGAGGCTGTCCACAGGAAGGAGTCACTGGACTGGAGAACCCAGAATGGGCTGAGTCCAAACTCTGACTCTTGTGATGATGAGTCACCTGATGTCTGTGTATCAGGTCCACACCCATAAAATGTTACTGTGGTATTTTTAAGTTTAGAGGTCTGGGAAGGGCATTTTCTCAAGAGTTCATAGAATGTGTTCTAAGTCCCAGAATGTTATGAGGTTCAACATCTGAGGCAGATGGAGTGATAAAAAGCTGCCTCCCATTAATATCTTTGAATGGATTTCTTAGGACAGAGCGTTTTCTATACACAGAGCCCATGTGCTGGCACTCAGGAGAAAATCTATTGCTGTACTCTAGAGTGAAATAGCATGCTAAGCTCTGTTTCCCTTGCATACAGCCTTACCTAGTCTATGTGACTACTTATTTCAACCCGTTGGACATTTTACAATTTTATTCACTTGGCTACTTCTGCAGATTTCATAATTTCATGTTGTTTATCTTAACATTGCTTTGGATCCCATCAAGTCCTTAAGAGCAGGCAGAAACACACAGGATTCCATTACACTCAGCTCCAGGTTTTTAGCTGATATGACTACTGTTTTCCCCAAACATGTGACTGTCCTGGGAATAGCTTTTCTTTTCTAAGCTATCATTACGGAGATGTCATCATTAATGTCCTGAGAATCTCCAAAGTAAGACAAACACAGTAAAGAGTAAATCAAAGCCTCAAAATGTTGAAAATTAACAGCACATAAAATTATATAATCACTGGGGCTGGGGAGATAACTCAGTGGTTAGAGTACTGGCTGCTCTTCCAGAGGACCCAGGTTAAATTCCCAGAAGCCATATGGCAGCTCATAGCCATATGTAACTCTAGTTTGAGAGGCTTCAACACCCTCTTCTGTCCTCCTCAGGTACAAGGCTCACAAGTGTGACCATGATTGTGGAAGAATGTCTTGATTGATGATTGATGTGGGAGGGCACAGTCCACTGTGGGAGGCACTAGTTCCTAGGCAGGGGCTTCTGGGATGTATAAGAAAGCCAGCTAAGCATAAGCCAGAGAACAAGCCCCAGAGGGAGCCAGGAAGCAGCGGTCCTTCATGGTTCCCACCCTGGCTTACCGCAGTGATCGACTATGACATGGATGTGTAAGCCAAATAAATCCTTTTCTTCCCTGTATTGCTTCGGTCAGACTGTTTGTGTCACAACAACAGAGTGAAACTAAAATAATCCAAAATGCCACATGGTTCAACAACACCACCAAAAACAAGAAGAAGAAGAAGAAGAAGAAGAAGAAGAAGAAGAAGAAGAAGAAGAAGAAGAAGAAGAAGAAGAAGAAGAAGAAGAAGAAGAAGAAGAAGAACAACAACAACAACAACAACAAAAACAACAACAACAACAACAACAACAACAACAAAACACCCTTCCTGGAAGTTTCCCTGACTCCTTGCCTGTGGGTGTGGTGATGGTAACTAGGGTTGTTAAGTTCCCTGGTGATGTCTGCAATACTCTGTGAGCATGTTACACTGAAGACACTGTTATACTGTGAGGGACAACAAGGCTACTTCAGTGGCAGGCCAGAGGAGGGTCCCTGAGTGGGAGAAACTTTACGTCCAGGTGACAGAAAGCCTCCATGCCTAGGCTAGAGTGAGCACACCAAGGTCCCTGGCCCCACACTTTAAAGAGGCTTACACACACACACACACACACACACACACACACACACACACACACACACACACGGGGGGGGGGCTGTTTAAATTTTGTTTCCCAGGAGTGCCAGCTTAGAAAAAAGTCACAGCAAGGTCTGTGCCAGAAAGCAGGCAACCAGCCACAAAACCAGGAGTTTTGGAAGAGTGTTTGAGCAGGAACGAACCACATCACACGAAGCAGCTCAGAAGTTGGTCTTTGTTGTGTGGACTGTTTCTAACTTTAGGACACTCAATCCCAGCATGGGATGGGCTCCCTACCATTTCTCATTCGCAGAGTGCTCAAAGAGGAACAGGTCTAGTGTGTCAAGACGGAAACAGCAGAGGAGAAACAAGGCGCTTAGAGAGGTACATAGATCTGAGTGCCTCGCTCCCTTTTCCTTCTTACTCAGACTGTGGCCAGTATAGAGCTGCTCCGATTCATGGTGGACCCCCTCTCCTCAGTTAAACATGGCTGGAAACATCCACCATAGAAACACCCAGAGGTGTACGTTTCCATGGTGATTCTAAAGCACATCAGGCTGACAAGCAAGATTAATCATCACACAGTTGTTCACAGCCCCACACAGTTGTTCACAGCCCCACACAGTTGTTCACAGCCCCTCACAGTTGTTCACAGCCCCACACAGTTGTTCACAGCCCCACACAGTTGTTCACAGCCCCACACAGTTGTTCACAGCCCCACACAGTTGTTCACAGCCCCACACAGTTGTTCACAGCCCCACACAGTTGTTCACAGCCCCTCACAGTTGTTCACAGCCCCTCACAGTTGTTCACAGCCCCACACAGTTGTTCACAGCCCCTCACAGTTGTTCACAGCCCCTCACAGTTGTTCACAGCCCCTCACAGTTGTTCACAGCCCCTCACAGTTGTTCACAGCCCCACACAGTTGTTCACAGCCCCACACAGTTGTTCACAGCCCCACACAGTTCACAGCCCCTCACAGTTGTTCACAGCCCCTCACAGTTCACAGCCCCTCACAGTTGTTCACAGCCCCACACAGTTGTTCACAGCCCCCCACACACAGTTCACAGCCCCTCACAGTTGTTCACAGCCCCTCACAGTTGTTCACAGCCCCACACAGTTGTTCACAGCCCCACACACACAGTTCACAGCCCCTCACAGTTGTTCACAGCCCCACACAGTTCACAGCCCCTCCTTGACGCACCAGGGAGCAAAACCTCGCCAGAAACCATCTCTGCAGATGCCTTGATCTTCGACTCTCAGTCTTCAGAGCATGAGAAAACTCATTTATGCCACCCAATCTGTGGTGTTCTGTTGTGGCAAACCCAGTAGACAGTTACCAGAAGGGAAATCCATATATTCTCCAGAAATAAGATGTTTATGGCATTAATTTTTGCTGTTTAAAATGTATCTTATTAAATTCAGTGTGTGTGTGTGTGTGTGTGTGTGTGTGTGTGTGTGTGTGTGTGTGTGTTTGGCGTACGTGTGCTACAGCATGTGTGAAAATCAGAGGAAAACTTATAAGCATCAGTTTTCTCTTTCTAGCTCTTTATGGGTTCTGGGGACCAGACTCAGAAAGCCCAGTCAGGCTTGGCTGTGCTTCTGTCCCCTGAGCCATCTTGCTGGCCCCTAGTTTTAGCTCTTGGTCCTCAGTAACCTAATCTCCGGGTCTATTATTTTTGCAGGAATTATACAAAGCTACTTTGAGACTTGCAAGAGTTGACTTGGTTGCTTGTTCTGCCAAGCTGCGGAGACAGCCGCCCTGCGAGGCCTGGAATCGAGGGGGTCACCGCACAAGAGAAAGAACCACGCGGAAGAGGGAAAACATGCCGCTTTCCTCAGCTGAGAAGATAGGCTGAGTCCGACAGCATCGCCCTCCTCGGCTCCTCCCTTTCTCTCTTCCAAGCTGACAGCTAAAGCAAAGAGGGACAGCCTTAGGGTTCCGTTCCCTGTTTTTGCTGCAACTATTCCAGAAGAGTTCAGGAACAGAGAGTCTAGGGGTCCCTCCAGTGCCATCTGTCTCCGCCTGGCCAGGGCCTGAAGATGGACACCGTGGTCCTGCCCCCTAGGGGCTCAGGGCAACGGTGTTGGGGAGCCAGCTTGCTTCTGTTCAGAGAGCCGATTAGTCAACTTTCAGGAAACTTAGTTCAAGTCACTTAATGCCATTATTAAAAATGAGACGATAGCCGAGTGAGCGGGAGGACTCGGCAGGCAAAGTGCTTGCCACCCAAGCCGGATGACCTGAATTTGATCCCCAGACCCGCATGAAGGAAGCAGGAGGGAACCAACTCCACAAGTCATCCTGTGAGCCCACAGTGCCCTGTGGCACAGGCACCCACACCCATCTTACACGAACGTGATGCTGGTAATAAATATTTAGATAGAGTGGAGAGACGGCTCAGTAGTGAAGAGAGCTTGTTGCTCTTCCAGAGGACCTGGGTTCAATTCCTAGCACTCACCTGGTGGCTCACAACTCTTTGCAACTACAGTCCCAGGGGATCTGACACCCTCTCTGGCTTCTCTGGATACCAGGTATGTAAGTGGTACACAGCATACCTATAGGCAAGACATCTATACACATAAAATAATTAAAAAAAATTGAATAAAATTAAAAATAAATAGAATCAAAATGGTGGGAACCAGAATGATAAATATCCAAAACTCAGACACACACACATACACACACACACACACACACCCACACACACACAGAGAGAGAGAGAGAAAGGAGGGATAAGCAATATGGTAAATGTGGCTAAATCTTAGTGAATTTACTAAGTAAAATCATGGCTGTAATGTTTGTTTTATGGGTTAAAACACCAAACGAGCTATGACTAGATAGTAAGGCATTGGTAAAATGCTAACCTGTCCTAGCATCTTTGAAATTTTCTACAAGGGAAGATCATGATTTTCAAACATTAAAGATATTAAATTGTGGTGGTATTGTGTTCCCCGAAATATTGTGCACGCTAATAAACTTATCTGGGGTCACAGAACAGAACAGCCACAATATTAAACATAGAGGATAGGCAGTGGTAGCACACACCTTTAATCCTAGCATCCCAGAGGCAGAAATCCCTCTGGATCTCTGTGTGTTCAAGGATACAGCCAAGCATGGTGACTCATGCCTTTAATCCCAGAAAGTGAGCCTTTAATCCCAGGGAGTGATGGCAGAAAGCAGAAAGGTATATAAGGCGTGAAGACCAGAAACTAGAAGCATTTGGCTGGTTAAGCTTTCAGGCTTTTGAGCAGCAGTTCAGCTGAGATTGATTCTGGATGAGGACTCAGAGGCTTCCAGTCTGAGGAAACAGGATCAGCTGAGGAATTGGCAAGGTGAGGTGGCTGTGGCTTGTTCTGCTTCTCTGATCTTCCAGCATTCACCCCAATATCTGGCACCAGGTTTATTTTCATTAATAAGACGTTTTAGAGATTCGTGCTACATTAAATGCTGAAATTTCTAAGGTGATTGCTGGCTACTACAGCTGCAAAGCAAGGTGCAACAAATATAGCAGAACATTGTGTGCCTCAGTTTCCCTGAATTGGCCGGAAGTCCACAAGGAGCTCAACTGAATCCTCTGCCCAGAGTCTTCAGGACAGCAGTTGGTGTTTTGGTGTGATTCTCTCTGATTTGTGTTATTGGCAGAATTGTTTCTTGTGGTCCCAAGCAGGAGGCTTCAGCCCATGCTGAAGGGGCTGGCGAGGCTGCCCCTCTTCATAGACAACTTACCTTTTCTCAGGCCAGCAGGAAAATCCATCCTCTAGGGTGCCCTCGTCCTTCGTGGAAGTCACCTGATTAAAACAGGTCCATCCAGAGAATTTCCTTTTTGATTAGCTCAAAACCACCCCGCCCTTCTCTTAGAATTTAATCTCAAATATGGCATCTATCACATTCACTGTCCTATCTATCCACACCCATGAGGGGTAGGAAGAAAATTATAATAAAGGGGGAAATAATTACATTAAAAATTGTGTGTGTGCATATCAGAGAGGTCATGACGTGCATGTGAGAGGTCAGAGATAATGTACTGGAATACGTACGTTCTCTCCCTCAACTGTGTAGATCCCCAGGGGTCATGCTAAAGGCAGCAAGAACCTTTACCCACTGAGCTTTCTTGTCGTCCCAGAAGATAATTTCAGGGCTACTTGGAGTTCTGTCTACTACAGTTAAAACAAAATAAAACGAAACAAACCAGTTTTTTGAGACAGGGTTTCTCTGTGTAGCCCTGACTGTCCTGGGACTTGCTCTGTCGACCAGGCTGGCCTCGAACTCAAAGATCCACCTACCTCTGCCTCTAGAGTTCTGAGACTAAAGGTGTGCACCACCATCATCCAATAGCTACAGTAAATATTTAAAAACTAGAATTAGATTATTCGATTTCCAAACCAGCTGAAGTTTTTTAAAAAGGAATAAGAAAAAGAAGAAAACTGTAATACTTAGGGAAAAAAATGTAAGTAGGTAAGGAAGTCAAACAAAAAATATAAAATGATAGACATGTCATAAATCACAGTTGACGTTAAAACAAAATTTTCTCCAGATGTACCCAAAGACTATCCAAGTACATTTAAGAAATGGTCCGATTCTACACTGTTACCTCAAGACACACCTAAAGAAAAGGACTTTGCAAGTTGAAAGTAAATCAAGCGCATCCTTTTCCGAGCCACCGCCAAGATGGTTGAAGTGGAGCAGAAGAAGAAGTGGACCTTCCGCAAGTTCACCTACCCCGCGGTGGACCTGGACCAACTGCTGGACATGTCCTAGGAGCCGCTGATGTACAGCAGAGGCGAAGCCTGAACCGTGGACTGCGGCGGAAGCAGCACTCACTACTCAAGTGTCTGAAAAAGGCCAAGAAGGAGGCGCCACCCATGGAGGAGCCCGAGGTGGTGAAGACCCACCTAAGGGACATGATCATCCTGCACGGGGAGATGGTAGGCAGCATGGAGGGCATGAACAACGACAAGACCTTCAACTAGGTGGAGATCAAACCAGAGATGATTGGCCACTACCTGGGCAAGTTCTCCATCACCTGCAAACTGGTGAAGCGCGGTCAGCCTGGCATTGGTACCACCCACTCCTCCGGCTTCATCCCCCTCAAGTAGCTGTGGCCAATAAAGATTCATGTTTAAAAAAAAGAAAAGAAAGTAAACCAAGCAAGCAAACAATAACCACATAGCTAAGAAAACTGAATACAGGGCTGGAGGAAAGATGGCTCAGAGGTTAAGAGCACTGCTTGCTCTTCCAGAGGTCCCGAGTTCAATTCCCAGCACCCACATGGTGGCTCACAACCATCTGTAATGAGATCTGGTGCCCTCTTCTGTCATACAGGCATACATGCAGAGAGAACACTGTACATAATAAACAAACTTTAAAGAAAGAAAATTGAATACCTTAAACCTGTCTCCCAGCACACACTCTTGGGTATGCTTACACAGCAGAGAAGCTTGACAGAATTTAGTAAGGTATATAAACAAGAGTATTAACAACATCATTATTCATAATAGAAAAAAATCTGAAAAGGTTCTTGAATATTCATTCACATGATGAGTACTTACTGAAGTAACAGTCTAATGTAAAGAAACAAAGTCCGTGTGCAGTATTAGGGATTACTAGAAGGACAATCCCGTTTTGTTTTGAGACAAGGTGTTGCTATGGAGCCAGGCTGGCCTTAAAGTCTCCAGGACTCTTACCTCAGCCTCCCAAGGGCTCAGATTGCAGGTACACCTGGGTTGCAACTTTGATTCAAAAGAGGGATTGCAGGTGTGTTTATTTGTCCTACTTAGCTTTTCTGCTGCTGTGGTAAAACATTGACCAAAAGCAAGTTGGGGAGGAAAGGGTTTATTTCATCTTATACTACATAGTCCATCATTAAGAGAATTCAGGGAAGGAGTTCGAGGCAGGATCCCGGAGGCAGGAACTGAAGCAGAGACCATGGAGGGATACTGCTTACTGGCTTGCTTGCTCCCCTACCTTTCTTACACAGCCTTGGAATACCTGCCCAACTACCTACAGTGTGCCGGGCCCTCTTACATCAATTAGCCATTACGAAAATAGTCCACAGACATGCCCATAGGCCAATGAAAGAGGTAATTCCTCAGCTGAAATTCCCTCTTCCCAGGTGACTCCAATTTGTGTGAAGCTGAGAAAACTAACTAGCATAATATTCATGTAAATTAAAAAACAATAAAGAGAAGTAATATATTATTTAAGGACTTGTTTTCTGTAGAAAAACTAGCTGGGCATGTTCAGTTCCAGCATTTGGGAGGCAATGGCAGGTGGACCTCTGTGAGTTCGAAGTCAGCTAGAGTTACATAGTATATTTCTTGACAGCCATAGCTAGGCAATAGATTCTGTCTCAAAAACAAGACAAAACAAAACAAGGTTGGGGGCAGGCTACAACCCCAAGGAGGGAATGATCAACCCTGGCTTCAGGTTAGTTGTGAGGCAACTGAGAGAACAGAGAGATGCTGGCATGAAGGGCCATAGAGAGGTTGGTGGTGGTGTTAATGGTCTAACTCTTTTTCTGACTGACATGCAATACATATGTACACACACTTTGTAGTTTAGATAAGAAATGCCCCCCAGAGGCTCATGTAGAGACATGAATAGATAGAATAGATAGAATCATGTTGAGACAGGATTCTCTAAATAGCCCTGGCTATCCTAGAACTCACTATGCAGATCACATTAACTTCGAACCCACAGAGATCTGCCCATCTCTGCCTCCGCCAACTTTTTTTGTTGTTGTTGTTACAAAATCCCAAAACACAGACAAAGCAAAGGAAAAAAACAGTCTTGTAAAGAAACCTCTCCCAAGGGTAAATATCCTTATGAATTTCATGTATATGTTTTTAAATGTACACTAGACTTTAGTGTCCATAGATTTATAGAGATATATAGTTTATTTTTATGGGAGGTGTAAGTTAGCACACATAACATTACTGTCTGCATTTTGCAGTTTCTTTTCCCCCTTCCTAGTACCTTCGAGCAAGGTCTCCACATAAGCGCATGGGCATTGACCCAGTTTGTTTTTGTTTTTGTTTTAAAGTCATTTCACAGCATGATGTGACTGGGAACATTATTTTACTTGACTCTTCACATGAGGCAGAAGAAGTGAGGTCATGTAATAGGAACAAATTTAGATTCTTGGTCGCTTGTCACAGAAATTTTATTTTCACGGTCCTGCAGCCTGTCCCTTGTGAGCTGATTGTCTGAATTTTGTTTCTAGCCTCCGGCATTCAGCTGTGGCGGCCACTACAACAAACAGTACTAGTCAGTGTGACTTAACCGAAAGTGCTGGAGTCTTAAGCAGGCAATGAAGGGTTCTGCATCAGAAGTCCCCCCCCCCGCCCCTTCCATTCACAGCTCACTGGCCAGGGCCAGCTCTGCTGCCCTAATTTAAGCACTAGGAGGTGGGAAGCAGATTCCTGCAGCAGGCACCCAGAGGGAGCAAGCCAGGCCTATTTGGCAATAGCGCTGATGACTTCCTTACCACGTTGATAGTCTGATGCCTTTTTTCCTTTCTTTAGAAAAAGAAAAGATCTTAATTTTAAGCACACACATATGGGTATGGGTATGTACATGCCAGTGCAGGTCTCTGTGGAGACCAGAAGAAAGAGCCCGAACTCCTGTGCACTGCCTGATGTGAGTGTGGGAACTGGACTTGGGTCCTCTGGAAGAGGAACCAATGCTCTTAAACCCCCAAGCTGTCTCCAAGCCTGGTCTGCTTTTATTGTCATGCTTCCTTAGGTTTAGATTTCTTTCTTTCTTTCTTTTTTTTTTTTTTGTTTTTTTGTTTTTTTTTTTTTTTTTGTTTTTCAAGACAGGGTTTCTCTGTGTAGCTTTGCACCTTTCCTGGAACTCACTTGGTAGCCCAGGCTGGCCTCGAACTCACAGAGATCCGCCTGCCTCTGCCTCCCGAGTGCTGGGATTAAAGGCATGCGCCACCACCGCCCGGCAGGTTTAGACTTCTAAGGTCTCTGTTGTTGTTTTTCCCCACCCCACACCATGCTGTGCCTGGTACACAGATGCCTGGTAGAAGTTTGTCAACACTAATGACTGGAAAGTCTCCCATTTTGTTAAGAATTCTATGTGGTGGGCTAGGGAGGTCGCTCAGCTGGCAGAGTGTCTACCACACGCACCGAGTCCTGCGTTTGATCTCAAGCCAACAGTATAAATTTGGTGTAGTGGTGCGTGCCTTCAGTCCTAGCACCAAGTAGATGGAGGCAGACAATCAAATGTTTGCGGTCATTTTCAGCAGCATAGGAAGTTCCAGCCCCGCCTGGGGGTACATGACATCCTGTCCCCAAAACAACAAGGCTAAAGAGATGACTCCGTGCTTCAGAGTGCATGCTCCTCTCCCAGAGGACCTGAACTGGGTTCCTGGCACCCACACTGGGCAGCTCACAGCCACCTGTGAGTTCAGCTCCTGAGAATCTAACACCCTCTTCTGGCCTCTAAGGGCACCACCACACTCAAGGAACACACACACACACACACACACACACACACACACACACACACACACACCCCAATTAAAAATCATCTTTTTAAAGAAAAAGAATTCTATTTGGTTTCCAGCAACACAGACCCAAAACCCAAAAACGTGAAAGGGAGCCACATAAATGGGAGGTTTTACTTCTTTTCACATGAAGACACTAAAGGGAGCAGTCTAGGGACGGCACGTATGACGTCATCACACTCCCAGTCTCCCTTGCCTGTCGTTCAATCATTCCTTAACATGTAACCGCCTCTGCCTGCTGAGGAAAGCTGAAGATAAAGAAATTCTTTTGAAGAACACAGCGCTGTAATGGCATGGAGAAAGAGTGTGCGTCGGAATCTCTGTCTGTACAACAGCCTCTCTGAGCTTTCTGTAAACATTTTCATGAAGAGTTATGTGTATGTGTGCTTTACTTGTCAAATGTTTAATAAAAGGCAGGTATATTTCCTACCTGGCTTGATTTAGAAAAAAAATACTTCTTATTTTTCATGGTTGTGTTTGTTTTGTTTGTTTTTGCTTTTTTCTCTTTCTCTTTCTCTTCTCTCCACTTGCCAAGTTTTCTTAAAGACCTAGCATTGTAACTCTGGTCTTGCCCTGTAAAGCCTCGTCCTCCATCCTCTCAGTAAGGGGCAACATTATCCCCTTTGTTTAGATTAAAAAAAAAAAACCTCAAGAACTCTCTCATCTCTCCCTCTCCCTCTCCCTCTCCCCGCTCTCTGTTTCTACCCTATCCAGCAAGTCCCCCAGGATCCTCCCCATTTACATCTAGAATCTGATCACATTTCACTTCCTCCTCCCCTGCTCCCCTAGTCCCCCATGCCATCATCTCCAACTAGGACAACATTGAGAGTCACCTCCCTGGACTCCCTGCCTCCATGTTGCTTACCTACCCTCACTACCTGCTTGCCACACAGCAGTCAGGATAGTCCTCAGTAGATGTTTCCCTGCTCACACTGTCCAGTGGCTTCCCAGAAGAATCTAGAATAAACCCCAACTCCTCCTGGTGGCCTACAGTTCCTGTACAATGACCTTTCTAATACAGCTGTCTCATCACCCCCAGAATTCCCTTGTTTGACAAGGTTCCCACTGCAGCCCCGCTCCTCTGTCCCTTAGCTGGCCATGATCCCTGCTCCTCTGTCCCTTAGCTAGCTGTGATCCCCGCTCCTCTGCCCCTTAGCTGGCCATGATCCCCGCTCCTCTGTCCCTTAGCTGGCCATGATCCCTGCTCTTCTGTCCCTTAGCTAGCTGTGATCCCTGCTCCTCTGTCCCTTAGCTAGCTGTGATCCCTGCTCCTCTGTCCCTTAGCTAGCTGTGATCCCTGCTCCTCTGTCCCTTAGCTCACTGTGATCCCTGCTCCTCTGTCCCTTAGCTAGCTGTGATCCCTGCTCCTCTGTCCCTTAGCTCACTGTGATCCCTGCTCCTCTGTCCCTTAGCTGGCCATGATCCCCACTCTTCTGTCCCTTAGCTGGCCATGATCCCCACTCCTCTGTCCCTTAGCTGGCTTTGATCACTGTAGCATTATGGCCTTTGCTCTCACTTCTGTTGCTTGCCATAGTCCATATCTGACGTAACCTGCCACATCCTCTGTGAGGCTGACTGATCAGCTAGTCACCAGAGTCCCGACTCAGGCCTGCTTTTTTTAGTCAACCGTCTTTCCCCCATAGCTCTTTTGATTATCAGATATGATATGGTTGTGTATTTCCTCTCCTGCTTCCTGCTCACCCTTGAGAGGCAGTGCTCCCCACATCTCCACAGCTTAGGAACTTGTATGATTAAACTCTCTATAAATATTTGCAACCAATGATTTTCTTTTTTTGTTTTGTTTTGTTTTTTTTCGAGACAGGGTTTCTCTGTGTAGCTTTGCGCCTTTCCTGGAACTTACTCTGTAGCCCAGGCTGGCCTCGAACTCACAGAGATCTGCCTGGCTCTGCCTCCCGAATGCTGGGATCAAAGGTGTGCGCCACCACCTGGCGGTTTTCTTATTAGGACTGAATTTAACTCATCAATTAGCAGCGAGCTGTTTTTTTTTTTTTTTTTTTTTGCTGCGCTACACCTCTTCCTGTATTCAGTTATTTTTAAGAACAGCTATAAAGATGTGTTATTTTCTTCATACAGATTCTCTGCATGTATTAGTGAGAATATGTCTAACTAATTTATAGTTATCACTACTGTGGATGGGAATCTTTCTCCTTATTGTTGGCTAAGAGGAATGCTACTTTCTATACTGATGGGTGTGGCTAGCTGCAATATAAATTCTTGCTCTGTCATCCTGGTCTCTGAGTTTTTTAGATAGACATGCCATCTATCTAAAAATTATTATTATTATTTTTTTGAGACAGGGTTTCTCTGTGTAGCTTTGGCTGTCCTGGAACTCACTCTGTAGACCAGGCTGGCCTTGAACTTAGAGAACCACCTGTCTCTGCCTCCCAAGTTCTGGTATTAAAGGTGTGTGCCACTAGACCCAGCTGCCATCTATAATTTTTTTACTGTCCTATAGACACTGACTTTTTGATGACTCCCTTACAACTTGGGGCTCAGTGGTATTATTAAATTTAATATAAATAATATATTAATGGCATTTTTATATTAAATTTTGTTTATATGGGCCTGGAGAGATGGCTCAGCAGATAAAAACATGCACTACCCTTTCATAGGACCCAGGTTTGGTTCTCAACCAAACTGTCTGTAACTGCATCTCCATGTATCTGACACCTCTGCCTTCCTGAATTTGTGTGCATATACCCCATTGCAGACATGGACACACAGACGACATTCAGAGTAAAATAAATCTTTAAAATCTGTGTTTATTTGATGTTCTGGCTTACAGCTGGATGGTTAAGTCTCTTCTCTTTCCTTGGAGAAAACCATGCCTAATGTCTGAGTAGGCTGCATCAGAGACTCAGGTTACTAGGAGTCTGGAGGATATGACTCTGGAGACCATGGGGAGGTGAGTGAGAAAGCAGCCATCAGGAAGGATAGGCGGATGGCAGTGAGCTAACGACCCTGGCTGAGGAGAACCGTGGTTAGGCCACCATCTTGATTCCTGCACGTAATCCAGGGAGTGGAGGAAGCCCTCCACCCAGAGATGAGAATCTGACTGAAACAGAGAAGGTGTGAAGACGCCCTTCAGGGTCCATACTGATCAAATCCCAGAGTAAGCACTGCTCCACAAGAGGAACGTTCCTGAGGGAAGGAGAGCTGTGGGCACCAGGAAGCCTCCACAGAGGTCCAAGTAACCGCAAATGTCTTGAATATCCCTGTGCCTCTCCTGGGCGTGATTCGCTGGCCTCAGACTCAGCACTAATACACCCTCCAAGAAAGGTTCCCTTGACCTGAGACCAAGTCACAGATTCTCCATGAGGCTTTCTTCATCACAGTGCCCACTGTCCTTCTACGTCCGGGCACATAGTGACTAATAAATAGTTGTCTAATTTCTGACATAAATGCATTTTCTTAACAAATAGTGATTTCTGTCAACCCTTGGAACTAAAAGGATAAACGTGTCAACAATGGAATAGAGAGAAAATCCTATGATGCAAACTTTCAATGAACTTTAGATCTCCCTTCTAACCAGGTTTGCTCCTTCAGCCAGGTGGGTGTGGTCCCACCTGAGAGACTGAGATCCCAGGCCTGTGATCCCAGCACCTGAGAGGCAGAGGAAGGAGAGCCCCAAGTTCAAGTCATCCTTGACTCTATAGTGAGTTTCAGGCTACATAAGACTCTATTCAACAAAACAAACAAAGCTGTTTATGCTTTATAGTAGGATTAATGTAAATGTTTTTTATAATACACTCTATGCATGTGTTTTACTTGAGAAATATTGAGCAAAGTGTTAGTATACAGAAAAATGATGGAGAAGCCAGTGTGGGCAGTAATGAGAGTCCTATACTCAACAGATAAGAAGTTCTTGGTGCATGAGTGTAAGTGGTGCACGCCTTTAATGCCAGCACTTGGGAAGCAGAGGCAGGTAGAGCTTTGTGAGTTCTAGACTAGTCTGGTCTAAATAGCGAGTTCAAGGACAGCCGGGGCTATAGAGAGTGACCCTGTCTCAAAAAAAGTAGTTAACTAATAGCGAGCAAGTGTTTATTCTGAAGGGGTTTGAGGGCGAGCAGTGCCCGTTTGGGGGCCACTTGTGTTGGTCAGGTATGTGGAGTACATGGATCCTGTTATCTAGTGGAGGACTGAACATTAGGACTGGGGTTACCAAAACATTTTATTACATAAAAATTTCTTTATTTATTTTGTGTGTGTGTGTGTGTGTGTGTGTGTGTGTGTGTGCCTTAAGGTATTTATTTCTGTGAGGAGACACCATGGCCACAGCAACTATTATAAAGGAAAACATTTAATTGGAGTGGCTTACAGTTCAGAGGTTTAGTCCATTATCACCATGGCTGGCAGTTTGCAGGCAGACACGGTGCTGGAGAAAGAGCTGAGAGTTATACACCTTGATCTTCAAGGACCAGGAAGTGAACTGCATACCACAATGAGCGTAGCTTGAGCATAAGAAACCTCAAAGCCCATCTCCACAGTGACACACTTCCTCCACCAAGGCCACACCTCCTAATAGTGCCACTCCTTTTGGTGGCCATTTTCTTTCAAAACATCACAGTGTGTGTGGAGGGGGGGAGAGGGAAAGGGAGAGGGGGGGAGAGAGAGAGAGAGAGAGAGAGAGAGAGAGTCTTTCACCCCTTTTGAGACAAAGTCCAGCATTGTTTACAAAACAAGAAGTGCCAGGCATGGTAGTGAATTCCTGTAATTCCAGCTCTTGGGAGGCAGACATAGATGGATCTCTTTCAGTTCAAGGCCACCTTGGTCCATACAAGTTCCAAGACAGATAGGGTTACATCAGACATCAGAGGTTCTCAACCTGGGGATTGTGACCTCTTTGATATCACATATCAGATATTTACATTATGATTCATAATGGTAGCAAAATTACAGTTATGAAGTAGCAACAAAATAATTTTATGGTTGGGGTGCGTCACCACAACATGAGGGACTGTATTAAAGGGTCGCAGCATTGGGAAGGTTGAGAACCACTGGGCTACACAGAGATACTCTATCAAAAAAAAAAAATTGAAAAAAGGATACTGCATTATGCTGGGCTCGTGGTTGGGGTCATTCTGTTGCTCTTCAATATCGGAGCTGCTTAGTTGCTTGTCTTTTCAGATCACGAGTGAGCATTTAAGAAAAGGGATCAATTGGTCTCAGCTGGGGGGGGGAGGGGTCACAAGCTGGGGAAGTGTGTTGTGGGACAGTGGCAGTTTGGAGCAAACACAGCACTTGCTCTCTCCTTCACTCACAGCGGGGTGGAGCTGAGTTCTGTGCTGGATGTGGAATGTCCCTGTAGACTCACATGTTTGAACACCTGGTCTCCAGCTAGTAAACTGTTTGGGGAGGTTGTGACCTGCAGAGGAAGTAGGGTACTGGTGATAGACTCTTGGGAGTATAGTATCCTTGACCGCTTCCTACCTGTCTTGGTGGTGTGGCCCGCGGCATCACACTCCTGCTCACATGGACTAAGTCACTCTTTTCCCCACCTCAATAGACTGAGATACCCTGAAACTGTGATTCAGTAAATCCTTCTTCCTTGAAGTCATGTCTCTGCCCTGTGGAACTGAGATAACTTTAGACTCTCAAAACAGCCTGACGTTCCATCTGATCTGGCCAGCCAAGATGAGCCTATCCGCTCTCCCTCCGACCATTTACTGACATGATATATACTTGGCTGTTTCATATCCCACTTATTCCTTGTGATAACCCCTGGGGGCAGGCAGATTAAGTAATAAATAAATAAATCCCACAGCATTAAAAAAAAAAAAAAAAGGATGGAGTTGTGACTGGGAGCCAAGACTGAGTGTGAAGTCTGCACTTGACTTAAAAGCCTGAAGTCTAGCACTTCCCCACACTGAATCTGAAACTCTTGTTTACTTTTAGAGTATTTGATCTGAATGCTGAAAGTTCTCATGCTTCAATTAGACTCAACTATTTTCTTAAAACTTAGGAATTTCTGGCTGCACTGAGGTAAGATGGTCACTAATACAGAATAAAAGGTAAGTGCAGAATCTTTGATGAAATAATTGTCTCACCTGACCCTTGCTTCATATTACTGGATAAAAATAAAAACCCTGAGCCCCTGTGGCAGCGGCATAGGACCTAAAGGGCTGGCTGCCCTATTTCTTTAATGATTTACTTTGTCTATGTGTATGTCTGCATCTATGTCTGTGGGTGCTCTCGGAGGCCAGAAGAGGGCAGTAGATCCCCTGGAGCTGGAGTTACAGGGGGCTGTGAGATGCCCTGTGTGGCTACTGGGAAATGCATTTCTGTCCTCAGCAAAAGCCCAGCGTTCTTACCCCTGGGCCATCTTTCCAGCCCCACAGTGCCTGGGTGGCCTGACTGACTGGGTCACTGTCTCCTTAATTATAATAACATTTGCTTTTCCATCTCACATTACCATTTCCTTTATTACTAGGTATTTTTAAATTCCCTTTGAAATGTCTTATCAGAACTTGTCCTCTGGGTGTATTGTGGACAATTATTTACACAAGTGTTTAACTTGGTTGTGTACTTTGGTATATCCTGCATAGACTTTCAGGACTAAATAATATTAATCATATCAATCTTTTTATGGCTATTATCATTACTTTCATGATTATCATAGGACTTTTTGAAGGTATAGAAAAGAGTAAGAGAATAATAACATCTTTGTTTCTGTATGTTCTATCTTTCACTCAGATTTTTTTATTTAATACTTTTTTTCTTAATACTCTTAAGAAATTTATTTAGAATACATTAGAAATGGCTGAAGATGAATTTTTTCCTGCATGATCATGTGAACAAGCACCGCATTTCATCTTTCACAATGGCGCTTTGAGATTTAGATGGATATCAACTGATACCTTTTTTTAAATTTTGAATTTTTTTTAAATTCAAAGTTTCTCAAAAGGAATAAAATAGAAAATGCTAACGATCTGAGCAAATGGACAATGTCTTTGGGCGTCAGGCAACAAGTCCTGGGAAAGAAAACTCCAGGGTCACCATCAGCTGGACCAGCAAGTCACCACCTACGTGCTTGTTCTAGTAAAATAAGGATTTAAAAGTTAACTCTCTTGGCCATATCGATGTCTTATGAAAACCTGGCAGCTAATTCTTTTGAGGATTTTTAGTTCTCAAATGTCATTGCTTGTATTTGATGGTAGGTGTCAGTCATGGCTCACAGTTTCAAAGTCCTTGCTGCTAAGAAGCATAGATTCTTGTGAAAATTACATGGCCATTAGAGAAATATATTTTTAGTTTTGTGGTTTATTTTTTCTTTCTTTCTTTTTTTTTTTTCTTCGAGACAGGTTTTCTCTGTGTAGCTTTGTGCCTTTCCTGGAACTCTCGGTAGCCCAAGCTGGTCTCGAACTCACAGAGATCCACTTCTCTCTGCATCCCAAGTGCTGGGATTAAAGGCGTGTGCCACCACCGCCCAGCTCTTCTATTTCTTCTTCTTCTTTTTTTTTTTTTTTTTTAACTAATATCCTGATGCTCTTTAGACATAGTGCAGGGGCTGGAGAGACGGCTCAGCTGTTAGGAGCACGTGCGGCTGTTGCTGAGGACCGAGGACCTGAGTCCAGTTTCTGATGCCTACGTGAATCGGTTTACAACCACCTGGAACTCCAGCTCCAGGGGATCTGATGCCTCTGTGTGTACTGCACTCACACAGACATACCCACACACAGACACAGGCTCAGATGAAATCAAAACAGGACCAAAAAAAAAAAAAAAAAGCTTAAATCTCTCTCTCTTTTCCACCACTGTAAATTTGGGCAGAATGGTTGACTTTCGTTAGTTTGCATGTTCTTGTTTGTGGGTTTTTGTTTTGTTTTGTTTTGTTTTGTTTTTGAGACAGAATCTATGTAGCTTAGGTATGATCAAACTTACCATTCTTCTGCCTCCCCAGTGCTCAGGCTACAGGCTTAAGTCATTCAGGTTGGAATGACTTTTAAGTTAATGACTTTTAAGTTAAGTAAACAGCCAGGAGCATACTGACACTGTCTTCTACTGCGTTCAAGAAAAGACATCATAAAGCCAAAACAAAGCCCAAACCCAAGTTATGGGGTGAAAACATGTTTTGTTTTCTGGTTTATTTTATTATTATTTTTTGTTGTTTGTTTTTTTGAGACAAGGTTTCTCTCTGTAGCCCTGGCTGTCCTAGAACTCATTCTATAGACCAGCTCGAAACCACAGAGATCAGTCTACCTCTGCCTCTGTTGGGATTATAGGCCTGTGCCACCACTGCTGGCTGTGAAAACCATGTTCATTTACCTTGTAATACGGTCTGGTAATCCAATGCTCAAAAAAAGAAAATTATTATTCCTGGCCACTACTCATATACCCTCAGCTGGAAAGAAGAAACGAGAAAGAAAGAAATCCAAAGTGAGAAGGAAAAAGGAGAAAAGCAATGTCATGGGAGACAGGAAAGTGAAAACAGTGAAATGCCTTCACTTGACCCTCACGTGCTACCTCCATGAAGCCCTAACAGGCCACCGGGCACCGCTGCGATCCCGCTCTGCCCTCTCACCTCCCTCTAGAAGACTAGGAGCAGCGGCCTCATTTGAGAGTCGCTCACTGCTAAGCCTTCATCCCCGAGTCTTACTTGCTCTCATGCCCAGCGAGTCTCAAGTGATCCTCACTTCCACGCAGCCGTTTCCCGCAGGTCAGTTCCGTTCACGTGTGTTTCCTAACCTGCTCATTTTTAGCATGCCTTTCGCTTTCCAACTGTCCAGGTTGGGGCTGAGAGATGAAGTGAGCCCCGTGAGGGGCCAGGCCCATCACCAACCCCCAGCCTCCTCTGTGCTTACTCACTGGCCACCTCAGCTGGACACGGCGTGTTCTTTTACCCTCCTCTTCACAATGTCTCTGCTTCCTTACATTCCTAGTCTCATCTTTACTCGTGCCTAGCCCGGAGATTATTTAGAGTCTATTCACATTGTCGGTGTTTTGTGTTAGGTACAGACATGCTGCCCGCCTAGTGCAAGAGTTTTGTTTGTTTGCTTGCTTTTTTGAAAGAGAGTCTTGCTGTATAGTTCTAGCTTAACTGCTGAGCCATCTTTCCAGGCTCTTAGGTATTTTTAAATGTTAGCTAATATTAAAAAAAAAAAATCATCGTAAATGAGGGGAAAACATATCAACTATGTGGCAGGCTCTATAGAGTATCTTTTCACATTTATTGAATGTAAAATTATCTAGGCATACCTCTGTTTACACAGCACATTGTTTAGTGAATACGAGAAGCAGATAGGAACTTGGATCCACCGGGTTCTCCACGTGGACTTTTAGGGATGTGGGAGGTGAAGGTGTCAGTTCTGTCGGAAGACAGGGCACCGGGAAGGAGGCTCACAGACTAGACTCTGCTGTTCTTCACTGAGTCCTGAGTGCCCGTGTTCTGGACCAGGCTGCACTTCTAAGAACTAGGTGTGAAAACGCTGGATGGTTGAAAATTTTGCTTTCTATAGGATGGGAGCTTGAGAGAGTCAGCTGTGGTGTGGCTCATATGTCTGTAATCCCAGCCCCTGGAGGCTAAATTAGGAGGACCATGGGAGATTCCAGGGGAGCCTGAGCTTACAGACAGCATGGGCTATAAGTGAGATTCTGTTTCAAAACCCAAAAAAGAAAAAAAAATGGGGCTAAGGGGGTAGCTTGATTAGTAGAGTGCTTGTCTAGAGTGCTGGAAGTTCTGGGCTCCATCCTCAGTGCCACATAAATCTTTAATTCCAGCTCTTGGAAGGATGAAGTAGGCAGATCTCTGTGAATTGGAGACCAGCCTGGTCTGCATAAGAAGTTTCAGGCCAGCCAGGACAACACAGTGAGATCCTGTGTCATATCATAAATAAATAAACAAACAAACAAACAAACAAACAAACAAACACACGGAACAAAATAATAATTCAAGGTCATCTTCAGCTGCCCAGAAAATTTGAAGCTAGCCTGGCTTACAAGAAACTTTTGTCTCAAAGAGAAAGAAGCTAAGCTAAGTACACTAAGGAAAATGGAAGACTAAAAATGATGCTCGTCTCAGCAGTGGGTCATGGACATTTTCAGTTGTGATGATTTACTCAGTTGTGCTCGGGAACTGCCTCTATATGCATTCTATATGCTCTTTTCCATAAAAGAAAAAAGCAGGCAATGTTCTAAGTCTACAAAAGCCAAGATACACAGATATGCATTCTTTATCTGTGTGTGTATGGGGGTGGGGGTGGGGGATCTGGGAAGTGGCCATTTACTTTTAAGAAGTAAGTTTCTTTTTCATCTGGTTAGCCCACACAGGATGTACAGTACAAGGTGACCTCCGAACTTAGGACATTTTGTTCCTCCTCCCCAAAGTAAGAAAAATTTTCCAATGTTTTTTTTCATGCCTGCATTTTAGCAAACATTGAAAAATATGGTTATTTCCTTATTTATTTGTGCATGTACCTGGGTGTGTGTCTGGACGCCAGGGGTCAACTTTCAGGAGTTAGTTCTTTCTTTTGCTATGTGGATGCAGGGACTGAACACAGAATGCCAGGAGTACCTTCTCAACCATCTCATTGGTCCCCAAATTCTTGACACCACAGAGTGGGCCAGTGACTTGCTCACAATCCTACATTTATTTGCATCCTCTAAGACCAACTTGCACATAATCATCTTGCTTTCCCTTGGGTTTATCTGGGACAGGAGAATCCATATGTATTTTGGGAGAGGACCAAATGATGTGGAAACATTTGTAGGCTCAGGACAATGAACAGGGGAAAGAAACTATTCGATTACCTTGTGTTTTGTTTGTTTGTTTGTTATTTTGTTTTTTTTTCTCTGTGTAGTTTTGATGCCTGTCCTCGAACTCACTCTGTAGCGCAGGTTGGCCTTGAACTCACAGAGATCCACCTGCCTCTGCTTCCCGAGTGCTGGGATTAAAGGCATGCCCACTGCCCGGCTCGATTACCTTGTATAGAAGAGAAAGTCATGTGTTCACAGAACTATGATATTCACCCAACTTACCCCCTTTTCTTTAACCATACTAAAAAGGGACCTGTACTTTGGTGTGAACGAACATAAAGGCCTGGACATAGACAGCAGCCTCCTCCTTGTGGCCTGGATAAACGGAAGGATGCCCCAGTTCCAACAGTGGATCACGTGAGATCACATTAGTGAGTTTGCTATGAAGTCAATGTCTAACTTTTCTATGATGTTTAACTTATTCAAATTATGGAATGGAAGAGAGCTCAAGTGGCATCCAGAATTCCCAGGTTCACCTTTGGAAGAGCAGTCTTCTCACATCCTGAACCCGGATTATTTCTTTTCCGTGAATGAAGCCTAATTTGATCAGCTCATTCCAATTCAGTTCCTTTCTACCCATTTTTCTGAAAGCTTTTTAGGCTAGAAGGAAGTTTGAGGAAAAGCAAACCCATCGGCAACAGTGCAGAGAATCCAGTACTGCTCAGTTAACTCCACCAGCGGCATACATACTATGGCCCTGTTGGCACACATTCCTCCCCGTACACAGATGCACGTCTGTGATGTGCCTGTGTTTGTTGACTCAATTGCTGCTATCACTCTTAGTATCTTCTTAGAACACCGGTGTCGTATTTCATACCCACAATTCCGCCATTGCCCTCAAGAAGGTTATCATTGATGACCAATGGCCGTGTGTGTGTGTGTGTGTGTGTGTGTGTGTGTGTGTGTGTGTGTGAGCATATGCACACATGGGCCAGAAATTGATTTTGGATGTCTTGCTCTACCGATCTCCACTTTATTTTTCAAGATAATTTCTCAGCGAGTCTGGAGATTACCGTTTCAGCTAGACTGGATGGCCAGTGAGCCCCACACCCCGCTTTTCACCACACCTTCCCAGGGTTGGGGTTACGGACATGTGCTGCTGCACCTGGCTTTTCTGTTTGGGAATCTGAATTCAGGCCCTGAAGCCTGTACATGAAACACATCATCCACTGAGACATCTCCCGAGTCCCAGCCAATGTAATAAATGTTCCATAATCAACTTCTCCAAACTCATGCTTATTTATTTGTTTGTTTGTTTGTTTATCCTGTTTCTGAAATGAGTCTCACTGTGTCTCCCCAGCAGAATGGAACTTCCTATGTAGACCAGACTGGCCTCAAACGAACAGAGACCCACCTGCCTTGCTGGTGTGTTATCTGTATTATTTGTAAAGTGTTTTTTAGAGGATTGAATTTTGCACTTTTAATGTTCTTCCCTGTGCCTTTTCTTCCACGTATTTCTACTTCTTTCGTGACTTGGACATAAGTGAGGCATCTGGACCTGTCGTCTTACTTCATGTCCAACAGGTTAGATTTAGCTGGTTTTCCTGTGACACTCACAAGTCTATAGGACAACAAAAACAACCTGTATATAAACTGCTGTTTTGCTATCTCTGTCCCATGTTTTTCCAAGTTTGAAGTTCACTTCACAATTCCCTGATGCCTTCCACCTGGAAACAATCCTGGAAGATCCAGATACTTAGCTTTTCTTATGGGATGTATCATTTTTCCATACGTGTTCCTTTCATTTGTTTGGATACCTTTTGTCTTCTCTCCAATGAAAGGTCATTTAAAGGTGGACCTAAAGTATCTTTGTGGGCTGGCATCTAGCAAAGAGTGGCTCACAGAGCAGGCATTCTATCTCTCATGGTCGGCCTACATATCTATCTGGTGGCTGGATGGCTAGTTGGATGAGTACAATAGCTGTCATTGCTGAGACACAGTGAGTTGGTTAAAAACTTAAATTGTAAAACCACTTACAGAATTTCTTATTTTATTTTTATTTATGTGAATGTGTATGTATATGCCACATGTGTGGGTGCTGGAGAGTCTGGGAGAAGGTGGTAGATATTCTGGACCTGGAGTTATAGGCAGTTTGTGAGCTGTTCAAGGATGTAGTGGGAACCAAACTCTATTCCTTCGCAAGAACAAGTATTCTTAACTTCTGGGCATCTCTCAAGATCCTCCTTTCTTTATATGTGTATTTTGTGTGCACACAGTAGTCTATCTCAAAACACCTTTTCTCTTTCTTTTTTAAAATTTTTAGTAAAAATAAAACATGTATGTCATATGCCTCAAGAAAGTTCTTTCGCCGGGCGGTGGTGGCGCACGCCTTTAATCCCAGCACTTGGGAGGCAGAGGCAGGCGGATCTCTGTGAGTTCCAGGCCAGCCTGGTCTACACAGTGAGATCCAGGAAAGGCACAAAGCTACACAGAGAAACCCTGTCTTGAAAGACCAAAAAAAAAAAAAGTGCTTACTGGGTTGGGGATTTAGCTCAGTGGTAGAGCGCTTGCCCTGGGTTCGATCCTCAGCTCCAATAAATAAATAAATAAAAGACCAAACTTTAAAAAAAAAGAAAGTTCTTTCATAAAAATCATATTGTTAAGCATTCAGGGGACTCTTTCCACCTTGAGATTTCATTGTTTATTTTAAAACTTTTAAAAGCAAATTGTGTTGTGTGTATGTGTATGTGTGTGTGTGTGTATGTGTGTGTGTATTTGTGTGTGTGTGTGTGTGTGTGTGTGTGTGTGTGTGTGTGTGTATGTGTGTACATTTACCACCACGCACTTGTGGATGCCAGGGGAAAACTTTGTGGAGTAGTTCTCTCCTACCTCTCCTCTCCATGGGTTCTGGGGTCATGCTCAGGTCACAGAGGCTTGTGTGGCAAATGCCTTCTCCCACTGAGCATCCCACTGAGAGTCCATCCTTTCACACCGGGGAAACACTTGCATTTCTGTCTCCTGAGGAGTAAGGTCCCTCCGAGGGCTGTGACTGAGACTGATCCTCCCTGTCTTCTCTTTCTCAGCCTCTGCTTTCTGAAGCATTCCTTTAATGCTTGCCTTGAACCTGTCACATAGTTTCTAATCTATCTTTTTTACCCCCGAGACAGGGTTTCTCTGTGTAGCTTTGGCCATCCTGGAACTAGCTCTGTAGACCAGGCCGGCCTCGAACTCAGAAATCCACCTGCCTCTGCCTCCCGGGTGCTTGGATTAAAGGTACGTGCCATTACTGGGCTTTAAGATATATACTTTTCAAAATAAGTTTTCAGGACTTGGTCTGAGTTCCTTTTTATCTAACCTATTTCTTGTTTTGGGAGTTTTTTTTTTTTTTTTCCTGCTCTTCCTGATGCCTTTCTCCAGTGCACCAGCCCCCAAGCCTCAGCTCTATCCCACTGGGCAGTTATCTCTCATCTTCCACCCATTTTCTGTCTTCTAGAACATCTTCTGTGAAAATCTCGCCCTCGGATGGACTCTGATAACTTTGCAAGTTCCTTTTTTCCTTTATCATCACTCTGGTGAAGTGCTGGGAAAGAGAAGAGATAAATACGCGTACTCAGTTTGCCGTCTTCAGTCAGTCTGTTTTATTGAAAAGTGTATGGGTAAAAAATTTCCCCCGGGGTAATTTGGTTTTGTGAATAGTGTAAGTTCCCTGCCTGGAAGATTCAAGAAGTGATGCTCTGCTTATGAGACTAAGGTTGGAGGGCTCAAAGTTTCCTACTCAGTAATCTGGTAAGAGGAAGCATTTAGACAGGAGAGGGAGATAAACTCTGCAGATGTTTAGACAGCCCTGACACTCATTTACAACTGGATAAGATAGTTCTACAAAAAAAGTTTAGTTAAAGCAAAAGATCGTGTTCGTTCCGCAGTGGTGGTCCTGGGAATGTCCTAATCTTTGATTTCCTCCAAACTTTGGCACCTGAGAGAATAAAGCCGCAGCACCAGGGCCACTCCTAATGCAACTCACTCTCAAAGAATGTCCCCTTTGAGCCACTGTGATACCTGCTGGTTACTCCCATAGATTCCTCTGGATTGGCTGCGACTGCAAATAAAACACTGTTTGCCTGCAATCAAGTCGATAAGCTCCAATATAAACGAAGGCAGGCACCTGTTCTCAGGCGGCAACTGTGGCGTTCACTCTCTTTCTTCCTAAACGTTTTCATGCAAGAACTGAGAAGGACCTATTGTCTCTGGCCAGAAGAAGAAGATCTTTAAGGAAGAAAAGGCCCAAAATGGGGCTGCTGAACTCTAAAAATCCCAAAGACAAGCAAGCCCACATTCTCCTTCTGGGACTCGACTCGGCTGGGAAATCTACTCTGCTTTACAGGTTAAAGCTTGCCGAGACTCTCACAACCATCCCCACCATCGGCTTCAACGTGGAAATGGTCCAGCTGGCCAGCGGCCTCCCGCTCACCGTGTGGGACGTCGGAGGCCAGGAGAAGATGCGGACGGTCTGGGACTGCTACTGTGAGAACGCAGACGGGCTGGTGTACGTGGTGGACTGCTCCGACGGCAAGCAGCGCCTCGAGGACTCCCGCAAAGAGCTCAAGCACATTTTGCAGAACGAACACATCAAAAACGCGCCGGTCGTCATATTAGCCAACAAGCAGGACTTGCCTGGAGCTCTGAGTGCCGAGGACATCACCAGGATGTTCAAGGTGAAGGAGCTGTGCAGCGACCGGAACTGGTACGTGCAGCCCTGCTGCGGAGTCACTGGAGAAGGGCTGGATGACGGGTTCAGGAAATTAACTGAGTTTGTGAAAAGCCACCTGAAGACAAGAGACACCTTAGCGTTCTTCAAGCAGAAATGAGGCGGTGCGACCGTCCCAGCCTCTGAAAGACAGTGATGATGTGAAAATGGGAAATCTGTCTTATTTCCCATGTAAAGTGAGAAAGTGAATTATCGAGTTAGCCAACTTTTCTGGAGATTCATTGCACCCGGTCCCGCCAAAGAAGGAGCTTTATAGCAAACTATGGGGTCATGGTCGTTGAGATGGAAGAATTTATATTTTGAAAAGGTTAATATGTTGGATGATTTGAAAGTCGTATTTAGAACCAGATAAATGTTTATTAATTTTCTATGACCTCTGGGGTAATATCTGTCTGCTTACACAGTCAGGATTCTTTCAAATAGTTCCCAGCTGTGGCAGGGATTGAATTTCTACCCTGTTCTACCCTGGGTAATAACTGAGTGGTGAGAAAAAAATTAAATTATGAAGAGGGGAAAGGCTGATGTTAACCTCTTGAAAATCTTCATTATCTAAACAGAGCTCCTTTCCCCTAATCCTGGCAGCTTTTTGAAATCTATTTCTGGTAACTTTCTTCAGTGAGTCTTTTTTAAAAATATATTTTTTATCCTTTGAGTATTTAATACGATGTATATTGATCATATTCACACACACACACACACACACACACACACACACACACACACACGCCCTCAGTGAATCTTAAACAATTTTTAGATTAGGTGTTCTGCAGGGTAGCCTCTTGAGTTTAGAGTTCCGCCCCAGGCTGCAGCCTCGGGACCTGCATCAGTGGAACTCAGTTCAGCAGCCCCATCCCCTGGGAACACAGGTGCTCTGGGTAGTGACCGAACAGGAAGCCAAGGCAGACTTTGCTCCCAGAGACCTTGCAGTTCACTGGGTGAAGCGACAGGAAGCTGGTAGCTGGAGCAAGGCAGTACTCGTGCAAGTTATTGCAGGAGAGACGCCCGGGGAAACAGGAAACACCTCCTGTAGGAGATGGAGTTGAAGAGGGCGTCTCTGCCCTCTACCAGGGACCCCAGCCAGGCAGAGATTAGTCAAGAAACGTTCTCATCACTGGGTGGTGAGAATGCCATCAGGACCAAGGAAAGGGGTGGGTGGTTGAGGGGCAAAGGAACTGAGAATGGAGTTGTAATCTCTGAGAGGAGTAGAGCTCCCAGAGAGGCCCTGGAGCTAACGCTTTCCTCTTTTCTACAACAGTGAGGCTCCTTTGGTGTAAGGGAATATCACTGAGCTCCACAGCAACCCTAGAGGCTACAAATCATGACAGGGGAAAATAAAGGGTTAATAAGTCAAGTGTAGAGCTGGAGAGGTGGCTCAGAGGTTAAGAGCACTTACTGCTCTTCCAGCAGACTTGAATGAGTTCCTAACTCCTGTTGGATGGCTCACAATTAATTACATGTGACTCCAGTGTCAGGGGATCCGACACCCTTTTCTGGGCACCAGTACATATGTGGTACACATGTACATACACACATAAGTAAAAACAAAAATAAATCTTAAAATAAGTCAAAGGTAGTGGCCCCTGGGTTCCTTTAAGTTTTTTCTTTTCTCCTTGTAGTTATAGTTTGCTCACTGAAGGTCTTTCTGTGCTTCACAGTATAGACCTCAGTAAAGAAGACATATAATAATGGCGACTTTTGGTTTAAAACTGTGTATACCAGTCATCGGGATAAACACTTTCCCAGATCTTCTCATGTAATGTTTACAACAAGTCTGAGGGAAAAAATAGGCATTGTTATTTCAGTTTACAGATGTGAGCATTGAGGCTAAACAAGGTGAAATCACCCTCCCCCCCTTACACACACACACACACACACACACACACACACACACACACACACACCCATTTAAAATTTTATGACATTAGTGTGTGTGTGTGGTGGGGGGTCAGAAGACAATTTTGAGGAGTCATTTCCTTCCACCGTGTAGGTCTCCAGCCATCTATTTCCCCCTTTCTTTTATTTTTGAGTTCAATAATATAATTACATAATTTCTCCCTCCCCCCTCCAAACCCTCCCATATACCCTGCCTTGCTCTTTTTTAAATCTGTGCTCTCTTTTTTCACTGATTTTAACTGAGAAATTGCCAGATTGGAACTCAGGTGTGTCTGACACCATGAAAGGCCTCTGCTGCTCCTTACCTTGTTGTTCTAGAGACAAAATATCTTCTCTGCCATCAGTGAGCTTCCAGCACACAAGGGCTGGGGCTGCAGGTGTAACTCACTGGTAGAAGAACTCTACCAACAGTTTAAGATGCTCTGGGTTTGATTCCAAGTACCGGGGGATGGGGGAACTCTAGGCACTATGGATTCTATAACAAGAAAGTGCTAAGGAAAAAAAGAAGGCAAATATACTAGATAAGCATACTAACAGATACAGGAAGCATGTAGAAGATCTGTGACTGATTTCAGGGATCTCTGGGATGGGGATGTTAAAGGTTCGGTGTAGAGTTCTTTCCTGAGTTTGCAAGCTGACTAAAGCCCCATGCCTATCTCCCTTTACAGCTTCTTTATATGTTTTTAATTTAGTCTTAAAATTAGGAGTCACTCCTTTATTTCAATGCAGACTATCTGAACAGAGAGTGTCTTTTGTTCCTGCTACTTGGTAATATGAATTAGGTCAACCTAGCATGATGTAAAACTCAAGGAAAACAATTTGAAAAAATATTGAAAATACTGGATAGCTTGGGTATGTGTGACTGGTGTAGTGGGCATATACATTCTCAAGGTATGGCAAACTGATACAGTGTGTTTTCCTGTCATTGACAACTCACTCTCTCAACAGCCAGTGTTCCTCAGAATCTGTTCCAGAAATGTGCAGGGTTGGTTGTACCCAGGACCCACTAAACAACAGTTACTAGTGTTTTTATGTTAATTTCACCAGTATTGGTACACACACACACACTATACATATATATACATATACACTATATATATGTACACACACTATATATATACACACACACATACATACACATAACACACACATGCACACTATACATACACTGTATATATATACACACTCTATATGTATATATATATACACACATGCACACATATACACCACACAAACACACACACTATACATATATATGCATACACTATATATATACACACACTATAGATATACACATGCGTGCGCACGCACATACACACACAAGCATGCCCCCTGAACACTCTTCACCCTGATATATTAATAAAGGCTGAATTTGAGGGAAGAAGACGAGCTGTAGACGACAGTAAATCAACAGTAAAGTATTTCCCAGTCGATGAAAGAGCTGTGCGCACTCACACCTTAATGTTTATGACTATACTTTTTATTTATTTTCTTCCATACGTTTATTTATTTATTGTGTGAATGGTGCTGGAGGTGAACCCAGGGCCTCACACATACTGGGTGAGTACTCTGCCCTTGAGCTGGGTTACCCCCCGTCAGACTTCTTTATTTTATTCTACTTAATGCATTCTTTCAGGCATTTCATCTGTGCATTTTTATTTTTTATGCCTAAATAAATTTTATTGTGTCTATCTGAGGTTTACCATATGGTGTTCTAGGGGACATGGAGATTATAAGATGGTTTCTATAGTGTAGCAAGTTACCATCTCACAATGTTATTTGTGAGACAAAACCAGCCAGAATCAGCTTATTAACAGACGTCCTCAATACCGTGGAGTTTCCTCCTGTCCCTGTTACATACTCAGGCAGAACTGACAGGACACTGACGTGGCCCCGGCAGGGACAGAAAAGCCACCATTTCTGACAAGTGTCAGGGTCGAAGACCTGAAGCCCAAGTCTACATTTTTCAGATAAAAGTAAAAATCAATTAAGTATTTCAATTTTCTTTTCTACATATTCTAAGTAAAAGCAGTTCCTCCAGGGCATAGTGAAAAAGGATAAATAAACAAAACAGCCATACTTTGCTTTTCATCGTTTCATTTGCTGTGTGTTGTATTATCTTGAGCATCACTGAGTGTTTATCTTTATGAGTCCAGTGGAGTGTTTATGTCCTCTTTAAATTCCTTGAATTCTTTGATAAACATTTATGACAGTTTTTAAAAACCCTGTGTCCCGGGGTTCATCTAGGCAGCTCTCCTCAGAGAACACGTCTGTAGGGCTAGTGGGTTAAGGGAAGACGAGCCGTCTTGGTCATCTTATGTTCATTTTGGTTTTGTGATTTGGCCTGGGCTTGTGGACTTCCTTTGGTTGTGTTTGATGTGATTCTGGCTTTCTTCAGAGCAGGCCGGGGCAGGACCTGCTGGTGGATAAGCTGTTCTTATCCTGTGGGTGCAGAGATGGGCGGAAGGCCCCAGCAGTTAGAATAGGAGAGGGAAGGAATGTCTCACCGGTCAAAGGAGACAAAGACTTGAGCAAAGCACTTTTGAAGGCCTCTGGACCTAGGCCTGTGGGTTTGGAGATGACCACAGGCAGGGTGGGGATATGAAGGGTAGATGGGAAAGGGCGGAATCGACTCACCAAGCAGAGCCAATTCCTGAGCAAGAGGGCCGGCAGTCTGTGGGATCGGAACTACTGTACTTTCTGAGACAGTGTCTCATGTAGCCCAGGCTGGCCTGAAACTAGTTATATATCCAAGACTGGACTCAAATGCTTAATCCCCTGTCTCTACTTCCTAAGTGCTGAAATTACAGGTGTGTACTACCACACCCTGCGTGACTACCTTATATTAAAGTTAAACTTGTCGCTGTCCAAAAACAGTGAGAGGAAACAGCCGAGAGACTTCTCCTTTGGCAGTGCTAATGGGCACTTAAAAAACGTAATCTAATAATGTCCCGGGGATTCCGGTCCAGCAGTTTTAACGCCTTGTGTTAAATATTAAGATTTATGTTAATGTTATGTTAAATGTTACTATTGCTGGGCTAAATTACATCAGACCTGAGAAAGCACACACAAATACAAAAGGTAGTTATTAGATGACTTAAGTGTAAGAACAGCATTTTCGAGGCTGATGGGAAGACAGCCACCCCCACCTGATGCGATTCCGATCAGACAGGGACTAGCCAGCTGGTGGGTCCTCAAGGCCTGGCTGCCGGGAAGACATCCAGGGCCCTGCCCAGCACCTTGTGTTGCCGGGCAGGTGGGCCTTATCATGATAAGGAAATATGTGTTGGGGAAATGGGAGCGATAAGGGAAGTGGAATGGTTCCTGCGCTGTGGAAAGATGCAGAAAGGAAGAAATGAAGACGGTGAAGAGTGGGCAAATGTTGGTGGCCTGTTTGTCACTGGGGCCATGGTGATGTCCAGGCTGGGCTGCTGCCAAGGGTCATGTCTAGGTCCCTGGCCCTACGGTAGCCTGGGTCTGTGTTGATGTCCATGGCTCCTGTTGCCCTCCAGTGCCATGCTGATTCCAGTGGGCTGGGCCGCCTCTTGGGGCAGTGTTTGGGTCCTCGGCCACACTGCTACTGGGGCCATGCCCATCTGGGCAGCCTTTGCTGCCACATGGGGCCACGGTGACAACCAGGCCTAGGCTGCTGCTGAGGACCATGTCTGGGTCCTTGGTCCTACCACAACTGAGTTCTATGTTGATGTTCACGACTCCTGTTGCCACCAAAGGCCACATGAAGCCTGGGGTCTGGGCCCTAACCTGTGGCTTTGTTGGTGTCCAGGGGCCATGCTGCTGCCAGAGCCGTCCTGATCTGAGTGGCCAAGGGCTACTACTTGGAGCTAGCATGTTGACCAGACCGAGGAGCTGCTGCCTGAGGCCATGTCTGGGTTGGTGGCCCAGCTGCAGCTGGGGTCTGTGTTGAAGTCTGTGGCCCAGGTTGCCACAAGGGCCCACACAGAGGCCCAGGATCTGGGCCAGAGCCTATAGCTTGGTTGGAGTCTGGGGGCCATGCCACAGTAGGAGCCATACAAATATGGGTGGCCCGTACTGCCACTCGATGTCATCTGGGCCCAGCTGCTGCCAAGAGCCGCATCTGAGTCCATGACCCTATAGTGGCCAGGGTCCGGATTAACGTATGTGGCTCCTGTTGCCACCAAGGGCCATAAGGACGCCCAGATCAGCCACCTGAGTCCAGGTTGGTGTCTGAGAGCTAGGTTGAATGCAGAACTGAGTAACCTCATTGCTACTCATTGTCATGGTGATGTTGAGGCTGGACCTGCAGCTGAGGGCCGTGTCAGGGTCCAGGGTCTGTGCTGATGTCCGATGCTCCCGTTACCATCAAAGGCTGTGCAGACACCCAAGACTGAGGGCCATGTTGGTGTCTCAGGGCCATACTGCCACTGGGGCAGTGGTGACCTCCAGACCCAGCTGCTGCCGAGGACCATGTCTGGGTCCGTGGTCCTGTCACGACTGGGGTCTGTGGTGAAGTCTGGGTCCTGTGTGCCACCAACGTTCACGTAACAGCCCAGGGTTGGAACTGCAGCCTGAGGCCTGGGTGGTGTCTGGTGGTCATATGGCTGCCAGAACCATTCCCACCTGAGTGGCCACTCCTTCCACTTGGAGCCAGCATGTTGTCCAGGCCCAAGCTGCTATGTCTGGGTCTGGGTATGTGCCATGTCTGGGTCCATGGTCTGTAGCAGGAGTCTTAAAGGTTCTTATTAATAAAATCAAACCTGAGGCCAGGTATTGGGGTGAATGCTGGAAGATCAGAGAAGCAGAACAAGCCACAGCTACCTCGCCTCGCCAGTTCCTCAGCTGATCCTGTTTCCTCAGACTGGAAGCCTCTGAGTCCTCATCCAAATGAATCTCAGCTGAACTGCTTCTTGAAAGCCTGAATGCTTAACCAGCTAAAAGCGTCTAGTTTCTGGTCCTCACGCCTTATATATCTTTCTGCTTTCTGCCATCACTCCCTGGGATTAAAGACTCACTTTCTGGGATTAAAGGCGTGAGTCACCATGCTTGGCTGTATCCTTGAACACACAGAGATCCAGGTAGATCTCTGCCTCTGGAACGCTAGGATTAAAGGCGTGTGCTACCACTGCCTATCCTCTATGTTTAATATTGTGACTGTTCTGTTCTCTGACCCCAGATAAGTTTATGAGCGTGCACAATATTTCGGGGAACACAATACCACCACAGTGGTCCAGTTGCAGCTGGGGTCTATGCTGATGTCTGTGGCCTGTGCCACCTCAGGAGGCCTTAGGAACCATGTGAGATGAAATCAGAGGGCCATGCTGAGCCTGCCCCACCCTTTACTATTTCTGGGAAAGCTGGCCTTGCCTCTTCCTGGACACTATAGCAAGAGAGCTGACCCCTGCACTCGGGAGAGATGGCCCCCACCCCTCACTACAGGGTGAACGGACCTTGAGAGCATGCACTTAGGGGAGCTAACTCTACCCCCTCACCTGAGGTGGGTGGCCCCAGTGGTCCAGACTGACCAGCTCGGCTACCACCCAGGCCCACAGCCAGGCCTTGGGTTAGCCCACCCTAACATCTACCCCATCTAGGACCTGCTGGAGCTCGTGAAGGGACTGGTCCTGTGGAATGATACCCACAGATCTCCATGAATCAGGGTGGCCTCGGAATATCCCAGAGGAGTTCTGGTGAGGATCCAGTGATGATGGTGTACCAGAAATCAGAGGCCTTGAACCAGACCAGTGACTCATTGCAATGAACATTTGCTAGTAAAGCTGATAGGACAAAAGGGTGTACTGTGTGACACACAGCTCCCAGTGCCACCAGGGCAAGTGAAGAGGTGCTGGAGAGGTGGGAAAGAAGAAGAACTGAAGAGGTGTTTGTTTTGTTTTGTTTTGTTCTTGTTTTTGTTTGTTTGTTTACTTGCTTTGTTTTGTTCTGGGTTGATTTTTTTTATTTTATATTGGGGGGCACTTTAGGGGAGGATTTGGGAGATTAGGAGGGGAGTGGAATTGGAATTGGGGTGCATGATGTGAAATTCCCACAGACTCAATAAAGAAATTATTGAGTTTTAAAAAAAAGAATAGCATTTTCATAAATATTATTCATTTTGTTTACTCAAAATTCGTATAGGGACCAGTTGGAGATGTGACTTCATGATAGCATACTTAACCACTATTTGTGAAGTCCCAGGTTCGATCCCCATAGAAGGGGTGAGGAGCCGCGCATGGTGATGGACTCCTGTAATCCCAACACTTGGCGGGGAAGCAGAAGTTCAAGGTAAGGTTGGGCTGAGTGAGGCCTGTCTCAAAACGGGAGGAAGGGATGTTAGGGATGTAGCTCAGCTAGTAGAGTGCCTGTCTAGCAACTTGAAGTGTTGAGTTTGACCCCAGCACCGCATAAAGCCGTGTTGAGTCACCACGGGGCACATGTCTGTAACCCCAGCACTTGGGAAATGAAGGCAGGAGAATCAGGAGTTCAAGGCCATCCTTGCCTGCACAGTGAGTTTGAGTCCACCTTGGGATACACGAAAACTTGTCTCAAAAAAGAAAAACCACCATTCCCAGGAACATAACAACGGTTATCAACAGTACCTTAAGCACAGGAGACTGATGAAGTAGTTGCTAACCCTCGTCCTGTGACTTCCAAGATGTCACTAAAGGATTGCCATCAAGTATTAGGAAGTGACGTAAGTGATGTGTGGCGTGCACAGATTTTGCCATTTAATGTGTTTCTATAAGCCAAATGGGACTGTGGGCTGTGATGCTCCTTGGCCCCCCTATACCTAGAAGGTAGCTTCTGTTTTCCCTTTTACCCCGCATCCAGTGGCAGAGAGTGTTACCTCTACCGTCAAAAGTCCCCTCTGAGCACCCTCCATGCCCACCACTGCTACCAACCCACCGTCCATTCTCAACCGGGGGACCATGTTCTCCACAAGAATTCTGTCCAGAGGAATCCTCCACAAGGATTTCTGTCTAAAAATGAACATCAGGTCATATTAGTCTCCTGGTTTAACGGCCCCCCCATCTGCTTTTTACTGGACCTGATACTTACCTTCTGTTTCTTAACCCTCCCTCATCAGCCGTACCTGCCTCCATGCCTGCTTGTCACTTCCAGCTCGTGACTTCCCCAGGGCCCTGAACTTCCTGTTTCCCCAGTTTAGGATACACTTCCCTTGAGTCTTCAAACCTGGTTATTTCTATATCTAGCTATTTATTTGTGAAGGTAGGTGTATGTGTTTGGGTTTGTGCACATGAGGGCAGGCGCCTGCAGAGGCCAGAGACCTTGAAACTCCCTAGAGCTAGAGTTACAGGCTTGGGAGCTGCCTGATGTGGCTCCTAGGGATCGAACCCAGGTCTCCTGAGCCATCATCTCTCTGGTGCTGACTTTTTAAATTGTTTAGATATCCAATTAAAAGCACAGAGATGTTCCCCAAACCCTCTGTGAAGGAGCCTCCCACCTCAGTATCTCTGCCTTCTACTGTCTTTCTTATTCTTTGTTCTTGTTTTTCCTCTCTGGAAGGTGAGCTGCCAGGAACAGGGTCTTTGTCTTGTTCTCCGTTACATCCTAGGGTCATGTGTAAGGCAAAAGCTATTTACAAGATGTTTGTAGAACATAAAAATGGTCAGAACCCCAAGGCAAGGAGGTCTCATCAGGCTCCAGAAGGGAAGAGTGGGAACTCTATCGATCCTGTTCCTGCCCAGGACACCAACTGCATGTGGCTCCACCCAGGGCAGGGCTCTTGGACTTTAGAATCCAGACTGGGTGGGGATTCTGCTTTGCCCTCTGTTTTGTTTTTTAGGAAGGTCCCTTTTCCTCTCCGAATCAGTTTTCTTAATCAGAACGGTGACTTAGATAAGACATAACCCTTCTTGTGGCGAGCTGTATAGTTTCGGAAGTTGCTGGAACCATCACGGTTTAATTACCCCCAATATACTAGATCCTGTTGCTTCTATCTCACACACCCAAACCTTCCTTTCCCCAGCCTCCTTTTTCCACACAGATGCCCTTTGACCGCTCTCCGTACACCTATCCCAGCACCCTCATTTGAGTCACCCTAGAACAGGTAGGAAGGAGAGGATTTAGTTCTCTTTTAACTTTAAAAAAAATGCAAATCTAGCCGGGCGGTGGTGGCGCACGCCTTTAATCCCAGCACTCGGGAGGCAGAGGCAGGAGGATCTCTGTGAGTTCGAGGCCAGCCTGGTCTGCATAGAAAGATCCAGGAAAGGCGCAAAGCTACACAGAGAAACCCTGTCTCGAAAAAAAAAAAATGCAAATCTTTAGAAAAGTCAAAAGAAACATTTATTTTCTACCTATATTTCCCAACATTACAGTTTTGTCATATTTTGCAATCTGTCTGTCTGTCTGCTTGTCTCTCTCCCCCCTGCCTCCCTCCCTCCCCTCTTACATACATACAAACACACACACACACACACACACACACACACACACTGACTCAACCTCTGTGTACCTGTGGTGCCCCTACAACATATACAGTTTTAAGCATATTAAATATTATTTAACAGCCCATAACGAAATTCTTCTAGGTCATCAATTATAGAATCAGTTTGTATTTGGTATCTACTGTAATTGCTTTTTAATTTGGAATATTCTCTTGCTTTTTTTTTTTTACTACCTGGAAAATTTTGAAAAGTTTGGGCTACATTTTCCTTTTCTGGCAAGTCTTGCTACATTGTCAAGATTGGCCTCATACAATCCTTCTGCCTCTGCCTCCAGTGTGCTGTGATTACAGGTGATTGCCCCCTGGTCTGCCCTCTGGTATTTTATAGAATGCCCCAAAGTTCGGATTTGTCTAATGCTTCAAAGAAGTCACGCCTCCCCCTGTACCCATAAGGGAGTCACCATGTCTATTTGTCCCATCATCGAAGGCACCTACATTCATTCCCTTATTTTATATTAGTGTCCTCTGACTTTCTCCATACTGCAAACAGTTCTTAATAAATTACGTGAAATTCATTTGATAGGATCAATATTTTGAGATCTCATGAGTACTTTGTTCCCCAAAAGCCTTTCACTGAATCAGCTGTTCCATTGGACACTATCCCAAACCCATCATTCATGTACATCTGCTAGTTACACTTGTCTTTCATAAGGGTATGCTTCCTCTTGTATACGCTTTCCATAATCTCTCTCTCTCTCATCACTGTATTCACGGGCACGCTTGAAAATGCTCTGCTGTCATACATCCTTTAAAAAGTCAGTGTTGTGCAACCCAGTGCTATTCAAACTCAGGATGTGGGTCCGCACCCATGGCACTGCCTGAAAGCTGCTTAGAAAAGTTAAATTCTCAGTGGCCACCCAATCATTCAACAGAATCTCAGGGTGTAAGGGGTGAGATCCAGGAACCCACACTGCAACTAACAGTTATCCATCCCGGACATTCACTCTTATTCCCCTTTCTCTCTCCTAAATCTCCCCTCCCTTTCCCTCTGCTCCTCTCCACTACCCCTCCCCCCTCCTCATCTTTCCTCTTACCTTTTTCCTCTCTAGAGCAGTGGTTCTCAATCTGTAGGTCATGACCACTTTGGGGGTTGAATGACCCTTTCATAGGGGTTACCTAAGACCATAGGAAACATGGATATTTACATTATGATTCGTAACAGTAGCAAAATTACAGTTAGGAAGTAGCAATTAAAATTATTTTATGGTTGGGGGTCACCACAACATGAGGAGCTGTATTAAAAGGTCGCAGCGTTAGGAAGGTTGAGATCCACTGCTCTAGGGTGATCACAGTACTGGATAGTAAGCCCAGAGCCTAGTGTTCACTAATTAGGCAAGCATTTACATTTAAGCTACATTCCCCCAAGACTTCTTGCCTAAGCTGGCCTTGATTTTACGCTGGAGCTCCGGCTGGCTTTGAACTTATAATTTCCCTGCCTTAGCCTTCTAAGTAGCTGGGACTATAGACCTGTGTCATCAGCTCCACCAAATTATTCTTGGGGCAGAGGATGTCTGTAAGTGCAATTATCTATTACATAATTATGGTGGTTGAAAGAAAATGGTCACACTAGGGAGTGGCACTATTAGGAGGTGTGACTTTGTTGGAGGAAGTGTGTCACTGTGGGGATGGGCTTTGAGTTCTCCTTTCCTCAAGCTATGCACAGTGTGACATACAGTTGCCTCTGCTGACTGTGGATCAAGATGTAGAATTCTCAGCTCCTTCTCCAGCACCATGTCTGCCTACACACTGCCATGTTTCCTGCCAAGATGATAATGGACTAAACCTCTGAAACTGTAAGCCAGCCCCTATTAAATGTTTTTATTTATAAGAGTTCCCTTGGTCATGATGCCTCTTCACAGTCATAGAAACCCTAACTAAGAAAATGAGCAACAGATTCAGCACAGAACATCCAGGAAACGCAGAAAATTATGAAAGACAGAACCTAATATTGCTGCTTTTCAAGTCCACTGGGCCTCGTCATGTGTTTTCTGCCATTCTTCCCTCCACACAGGAGTAATATAAACTTAAGGTCCCCTAGGATTGCAAATCCCCCCCCCCACTTCCTTCCTCCATGCTGTGTATTTCTCATGGTGTCCAAGCCCTTCCTTCGCTCTGCTCTCCCTGAGTGAGAGGTCTACAGCTGCAGTCTCCTCCATCTCTACAGAAAGGAGGGTATCTCAAATGCTTCCAATTCTCTGCCAACGTAAACACCTGCACCAGATAGTGAAGAATTCCTGCCCATCCTTCCCTTTGCTTCCTGGCTGATCCCTCCGCTGACTGAAGCTGGAATTTGCTTCTGTGATGCAGGGAAGTAGTCGTGGGATTCTACAGCGAGCAGAGTGGAGCCTGGGGACAACTTTTAAACTGACTGCTTTGGTGGTGACCTTGAACATGTGCTTTGTCTCTGGCCGGCTTCCTGGACCACACACGTAGAAGGGGCACTTAGATTTTGTGACTGAAGTAATAGTGCATGTAGCTCTGACTTCAGCAGCTTGGCTTATCAAAGGGCACATACTGCATACACAGAAGAGATACATTAAAGTAAGTATTGACTTGCATTAGAGAAAATGTTAATTGCCCTGGTAGACCAAACTTATTCTCACACACACCTCTTAATTTACACGAAATGGTATGGTGTTCCTAAACCAGGTTGGGTTCCTTTCCCTTTCAGGCATTTTCCCACTAGAGTTCCACTGGCTTTAGTTGTCTATTAATAGTGAACATGAGAGAGAGATTATAGTGAGAGGATGCCGTCTTTTTACCACCGAAACCCCTCCTAGACACGGAGTTTCGTTTCTGGTCACTTAAAAGCAAAAGATACAGTTTGCATTCATTCTAAACTTTAATCTCTGCAGACACACTGATTCCAATGTGTAAAATTAAAACCCATTGACTATGAACACACGTGTGTGATCCCATTGTTTATGAGCTCACGTGTGTAAACCCATCGCTCAGGACTCGGACGCGCTCTCTCTTCCAAGTTCATGCAAAGAGGAAAAGCTGGACTTTTATGATGCCAATTGGCATCGAAGGGCGGCAAGTCCCTCTGCCTGGCAGACAAACCTTTGATTCTGTCACTTTCTCTCCCTTGTGCTTCCGTCCAGGCAAGTACTTCGGACCCACAATTATGCCCGGCAGCTGTTCTTTCCGGCTGGCTCAGGCAGGAAGGCCTCCACTGCGGGGCTCCCAGCTGATGTACAGTGCTCACCTTCACTGTAGAAACATTTCCAGTGTGCTCTCCTGACATTATTCTTAGATGCTCAAACTCTCCCAAATATTCCCAGTGAAAAAACCCTTCAAGCTAGTCACTGTGTCCAACAACAGGTCCCAAGCAAGGAAGTGTTGCTTGGGAAACACCGAGGTCTCCTCCCAACTTAACCTTTACTGCCTGGCTACCTCAGTGCTGGAATTAATCACTTCTCCAAAGAGCTTTGGTTTCTTTTCTTGAGGAATGTATCTAGAAGCCAAACAGTGAGTGCTATCTGTTCATTTTTACTGAACATCCATCACTGGTTGAAGGAGATGTAGAAAAGCAAAAACAAGGACACATGTGCACACACGTATGTATATATGTATGTACGCATGAACTGATATCTCTGCATTGAATTCACACCATCAAATTTTCTCTTATTTTATCTGTTTCTCATTTGTTTTCCTCCTCTTCTACCCTGATTCCCCAAAGCATCAATATATTTTCTCTATGTTGTCCTACAACACAACAAAATGTTTACAGAACCACTGTGCCAACTCTGCAGCACCAGCAAGTCCACTCAGGGGAAGTCAAGGCTTATTTTTAGTCCCTTCTGTCCGTATTCACAATGCCCTGTTTAAAAGTCATGTGCAATGATTTTTATATGTGATTAGGTTTATGGATACGCTGATTTTAGGCTGTTTGTTGAATTTTAAGATTTAATTCTACCTTTTTGCATTAATATTATTTAAAATTTTTGAGTTTGTAGACTATATATAGACCTCCAAAGTCCAAATGAAGGCTAGGTATGATGGCATATACCTTTAGTCTCAGCACTTGGGAAACAGAGACAGGTGGGTCTCTGTGAGCTCCAGGCCAGCCTGGTCTACAGAGCGAGTGCTAGGCCAGTCAATGCTAGGGAAACTCTATCTCAAAACCAACCAACCGACCAACCAAATGAGCAACCAAACAAAAAACCCACAACAAAACCCTCTGAACTATCCAAAGAGGAATTTCAGAGAAGCCTGGTGCTCCTCCTGCACTCGGTGCTCCTCCTGCAGTTGATGCTCCTCCTGCAGTTGATGCTCCTCCTGCACTCGGTGCTCCTCCTGCAGTTGATGCTCCTCCTGCAGTTGATGCTCCTCCTGCACTCGGTGCCCCTGCTGTACTCGGTGCTCCTCCTGGACTCGGTGCTCCTCCTGGACTCAGTGCTCCTCCTGCACTCGGTGCCCCTGCTGTACTCGGTGCTCCTCCTGGACTCGGTGCTCCTCCTGGACTCGGTGCTCCTCCTGGACTCGGTGCTCCTCCTGGACTCGGTGCTCCTCCTGGACTCGGTGCCCCTGCTGTACTCGGTGCTCCTCCTGGACTCAGTGCTCCTCCTGCACTCGGTGCCCCTGCTGTACTCGGTGCTCCTCCTGCACTCGGTGCCCCTGCTGTACTCGGTGCCCCTGCTGTACTCGGTGCTCCTCCTGGACTCAGTGCTCCTCCTGCACTCGGTGCCCCTGCTGTACTCGGTGCTCCTCCTGGACTCGGTGCTCCTCCTGGACTCGGTGCTCCTCCTGGACTCGGTGCCCCTGCTGTACTCGGTGCTCCTCCTGGACTCGGTGCTCCTCCTGGACTCGGTGCCCCTCTCCTGCCTGTGAGCAGACCCTTCCTTCTTGCTTACCTTTCCTTTGTTTTACCGTTCAAGGGTAGATGGACACAGGGCTGGAGGCTCCGAGGTGAAGAGCACTGGCTGCTCTTGCAGAGGACTGGGGATTGATTCCCAGCACCCACATGGCTCCTCACAACTGTCTGCAGCTCCAGTTCTAGGGCGTCTGTTTCTCTCTTCTAACTTCCATAGGTTCGTGTATGCAGATGGTGTACATATATACAATCACACACACAAACATATGCACATAAAAATAAATACTTAAAAATAATTGAGTACATTTAATTGGGGGCTTATGTATTCCATACTTTCCTACCCCCGAAAAGTGACATTTACATACACAGAAGAAATAACTTTAAAATAAGCATTTACTTGAATCAGAGAAAACGTTGATTGTTCTAGTATATAGCGAACTTATCCTATAGACATCCCTTAATTTACACAAAACGGTGTGGTGTCTCCAAACCAGGCTGGATTCCTTTCACTTTGAAGCATTTCCTGGCTAGTTCCTCTATCAATAAAGAACATGAGAGATTGTGGTGAGAAGATGTCATCTGCTCTTTACCACAGGAAACCCCTCCTATCCATGCCATTTCATTTCTGGTCATTTAAAAGCAAAAGATGCAGTGTAGATTCATTCTAAACTTTAATCTGCGCAGACACACTGATCCCAATTTGTAAAATTAAAACCCATCATCCATCTATCTGTCTATCCATCCATTCACCCACCCATCCATCCATCTATCTATCTATCTATCTATCTATCTATCTATCTATCTATCTACTCTCTAATTTATGTAGAATAAATTTATGTAGAAAATAAAAACATGGGAAATGTCTGGGCAGTTGCACTTTGGACAACTAGAATTTTCTAAGCTTTGCATAGTGAGCACAGGAAGTGAGGACCAGCCCTCCCTTCGTCCCCTGTCCCTCTTTCCATCTCCCTCCACCCTCTCCATTCCTTCTTGTAGCATGGTCTTGTTATGCAGCCCAGGCTGGCCTTGCCCCTAGCCTCCACAGAGCACTACTATTATTTGTGTGTGTACCTGCCTGTGGAGACCAGTGTTATGTCTCAGCGACTCTCCACCTTGCTTATTTCTGAAATACGTCTTTATTTATTTATTTTCAGAATTACACTTATTTGTTTAGTGTTTGGGGGTGGTGGGGGTGGGTGCCCATGCTATGACTTGTTTGTGGGGAGTCAAATGAGGACATCTTGAAGTTAATATTTCTCTCCTTCCACTGTGTGTCCCTGAGATTGAATCCCAATCTTCAGGCTTGAAGGCAAGCAGCTAAATCATCTCACTGGTCCTATTTTATTTATTTGTGTGTGTGTGTGGGGGGGGGAGGGTTTGGGGTGGGATGCGGTGGGATGGGTTGGACATTTGACCAGAAGAAAGCATCACATCTCAGAGCTGGAGTTACAGACTTATAGACTTATTATTAGGTGCTGGTGTGAAATCATGATCGTGCACCAAGTACTCACAACCACTGAGCCATCTCTCCATCCCCAGTTCCTGTTTTTGAGAGTGTCTCTGACTGACTGAAGAGAGCTTCCCAATTCTGTTAGACTAGCTGGCCAGCGGGCCCCGGGGACCCTCTTGTTCACACTACAGGGTGGTGTGCACCGCTTTGCTTCCTTACTTGGGCGCCAGGGCTCTAACTCAGATTCTCAGCAAGGGCTTTGCTGGCTGAGCCCTCTCTCCATCCCCTTCCCTTCCCGTCCCTTCCCTGTCTCTGCAACCAGCCCTTGTTTTGTGGACTAGGATGACCTTGAACTCAGGATTCTTGGCCTTAACCTCTGTGTTCTGAGTATATGCTACTTTTGTAATCAGAGACAAAGACATACTATTTTTCTTAAAGTTGTTGAATCCTCACAGTCTAGATAAAATATGAGTGTAAAAAGAATCGCTGCTAGCCGGGCGGTGGTGGCGCACGCCTTTAGTCCCAGCACTCGGGAGGCAGAGCCAGGCGGATCTCTGTGAGTTCGAGGCCAGCCTGGTCTCCAAAGCGAGTTCCAGGAAAGGCACAAAGCTACACAGAGAAACCCTGTCTCGAAAAACCAAAAAAAAAAAAAAAAAAGAATCGCTGGAAAATGTTCATTTCAAGTACACTAATGTGAGAAATCCCTTTGAAGGTCAGAAATAGTACAATGCATGGGCACATGGGGGCACTGTGACCAAGTTTTAATAGTAAGAACTACAAAAATTGAAATAGCTAACATGCATTAGGGCTTTCGAACTTAGAACTTCTGCCCTAGATATCTCTACATATTGTCTCTGTATCCTCACACAGCTCTCTACAGAAATTATCCAATTACAGGGAAGAGCTCTGAACCTCAAAGCCATGCAGCACTTCAGTTTTTAAATAAAAGATTTTATTTTACTTATGAGGTTTATTTTTTCTTTTCTTTTTTGAGTTAGCGTTTACGTAGCCCTGGCTGGCTTCGAACTTATCTAGACTGGCCTCGAACTCACAGAGATCTGCCTGCTTCTGCCTCCTGAGTGCTGGGATTAAAGGCGTGTGTCACCACACTTAGCCTTTATTTTATTTTTTAATTGTGTGCATTAGTTTGTCTCTGTGTGGGTGTATGCTTGCATGTGTCAGTGTTCTTGGAGATCTGCCTCCCTGGAGCTGGAGTCACAGGCAGTTGTGAGCTGCCTGAGGAGGGTGTTGGGAATGGAATTCAGATCTTCAGGAGCAATATGCACCCTTAACCATTGAGTCATCTGTCTTAGTTAGGGTTTCTGTTGCTGTGAAGAGACACCATGACCACAGCAACTCTTATTTATTTATTTATTTAATTTTTTTTCATTTTACATACCAACCACAGTTCCCCTTCTCTCCCCTCTTCCTGTTCCTCCCTCCCCTCCCCTCAACCCCCCATCCACTCCTCAGAGAGGTAAGGACTCCCATGGGGAATCATCAAAGTATGGCATATCAAGTTGAGGCAGGACCCAGCCCCTCCTCCCTGCGTCAAGGCTGAGCAAGGTATCCCACCCTAGGAAATGTGTTCCAAAAAGTCAGTTCATGTAGCAGGAGTAAATCCTGGTCCTACTGCCTGGGGCCCCACAAACAGACCAAGCCACACAACTATCACCCACATTCAGAGGGCCTAGTTCGGTCCCGTGCAGGCTCCCCAGCTGTCAGTCCAGAGACCCTGAGCTCCCATGAGCTTGGGTCACCTGTCTCTGTGGGTTTCCCTATCATGGGCTTGACCCCCTCCCCATATAATCCCTCCTCCCTCTCTTTGACTGGACTCCAGGAGCTCAGCCCAGTGCCTACCTGTGGATCTCTGCATCTGCTTCCATCAGTCACTGGATGAAGGCTCCGTGATGACAATTAGGGTAGTCACTAATCTGATTACAGGGGAAGGCCAGTTCAGGCATCCTTTCCACTATTGCTAGGAGTTTTAGCTGGGGTCATCCTTGTGGATTCCTGGGAGTTTCCCTGGTACCAGGTTTCTCCCTAACCCCATAATGGCTCCCTCTATCAAGTACAGGAAACCTCAAAGCCCACCCCCACAGTGACACATTTCCTCCAGCAAGACCATACCCACTCCAACAAAACCAAACCTCATAATAATGCCATTCCCTATGAGATTATGGGAGCCAATTACATTCAAACTACCACACTATCTCTCTGTCCTCAGCTACCTTAATTGTGAAAAACACTAACTGTGGCCTTTAGAGTATATTTGAGATCCTATTCTAGAAGAGAATTTTATAGTGTAACTCTGCAGTGTTTTAATTCTCTCTTAAGCCGTGGCATAATTCTTGCTTTCAGATGTTTTATTACTCAAGAGTTTAAGCATGATTAAGAAACAGAATGAGGTGTTCGCAGCCGTCGCCGCGCCGCCGCCGCTCCCTAACGCCAGCGCCGCCTCTCGCTTGCAGAGCTCCAGCCGAAGGAGAAGGGGGGTAAGTAAGGAGGTGCCCATACCATGGCTCGTACAAAGCAGACTGCCCGCAAATCCACCGGTGGTAAAGCACCCAGGAAACAACTGGCTACTAAAGCCGCTCGCAAGAGTGCGCCCTCTACTGGAGGGGTGAAGAAACCTCATCGTTACAGGCCTGGTACTGTGGCACTCCGTGAAATCAGACGTTATCAGAAGTCCACTGAACTTCTGATTCGCAAGCTCCCCTTCCAGCGTCTGGTGCGAGAAATTGCTCAGGACTTCAAAACAGATCTGCGCTTCCAGAGTGCAGCTATTGGTGCTTTGCAGGAGGCAAGTGAGGCCTATCTGGTTGGCCTTTTTGAAGATACCAACCTGTGTGCTATCCATGCCAAACGTGTAACAATTATGCCAAAAGATATCCAGCTAGCACGCCGCATACGCGGAGAACGTGCTTAAGAGTCCACTATGAGGGGAAACATTTCATTCTCAAAAATTTTTTTCCTCTTCTTCCTGTTATCAGTAGTTCTGAATGTTAGATATTTTTTCCATGGGGTCAAAAGGTACCTAAGTATATGATTGCGAGTGGAAAAATAGGGGACAGAAATCAGGTATTGGCAGTTTTTCCATTTTCATTTGTGTGTGAATTTTTAATATAAATGCAAGATGTAAAGCATTAATGCAAGCAAAATGTTTCAGTGAACACATTTCAACAGTTCAACTTTATAACAATTATAAATAAACCTGTTAAAATTTTCTGGACAATGCCAGCATTTGGATTTTTTTAAAATAAGTAAATTTCTTATTGACGGCAACTAAATGGTGTTTGTAGCATTTTTATCATACAGTATATTCCATCCATTCACTATACTTTTCTAACTGAGTTATCCTACATGCAAGTACATGTTTTTAATGTTGTCTGTCTTCTGTGCTGTTCCTGTAAGTTTGCTATTAAAATACATTAAACTAAAAAAAAAAAAAAAAAAGAAAAAAGAAACAGAATGAGTTATTTGACCAATTGAGTTTTTCATCAGGAATAAATCCTAAAATCATAGAAAGCCTGGAAAGTGGGGAAGTCTGCTATTAACATGTGGTGCATTTTCTTGTAGTCATTATTTTTCTTCATTTTTACATTCAGTCAATAAATCACTTAAGAACTTATTTGGTGGGGCTGGAGAGATGGCTCAGAAGTTAAGAGCACTTGCTGCTCTTCCAGAGGATCAGTATCCACATCAGGTGGCTCAGCTTCACAAAACTTCAGCTCCACAGGATCAGACGCCCTCTTCTGACCTCTGAGGCTACTACCTGTATTCATGTACACATACGTTTACACACAGGTACATGCACACACGAATGCACACATATATTTATAAAATAAATGTAAAAAACCCAAAAGTTGTTTTATAATTGGTAAGTAAAAAAACCTACATATTTATGATGTGCATCATGGCTTGAAACAGGCATACATTGTGGAATGGCTAATTGAACTAACACATTCATTATTCATATACTTTTCACGATGAGAACACTTAAAATCTATCCAATGATTTTCAAGTACATAAGGCCCCTTGTAAACTAGTCACTTTGTTGTACAGTAGACGTCGCACACATTTTTTTCCATCTCCCCCATGAGGGGGGGGAATTTTACAGAATGGAGCAGAACTACATTTGTGTTTTCCTTTCATCTAACACTCTCCCTGTGGGAATCTTCCTTCAAGGTTCATGAATGCCAACCTGAGGCAACAGATGTACATGGTTTCTCAGTATTTGAAATAGAAAAATCCCGGGACAACCCAAATGCTTCTCACTCGGAGACATTTAAAGGCATATTTCCAGAGTGAAATACCATCTAGCTAACGATGGGACACGTCACATGGAAATGAAGAAGGGCAAGAGGCACCGACACCTGGCGATAACAAGCGTAGCTCAAGCGTAAAGCCCGGTTTCTCAGTATTAGTCTCCACTGAGAAGAGCCAGAGCGCCTTGAAGAAGTGGCGGTTGAGATCTGGGCTTAGGGGAAGCATAAGGGGAGCCTGGACTCTGTTACATAGAACAGAAACCGGGGTGAGGGGGAAGTGGTTGCAAAAGCTTTTGGGGACAACTAAAAGGGCCTTCCCCTAGCCAAGTCTAACAGTGTTGAGCCTCCAAAAATAAATCAATATAAATCAATACAAATTGTAATGGATTACAACACATTATAGTTCATTGAATTAGTAAAAACAAAACAAAACAAAAATCCACTAAGCCCATGGTGATACTCATTAGAAATGTAAGAAGAACAAAAGAAAATAAACATTTAGGATGACAGGAAAAAAAGACACCTTAAAAAAACCCCTGAAAAGTATGGCCACCATGATGGAATTGAAAGGCACTCTGTATACATTTAACTCATTAGGATAACATGTGGAGTGATTCCCTGAAATACCTCACAGGTCAAAGACTGACTCTGAGGTGAAAAGCTATGGAATCCTGACATGTCTTTCCTTTTTCCCCAAAGCTAAAAATCACCACTTACACACCCGATGTGAGTCAGATACCTCTTTCCACTGGGAACTCACTCTTTCCACACTTGGCTACAGGCACACTGGCACCACTCACTAAAAGAGGCCTCGGGAGAAAGAGCAAAATGTCAGCCTGGGAGTTAATATTACAATATATATTATAGAAGAAAGTTGACGTGTTGCACGGATCCTAAATGGTCTTATAATAAAAAACTTGGAGCCAGATATTGGGATAAATGTTAGGATTAGAGAGACAAAGGAACAAGCTACAAGAGAAACTTCCATTCGAATCGTCAGGCTGGATGGATCTCCCTCCACGAATCCTCAGACTTCAAGCCTCTGAGTCCTCAGCCAAAAGGCCGTCCAGTTCCTGTCTCCTCACGCCTCATATGCCTTTCTCCGCCCAGCTGTTTCACTTCCTTCCTAGTGCTGGGATTAAAGGCGTGTGATTCCCAAATACTGGTCGCAAAGGCATGAGATCTCAAGTGCTGGGATTAAAGGTGTGTGCTACCACTACCTGGCTCTGTTTCTCTCCTAGACCGAATCAATCTCATGTAGTCCAGGGTGACTTTGAACTCACAGAGATCCAGATAGATCTCTGCCTCCTGAGTGCTAGGATTAAAGGTGTGTGTCACCACTGCCTGGCCTCTATGTTTAATCTAGTAGCTGGCTCTGTCCTCTGATCTTTAAGCAAGCGTTATTATTTGATACACAACATTGATGTTCCTAAGTTATGCTCATATATTGTGAAAACAGGAGGAAAGGCTCCTGGTTAGCCTGTTCCAACAGATATGGTCTTCTGACTCCCATCAGAAGCACTGGTTGCCTGAGGAAGGTCAAACGTCTGTGATCTTGAAGAGACAGATAAGAGGGCTAAAGTCCAGAACAACTTTGGTCCAACTCTAGGTAGGTTTGTAGAGGCAGGAAAGGGGGGAGTCCTTTTCTGCTATCATAAAAGGTATGGCTGACACCCTCATACTGAAGGACAGGTTAACCAGAGCATAGCCCATTTATTTGGTTACGGTTTTATATGAGGGGGCAGCTTCAGACTAAGGACCCGAAGACTCAGGTAGAGTTGTCCATTTTCAGGAAGAAGCAGGGACTACCATATAGAACTCTGATTGTCTAAAAAGGGTCTGGCTTAGTGCTACCATACTGAGCAGGAAAGCCAGCAAGTCCCCTGGTTGAGATTCTGCTTGGACTTTGTGCAACATTCCTTCTCTGAGTACGGAGCAAGATCCCTCCTGTACCAGGTGTCTCCTGGTACTCCATCAGATGCGGCAGGGTCAGAGAGTTACTTTATAGCAAGCTCTAAGACAGCACGGTGGGGAAAGCTGACAGGTCTAGTCTTTATCATTTGCCTTGAAAGAGGCTCTGCTTCCTATGACTCATCTCCAGAAGGAGAAATTCCAGTTCTGTGGCTCGCCTTGGGGAGAGGGTGTGGAGCGGGAGGCAGAAGGACTGGAGATTCAAGAAAACCTTGCTTTGGTGATCTTTAAGATGTCAGCCTCTGCAGGCCACACCCATTTCCTCTGGCCCTTTCTCCAGTGACCATCTGACGTCTGGGCAGTGTGTTCCCTTTCACTCTTAAGTGTCTCTGTTTGAACAATGCTTCTCAGGGAACTCTTCATTTGGCCAATGTTGGGGGGGCGGGGGGGGGGGTAAACTCGGTAAGGGAGTAAAACTGTGGAATGTGGGAGGCAAAACAGTACCTGCCCCGAACCATGCCCATGTCGCAGCCCCTGGAACTGTGAATGTTACTTTATACAGTGAATGGGAAAACTGATTGAATCCAGGACCTTAAAATGGAGAGATTATCCCGTCTGTTTCAGGGGATCCATCCGATCACACAGATCTTTAATATTAGATCATCGGGACCAGTGAGAGGGCTGGGTAGGTGAAGGCGTTTGCTGCTCATGACTGGCAGTCTGCATTCCATTCCTGGAACCTGTGTGAAGGTTTGGGGAGAGAACCGACTCCAAAATGTTGTCCTCTGAGCTCCACATGGGTGCTGTGACACATGCACCCCTCCCCTGCACATGCATACTTCTTGAGTCAGAAGGGGATATAACCATGGAAGAAGAACACTCAGGGAGATGCAATATGTCAGCTTAGAAAATGAAATATGGGGGCCATGAAGCACAAATGTGGGTAGCCTTCAGGAGCTAGAAATCAAATAGAATAGACATTCTCATGTAGGACCTCCAGGAATGACTGCAACCTTGATCACTATAACCTGCAAGTCTATACTATAGACCTGCAAGACACTACTTGTTTTTTTTGTTTGTTTGTTTTTGTTTTGTTATGTTTTGGTTTGGTTTTTCAAGACAGGGTTTCCCTGTGTAGTCCTGACTGTCTTAGAACTCACAAAGATCCACCTGCCTCTGCCTCCTGAGTACTGGGATCAAGGGTGTATGCCACCACCGCCCAGGAAGACACTACTTGTGTGTTGTTTGAATCCATTAACTCTGTAATAGTTACATAGGAACCCACACGTGGACTTGGCTGCACTTGTACTGATTAAGGGTTCAACCAGCTAGCATTCATTTAAAGATGGAGTCCTCACATACATCCCAGGAGTAAGACTGTACCTGGACCATGTAGTTAAGATTTTTGTAGGAGTGATAAGAATTAGTAGCAGGTGGCATGAGAAGGGCTTGACAGGCAAGGATGTGAAGAGGGGTGTGCAGGAGGCCTCCCAGGTTAGATAGATGTATAGAACAGACAGAGTTTGGAAGGGACTTGAAAGTAAGTGCATGTATTTCCACATGTCGAGTTAGAGTTTCTATTGCTGCGATAAAATACCACAACCAAAAGCAACTTGGGGAGGAAAAAGTTTGTTTCCCTTATACTTCCAGGTAGCAGTCCATTACTGAAAGAAGTCGGGAAAGGAACTCAAACAGGGTAGAAACTGGAGGCAGAAACTGATGCAGAAGAACATGGAAGAACATTGGAAGAACATTGAGGCCATGGAAGAACATTGCTCACTGCCTTGCTCAGCCTGCTTTCTTACAGCACCCAGGACCACCTGCCCAAGGGTGCACCTCCCATGCTGAACTGGGCCCTTCCACATTAATCATCCATCAAGAACACACACCATAGGCTTGCCCATAGACCAATATTGTGGGAGCGTTTTTTCTCAACTGAAGTTTCCTCCCCCAAAATGACTCTAACATCAAGTTGACATAAAAACTAGCCAGCATATACAGTAAATAACAACAGGGAAACTTGGCTGGAACAGAAAGAGGGAAATTAATCCTGAAATGTAGGTTTTGGCAATACAGCGAAGGACCTAAGTTAGAACTAAAAGTCAAAATTTGGGGGTTAGAGAGATGCCCCCACATTGGTTAAAAGCACTTGCTGCTATTGCAGAGGACCAGCCTTTGATTCCCAGAACTCATTATGAGTGGCTCACAACAACTCGCCTGTAAGTCCAGCTTTGGCTCATCCTGACGCCCTCTTCTGGCCTTTGCCAGCATTGCCATACATGTGTATACACACACACACACACAAACACACACACACAGACACACACACACACCCCTACACAAAAATAAAAATCAATCTTTAGAAAAAATTAAAGGAGAAGAATTTAAATTCGTATCCTCCAAATGGCAGGGAGATCATTGAAAATCTTTAAGCCAGGAACAGGACATGGCAAGATTCATATTTACAAGGTCCAAGAGGTCAGGGATCAGATTTGCTTCTGCTCACATCTGTAGGCGTCTGTTATTGGGTCAGAAGAGGCTAGAGTGTGCCGTGATAATAATAGTTGTGTATGGACACAATAGTCCGTGTATACACACAACAAAGTGTACGTCTTCCTGGAAGCACTTGCCCCTCATAGGCCAGTATGGCGGCTCCTCTCTAATCATTCGGCGACCCTGATGGGTTAAACTGCCACCATTTCAGAAGTCACCTTTTCTAGGCAGGAGTGGGGAGAAACGGAGTCCTGGTGCTCAGTCCCCAAAGTGACAGCTAAACATTGTGTTTGAGGTGACAGAGCTGGCCGAGTGGGTCACACCCAGGCACCTCTCAGCTGCCAGGCAGTGAATTTCAACCCTGTGCTGGAAAGGGGTAAAACTAGAAATGCCTTTTTTTGAGCTACATGACTTGTGAGCGCTGGTGAATAGTATTTATTAACCCCTGAATAAGTTTTAAGGAGTAAGAGATCATTTGATGATGCTGGATCTGGGGGAATAGATACCAGGGAAGGAACAGGAGGCTGACTCAGTACCTCGTCACTGTACCTGATTAGATATGAAGGCGTGGAAGAGCAGCTGGGTTCCAGACTTAAAGTCTGCGTGAATTAAAAGGGTGATTCTGATTTTTTTTTTTAAGATTATGTAGGTTTGGGAGGTGCCAGTGAGTGTGTTTGGTAGGTTGCTGCCACACCCTTTCAAGATAAAGTCTCTTGTAGCGGAGGATGTTTGTTTGTTTTTTTTTTGTTTGTTTGTTTTGTTTTGTTTTTTCGAGACAGGGTTTCTCTGTGTAGCTTTGCGCCTTTCCTGGAACTCACTTGGTAGCCCAGGCTGGCCTCAAACTCACAGCGATCCTCCTGGCTCTGCCTCCCGAGTGCTGGGATTAAAGGCGTGCGCCACCACCGCCCGGCGCGGAGGATGTTTTTGAACTGGCTGTATAGCCTGAACTCTAAGGATGATCTTGAACTCCGGATCCTGCAGTCACAGTCTCCTGAGGACTGGGATTACAGGCATGAGAGCCACTGTGATCAGTTGCCCTGGCCTTTTGTGTGGAAAGACCTTGGTCTGGGCTCCAGGCTTGGGCTCGGTATACTGGCTCCCCTGAGTGCCCAGCTAGAAATCAGACTCAGTCCCTGCTCTGCCGTTCTGCCAGAAAGGGAGAAATTTTAGAGGTGTGTAGATGTTTACGTGCACAGCTTGGCTTACTTTTCAAATTATCGCACGAATGAGACGATTACGTTCCCCTTATTTTAAAAAAAAAAATCATTAAAGCACGTGAGTGGGCACGCGCGCAGCAGGCACTGGTGGAGATCACGCCAGCCCCGACACTCACCTGCAGCTGCCCAAGGCTGCCCACCGGGCCCTCGCTGTGTTCTGACGTCATCTGGTGGGCGTTTCCACCTCCCTGCCCTAAGATCCCGGAAGCTGCTTCGCTAGAGATGCAGGCTGGCCTTGAAAGTAGTGTCTGCGGTGCCCTAGCGACACCAGCTTTAGCGCAGCTGTCTTTGCAGTCTCAGGGTGGGCCTGGCTCAGGCTGCATGCAGATGCTGCCCCTGCGCAGGGCCGATGGAAGGCATGACCTCCCGTCCAACTTCCGGAGACACGTGTTGTCTCACTCCCTTCCATTCATTCTCCAGCCTGTACCATCTCATAGTTTATTTGAAATAGGCACCGTTACAAGTGACGTACGTGTAAGAGCCGAGGTCGTTAGTGAAGGGATCCAGTCGATTTGGAAGAATCTTCATGCTTACAAATGTGCATACATCCCTACATACATCGGCAAAAGTATTAGGAAGTGAATTCGCACTCCTGGATCCACAAGATCGTTGGATTCGTCTTCAAACTGGATTGTCCTAACCTCCAGTTTCACGAATACCGCCATCTCGGCCTGAGTGTGAAATCATCTGTGGATAACACTGCTGCTTTCTAGACTCACTGGCCCTGGTCCTGGCCCTCAACCCATGCTCTGCAGTTTTCAGAATAATCTAAAAAAAAAAAAAAAAAGATAAGGTGCGCATGAGATGGGTCTGTAAGTCAATGCACTTGCCAAGCCCGACAGCTTGAGTTAGATCCCCGGGACCCATCGGGGAAGAAGAGCACAGACCCACCGTGGGATGTACTTTGACCTTCACAAGCATGCTACACCCCCCAACACACACAAAGATATTTAATAAAATATAAAGAACAGAATACACACAGACTAGATTTTGTTCTTTAAATTTCCCAGTGTCTTGTTTGGGGATTTGCCTGTTTGCTGTTCATGTAACCTCGTTTTTTTTTCTGCCTTCCCCGCTGGGCACCAGGGCTTCCTTCGAGGCAAGCCCTGGAGTGGTCCTGAGTTCTTCACTGTTACATCTCACTCATCTGTGCTCTGTCATTAGGGGACACACTATTGCCTTCCCAGACCCCCCATTCTAAACTGGGCACTTTGTGTGATGTGTGCTTTGCTGTGACGACCCTTGTGAAGGTGGGTAAACTGCTATTTTCATTATCACTGCTGTGACTACGTCTTGACCACACAACATTTTGAATATTCTCTTGGAACAAAAGCGGTTATTGAAGGCAGTAGCTGACTGATAGCCACCTTGACAACTTTATGCCAATGTGGGAGTAGGTAGTTGGTACCTGGGACCTTATAAAACTGATGTGGGGAGCTGAGATAATACATCTGGAACTCTAAATATCAATGCTTTTGACTGCACTCTGAAACATCTCCCTGTGGCTCCACCCACTTCACACATCAGCCCTGAAACGAAGGGTATCTGAGTCTCAACAGTACCTGTGACTCAACAGTCCCTTGCTTCCTTTCTGACATTCCAAATGTGCTTGTCACCTTGAAAGGACTGGTCTCCTGGGGCATTTGGACAGTGAGAGTTTCTTTAGTATCCCCTGGGCACTCCTGATTTTCTTTTACTCATTCTGCATGTATAAATACATACACCCTTTGCTTATATCTGTGTATTCTGCTTTTGTGTGCATTGCAAGAAAATGATCAATCCTTTATTTCACTTGATTTTCATGTCATTTGACTAGAAATGTCCTTCTTGGAGGAGTTGTAATCTTCGGGGTTAAATGGTTTGCCCCCACCCCACCCCCACTTCTTCAGCTAGCAAGACACAGCTCCATCTGGGGTTAAAGAGTTGGCTCATTAGTTAAGAGAGCTTCTGCTCTACCAGAGGACCGGAGTTGAGTTTCCAGCTCCCACGCTGGCAGCTCACAAATGTCTGTAACTCCAGCTGATGTGATCTAACTCCATCTTCTGGACTCTTCAGGCATCTGCACTCACATGTGCTTATAGGGCATATATCCCACCTCATACACAATAATTAAAACCAAAAAAAAGATAAACAAAGAAATAAAATTGTGAAATTCTCCCTAGCTATAATCAGTTTGATAACAAAACTTATTTATTTCCCATCTCTTCACCTTCAAGTAAAATCACATGAACTCAGGGAGAAAAAGCCCTGATCTATGCCACTTAACAACTGTATTTTTTAGCTGACAAAACATTTAATGAGTTCAGCATGTTATTCAGACCCTATTTGGGGCTTTAGTTAAACGATCAGTGGATCATAACAGGTCCAAGTATTTAAAAAAAGAGCCTCAGGAGATGAGTTTATAGACCACAGTAGGCTATGTGAAAATGTGCACCCTCGTGGTGCTACAGATTGGACACAGGACCTTGTATAAGAGAGGCAAGCACCTTATCAATGAGGTACAACCCAGCTCCATGTGGGAAGTATTTTAGATTAAAGGGAAAAAAACCATAAGATATTTCCTTTACTTGATTTCCAAAGGATATTAGCAGAGATTTTCTTTCCAAAGATGCCAGCAATCTTTCGTTTTCATTTGGTTAGATCAAAACTAGAATAACAAGTTTTAGGGTGTCCGTTCAATCAGAGTTTCTAAGTATGAAACTCAAAAGTCACTTATTCAGCAGACACATTGCTCCTCCCTCTGGGCAGGTTTTCAAGTTTGAAATCTGAAGGCTTCCCAGCAAGAGCTGGCAGAGGTGGCGTCTGAGTTCAGTCTTCCAAAATGAGAAGGAAGTATAAGTAGGCGAAAGGACACACTGGTACTTCAGCTGCAGATTCGGGGTGTGCTCTGGGGACAGCTATGACTGGGATGGCCTGGCAGGGTGGGCACGGCCAAATCACCAAGGGCCAGAGAGTGGAGGAATTGGGAGCTTCTTTCACCTGGGAAGCCGACAGAAATCTTATTACCAAACTGAATTTTATGGTCCTGTGTTTTAAGGCAGTGTTGTCTTGGATAAGAATGGAACTAATTGTCCAACATTAGCCAATAATCAATGAAAATGGGGGAAAAGACCCCAACAACTCACATACTTAAAAGCAGTCAGCACCAGGTACTGTGAGGTGGTTGTGAATGATGGAACCTCTGGGAGATCTTAGAATTCCACAGTGGGTGTTAAAAAGTAGTGTTTCATTTTCCAGCCATTATTCACAACCATGAACAAGGCACGTGCCGAGGGGACCTCTAGGCTGTGTTCAGTATGTCAAAAGATCAAGCAGGAAATCGTTGTTCTATGACACTATTCCTGGGGAGATGTAAACAAAGGTCTCCTCATCCCAGATAGGGAACAGACAACAGACCAAAGACCACCAAAGCCCAGCTTGTGAACCAATGTGTTTTATAAGTAATTTAAAGGAATATAGGTGAGGGATTACTTACAGGAGCAGAAATGGCTCAGACAGCTGTAGGACCAAAAGTCCACACAAGCCAGCATGGGTGAGGGCTCACAAAAGTTGGAAACCTGGAGCCCACTGCACATCCTACAGGCTGTGTAGAAGGTCGGAGAGCATCTTTTCCAGATAGCTCAGCTGGTCCCTCCCTCTTACAGGAAGCTTGGCGGGTCTGAGAGTCTCCCTCATCAGTCCTCACGGTTCATAGAGGCCCAGGGATGGACTGGACTAGTGAGTCTGGTCAGTTTCAATGACTTCCTGTAACTTTTGAGTTGTATATTTCACAAGTTGAAGGAGCTTCCCAGAAGGATGGGATGCTTTCCTTCCATTTAGAACATTCTGTGTCCTAAGGAGCTTTCCTCCAAGATGAAATGTTTTACCTTAGAGGAAGTTGCTACCCAACTGTCCATTTCTCTCAATAGACTGAATGTAGCAATTAAAATTTCAAGCTTATTTACTTTGAGTTGCCATTTATACGAACTCATTAAAGAAATACTGATAACCCCAGGCTGATCAGAAGATTTCATGATATTGTATAGTTATTAATTTTAATTTCTTACTGTTATATTTATTTGTCTTATATGTGAATGTGGGTATATGTATGGGAGGGAGCCTGTCTCAGCACACATGTGGAGATCAGAGGACAACTTGTGGGAGTCAGTTCTCTCCTTCCACTTTTCTGTGGGTTCCAGATGCTAAACCCCGGGAGACAGAGTTGTGATAGGCACTTTTGCCCACTGAGCATCTCACTGGCCCCCATTCTTGTTTCTTAACTTTTATTTTTAATATGAGGCAATGTTAAGCAATAGTTATACCCTAATTTCCTTATTATGCCCTGATTATAATAATTATACTATGCTGTGGGATGGTCTTTCTGTATGCTGTAAATATGTGTTGCTCTCATTGGTTGATAAATAAAGCTGTTTTGGCCAATAGCCAGGCAGAATAAGGTTAGATAGTACTTCAAACTGAAGATGGAGATGAAGAAGGGTAGAGTCGGGGCAGACATGATCCAGTCACCCAAGGAACAAAATGTCAGAGAACTGGTAAGCCACAGGCCACATGGCAATGCATAGATTAATAGAAATGGGTTAATTTAAATGTAAGGGCTAGCTAGTAATAAGCCTGAGCCATTGGCCAAACATGTATAATTAATATAAGCCTCTGAATGATTATTTGGAAGCAGTTGCAGGACAGGGTGAGACAGAGAAAAGCCTCCATTTACAATACCCTAATTTATACCCTGATAATTATACTCTAATTTCTTTATGTACACAAGTAGGCAAACTGCCCAAGACAGGAGTGACTTGGCTATTTGTACCTTCTCTTCAGGCAGAAATGGTGAGCCTGTGGTGACCTTCCTCATCCCCTGAGTACATCAGCTGAGCAGATTCAATCATAATATGCAATCACAACTTTCTACTCATTTAGAACACTGAAGGACAGATCTCTGCCCTTTTTGCTATTAAGAACTAAGTCACTAGCAAGCCTAAGTTCTGGACATTGGAGGACATGGCACAGGAATTTGACAAGGATGACGTGTTTTCTTCCCTGTTGCCGTATGCATGAGTTCTCTTTTGGGACAGGGTCACCATGCAGACCTTGGCTGGCTTAGCGCTTTAATTCCGCCTCCTCTGCAAGCCAAAGGCGGCAGGTCATCATTCATTATGTGCTGAAGGGAGAGTGTCTTCCCAACACTAAGGAAGGTCATAATGGTATGAATAAAGATCTTTAAGAAGGTGCCAGAGGTAAAGTCAATAGTTTGATTCGTGATTTGATAGGAGAAATAAATGGGAGCGGGAGTGGAGAACAATGCCCTTGCTTCTGGAGTTTGTGACCAAGTGAGTTGTGGGGCCGTTAGATGTGGAAACAGTCTCAGCCTTATAGAGAGTACTGTTTGGAGGTGGGATATGAATTTTGCTACCCTTTTTATCCCATTGAATGATCTCCATTCTGGTTTGGATATGGAGTTTCCTCTTCAAAGGCTCGAGTTTGGTTAAGGGCTTAGTCCTACCTGGTGACACTAACTGAGAGGTAATCGGATCATGAGGGTGCGCCACTCATGACTTCAAAGCTATTTGAAGCATAGGCTATTTGAAGGTGTGGCCTATGGAGGAAGGCCAGCGGGGGCATGCCTTGGACAGGGATGTCTTGCTCCTTCCTTCCACAACATTTTCTTCTTACCTTCATATTCAAATTGTGGCATGCATTTACCTACCCAGTCATACACCCCCTCTCTCTCTCACACACACAGAGTTTTGAATGAACAACTTTGAGCCTTCTCTATGTCCTGAAACTATTATCTCTTTGCAACTAGAAAAAGTAAGTAAAGGGCTGGAGAGATGGCTAAGTGGTTAAGAAGACCTGCCCCCCAATCATGAGGATTAGAATCTGGATCCCAGCATCCATGCAACAAGCCAGGCATCTTGTGTGTGCCTCACCCAGCTCTGAGGGGAGCGTGGACAGGAGGATCGCTGAGGCTTGTGAGCTTAGCTGAGAAAATGAGGACCCCAGGATTAGTGAGAGATCCCGCCTTAAAGGATTAGGGAGAGAGTGATAGAGGAGGAACCCTAATACCCTCTTTGAGAAATATGATATGCACATTTGTGCTGTGGGATGTTCTGTATGGCAAATGTGTTGCTGATTGGTCAATAAATAAATCACTGATTGGCCAGTGGCTAGGCAGGAAGTGTAGGCGGGACAAGGAGGAGAATAAAGCTGGGAAGTGGAAGGCTGAGTCAGAGACACTGCCAGCCACCACGATGACAAACAGCATGTGAAGATGCCGGTAAGCCACGAGCCATGTGGCAAGGTATAGATTAATGGAAATGGATTAATTTAAGCTGTAAGAACAGTTAGCAAGAAGCCTGCCATGGCCATACAGTTTGTAACCAATATAAGTCTCTGTGTTTACTTGGTCGGGTCTGAGCAGCTGTGGGACTGGCAGGTGAGAGAGATTTGCCCTGACTGTGGGCCAGGCAGGAAGACTCAAGCTACCCACTTGTACACACAGGTTTGTGCACAGAAACCCCAACAAATGACAAATAAACCAAAGTTTAAAGAAAAAGCAAGCACGACACAGCCTAGTAAGGAGCTGCTGTTGTTCTTCCTCTTGTAATATTGACGCATGCTTATACTAGGAAGAAAATGTTAGCCAGGTACATCGGGGCACCCTTCTCATCCCAACACTTAGGAGGCTAAGGCAGGAAAATCATAAACTGGAAGCCAGCATGGGCTATATAGGAAGTTCCAGGCCAGCCTGGGCTACATTATAGTGAGTCCAGAAATTGTTATTTAATTGAGATTCATATTTAACTGTTGTCTAGCAATCTTTAGATCGACATATCTAATTATTATATTGGTAGAAGCATAAACATATTCAGATAAGCTAAAAGGTATTCAAACAGTGATTTTTTCTTTGTCAAATAGGAATTTTATAAGTAATCAACCGCTTACATCAATACAAAAAAAACCAACAAGGACTCTTCTCCTTGTGAGTTTGAATGAGTAGTAAGTCATACTGGCAACATCAGATAATTTCCTTTAACAAGTGTATCTGTATATTGTGAAAAATAATTAAATGTCTTAATAGACAGGGAAATTCATACATGAGTTTGAAATGACAAAAATGTGATTTAAAATTTTTTTGTTTAATGTATATGGGTGTTTTTTTTTCTGCATGTATGTCTGTGTACCATGTGTGTGCCTGGTACCCAGAAGAAGTCATTGGATTCCCTGAGACTGGAGTTACAGATGATTGTGAGCGTGACACCCACAGAGACCAGAGAAAGGTGTAAGATCCCTTGGGACTGGAGTTATAAATGATTGTGAGCCACCGTGTGGATGTTGGGAATTGAACCCAGGTCCTTTGGAAGAACATCCAGTGCTTTTACCTTTGACACTGTCTCTCCAGCCTCATAAAAAAGTAATTTGAAGATACCGAATATTGTGTCTTATGAATTTTTCTGGGTATCTCTCCCTTTATCTTTCACTGTTGAAGACAAACCCAGGTGTTCTACCACTGGACATTCCCCCAGACCCTTCCTTAGATTTTAAGACAGAACTTTGTGAGATATAACAGAAAGCAAAGTAAACAACTCTAATTCATAAATGCTCAAATGAGTTCTGTCTAATAAAGGGATAATTGACTCATTTTCTTGCCTTTCTGGGAAAGCCAGTTATGCATTTATTTTTAAAGATTTTTCAGCATTCTGTCTGTCCACCTATCCATCCATCCATCCATCCATCTATCTTATCATCAATCTATCATTTATCTATATACCTATCATTATACCTATCTATATACCATCTATATATTATCTACATCTATCTGAACATATGTATATCAGCTTGAATCATCCTTTGAACCAGGTATTTATACTGATTCTCTTCATTACTAACGAAATAAGAAAACCTTTGGCATAGGTTCTGACATATGCTCATTTTACATTTGTATGTGAATCATAATTTTACTTTTAGGTAAGATATTTAATCTGCTGATTCTTTACTCCCCCCCCCCTCTATCTCTCTCTCTCTCTCTCTCTCTCTGTGTGTGTGTGTGTGTGTGTGTGTGTGTGTGTGTGCACATCCACCACATGGATCCTGGGGTTGAACTCAGGTCATCAGACTTAGCAGCAAGCTCGTTCTCCTGCTGAGCATCACACTGGCCTTATAATATGTATTCCTTTGTTTTTAATTTTTAAAGTTTTATTTAAAAATTTTGCATGTGTTTGCATGCATGTGGGTTTGTGCAGGTGGCTGCAGATGCCTGTGGAGCTTGGGGAGGGTGACAGATCCCCTGGAACTGGAGTTATATGGTCGTGAACTGCCTGACTAGATGCTGAGGACTGGACTTGGGTCCTTTGGAAGAGCAGCAAGTGTTTTTAGTTGCTGAGCAACTTTTAACCTTTGGGCCATCTATCCAGCCCCAGAAAATGTGTTCTTCAGCAGTACATCTTTAAAGGTCTGTTAGTAATCATTCAGTTCCACAATATTCGGTCAGTTGGTGCTGATAGATTCACCTTGGGAAGCTTTTTTCCCTTTCAGCTCAAGGTGTGTGTGCATGTGCATGTGCGTGTGTGCGTGTGCATGAGTGTGTGTGCGTGTGCATGTGTGTGTGTATTGCTAAGGAGAAATAAATTGTGATGGCCTAGATGGCCTAGAACTTTCAGATATTGTTCATCTTAGGAAAACAACAAAGTAACTAGAAGACATGGTTGGGAAATCAAGAGAAAGAAAATGGTAGTGATAATTTCTTTAGGAAGTGAAAGGATGACGATGATGATGATTGACTCTAGTACCAAAGTCAAGTCCCTGGAGAACAGCGAGGAAGACTTCAGTGGACCGAACGGGAGCTTGCCTGTCAAGCAGTTCTTGGCGAGTATGAGAACGGGTCCTATCAGCACCTCCCCCATGCCGGTCCACCGCTCCTGCCCTGCCTCTTTCCACATACTTCCTTTTCAGAAACACGCTAGCTGCACCCCTTTGGTGCCTCAACTGCGTGTAACAACTATATAGAGAAATAATCTGAGGAGTATTTTAAAAAAAGCACACTCATAGTTAGGGTGGTGCATGGTTTGGGGCTTGATCTCATAAAGTGAAGAGCTGGGAGCTGGGGAGGTAGCTGAGTTGGCAAACTGTTTTCCCAGCAGGCACAAGGCCCTGTTGTGTTCAAACCCTGCTACCTAGCATACTTTAACCCCAGCACTTAGGAGGTAGACACAGAAGGATCAGACAGTCAAGGTCATTCTTGGCTACATAGTGAGTCCCAGGCCAGCTTGAGCTACAAGAAACTCCATCTTGAAACACACACACACACACACACACACACACACACACACACACACACACACACACTACCACCAACACCAAAACCAACCAAGCAAACAAAAATCAGAATGAAGAGAGGAACAGGAGAAAGGGAACTGATTACATGGGCATCTCTCTGGTACGGGAGATGAACAGGAAGGTCTCTGAATACAAGGAAAACCCCACAGGCTCCTGGGTGATTATCGTGCAAAGCTGCACTGCAACATTTCCTGTAACCCCTTCCTCATCCCCCCTCCTCCAGCTGCCACATCAGGAGCTTTCTAAAACAAGTCCCTGGGCACTGAAGTCAAGCACCATGCAGATCCCAAGTTCTGTGTGGAGAGGGTGTGTCGGGGTGAGCAGGGGTCGTGTGAGAACCGATTCGTGATCCGTCTGCAGCAGCGGGGCTCCTTACATCAAACAGCTTCACACTTGGTGTGATCAGTACCCTTCTCCAGTCCTTGTGCTGCGGTCCTAACTGCCGAAGCCTGGAAACCCGTCCAGGGTGCCTCCTCCCTCATCTGCAGACTGCGGACAGAGAGGCTCAGACCTAATTACGAGGGTAGCAGGGCTGCACAGGACTGGATTTGGGGCTGCGAAGAGCTCTCACATCAGTCAGAGCTTGACAGGAAAACAGGTGCCCTGAGACCCGGGATCGACATGTTTTGGTGGATGAATCTGAGGATCGAATCGATTTCCCTGAATCTTACTACCTTCCAGAGAAAAACACTTTCTCTTGAAGGGAAGCCCCCGTGCCTGGAGAATGCCCAGTGAGCTGACACAAAGCACATTCTCGAAGGATGATGTTGGCTCCATTCTGGACCTTAGCAGCCTTCTCACACTCTGTGGCCTCTGGGTTTGTATCCAGGGTCAGCTCTTTAAAGTGAACTATGTCTTTAAAATGAAACATAAACACTACTCATGGGGAAAATAGCTTGGACACTGATGGAATTGCGGGACTTTAATAATATCCATAGTGGGAATAAGGCAGGAGAACACATTTTGTGTGAGTGGGTCTCTGTGTTGTTCCAGAAGAAGAATTGCAATAGGTTGAAGGATTCATTGACCTGTGACTGCTTACTCATGATTCAGCACTTAATATCTGGCAGGAACACCAGGATATTGGTTCTGAGAGCTCCCTTTGATGACTCATTGACATGATAAAAGCCAATATCAAATAAAATGGACTTTCCATAACTTCCCTGGCCTGATATTGAGTTGGTTCTCGGCATAGGAAATATTAGAATGAATTTATTATGTGAGGCCTAGCAACGTATAACCTTGGTCCCCAAGAGGGCCAGATGCTCTCTGCACTAAGGCCATAAAGAGTGTGCTGGGAAGAGGCCAGTGGCATTTATTTGAAAAGCTGGTTGACTGCAGAGTTCTCCCAGCTCCCTGAAGACAGTGAGATATCCTGTCATAAAACAGCTCTGTGATGTCAACCAGAACTGCTAGGGGGTGAAGTCAAGCAAGAGGGAGACTTAGGCACTGAAAACACAATAGTGTAGTTGCCCAGGTTGGTAATTCAGGTACTTCTACCACAGTATCCACTGTATGGATCCTAAGTCCACAGGCATGTTTAGGTGTGAGATGCATGGGCATCTGCCCAAAGCTTTGCTTGATTTTATAGCATTAGCTTTATCATTGTTGTTGAAGGACACATACTGAGCTGGAAAGTTGGCTCCATGGATAAGAGCACGGACTGCTCCTACAGAGGGCCCAGGTTTGGTTCCCAGCACCCACGTAGGGAGTGACTCAGCTGCCTGTAACTCCTATTTCAGGGAACCCGATGTCTCTGGCCCCCTCACACACTGGTACTGATGTGCACATTCCTCCCCTCCCACACTCACACAAATAAAAATAATAAAAATCAATCAACTGATACTACCAAATTTTAAAACGATTTATTTTTATTTTATATGTGGGCATTTTGCCTGCGTGCATGTTTTGCCTGCACCATACACATGCCTAGTGCCTACAAAGGCCAAAAAAGAACCTTGGCTCCTTTGGAACTAGAGTTATAGATAGTTGTGAACCAGGATATGGGTTCTGGGAACTGAACCAGGTCCCATGCAAGAGCAGTAAATGTTCTTAACGACTGAGTCATTGCTCCAGCCATCCATGCACCAATTGTAAAAATGTTTAATGTGTACAGAAAAGTCCTCAGAAGGAATTTTCTCACCAGAGAAAGAATACCACTTTACCATTCGGTGAATTAATCCAGCAGTGTGTGTGTGTGTGTGTGTGTGTGTGTGTGTGTGTGTGTGTGTGTGTGCGCGTGTGTGTGTGTATCATTTTACACAGGTGAGATCTGGCTCCGTGTGCAGTTCCTGCCTTCCTAGATCCATGCTCTGTAGACATCCTTTCCTTTTGCTTGGGTATGGGCAGAGTGGCACAGTTTAAGAGCTCATACTCTCGACTAGACTGCCCACCAGTTTCTAGTTTGTCAAAGTACTCTGAACTCCCTGGTTTTCTACTTAGTTCTAAAATGGGTATAATGACCACAGTTAAGGTTACTGTGAAGGTGAGCTGGAAAGATGGCTCACTGGTAAAAAACGTGGTAAAAAATGCTCTTCCATGAGACCTGAGTTTGATTTCTAGCACTCATGTCTGGAGGCTCACACCTGCTTTAAACTCCAGTTCCAGAGGGATCTGATACCTGTGGCCTTCACAGGCACCTGCACTCATGTGCATGCGTGCGTACATACATACAAATACACATAATCTTTTTAAAAAATCTGAAGCTTTTAAGGTTACATTGCTCAAATGTTTTGAAGATTAGGGATAAAAACGTTCTGGAAAAAAGATTTAAAGTGTTAATCCATGGCTCAATGCCTGACATCCCTACCACTAGTGATTGCTCTGCAGTCTCTTAAAGATGGATATTTGTTTTGTTTTTCTTTTCTAGCTTATACTGGTTGAGGATCTTGACTCCACAAATCTGAAATCTGAAACGCTCCGAAATCTGAATGTTTCTGAGCATTGATACAACATCACAAGGAGAAAATTCCACATGTGACCTCGTCAGTCACAGTAAACATAGGCACACTGAAAATATCGCATAGAATCATCTTCAGGCTGTGTCTAAATGCAAATGCATTTGGTGTTTAGTCTCTGAGTCCACCGTCGAGATATCTCCTTACTTATATCTAAAATCTAAAGACGGCCAGCGAGGTGGCCAGCAGGCGAAGGAGCTTGTCAGGCAAGCCTGGAGACCCAGGGTGGATCTCCGGAAACCACGTAAAGACGGAAGGAAAGAACGAGACCCCACAAAGTTGCCATGGTTCTTTAGAGGAACGGAGCAATGGGATAACGTCTATTAATAGCTATAATATGGGTGCATCACACGTTTATTAAGTCAGCTTTAAAACAACAGCCCCAGCACGTCAGGGAACCGGGAACGGCGTAGTGTCTCATGCGTTCTGAGTAGTGGCTCCCACTGGTGGCGGTGGGGCGATCCAACAGCTGGTAGTTGCTGAGTTCCTGAGGTCCCTGGAGGCTTGGAGGGTTCCCAGGGACCCGCTGTTATTCTGATGCCAGGGAGAGAATCAGCAGCAGCGGCAGCAGCAACAGAGCAAGCTGAAGGTCAAGAGAGCAAAAGATGACCTTTCTTCTGCCATATCCTTTTGACCTGACGCCACCCAGCAGGTGCTGCTCATACTTGTGTGGGTCTTTCTACCCTGACCATAGCAATCAGGACAGTTCTTCGGGTGACAGGCCCGACTCAGGCGGTTCTAATTTGTGGCAAGTTGATGTTTAAAACCAACTTTAACAGTTGTCTGACTTCCACATGCACACTGTGGCATGTGCACCCTAGCATGCATTACCCACCTCCCCGCATCTGCACGCGCACACACACGCACACAAACACACAAACAGGAACACACACACACAAACACACACACACGAACACACACACACACACACACACACACACACACACACACACACACTAATGATGATTGCTGTGGGATATCTTTCTGTATGCTGTTCCCGCTGGTTAGTAAATAAAGCTGTTTTGGCCTATGGCAAGAAAGCTTACAGCTAGGCGAGAAATCCAAGTGGAGAGACAGAGAGAGGAAGGGTGGAGTGGGAGAGATGCCAGCCACTGCCCAAGGAGCAGCAAGATGCCAGCAGACTGGTAATGCCATGGCCAGATGGCAACTTATAGATTAATAGAAATGGGTTAAGTTATAAGAACTAGCTAGCAAGAAGCTTGAATCATCCAGTTCGTAATTAATATAAGCCTCTGAGTGATTATTTTATGAGCGGCTGCAGGACTGTGGGGCTGGGTGGGATCAGAGATGATAAGCCAATAAATGAAATCTGAGAAAATATGATTAGAAACACTTCTAATCCAAGTATTCTGGATAAGAAATAAATGTCCACACTAGCATCCTTATTTTACCTCTCCTTATACTGGTGCTCTGATTTTTTTAAACAAAATTCTCAGAAATAGGGTTTCCGGAGTGTTGGATATTCAGCTACAACGTCATCAGTCCACGCCTACCTGGAGCAGCCTTTTGGGGCTGTGGTAAGGGAATGGGAGGCCTCCAAAAGAGAGCCTGTCTGTGTATCTCTAACCCCCAGAAAAGACTCCCCAGGTGCCCGGATTCTAGGAGAATGCCAGATACCAATTTAGAGGCTCACGTTGCCAAACCTCAGGCCATCAGAGAGCTCCTGGCGGGTCATCCCCCACCTAACACACTTGTATAATGGGCACACCTTAATGGACCGGTCCATCTGCCCCGCCCCCACTAATCAGGAGTCAGGGACAGCCTGGCTGCTGGGGACTACTCATCAACCATGTGACACAAACTTCCTCCCTTACCTGAGCCCTGTAAGAAGGGGCCCCCACTCTGCCTTGTGCGCCTTGCCTCCTCTCAGAGCCTCCACCATGCCGTTGTCGGTACAGCTATGGCTTTAAGTCACTCTTCCAGTAAATCTCTTGCCCCAGAGGACAATCAACCTCTGGGCCCTCTTTGAATCCCAGACTCAAAACTTCACAGAGTAATAGTCACGGTCTTTTTTCCTGAATGACGGCTTTTGTATTTTTTTTTTTTTCAGAATTTAAAGTTTCTAATGTGAGAATTGTGCTCTCTTGGACTACATGGCTGAATGAATGTGTCCCCTTTTTTCCCCTCTTTTTTATTAAATTGGAACTTAAATTTGTGTGTGTGGGGGCGGGGAGAAATTAGAAAACAAGGATTCAGATGGCCATTTGGTGTTTTTGACCTTTAAATTTCTAGTTTTATCTCCATCATATGTTAGCGTGAACACAGTAGTGCTGCCTCTCGACCATGGTATCGTGTTTAGAACAAGACACTGAGCCATCCTTTGGAAAGTGGTTTTTATAACATGACCCAGTTGCTTAATGGATGGCAGCTGAGCTTGGAGGAAAATACTTCATCGATCTTTTATTGTGCCGTCCAGACGAGGCGTTAGATGGGTCCTGCTTCTCTCATCCGTGGCTTAGTCGAGCCTCATGGCAGCATTTGTCAGCTGGGTCTCTACCTCATGACTCCTTTTCTCCGAGTCCGTGAATCATTGTTGGTTTTCATTCAGAGAATAGCATCTTAATTCCTTCCGCTTGCTATAGCCCACCTCTGTTTTCTGTCCCTTTAAGGAAATCTCTACCTTGACTGTCTGTCCATTTCTTAAAGTTTAACTATTTTTTTTTCCTTGAGAGATTTTCCCTAGTCTAACTCAAGAACGCCTTCTACATTGCACAGTCACACGGCAGCCTGTCTCACAGATGCGCTCACTCTGCCTTTCCTCTCCACGGGCTCTGTAGAGAGGGGCCTCATGGCGGCAAAGTGAAGTGTGTGGATTGATTAAAGGCGATCTTTATTTCAAAAGCCTGGAAGAAAGGTTCCCTTTCATTTGCTTTTGCCAGAAAGAAATGATAAATGTGTGAGGTGGTAGACATGTTTAAACTGATTTAAAAAATATCATACACCGGTATGCTGAAATATCACATAGTGCCCTGAAATATGTACAATATTATGTTAGATATCACTTTAAATCAACCTTGTTTAAACGTTTAAAACATGGCCCTGTTTTTAGGAGTTCATTCTTCACTCATGCTTCCATTCATGTTTCCCATGGTTGTCACTCATTTCCTTAATAATCACGTCATAATTCCTGCATGAATTATTAATACAGTCTACACGCCTCATCTGCTCCGTGTGTACTCAACACCCATCCATTCACTCACTTATTCATTGAATGGTTGAATTCAATCACTCATTATGTGGGGTTCATATATTCAATAGTTAATTAATAGGTGTGCGTTTAGCACTCAGAAAGGAAGAAACCAACCTTATGGGCAAATGATGATGTTTTGGAGAGGGGCTGAGGATTGATTCAGTTGGTAAAGTGCTTGCTGTGCAGGACAAGGACCCGAGTTCAGGTCCCCCGAATTCATATACCTGTATGTGTTCCAAGCACAGCAGGGGCACAGACAAGTGGATTCCTGGAGCACACTGGCCAAGGAGCCTAACTGAATTGATGAGTTCCAGCTTCCGTGGTAGACCCTGTCTCAAAAATTAATTAATTAAGATACCTGACATGAACTTCTGGCCTCTACATGTGCACACACCACACATACATACATATAAAACAATTTTTAAATTTAAGATGCCTTGGAGGCTGGAGAGATGGCTCAGTGGTTAAGAGTGTGCATTGTCCTTACCAAGTTCAGTTCCCAGCACCCATGCTGGCCGGCTCACAACTGTCTGTAACTCCAGCTCCAGGGGATCTGGCACCCCTTTCTGGCCTCCTTGGGCACTTGCACTCATACACACACACGTGCCCACCCAACATACACATAATTAAAAATAATTAAAAAAATATGTTTTTGGGCCAGGCGGTGGTGGTGTACACCTTTAATCCCAGCACTCGGGAGGCAGAGGCAGGTGGATCTTTGTGAGTTTGAGGCCAGCCTGGGCTACAGAGTGAGACCCAGGAAAGGCGCAAAGCTACACAGAGAAACCCTGTCTCAAAAAAACATATATATATATATATATATATATATATATATATTATAAACTTTCAAAATAATCTCATATATATATATATATATATATATATATATATATATATATATATATATATATGTTTTGAAGAGAGTATTTTGAAAGTGTGAGTCTAATGTAGGAAAAGCACAATGGTTAGGGCAGTAACCTCAGCCTGCCTCCTCAGTGCCAGGGAAGGATAAGTTGGGGCCTGTATTGCCAGAAGCATTATGTCCCTGTTGGCCCAGGTGGAGGAAATCTGGGTAAAAGTTCTGCAATCCCGCTCCTTGCGAATCTGCTGCCCATGGTGCCTCATCCCCAATACTTACCACTGGAGGTGAGTGGACAACAAAGGGGATAAAGGCAGTGCACCTTGGCCAGACTTTTGGACACAGAAGACAGAAAGTGGGTAGAGAGTCTAGGGACCCCAAAATCAGCTCAAGACACCCCAAGACCAAGTTCTCAGCACAAAGGAGATTTTTTTGCCCCCAAAGGAACAGAAGGCAGGGAATAAGAGACAAACACAGGAGATAGAGGACGAGGGAGAAGGAGGAAAGGACCAATGGGGAGGGGGAATAGATATTTGTCCTGGAGGGGGACAGAGGACTGCCCCTGGATAGAGAGGAGAGAGATGTAGCCCATAGGCAGATGGCAGTTTATAAAGGTAAACTACATTAGGACGAGGTGTTTAATTTTTAATTGGGCATGTTAATTAGGTGAGCCAAAGGGGGCTTTTGATTGCTGGACTTCAATACTTTGATAGCTGGACATTGGTAGTCAGCCTCAGGAGGAGGAAGTGGCCACATAAGGGCACAGACCTTGGTGGCTAGCTTTAGGAACGTCATCTAATGTTTTTAGCAAGGTAGAGAGATTGGGGAAGGGCAAGGCCTGCCAGAGCCATGTTTGCCATACTCAGGCTGGCTAGAGTCCCTTCAGAGAGTGGATCCAGAGAGGCAAAACAAAGACACACACCCCCACCCCGCCATGCTCCTCCTCTGAGGATCGGAGGCTAGTGAGCACTCTGTGTTCCCTTGCTTTTCCTGCTAGTGAGAAAGAATAAGACAGAATGGGCAGGAAATCTTGCCTAGGAAACAATTGTATTGCAGAAAGCCACATCAAATGGTGTTAGCCTGGCTCCTCGTACACCTCTGGGTTACAAACTTTCATGAAGGTCTCCTGAGCTCCTCTACTAACCCGCCCAGGAAGGGGGTTGTCGTCTGTGAAAATAGTCTAACAACATATTTTATCTGAATGACCGCACTAGGTGCTTGAGAACACATAATGTATTTATTATCTTATGTTCTTCAGAACTTTTGAGTCAATGAAAGCCTCAGCCAGATGGTGTGCTAAGCAAAAGGATTTTAAACTTCTTTCACTATTCCACAAGGTGGCAGCAATTACCATCACTAAAGTAGGCTCCATTAAAGGTCTTATGAATAAAATATGTTCTATCAAAAAAAATTCTCAAATCAAAAGGAGAATAGTGCATTGATGCAAAAGAAGAGAAAATAAACTGAAATTTGCTATCACTAACATGTATTTATAGATATATATTAGAAATATATAATGCATATACATGGTAGATAAGAGACTACATTTTACTTTAGAAAACATGTTACTAGATTCATGACAGGAACAAAAATGGGCCTTCTGTGTAAATGCTGCACACACAAATCAGTCGTATCTGCCTCTTATTGGCTTACCTCCAAATCAGTCTATTGAGCTCTTCATGTACCCCTGGCCCTATATCTTTCTCTCCTCACTCATGTACCCCTGGGTGGAATTGAACTCATGATGTAGCCAAGGCAGGTCTTCAATCTCTGATCCTCCTGCCTCTACCTCCTGAGTGCTGGGATTATTGCCAGATCTGGCTCCTGGACCTCCCCTCCCTCTCCCCCCCTCTTTCTGTCTGTCTATCTTTCTTTCTTTTTCTTTATGAGACAGAGTCTAACTATGCATAGGCAAGTTTGGAACTCATAACACTTCTTGCCCCAGCTTGCCACATAATGTTATTACAGCATGTGCCATCATGTCCAGCATAGGGAGTGTGTGTGTGTGTGTGTGTGTGTGTGTGTGTGTGTGTGTGTGAGAGAGAGAGAGAGAGAGAGAGAGAGAGAGAGAAGGGGGGGGGGATCCTAGTTAGGGTTTCCATTGCTGTGATGAAACACCTTGACTAAAAGCATCTTGGGGCGGGGAAGGGTTTACTTGGCTTACACTTCCACACTGTAGTCCATCATTGAAGAAAGCCAGGGCGGGAACTCAGAAAGGGCAGGAACCTTATGGAGAAGGCAGGGAGCTGATGCACAGCCCACGGAGGGTTGCTGCTTACTAGCATGCTCCATATGGTTTGCTCAGCCTGCTTTATTACAGAACCCAGGACCACCAGCCCAAGGGTGTCCTCACCCACAATGGGCTGAATCCTCCCCCATCAACCACTAACTAGGAAATTCCCTACAGACTTGCCTACAGCCAGGTCTTACTAAGGCATTTTCTCAATTGAGACTCCCTCCTCTCTGATGACTCTAGCTTGGGTCAAGTTGGCATAAAACTAGCCAGCACATGGAATCTCACTGTGTAGTCCTGGCTGACCTGGAACTCACTATGTAGACCAGGCTGGCCTCAAACTCACATGGCTCTACCTGCCTCCTCCTCTTGAGTGCTGGATTAAAGGCACCTCCACACCTGGCCTTACTAGGATTTTGACCACTTTTGTACTGCAGCAAAGATTGAGAAGCATTGTCCCCAAAGTTATCAGTAATTCTGGACTTACCATAATTTTGCTCTGCAATTTCAATCAAAGCTACATTTAAAAGATCAAGAGAAAGGATGCTAGAGTTTTTTTTTATTTTTTATTTTTTATAAATATATATCACCACAGAACTGAGAAGCTGAGACAGGCACTCATCATAGCCCAGGTTAGACCCCAACTTGAAAGCCTCCTGTCTCTTGAGTGTCCCTTAGTAACAGACACGAATGACAAGAAAAGGATGGGGCAGAGACAGAAAGAGACACACAACTGCCCTGGTGCACACTGACTTATTGGCGGTGGGGCCACCTCTACGTGGTTGCTTGTTCAGAGGCTTCCGAATCTTCCAGGCTTTTTTGAGCTGCTAAAGGGGAAGTTGAATTCATGCAGCACCTACCATATTCCAGGGACCGTATTAAAAACCTTCATATTCTATCACGTGAGTTTGACAACAGTGGATGCCAGAGCACAAGCCTCAAAAGGTCAAAGGCATGACTCATCTACAGAAACAGTACGAACAGTCGAAAGTGTCCTGGGCTTAGGGAATGAAGGCAGCAGTAAGACTACGAAGTCAGCACCTGGGAACACTGGACAAACAAGGGCTTATGTAACCTACCAGCAAAGAAATTCTGAAAGCGTCCTTCAGATAATACAAGCATAACTTATTTTTTTTTCTACTGGACAGAGGTCAAATTAAAATGTAACTTCAAAATGGGGCTCTGATCTAACATCAAAAAGCAGAGTTAAGGCCGGGTATGGTGGTACACATCTTTAATCCCAGCACTTGGGAGGCGGAGGCAGTTAGTTTTCTGTGAGTTCAAGGCCAGCCAGAACTATGTAGTTCTGAAAAAAAAAAAAAAAAAAAAAACCTCAGGAAAAAAAAGAGTTAAACAAAGGTACTTTCTTCTAGGGACTCAAGCAACCCTCAGATCCATTCAATAATGACCTAGAATGACGCTGGGAGGGCATGGCATGGTCCTCTCTATTTCTTACTATTTTTGTTCAACTCCCCACCCCTTTCTCTGGAGACACAGAGAGCACTGGGGCCAGTGGCTGGCTATGTCTGTTATTTTGCTCATCAGGACAAATGCAGAATAAACACCACGCAGTGACAGGGGCCCAGGACGCAGCAAAGAAGTGCTGGCTCACCTGAGCTAAGTTTTCGGAAAGGGTGGTGGCCGGCGTGACATCCTCCAAGGTAAGCGGCAGGCTCCCAGATCTCTCACATTCCAAGAGAAGTTGTGTTGTTTCCTAGAAATGACACAATACATTATTCAAGATAAATGTCTTCACAGAAATTCATTTTTGAGTCGTTAGTTATTTAGTCCAGAGACATGAAATCGAGCTGTTGGTAGTGCATGCTCCTCGGAGGTTCCAAAGAACCCTTTGCTGTCTGGCTTCTGGTTGACCGGGAGCTTTTCTTCCTTTTCTTGCTGTCCTGTCACCCTCTCTCTATTCCCACGGACATCTTCCCTCCCTGTGTGTCTGTCTCCGACTCTCCTTCGGAACACTCCAGTGCTCAGGTGTGCACCCACCTTGTTTTAACTTACATCTTAAGGAAATAAAACCTTATTTCCAAATAAGGTCACATTCACAGTAGTGGGGCTTAGACGAGGGAATACCTTTATGGAAGGTGGAATTCAGCCTTTGGCCTTGCATGCTTTGGAACCTTAAGTTTTTTTTGTTTTTTTTTTTTTTTTTTTGGTTTTTTTCGAGACAGGGTTTCTCTGTGTAGCTTTGCGCCTTTCCTGGAACTCACTTGGTAGCCCAGGCTGGCCTCGAACTCACAGCGATCCTCCTGGCTCTGCCTCCCGAGTGCTGGGATTAAAGGCGTGCGCCACCACCGCCCGGCATTTTTTTGTTTTGTTTTTATTTTTACATTTGTGTGTGTGTGTGTGTGTGTGTGTGTGTGTGTGTGTGTGTGTGTGTGTGTGTGTAAGTCAGAGGACAACTTGCAGGAGTTGGTTCTCTCTGTCCACCAGAATTCTGAGGCTCAGGTTTGGTGGTGAGCATCCTCATCCATTAAGCCATCTTGCATGCAATGGAGTCTTGAGCATGGATTCCTTTAAATTATTTAATCAGATAAGTTTCTCTCTCTCTCTCTCTCTCTCTCTCTCTCTCTCTCTCTCTCTCCTTAGACAGAGTCATACTTTGTAGTTCAGGCTAGGTTCAAACTCAATCCTCCTCCCTCAATCCCCTGAGGGCTAGGAATGCAGGCTCACACCACCATACTAGGCTTAAAAATCAGTTTCTTTGCTTCATTTCATCGAGAGTGGTGACTCGGGAGAGTGCTTCCTGCATGCCAGTCAGGTGCTGGTGGATGGCTTCATATTCCAGCCCTCTCTGTCTTGCCTACATGCTTCTGCACCACAGAGTGCCAGGGAAAAATCTCTTCTTAGCAAGGCAAACTTCAGGAGCTGGTCACAGCTCTTTTGCCTGGTTTTCTCCTGATGTCTTTGATTCCAATAATAAATCCTTTTCAAGTTCTCTGAGACACAGTTCCCAACTTTGCCCAGGTTCCAGTAAGTAGAGCCTTATCTCTTGCAGCCACATCTAAGGTTTTGGTACCTTCCTAGGAGACCAGTTTTTCTGGGATTGAGACCAGGCTCTGCTTTTACCAGGGTACCCAAGAGTCATCAGTGCCAAATGAGCAATGTGAGTGTATTAGTCAGGGTTCTCTAGAGTAACAGAACTTAGAGAATGAATCTCTCTATATATCTAGAAAGGGATGTATTAAAATGACTACAGGCTGTGGTCCAGCTAATCCAACAGTGGCTTTCTATGAACAGAAAGTCCAAGAATCCAATAGTTGTTCAATCCATGAGACTGGATGTCTCAGCTGGTCTTCAGTATACACCAGAATTCCAAAGAAGTAGGCTCTGATGCCAGTGAAGGAATGGACTTGGTATCAATGAGAGCGCAAGCAGGTAAAGAAAATAAAACCTTCCTTTTCCATGTCCTTATATAGGCTTCCAGCAGGAGGTGTAGCCCAGATTAGAGGTGAGTTTTAGATCTGGGTTAATGGTGTGTTTTCCTACCTAAAAGACACAGATTAGAAGTAGATCTTCCTACTGCAAAATAAGCAAAAATCCCTCACAGGTGTGCCTTCTGTTTTGGGGTTTTAGTTAATTCCAGATATTGTCAAGTTGACAACCAAGAATAGCCATGACAGTGAGTTACTAGAGGAGAGTGAGGAAAAAGACCCCTAGTCTGATGGAGAATGGAAAAACTGGCCCGGGTAGCTGCTCTTTTGCTGTGGTTGGCCTGGTATTTATGAGCTATAGTAAACGAGCTTCTAATACTGGTCAGTGTCAGTGACCTACACAGCCCATTAAAGTGTGAGAGAGGCTGGGGGTGGGGTGGGCAGCTCTCATTGGTACCTGGTGGTGGAGAAAGCAGTTGATGTCAAGATTCTAGTTTTTTTTAAAAAAAAATCCTTCCATGTAATCTAACATTGCTGATTGTTGGAAATAAATCCATTTTTAAGATTTTTCTCTATGAACAAATAAGTTTCCTTGAAGAGACATCCAAGAATGTGAGCATGATATCATGAAGAGTGTTTGGTCAATGGTCATCAACAGCTCACTGAGTGTGGCTTTCCAAATGTATTTCTAAGGCTTGTGGATCCACTATCACCATTAAAGACTTAGACTTAAAGTTTCTCACCATAAGCTCAGATAAAGGTAAAAGGTACTGTTTTGTTATATTTTATAACAGTGTTATATTTTATAACACTATTAGTGCTTCAAAATAAAGTATTTTTTCTCATTCTATGAAAAGACCCAGGGATCATAAGTATTACAGTGACTTAATATCCACTGACCCCTCTTCATATATTGGAGTCTTTGCAAACATCTGTTTTCTTCCTCCAGCTCATATTTCCATGTAATTCTTCCATATAATTGAATTATAATATATTTTTTGTTGTTTAGTCTGTCCTTCCCTGCAAAAAACAAAAATAGAGAATCAAAATTTAAAATTGCCTCTTGACACTATCCTAAGGTACTGAAAGCTAATAAAATAAAGTGTATGCGTGTGTGCACACGTGCGTGCATGAATGCACGTGCATACACATGTGTGAATACATACATTTGGAGCAAAGGATGATGTTGGATATCTTCCTCAAGTATTTTTTAATTGATATTTATTTACTTATTTATTTATTTGTGTGTGTGTGTGTGTGTGTGTGTGTGTGTGTGTGTGTGTGTGTACCTGTGCTGTGTGTGCATGAGTAGATGAGTAGTGCTCAAAAGATAAGTTGCAGGAGTTGGTTCTCTCCTTCCACCATGTGGGTCCCAGGGATAGAATTCAGATCACCGAGTTTGGAGGCAACCACCTTTACCCAATGAGCCAGTCCACTTATTTTTGTGACATTGTCTCTCACTGGACCTAAAACTCATTGCTTTGCTAGACTGACTATCCGGTAAGCTCTAGGCATTGCCCTATCTCCAGTCTCTCAGGGCTGTGGTCATAGGTGCACACCACCGTGAGTGATTGGGACTTGAACTCAGGCCCTTATGATTGCACATCTCCCTCACCTAAAATTTTCCTTTAGATGAACATAAAAACACAGATGAGAAAGGAAACATTACAACTGATTCCACAGAAAATCAATGGTCACTGGAGACTTACAATCAGGCTTATGCCAACAGCCTTGATAATATAGAAGCAATGGGCAAGTTCTAGAACACATACAAAATTGAATCACAGAGAAACAGGATCCAAACAAACTAACAATTAGCAACAAAACTAAGTCATTAGCAGTGTCTCCTAGCAAGGAAAAGCACAGGCCAGTGGCTTCACTGCTAAATTATACCAAACATTTAAAGAAATAAAGGCAATTTTCTTCAAACTTTTTATAAAAATTGAAAAGGAGGAAATTTTTCTAAACTCAAATCTATGAGGCTAACATCATGCTGATGTCCAAGCCAGTCAATACAGCAAAAAAGAACGAGATTTGCTCACTATTTCTGATGAGCATACTTGCAAAACTCCTCATCAAAGTACTGACTCCAATAGCATAAAAATCATCCACCATCATTATTCTCCACAAGATTCAAGCCATCAGTGCAGAGATGCTCATCCATGCAGATCAATAATGTGACGAGCCATATCAGCACAAGGAAGGACAGAAGCCACATGATCATATCAGATAGATACAGAAGTATTTGGCAAAATTCACCATCCTACATTTAAAAATGGAATAAATTAGGTATACTATAAATGTGTC